>NC_081857.1:10888064-11500064 GCF_963259705.1 Myotis daubentonii
TGTCTAAAGTGACTGATGTTAGCAAGTTGGGGGTGGGGTGGAGGGGGACACAGAAGCCCACTTTCCCCTTTACCTTTGTCTGTTCTGAGTGTGCTTTACTCACCGTGCTTACCTGCCTGCTTTCTCCCCTCCCTCATCTCCCCATTGGATTGTCCAGTGTGATGCATGTCATTGTCACTGTAGTGTCTGACTAGGGGGGATGGGAAGGTCAGCAAGAGAAATTCTCTCTGCAGGGGGCCCAGATGGACATGGACCTGGGGAGCCTTTCTTTCTCCTGCTCCCGTTCTCTCAAGCCGGGTCTTGCAAGGGTCCGCCTAGGCCAGCGGTTCTCAACCTGTGGGTCGCAACCCCTTGGGGGTCGAAAGACCCTTTCACAGGGGTCGCCTAAGACCATCGGAAAACACATATATAATTACATATTGTTTTTGTGATTGATCACTATGCTTTCATTATGTTTAATTTGTAACGATGAAATTGGGGGTCACCACAACATGAGGAACTGTATGAAAGGGTCGCGGCATTAGGAAGTTGAGAACCACTGGCCTAGGCTCTAGAACATCCACAGATGCTCTGGAGCTAGTAAGTGGATGTAGGGGGAGAGTTCTTGCCTCCTTTCATGAGAAATAGTCTCAAGGCTTTGCTGCCCTGGGGAGAGCTGCCTCTGAGAAAGGGGGGAGTAGCTTGGTTTGCATTTTTCAGGAGCCAGGCATAGGTCTTATGGCAGCTGCGGGGTGAGGGTTAGGAGAGGAGGGCGGTCCCCTGCTGCTGCAGGGCTGTCGCAGGGCCGGCCAGTGTTCTCCAGTGGCTCCCAGCCTCTTTGCCAGCCACTGCCAGCCAGTGACCTCTGGGGCCGTTTAGAAGGACAGTAATCACTGACTCAGGAGTCACCACTGATGTTTGAATTGCTCAAGTCAAAAGGCAGAGAAGAGTTCACCCAGCTGCTTATTATTTTCGAAGCAAAGCACTCCCTTTTAAGTTGAAACATCTCGAGCGGGCTTCGGGACCCTGCGGGGTCTAGCTCTTCGCTGCTTATATTTATTTCCCTATTCCGTTCTGTCACTTTATTTTTTCTGTAGGGTTACACAGAAAAGGTTTACAGCAGGGATTCTTAGCCCCTTGGTGACTTATGATGCATGCTTCTCCCCCCGAATTTGTATGTAAAACATGAATACGTGGGCATTTTTTCCAAGAAGCAAGTCTAGAGTTCTCAAGAGATTTTTAAAGAGAGAGATGACTCCCCATCTTAAAGTTGATCAGTTTGTCCTTTGGAAGTAGCCGGCAAGAGCATAGTAGCTGTTGGCCACGGGGTTTGGGTGACTGAAGGCCTTTCGTCAAGGCTCTTATCCAGGAATCATCCTGAGAACCCCCGTTAGCACTTTGGAAATGTACACATGCCCGGCTCTGCTTTCGGCTCAGTGTTCACTCAGAATCTGTAGGGTTGGGGTCTGCACGTGCCTGTGGTTAAATAGCTTCCCTGTGGGTTCTGGTGCGTTCTCCAGGTTGGAGCTCCGTTCTGTGAAGTTGGGTAAAGGAATACTGGGACAGAGTTCCTCAGACAACGCAGCAACCTAGAGATTCTGCATCTCTCACGGAGCAAGATGAGCAGGCCACAGTACTAAGTGAAGTGATGCCCCCCAAAGCAGGCTGCTGTGTTTTAGAGTTATTCTAGGATCTAGGACCTAGATGGTCCTACTCCCACCTTTAACCACTTACATTGCAGGAACAAATCACTATGTAAATAAGTGTCCTTGGCTGTTAGCTAGGAATTTTAAGCACCTGGAGATAGGCAATGAGATAAAACCTGTAGGTTGAGAAAGATTATCATCAGAGTCCTTTATTCTTCTATCTTGAATAGGACATCACAGGCTGCTTGCCTAGATTCTGCTTGGAATTACCTGCTCTTCCTGCTCAGCCATTTGCATAATGTGTACTTAGTTCTCAGTTTGTGGGGCTTTGGGCTGGGTGGAATGGAGGGTGGAGGAATACATAGAAGTAGAAGAAAAGGTGCTTGCCTTGAAGAAGGTTATATTAGAGACAGGGCATATAATTTATAATAAATGAGCATTTGTGAAACAGCAACCCTGAGTCTGTAGGTGTGGACACTAAAGTGGAGTACAGATAACTTCTGACCTTTCTCTTGTCCTTGACCATGAGACTGACCAAGGTGGGAGGTGGGAATGCCTCTTCCCCACCTCCCTGCCCCATTGGGAGAATGAGGTGTGGTCTATGAGGTATGTGTGGCACTTTTAGGAGGTTGTCTCCTCTACTTTGCTTGACTGGTGGTATCTTTAGCCCAAATGAACATTCACTCCACCTTTTCTCCCGCTGTGCTGTGAGAGTAATTCAGAGCTAATGAATGCGAAGGAGCATTTTGCTCCAAAGACTTGGGATTTGGGCTGTACATACTCCTAGCGAGAGGAGTGTCTAACAACTAGCATTATGTTACCTTGTTAGGAGCCCCAGCATTAGCCACAGGTCTCGGAGATGTTCATGGGGATGACTTCCCTGCACTACCCCCTGTGCTAGTTTGCTTCCCCCAGAAGAGGATGCTGATGTGGTCTTAGTCTTCTCAGATCGGACCCAAGAAATTAGAACTTGACCACAGCAAGGGCTTCAGCATTCTTCCGTTTTTAGAGCAAGATTTCTCCAGAGAAGGTTCAGCAGGAGGAAGCCAGGAGGACATAGGATGAACTAGAGCTACAAATTTTATTTTATTTATTTCATTTTTAAAAAATATATATTTTTATTTATTTCAGAGAAGAAAGGAGAGGGAGAGAGAGAGGAAACATCAATATGAGAATCATTGATTGGCTGCTTCCTGCACGCCCCCCCACTGGGGATCGAGCCCACAGTCCAGGCATGTGCCTTGACCAGGAATCAACCATGATCTCCTGGTTCATAGGTCGACACTTAACCACTGAGCCCTGCCAGCGGGGTGAGCTACAAATTTCAGAGAAGTCCTACTTCCTATCTTTTTTTTTCTTGTCCTCCTCTCGTTACTTGATTGTGTATTGGTCGTATATCCACATTACTATGATTATGTCTGTATTACAAATTCTATGAAGAAAGGGCGGACTCGAGCATTTTTTGCTGAGCCTTTCAGTTTTGTTATAGGAGTAATAGGTGAAGGATTTAGCATCTATTGGTAGAAAATTGGGAAAGCACTATATTCAATTTTTCTACACTCCTCCCCAACCCCATTTTTCGGTTGCAGTTGCCATTGAGTTCTATTTTTTTA
Organism: Myotis daubentonii; assembly: GCF_963259705.1. Taxonomy (NCBI): domain Eukaryota; kingdom Metazoa; phylum Chordata; class Mammalia; order Chiroptera; family Vespertilionidae; genus Myotis; species Myotis daubentonii. The sequence goes on from NC_081857.1 coordinate 10,891,303, forward strand.
TTATTATTATTACTGCTTTAAAGCTGAAGGAGGAATTCTGTGACAGACTTTAATCCTCAGATTTGAATTTAGCTGTTACTTATCTGCATTGTCTTGATTTTGTTTTGATAAGGGGATTGTTTTACATTCAATTGGAAAGCAGAATAGGAAAATATTTTAAAACTCTTAAAATGTTGTGCTAGGTAGTCTTATCATCTCTAGTTTTTGTTTTTATTTTGTTTTCTTTTCCCCCAAGAAGTTAAGAGTTAGGGATACGGTGCTTGTTTTCCTAGGCTGAACAGGTGAGTGTTTCCTATGAGTCTCTTGCTGTTCCTCTTTGGAACCTACTTGGTCTTCAGAGGTCCTGGCATTTTGAAGAGCCATGGAATAGCTGTTTGGAATAAATCCATCTTAAACGGCATTTCTGTGAGCAGGAGTTCCGAGTTCCAGAGAAACTATGGGTGCTTGGGGTAGTGAAAGCACAAGGCGGGGGTGGGGTGGGGAATGTCTAAAAATTGAGAGAACTATCTCTTACGCATAGTTCATTGTCTTTTGCTAAGCTCAGAAGCCAGGTTGTGTTTGTTTTCAAGAAATCTGATAAATTTACCCAGGTGTTCCAGTGTGCATTTTGACATGTTTGTGTTTTAAAATATTTTAATTTAAAAAGTTACATAACAATTGAGTCAGGTTTAGCAGGATTGATCTCTTGCTTCCTATAGAGGTGACATAGACACCAGAAGTATGTCCAGGAATTTAATTGAGATTCATAGTGTCCAGAAGACTGTATGTAGCAGTAGCTATGTCCTGACTCACTGACGGACTCTGAAAGGATTTGTATGCTGACTGACAGACTCTAGTGGGGTCTGTGTGCTGACTGACAGACATTAGTAGGATCCGTATGCCGACTGACTGACTCTGATAGGGTCTGTATGTTGACTGACAGACTCTATTAGGGTTTGTATGCTGACTGACAGACACTAGTAGGGTCTGTGACTGACAGACTCTAGTAGGTCTGGATGCTGACTGACAGACTCTAGTAGGGTCTATGTGCTGACTGACTGTACTAGGATATGTAAGCTGACAGTCTGACTGTTTTGTTACTGTACCAGTTGGTCGTATATTGTTGTAGTTCTCTGTCTATTGCATGTGTCCTACAAAGAAAGGAAGTAAACACTCCACATGTGTTCTTTAGGGGGAAGTTCTGTAAATTATGATTTTTAATAGACATTGCTTTTAGAGTAGCAGCCAGATTTCGTCATTTTTAGAAAATGAAGGTTGTGTATCGCTTGTATGACATTTTGTAAACTCAGCTAAGGAAATGTCTGCTCAAAGCCTGAAATGGTTATTCTACTTGAAGTCATTTCATTCATTCCCCAACTTCTAGGCAGATTTCACTCTTACCACCTGTGTCTGAACCTCCTGTGTCCACAGCTTCTCTGTTATAGAATGTAGCACTCCATTGGATAATGTGGTGATTTTAGTCTGCCATGCATTTGGCACTTACTCATGACCTAATAAATAAAGATGCAAAGGTAATTTTGCATTCAAATTGATTTTAAGAGGTGGCAAAGTATTCTTTTTAGTAAGCCTTTCATTGGGGATCTATGACCAATATTTACTATTCAATGTTTTTGTGTCTGAATTGCTTTTGTACATTTTTTTTATTGTGTTGAAGTAACTAGATCAACTTATTCTGACACGGTAATGGTTTTGCTATGGCAAAAGCAAAGGACTGATCACCAACTGTGCCCGGGTTGGGAATGGGCTGAGTACTACTGGGTTGAATAGGAATGGACTGAATTGGGAACCCAAGCAATAGAATTATCCTGCTGATTTCCTAGGCACAGCTCTGTTGAAAGAAGGAATGTAAGTCTTTAACAGCATTCTGATTTAATCTGGTGACATTGATATCAAAATATGCCACTCAGATCCACAGAAGGTGTGTATAACTGTATTTGAAATGTGTTTTGTGTGTGTGCGGAATGGGTAAATAAAATTGTTGAGTAACTTGAACCTATCAGAAGGCTCCTGGGTTTTTTGTTTTGTATTTTGGGCTGTGTTTTCTACCCATGCCATCCCTTCTCCCCCACCACCCTACCCCAAGCTTTGCCTCAGGCTGCCCAGTGATTGAACCCCAGACCAGCCAAAGCCAGTTCCCAGTGACTGGAGTCCTTGGTGTAGGCATGGCTCTCTTCCACCACCTTCTGGGGAAGATGGGAAGGACATGAAAGACACATGAACTTCTGCAGGAGTTGTGTGTACTTTTTGAGAATGACCTCTACAAGAATTACCTGTTACATTAACAAACATGTAACTCACTATTTATTGTAAAGAAAAACCTTAAAGATCTCTTAGAATTTAGTGGGCTGTTCCTTCTAAAATATCGCCTGCCTGTTTCTAAAGAGGTGACAGCCAGTGGGATAAACCAGCATTTAGCTTCTGGGACGGGAAAATCCAGGTGAATTGTCTCACCATTGCCATGCCTTACTCCAGTGGTTCTCAACCTTGGCTGCACATTAGAATCACCTGGGAATCTTTAAAATCCTGATTTCTGGGCCCCATCCTCCGGAAATTCCGTTTCCAAGGTTGAGAACCACTGCCTTACTCCTGTTACTCTAACAGCGCCTGGGAGCTCATTAGACCTGCAGGCTCTCGGGCCCCATCCCAGGTTTACCGAATCAGAATCTCCGTCTTAACAGGACTACCTAGTGATTCACATGCACACTTAACATTTGAGAAACACTGTTCTAAAGGGAAGGATTTCTCCCAAGTTAACACGTTAAATCCCGGTTTATGGGAAGAGGTTGATTTCTGCTCTGAAGTCATCAGTCGATTTCAGAATGGGCTGGCATAACTATGATGGTAGAGACCCTCCTCAGAAGCCAAGTAGCCCCCGACGGCAATGTCACCCTCTTGGCATGCTCTTTTGGCTGGTGGAGCCTAGAGACTCTCCTTTTACCTACAGCTTCTGCCTCATTTCTTGGGTATGTAGCTTATGGCCCAGGTGTCAAAGGACTGCCTGGTGGCGCAAGGAGAGTCTGTTTTCCTTGGGAAAGAGGCCCATGACTGTGCCACTGGGGTCTGCCTGACCCCCAGGAGTAGAAGGGTGTGTGCAAGCACACCAGTGTCTGTGCGCATGTCTGTGTGCAGATGGGGTGTGGGCGAGGGGAAGCAGTGGAGGGATTCTGCTCTACTTTCCTTGACTTGCCAGTTCGGTGGTGGTGTAATTGCTTTGTTTCTCTTCCTCTCTGGCTCCTAGGCAAAGACCTCGCTGGCTGTGCCTAGACGCTCCTCTCCGGCCTCCCTCCCAGCGCTCTCCTGATACGGAAGCTGAGGCCAGACCTCCTTGGGGGATTCGGATCTGCTGGAAAACTTGGATGTCAGCACCACCAGGGCTTGACTGAGAAGTGAAGTGGGGATTGGACATTTGGCACCACCAAAATGGGGCCTGGAAAAGCATCACCACATTTCTCCCCCTCATGCCGAATGGGAATATCAGTTACACTGAAAAACTTAACTTTCTTTGTGCCTCCAAATATTAACAGCCTGAACCGGTTCATTTTTTTTTTTTTTTTTTTTTTTATGATCTCTTTGCCATGTTTGGTCCAAGTTGGCCAATCTCGCTCTTTTTCGGTATCTAGCACCCTACCTGTGACTGTCTCTAGCTGGCTATTTTTTGTCTAAGGTACAAATACACCTCTCACATTTAATTGTTTCCAGGTGAGAGGGCTGAACCCCAGTAAGTCTTCTCTGTGCTGTATGAGCTGGTCTCCCAACCTTTCCAGGTGAGCAGGATTGGAGTACAATTTACATAGGTTAGCATTCCTTATTTCACATTGCAAACAGACAAATTCACCAGGTGAATGAAGGGTATGTGAGTAATGCAGTCCCTGAACTGTCTCTCCGTGGTGATGGGAGAGAGGTGTCCACAGCAACCTTTTCCTTTAGAGAGAAGTTGTGCTGGTTCCAGGCCCCTCAAGGGCAGGATCTGACTGCAAGACTCCCCCAAACGGGTGCCTGTCTTCTAGGCTCTCCTCTGTAGCTGCTGTGTTTTCGACCTGATGCTGCGTGCCTCTCAGGGCTGAAGAGGCCAGTGTTCTCCGTGGTGACTGGGAATGAGGGCGGAAGAGAAAAGCAGGGTGCCCTTTCCATCACACGAAGAGGTAAAGAAGACTCCTTGGGAATCAACTCTACCGGGGAGTTCTTTTGATTTCAAAACAGGTACCCTTCTTTGGGGTTTGTCACCAAGACATGGTCTCTGAAGAAAGCTGTGGCTGTGACTTTAAGAGCAGCTGGTGTTCTGACGCCTGCCTCTTAGCTAGCTGTCTCTGTTTTAGTCTGTCTCATGTAAAATATTGGAGGTGCAGGGGAACCAAGCCCTTAGTCAGCTGGTTTCCCTTAAACATAAGCCAGATAATTATCCCCTAGATCAGTGATGATCAGATATGCAAACATGTCTCTGTAGATATTCATGTCACTCCCTGAAAGAGGATGATAGCTCCAAAGGATATTATTATATCTTACACTCAAAATCATTGCTTTTTTTTCCTTTTCTTTCAAGAATGGTAAGTTTTTAAGCTGTTACATTTTTTATTCCTTTTCACTCAGATGCCCACTTGCTGGGCAAGAGGGTGAGTAGCCAGAAAAGTAATGAAATGTAGCTTTTTTCAAATGGTTCTTTTATACTGTGGTTGATACGGGGCTGTTACCGAAGATGCGATGAGCTGGGCTGCAGGCAGTTCAGCATCCAGCACCCGGGAGCTGCTTTTATATGCACGAAGCTGCCTTCAGAGAGGCTCCTGACTCTGCTCTGTAGCAGGTGATTCTCATCTCGCTGCCTGGAGCATGCTCTACTGTACTGGCTGTGTTCTTGGAATGCAGGTGTCTCTGCATCTATATACACTGTCTTTAGATGATCAGATAATTTGTTATTTAGTTATTTATTCATCCATGTAAGGTATTTTTTCAAGTCTCCATAGTAGTGTTTGCATGTATTTAATCAGAATGTACGGTCATTTTTGTTGTCATTTTTTTTTTTTTGGTAGAAATTGAGGTCGTTGGAGCATTCAAGTCTATTGTTCATAGTATTACCTTAAATTAAATTTCCAGAATATAGATATATGTCTTCTGTAAAAGGCTAATAACTATGTTAAAGCACAGCGGATTTCTTTGAATACTGTTTTGCTCATAAATTTTTATCTATAAATCAAGAGATGCATTTCTCTGCACAAAAGTTGATCTCCTCGATCAATAAAATCACGCTGAAATATGTAATATGTATTGCTTTTGTAATAAATACAATAAAAGTTATTTTTAACTAAAAGTGCAATTTTTGAAATCGCACACAAAAGAAGATAACATTGGATACATTACACATACACAGAATATTAACAACCGTGCAAAATGTGTTTGAAACTAGCTTCTTTAAAATTATCCTCAAATTACTAGATTGTGTATATATTTCCAACTGATGGTTTTAACTGGTGACTCCTGTCTTTATCAAGTTCATTAGCTTTTCAAAATGATACCAGTGGGAGTGGGATCGTTACGGTCATGCATTATCGGCATTCTAAAGCTTTATTAATTTATTCAACAGATATTTAATGATCACCTATTGGTTGCCTTGCCATGCCATAGCTAACAAGAAGTCCCTGTCCTCTTTCTAGAGTTTATGATTGGAAAGGAAAAAGTGAACAGCAGTTCTGTAACTCACCCCTCCCTACTGGGGATGCCTTTCCTCATAAGTAGCCTTGACCAAAACCGTTATTAGGCAATAGTTATGTAAATGCTTATGATAAAGGGACACTGGACACTCTCATTAGTGGCAGTAGCAATAGAGATAAAGTGGAATGTTCATAGTAACAGTAGGACAATTGCAAGTTCTCTAGTCCAAGGCGTCTGATAGGATGAGAACGACTTATCAGTTCTCCAAGTGCAATTGAGAGACAATAATTTATAAGTATTGCTAAATGTACTCAGCTTTAGCAACATATCGGGAGGAGTAACAATAATGAGGGTGTTAAGGGTGTAATTTCCGTAGATCTCTAAGCACCTTTGCAGGTGTTTTATTCACCAACCAATCCAATCTTTGTAGAAGGCAGGGAGGGTCTGGCTTCATTAACCCTGTTTCCCAAGTAGGTGAATGAACACCCTTTTTGAGTGGCTCACCTCCACACTGATTGAGTTTTTGTCAAAGCCCATACCTCAGAACAAGGCAAACCATAAGGTTTGTAACAGTGAAGGCTCAACAAACACAACATGCTAACCACTATTTTTAAATATAGCTGGAAACAACAAATATACCAGGATTAGAAAATGACTGTTCAGTGAGTGCCCCAATGATGGTCATTATTTGCTTGATTTCTGTAGCCTTAATTATTACATCATGTCGTAAACCTCTCCAGGGTTTTCACTGAGGGCTCAATGTGAGAAGAGTCAACCTTCAGGCTCATTAGCTTGTCCTGGTTGGTGACAACCTTATTGGCACTTCCTGTGGCAGTTGGGCTATCACCTATTACCATGGTCTCAATGTATCCAACCTACATTCTATGTCTTGAAATTTTGACAACAGCCAAGGTCTCTCCTCAGAAAAAAGTAGACATGTGTAAGTTCTGCATTCCATTTATGGAGGTCAGGACCTCCTCAAACCCATCCCTGGGCATCAGGGTGGGACACCAGGAGCTAGATAACACATACCACTCTCTCTCTCTCTCTCTCTCTCACACACACACACACACACACACACCATCTCCCTTTCTTTGACATGAAAAAAAAAATTGAGACATCCATTTGATACTCTTTTAAGCAGAGAAGGAGAATATATGAAATTAGGAAATGCTTACTTATTTGTTTTTACTGGACATTGTGGAATATTTAAGAATTTGAGTAGGTTGTAATCATGGAGAGTAATTTTTTTTTAAATCACTCGAAGATATATTTTTATTGATTTTTAAGGAGACAGACATAAAGAGAGAGAAAAGGAGAGACAAAGAGAAACAGAGAAACATCAATTGATTGCCTCCAGACCACATCTCAATGGGGATGGAACCGGCAACCTAGGTATGTGCCCGGACCAGGAATCGAACCCACAACTTTTTGGTGTAATTTTAGCCTTCAGACAACTGAGCATCCAGCCAGGGCAATGCTTTCTTTTTCTTAAAAACTTCAAAGCACTGTCTTCTTTGATTCTCATTAAGCCCAAACCAGCTATATTACTTTAATCATTATGGGCATAACTCCCTCCTGAATTCCCAAAGGCATTTAAATGTCCTTTCTGGTTGTATGCAATACCTTACCCGTGAAGCCAGGTCAGATTTTATCCTTGCAATTAAGGGAAACAGAGGGACCCTTGGGAAGCAGCATTCCAAATCTAATGAGGCCTAGCCTCGAACAGTGTAACGCCCTTCACCGACCATCCTGCCCACTTTCAGGAAATACCTTTTTGATCCACTTGGGTTTTCTTCATCAGTGATCTGCTTACATTATTGTTTACATGCAGTTTTCGCTTCCTAAGATCTCTCCTCTCTCATCCATTCCATTGCCTTTTTAGAATTTATGCATGGGATGGGAAGCACTCTCTACGCATGATTTAATAAGGCCTATTAAACATTCTTTTCCACATTTAAATTTCTGGATCATTTTAATCAGTCCATGGTTTGACCCTTATTTTCTGCATTCATCCGTGTTTCAGATGGAAGTTGTTTTCAGTGGAAGGTGTCAGCAAACCCGAAGTACTAACACCTTCTGTGTGACGGAAGGTTACAGTCACCTACAGTGAACTTTGGAGATTAGCAGTCTGAGACTAGACTGGAGCTCCCGCAACCATCAAGGACCCAAGTCCTTCTGACATGTTAACTCACCATCCTCAAAGCGTGTTAGATTCTACCTCTCGTACAATATACCTACTCAAACTGCAGGAACTGGGTCTATGCTATATTCCAGTCAGCAGGAAGGAACAAAAAGGGCACACCAACTTCTGTTAAGGGTATTTTCTAGGTGTTGCATATAACATTTATGCTCACAACCCATTGGCCAAAGTTTTGTCCAAGGCAAGACAGGCTGGGATTTTTTTTTTAATTTCAGGTGGTCTTGTGCCAGGAATAAATATGGGGTTTAAATACTAAAGAAGAAGGATGAAATGGATATTGGTAAGGGTTAGCTATCTGGTAGCAGGGACTTTTCAGCAAGTCCGGATAACATGGTGAGCAGTAGTCTTTGTAGTTATGCTGCCATCACTTAAAGAGAGAGTACTTTTCATTCATCAAGTCTGATCTTGCCATAGTGCGTGGCTGTCTTGACTCACAACCAAAGCAAACTCTACAATATTTCGTGAACATTGAGACTTTTTGAAAATTTATGTTAGTTTTATTCTCATATAATCTGCATACAGGCTACTTTTCTGTCCCAGGTTTTTCTTGGTGAGGCATTCAAGAAATACCAAGTGAATATACAAAAACTAATTGGAGAAGCAATTTGAATATTTTGTGAATTGATTTGACAAAGGCAAAGTGAATGCATTCATAACATAGCGTAGAGCTTCTTAAAACCATCTCCCAATTCTCTCAAAGTCACACACACACACACACACACACACACACACACACACACACACCACAGCATGTACGCCCCTTGTTGAACTCCCCACAACCCTCCCCCTAGCCTAGGCATGGCTGGCTTTTGTTTTCCTACCCTTCCCCATTCACCTGATCTCTTCCACTAATTACTGCCGGACCATTCTTTGTAAAGCAATCAAACCAGTCTCAATACAATTCTGCACCTGACCTATTGCCCTAGTTCTCCAGGAAACAATATAGATTAGATTAAATTGCTCTTGATGTTCAAAGGTCTAGAAGAGCCTGTAATGCTTATTTATTAATTTATCTGACCTTGGACACATAATAAAACATATAACTCTATAACCCCTTATATGTAATTGCAAAATCTAAATAGCTTTAGAAGGAAAGATTTCTTCTAGTTTATTTGTCAAGCAAAACCTGACCTTAACTTTGTGAGGGCATTTATAGTCTCGATAGCCCACTTGGTAGAAATAATTTTATACTTCGTGGAGAAATATTAGTAAAACAATATTATAAGCAATATAGGACCTTTCTGAAGTCCTAATAATTCTGAATCAGAAGTAAACCATTTAGATGGAGAATTATTTGCAATTATTTCCCATGACAATGCTCTATTTTATGCCTATGTGGGAGTAGACAAAATTTTCTTCCACTTTTTAAAATTATTTGTTGTACAAACACAATATACATTAGGCACTGTGAAATATTTGTGCCTTAAGAAGTTGAACATATGGTATGTTAAGAAAAATTACTCAGAACTTGGAACTAGGCAAAAGAGATCCCTGGAGAAAGTTTTCAGTGGATTACTAAGTATGGTCTAGCAGACCCTCTCTGGGGATTACCATTTCCCCAGAAATTGCACAGGGATGTGTAATTCTGTTTCATTTGCTACTAACTATAAAAAGTAGAAGTCAATTTATAAAAAATAAGAATGCAAGTGATTCTTTTCTGAGAACAATACACATGATTCTGATCACAGCAAAGCAAGTGGATTTTGTCCAGTAAATTCATTTTCATCAGTTAGAAAAGCTGATTCCAAATATTAGTGTGTTGCCCTGTCTAATGTTAACCAGCTTTGCATCTACTGGGAAAGTGATTTCAGAATGCCTTTGCCTGACTGACTACATTAATCTCTGTTCCTCAAATTCTTCTTTGAACTAGGTATCGCATCTTAATGGCCCCTCATTCATTGAGTTGAGTAAAATCTCTGACGCATACTCAATTTATATTTACATACCAAGTCAATATACAAAAACTAATTGGAGAGCCCTGACCAGTTTGGCTCAGTGACTGGAGCATCGGCCTGTGGACTGAGGGGTCCCAGGTTTGATTCTGGTCAAGGGCATGTACCTTGGTTTCGGGCACATCCCCAGTGGGGGGTGTGCAGGAGGCAGCTGATTGATGTTTCTCTCTCATGGATGTTTCTAACTCTCTATCCCTCTCCCTTCCTCTCTGTAAAAAATCAATAAAATATATTTTTTAAAAAACGAATTGGAGAAGCAAATTGAATATTTTGAGAATGGATTTGACAAAGGCCAAAGTGAATGCATTTATAACATAGCGTAGAACTTCTTAAAACTATCTCCAGTTCTCTCAAAATCTTACACACACATACACACACACACACACCACATCATGTACGCCCCTTGTTGAACTCCCCACAACCCTCCCCCTAGCCTAGGCATGGCTGGCTTTTGTTTTCCTACCCTTCCCCATTCACCTGATCTCTTCCACTAATTACTGCCTGCCCATTCTTTGTAAAGCAATCAAACCAGTCTCAATACAATTCTGCACCTGACCTATTGCCCTAGTTCTCCAGGAAACAATATAGATTAGATTAAATTGCTCTTGATGTCCAAAGGTCTAGAAGAGCCTTTAATGCTTATTTACTAATAAGCATTATGGATGTTATTAACTATGGAAAACAACTTTAAAAGGTGTTTACTCTCTAGCAACTCACATATCAGTTGACCAAAGATAAGCTATGGAAAACCTATAAAGGCAGTAAGTATACATTAAGTGATAAATGATAAATGATCAGGGTGGATTTGAGAGGCTGTGGTCAAGTTTCTGCATGGCTGTTCTTCTCATCGAGTCTGCATTGCTTTCCATTCACTTGGCAGACAATTCTGCTTTGCATTCTGGAGTGCAGAGGAAGGGAGGGAACAGACCAATGAGGCACGCTCCCTGTCCTGGAGTCGTTAACAGTTAATGCGGGAGAAAGATATGAACAAGTCATTTCAAACTAATGCAAATTGGTGGAGAAGAGAATCAAATTTGAGGCCTCACTGTGTCCCTTAGACTTTATATTTATTACAATTTTTTGTACTATTTTTTTTTAAACCTAAAATTGGGTAGGTATTTTACCACGGAGCATGGACAACCAGCTAGTTGCTGTAACAGTCACGAACAAGGAGCTATGAGAGCCCAAAGCTAGTTTACATACAGGACTTTGGAGTTCTTCTCAGGTTTGGCATCCACCAGGACCAGCTCCTTGCTGGGAAGCCATAAATCGGGAAGATCAGAGACAGGTAAGGGTAGTTGACTTCCCTGGGCGTTCAGTCTTCAGTGTGCTCACAGCCTGGAGAGAGCTGGTATTTGAGAAAGGAGATGAGGTAGTGCCCAGAGTTGGGTTTTACCGGGAAAAGCATCAGAGATTGCCACCCTTTTCTCCGCCAGCAACGCTGGAGGGAGTTGCAGAAGGTGGACTTTAAACAATGGCAAATATTGACAGAAGTGAAGGTCATGGCAAGACCCTGTCGCCCACGTCTGTCACGGAAGGAGAAGCCTGCACTTCAAAGGGGCCGGTCAGCTGGATTTGCATGAACAGAACCTAAGCAATTTCTGAAACTGAGTTTTAAAAGTGGCAGTTCTTTTCCCACCCCGTTATGTTTTTGCAAAGTCCTCTCTGTAGCAACTTCATACAGCTGTTCTTCATTTCCTGTTACAATTTCTTTCTTTCTTTTTTTCTTTTTGCATTCTTTCCAGGGAAGAAGAATCAATACAACCCGTTCTCTAGGAGGGAGGTGTTTGGACGGTCTGACCTTTAGCGGTGCTAGAAGACCTGTTTTGATCCAAACCAGATGTTCAGGCTGAGTTAACTTCGGCCTGAGTCAAGCAATTGATCACAAGATGTTTTTTCGGTTTGTGTGCTATCTTGTGGTTGTGTGGCTGATTTCTGGCTCAGATGGTACGTATGCTTTTCTTACGCTCAGTTTTCAAGGCACTTGATTCTCAGTCTGTGGGTTGGGAGGCATTCTGTCTAGGATTTTAATGAAATTGAAATCAATGAAATGTATTTGTCGCCTTGAAAAATCTCAGGTTACTTGGCTGAGTTCTCTGTGCTCCATAGGGGCTTAGTAAATAGTCTGCTCTGTAAGTGGGGGGCTACCTGGTTGCTTTCCCCTTCTGTTCTAGGAGCAAAAACAGTATCCGTTTCAAAATCTTCACTGGTCTTATACAAACTGCAGGAGTGCCTGTTGGGAAGGGAATTGCTCCTTTAGGAGTGGATAACTTATGGCTGAATTTGAGTGAAATTCCGGTTACCCTTTCGAAAACAAAACTTTGGGAATCGCAGGGTAGGGAGGGATGTGGATGTACCCGAACATGGAAGAGTACAAGGGATAAGAATCAATAATCCAGCAAAAAGAGTCAGGTGCGGGGATCGAACGAGGGCTACCTCACAGCCCCTGAGGTGCCAGTGGATCGGTTTCCTTTTCCCTCCAGCAGAGAGCTGTCCGGAGCTTCCCCCGGTGGACAACAGCATATTTGTTGCCAAGGAGGCGGAAGGACACGTTCTGGGGACCTATGTTTGTATCCAGGGCTACCACCTGGTAGGGGAGAGCACCTTGTTTTGCAACGCCTCCAAGGAGTGGAATGCCGGTACCCCCAGGTGCCGCTGTAAGTTTGATCTTTCTGCTTCTTTGTCCATCTTGTCATCCCACTGTATTCTTTCACATTCTACCTCCAGGAGTTCACGTTAAAACTTTGTCAGGCAAAAATTCCAACTTCTAAGGAGTCCATTTTTAAAGCACTCTAGTGGCGGAACTTCTTTTAGACGGTACGTAATCAGCTATGAATAGACTCAACCACCCCTCCAAGAAGGAAAGAATTTCCATCGAATAGTAAAATGACTTTTTTAGGGGGGGAGGGGAGAGGGTGGGGATTGTGATATGTTTAATATCATACTGATTTGCAGTTTTTATATTATGAAGATTTTAAACGTATACAAAAGATGGGTGAGTAAAATGAAGGCGTGGTTACGTATCACCCAGCTTCAACAAGTATCAGCACATGACTGATCTTTTTTCCACCTACAATTCTGCTCTGCATTATTATTAGTTGGAGGTAAATCTATCGTATCATTTTACGTCCTTCATCCTATAACTTTGAACTGAGAAAAATGTATGTCGTCAATTTATAAACGTGATAACTGAGATCCACGTGACTTGCTCAAGTTCACAAAACTCATTTGTGGTGTCATTAGAGATGGAGAAGAAGTAGTCCGTATTCTCTTTGTTATTACTACTTTTAGGAATAGTTGGATCGATTCTCCTTTATTCCCAGAGTAAAGAACACCAGCTTGTTTACCTTTTATTCATATGACCAAATTCACATTTCTGCATTCTCTCCTGTTTTTTTAAAATATATTTTTATTGATATCAGAGAGGAAGGGGGAAGGAGAAAGATAGAAATATCAATGATGAGAGAGAATCATTGATTGGCTGCCTCTTGTACAACCCCCACTGGGGATTGAGCCCGCAACCTGAGCATGTGCCCTTGACCAGAATCGAACCCGGGACCCTTCAGTCTGCAGGTCAATGCGCTATCCCACTGAGCCAAACCAGCCAGGGCTCTCTCCTGTTTTTATGCCTAAAAAACCAAAATGAAGTAAAAAATGATAAGTACACATATATATTTGGCTGGATAAATAAGAAGGAAACACTTGCCTCAAACATAGGCTCAAGAATTTTGAGCAATGCTTCACATAACAGGACGATGAGCTTGCTATTGGTAATTTCCAGTTAGATGCTTAACTATTTTTAGTAAGTTCAAGCGCCCATTGTCATTCTTGTGCACGACCAAGAAGACCTTTTCACTCTTAGTCCTGCACAGGAGTGACAATGACCAGAGGGACACTCGGGCCAGTCCAGTCTTTTCTCACCCTGGTTGATACCACTTGGTATCATGGTCCCTAGGAAGAAAGTGCAGTTTTAGCTCTAATTTCTTGTTTTCTCAACGAAGCGCCAGGAGGTCTAGTGTTCGCTGTGGTGGGTTTCATCCTGGCCCTTTCAGATCACCGCCTGTTTTCTTCTTCAGTGGGCCACTGTCCCGACCCTGTGCTGCTGAATGGCAAGTTCAGTTTCCGGTGGCCGGTGAAAGCGAGAGACACAATCACGTTTACATGCGATGAGCACTACATCCTCAAAGGCGGCAATTGGAGCCAGTGCCGCGAGGACCACACCTGGGTGCCTCCCTTTCCCACCTGCAAAAGCAGTGAGTACAGTGGAAACAAATGCAAATCCCAAAGATGTTGATCAACACTGGCAGCGGGGCATTCGCCGCCACATCCCTGATTTCCTCTCTTGTGTATCTGGGGCGGGATTCGGATCTAACAGACAGCCCAGAAACACGGGGAGCTCACGGAGCAGGGCCTCCGCTCCGGTGGTGTATTCCCGTGAAATGAGCAGCATTCAGTGAACAGCGCTTTTTTCTTTTCTCATTGTTGTTCATATATGTTTGTATATGATGGTGTTTTACAAAAATTATATTATATTATACATACTCTTCGATGTCTTGCTGTTTTTACTCAGCTATATGTGTTGAAGAACTTGATGTTTCAGTAAATATACACCTATGTAGTTATTCTTGATTTAGCCTTTAATCTTGATCAACAGTTTTAGACTTAATCTCAGAGCTGAAAGCATAATATCACTTCACCTGCTCATCGTATAGGTTAGGAAGAAAGCCAAGAGGGATGAAATGTCTTCTTTAGTGCCACGTGGTTACTGGAAGAGCCAGAACTAAAACTCACAGCATCCAGTACCTCCTCCAGCTCTGTTTCCACAATTCTCATCCTCAATGATCTAAGCTCTGTTCTCCATTTTTTTAAATTTTTTATGAAGCTCTCATTGTATAACTCTGTCCCTTGGGGGATGTCAGCCTCCATTTGAGCTCACACTATTGATTTCCTGTTTCAGAGAATTACTTCTTCGACTTCTGTTTGTGGGCTAAATTTTCTTTTCTTGTATATTGACAATTAGCATCTCTACCACTTCACCTTCCTTTCCTTGAGCTCCTGCCAATCAGAAAAGTACTCTCAAATCGCTAATGACTCAAGATGAGCCCTGGGAGGGGGTCTTTCCCATGGACAGATATGATTTTGAGGAGAAGGAAATGACTGGAGAACATACATGTCCCTAGATGCCACATGTGCTGCTATGAAGATAGTAGGTGCTGGCATAGACAATTACACGTAGGGGGTGTTGTTAATTGAGTATAACTGAACTTCAAAACTGTCTCTCCTATCTCCTGCCCCTCAGGAGACTGTGGCCCTCCTGGGAACCCAGCTCATGGCTATTATGAAGGAAAAAATTTCAACTCAGGATCTACCATTACTTATCACTGTGAAGACAGGTAAGAGGATGCAGCCTTTCAAATACAAGATCTTGCCCATTGAGTAGTAGCATTCTTTTTGGGAATGACCCAGTTGTGCCAAGCCAGCATGGCCATGGGGGAACAGGCCCCTGTTCCCCATACTTAGCCTTATGTTGGGCACCATATGTGCTGTACCAGCACAGCTAGGTTTGGTGAGCCTGAGAGGGGGCAGTGGAGGACTGAGAAAAGACAGACAAGAGAGGAAAGCTGGGTCTGGGTGGGACGCTGTCCTCTCTGATGGAGAGCTAGCGACAGTGCCACAGCCTTCAAGCCAAGTCTTAATTTTATAGCCAGATTCCATGAGGTAAAGTAAGGGCGTGGTTACAACATTCTCATGGATTTCAAATCTACTCAATTACATGCACCTGCACTCAGCCACGTGGGGCTACAGGTTTGGACCATAAGGTCAAGCTTATAACTACATATAGCCTCTGGCTAGAATTGTGCTGGGACTTGCAGGTGGCTTTGCCACGAGAGGACCGTGCCCTCTCATTAGTCCGAGGCTTGAACCTGTCTAAATGCTGTAGCTGCTTTCCACACCCAGTCTGTCTCAAACCAGTCCCCTGATTTCCTACTGCTCAGGATCCTGAGCTCATTCTAATTTTGAGAGCTGCCTTAGTCGACTCCCAGCTCCACCCAATCCCTAGAAGACAGATTCACCTTCCTATTTATCCTAATTTTTTTTCTGTTAAGTAAGACAAAATAGATATTATAAATGTATATTTTTTCCTAAGGACCCTCAGAAAAAACCCTCAAAGAACCACAGAACACATGGAACTGCAGAAATAGAAAGATTTAGAATATAGGTCCTTAAAATACCCTTGTTAAAGTCTAGCCTTAACTTAGACTGCCTGGTCACCCACCTTACAGATTGCCTAGCTTTTTCTTTCTCTTGCCTCATTCTTATTGACTCAGGGTTATGTGCCCTCACTAGCATTTCAATCTCATTATGTACCTCCAACAGACTGCAGTCAACTCTCACGTCACTTTCTGATTAGAAGCTGCAGCTTCTTTTCAGCCAGTTCACTAAGATGTATTTGAAGGCTCTCTCTAGCTTTCTACTCCTTTTTAGAGCCTAGAACTTATTTAAAGTTCTTCCCTCCCCCTCCCCATCCAAAAACTGTATGTATAAATGCACATACTCAGAATTTCTCACTTCTCCCTGTTTTATGGGTTGACTCATCAGTTGGGCTCTCCACACCCCGGGAAGCAGTTTTACTTTAGTACCACCCTGTAATACTGAGAGAACTTCAACATGCCTTATGGATCCAGGGCCGAGAGGTGGGTTCTATCACAGTAAGAAATACCGAAATATAGCAACACAAAACCAGCCTTCGTTGTCCAGCTCAGAAGGTGGAAAGGCTAAGCATTGTGGCCATTCTAATTTCTGTGCAGATACCGCTTAGTGGGCACACAAGAGCAGCAGTGCATTGATGGGGAATGGAACGGAGCACCTCCGGTCTGTGAATTGATCCCAGAAGCTCCCAAACCAGCTCCACAGACTGCACACGAGAAGGCACTGGTGAGCAGTAGGCTCTTGTTGGTCTTGTTCGCAGCTGGATCTTCAGGGCCTGGCATTGCTCCTAGTACTTGCTTAGTAAATAGCTGATCCATTTGGGATGTTTTTGAATGGGTTGGCCTTGACCTGATTGTAGAATGGGGCGCATAAACTATTACCTCACATTTTTATGTATGGTAGTTCCCATTTGCCACCCGACGAGGTGCTGTTAGTAGGACTCATTGGCTTGTGTACTTTATAGAGCAAGGTACATAAACTCATGTCTATCATATCTTTATTGATTTCAGAGAGGAAGGGGGAGAAAGAGAAAAACATCAATGATTGATCGGCTGCCTCCTGCTCACCCCTTACTAGGGATTGAGCCTGCAACTCGGGTATATGCCCTTAACTGGAATCGAACCCGGGACCCTTCAGCCTGCAGACCAACACTATCCACTGAGCTAAACTGGCTAGGGTGACAAATCAACTTTCACTGAGACTCCTCTTTTAGTTTATGTTTACTACTGGGATCATAGTAAGTGTATTTGAGCATCATGTTTAAGATCCACATCCCTGTGTAAATTCGCCTGGTTCTGAGCCCCCATTCACGGACCTAGGCACTACTCATTATCTTCAGAATATCAAGCTGCCTCTCTGTTCTTGTCATTTACAAACATTTTTCTTTCTCCAGCTTGCCTTTCAAGAGAGTGAGGAACTTTGCAAAGCCGTAGAGAACTTTATGCAAAGATTAAAGGAAAATGGCTCAACAATGGAGGAGCTAAAACATTCTCTGGAAACAAAGAAAGCTGAGTTGGAGGCAACAATATCGCCCTGACATTGTAGCTGAGTTGATTGGGTAATGTCAATATACCTATAAATAAAGTTTCCTCTTCGTTCTGAAATTGGTTTCAGATTTTTCTCTCATTGGACTGGAAAGCAACTTCATAGTAATCAACTGCCGTTGTATGATGGGCCGTGTCTGTGTGTGTGTGTGTGTGTGTGTGTGTGTGTGTGTTTGAATGTGGAAAGACCAAGTGTGATGGTTGTCTGTTTAAGACAAAAATTAGCAACACATTAATGGGGAGAAAAGGGTTTGATTTCCTGTATGCCAGGAAAATCAAAAGCTCAGATCATAGCTAAGAGTGTGCCTCATATGAATATGAGACAGGAAGGCTGCAGCCAAAATTAGCCTCAAGTAAACCAAAATTATGAGGTAAAAATTAACCTTTTATTTTGGGAAATAGGCTCAAAACAATTATATCTTAAAATGAGCCATTGAGGAAAAAGTAGAAGTAGGACCCAAACTCTCTCCTGGGTTTTGCCCCTATATCCTATTTATGAAACCAGGTTTCCAAATCTTCTGCAGTAAGATTGCTCATGGCCTTTTGGATGAAACCCATCCTGCATGGCAAATTTGAGATGGTGCAACACAAGCGAATATATTCTTTTATTTTTTTAGGGCAGAAGACGCAAGAATCCCAAGGTTTTCCCGTCAAGATGTTTTACTGAGCTGATAGCACAAGCTTCTTCCATCTCCCACTCTGCCCTCTGTTTAAGACACATAGGAAATCTGAGTAAAATACAATCAAAATACACAAGAGAGCTTGAAATAATGGAAAATCTCTATGCGAAGTTAAGAAGAAAAAGAGATAGACTCTCGAGTAGCCCACAGTCTCTGAATAGACACAAGACATGGATGTACATGTCTTAATTCAGGATGGTTAGAATAAAATAGGCACTTTTCACAGAACAGTGTGCTATGGGAGCTCACATGTGAGGAGCATGATGTCCATCTGGGAAGAGTTAGAGGCAGGAAAATTGTCCAGGAAGATGTCATAGTTATTTGAGCCTTTAAAAATGAGTAAAAGTTAGAGACAAAGATTAGGGAGGAGACATTCCAAGTGGAAAAATAATTTGAGAAATGTAATAAGAGAGCCTGAGCTTTTTTAACCAAGTAAGTCCACTTGTAGAGTTAATCGAACTTGAGCAAAATGATTTTTAATTTGAAGCTATTTTTTATGTTATTACCTGTATTGTCTGCATTAGTAAGACCTTGTGAGCATTTGAAATGTCCAATCTTAGAGAAATGTTCAATAAGTTAGGGCACATCAAATGTAATGCAACCTTTTATAGTGACAACTAGAGGCCCAGTGCATGAATTTGTGAACGGGTGGGGCCCCTCCACTTGCTGGTGATCGGGGCTGTCTCGCCCAGTCCCGATAGGGGCCAACTGGGGCCAGCCGGGGGAAGGGACCGAGGGAGGTTGGCTGGCTGCAGGAGGTTGGCTGTGGGAGCACACTGACCACCAGGGGGCAGCTCCTGCATTGAGCATCTGCCCCCTGTTGGTCAATGTGTGTCATAGTGACCGGTCGACCGGTTGTAACTGTTGCTTAGGCTTTTATATATATAGATTATGAACAGAAAATCTTAAAAATATAATCTTGAAATAAAATACAGAAAGACAAGACATTATGATTGCATTGATTAAAAACTTTATTCTTGTAGAAAAGGACCAGGCAATAATAGGTACAGATGAAAACAGTTGTCTTAAAAGATGAAATTACAGGTGTTAACTTTTAAAATAATAATTTGTTCCCATTGATTTTTAGAGAGAGTGGAAGGGAGTGAGGGGGGTGAAAGAGAGAGTGGGAGAGAGAGAGAAAGAGAGAGAGAAGCATCAATGTGAGATTGGTTGCCTCCCTTCTCACATGCACCCGACTGGCCAGGGGATTGATCCTGCATCCCAGCAATGTGGCCTTAACCAGGAATCAAATCCATCACCCTTTGGTGTGCTGGGTGACACTCTAACCACTGAGAAACACTGGCCAGGGCTAAATAATAATTTTTAAGAGGTGCTTTGCAGAGGCAGGAAAGATAGGGCCTGTTTGGGGACTAGCACATTGTCTGAACTGGCCTGGATAAAGCATGGGAAGTGGTGACAGAAAAAAACTGGAAAGAACCATTACAGTGAGTTTATAGAGGGCTTTAAAAGGTGTGTTGGAGATTTTAAAATTATTTGGTAGGCAGCGAGTACAAATGGAAGACTTTCAAGCAAGGAAGTGATGAGAACAGAACACAGACTGTAGGTACTATCGGTGGAAATAGCAAAAGAACTGAGAGAATCTACTACAATAGTCCCCATGAGCGACAATGATGACCTGAACTGGTTTGATGGCAGTAGAAATAGAAAAGAAACAGCAGATAAGAGAGACATTGCAAAATCCAATAAAAATAATATGTCAACTGATTGAACATTGGAGGATGAGGGAGAGAAGAATTTGAAGGTGAGTCTGAAATAGTATTCCTGGGAGCCTAGATTAATGTTGGGGTCAGAGGTAAGGCTTCTGGGAAGGAAATGAGAAGTTCCCCTTTGGATGTGCTGAGTATAAAGTACTTGTAAGATGTCCAATAGGTGCCCTAACCAGTTTGGCTCAGTGGATAGAGCGTCAGCCTGCGGACTCAAGGGTCCCAGGTTCGATTCTGGTCAAGGGCGTGTACCTTGGTTGCGGGCACATCCCCAGCAGGGAGTGTGCAGGAGGCAGCTGATCGGTGTTTCTCTCTCATCGATGTTTCTTCTCTGTGGAAAATCAATAAAATATATTTTTTTAAAAAAAGATGTCCAATAGGCAACATGAGTGCGTTTAGAAGAGTAATCAGAGATAAAGATGTAGTTAGAGAATAGTTCTCTTATAGGGAATAGTTAAAGCCACGAGAGTAAGCAAGATAATTAAAGATGTAAAGAAAAAAAAATTTAAAAGAAGAACCTGGGATGTATCTATATTTAGAGATGAGAAGGAGGAAGTGGGGGTAACAGTAATCAAGGAAGAACAATTAGTAAGATTGGAGCGTCAGGAAAGTCGAGGTCCATGGTCGGCAAACTGAGGGTCGCGAGCCACATGCGGCTCTTTGGCCCCTTGAGTGTGGCTCTTCCTAAGCCTTAGGAGTACCCTAATTAAGTTAATAACAATGTACCTACTATATAGTTTAAGTTTAAAAAATTTGGCTCTCAAAGAAGTTTCAATCGCTGTACTGTTGATATTTGGCCCTGTTGACTAATGAGTTTGCCGACCTCTGGTCTAGGTGAATGGAAGCCCAGAGAACAGTTTCAGAAAGGAGATAATCAGCAGTGTTCCAGGCTACTGAGAAATCAAAGGAGATAAATTCAATAAATTTTGGGTTTGGAGAAAAGGTCATGTCTCAAAGAGGTCTTCAGAAATGGTGGGAAGAATCCAGATGGGAAGGCCACAAAGGAGGGCTGTGGACTGATTATGAGAAAGGGTAGGGAGGAAATGTGGGAGCCTTTTTTGAGAAGTTCAGCATCTCACAACGGAATATAATTTAAGGTTTCAGCAAGATTAAGGCAATATTTCAGGATGGAAGACACACTGAGAATAAGGAAGGCCCTGGCCAGCAGCTCAGTTGTCCCGATATGCCAAGGTTTTGGGTTTGATCCCCAATCAGGGCACATACAAAAATCAACCAATGAATGTATTAATAAGTAGAACAACAAATAGATATATATCACTCTCTCTCCCTCTCTCTCTCTCTATTTCTCTCTTAAATCAAGAAAATAGGGAAAATGGCGGCGTTAAGAGATCAACCGAAGGACTTGTATGCATGCATATAAGCATAACCAAAGGACACAGACAGTATGGGGGTGAGGACATGTGCTGGGGGGTGGGAGTGGTTGGGGAGAGGTCAATGGGGGGAAAGGAAGACATATGTAGTACTTTAAACAATAAAGAATTTAAATTTAAAAAAGAAAATAGGGAAAAGAATAAACAAATATCTTCTGAAATAGGAGTGAATAGGAGAGAGAACTTGAGGTGGGGAGAAGCTACTGTAGAATGATTTTCTTTTTTTTGTGAAGTAGGACACAAGGTCATCTGCTGAGAATAAGACAATTTAGTGATCTGGAGAGAAAAATGTAAAACAGTAACTCTGGAAAATAAAGAACTCCAATAGATTGGAAAATGGTATTTTCAAGACCCAATTTTAAGGTAATATTTCCTCTAACTTAGCTCTCAAAACTGTACAATGCGGAATCCTCCTTTATGCTCGCTCTTGTCAAATCTTCAAATCATTTTCACCTTGTCACTTGACCCATGTGCTTTTTACCTCTAATACCTGCCTCATTTTAATCTAATAATTTCCATTTTTCATTCAAAGCTCAGCCCACATGTCATATCTTCTGTCAAAATGTCTGCTGTGATTCTATTCCTTCTTCTCTGAAAAATTTAAGAGGCTTTTGTGTTTATTACAGAAAAAGCAAAGTTGTCAGGAAGACTTGCTTTTTAATAGCAATCTCCTGAGCGTACAAACTTTAATCTTGAGGATTAATAACTTGATTAGATAATGTTAGAGTTTGGGATCCGTCGTAGATCATGTGATAATAAACATGGCTGGCCATTCATTGCATTCTTCTGAGCAGCACCTAATGATAGACTAACTTCTGGAGGTCATTTAGTGCCCAGCATTTAGTAGTAGTGGGGTCGGTAGTAGCTAACATTTACTGAGTACTAATAATGTTGCAAGCAACGTGCCACCAATCAGGAACTCAATAAATGTGTGAAACGCCCCACCTTTTTTCTGTTTTCTTGAGGTGACAAACACAGGTCAAGGTCATCTATAGGTCATGGTGTTCCAGGAAAGCCTGCTGAACGTAGCATCATGGAAAGTGGATCATGTTTGTGAACTTAATCTGAACCCTATTGTAGCCAAGGATCCCAGGCTAGCAAAATTGAATCTTTCATAACCTCATGTGTTTATGAATAGAGAAAAAGACTTCTGGCATCAAATTCATATTACATTTTCATTTAGGGGAAATGGTTGGCAAGGAGAAAAATGATTGCGACATGTTATCAAGAATGAGGGCTAGTAAAGAGGAAGGAGATTAGGTAAACACTGGTGCTGTGTTTTTGCTGTTAATCATTCACTGGGCCAATAAAGAGTCTGGTCATCTATCTCTATTCAGCCGTCCCCAATCAGTCAACCACATGGCTGTAATTCCGGGACTTTTGGGAGACCAATGACTAGACAGGTTCAGGAAATTCTGGTAAACTCTTATCTGAGGATGAACTAGGACTATTAGAGATCAAGGCAGTTTTCTTCCTTAAGAAACTGCTCCAGGCACCATAATAGAGTCTTCTACTGCTTCCTCAGCTACTTGCAGGTCAGTGGATTACTTTGGGTGTCTTGGGGAAAAGGCTGGTGGTTGAGGAGTGCAAGATTAGAAGGATGAGACAGAGATAAACACTTGGGGTGTTTTCAGCAGAAACCTTTTCGGGAGTAATGCATTAGGGTGTTACAGGACTTGAAGAGTACTTTTAATCCCTTCTGAGCCTCAATTTTTAATTATAAATGGGGGAATAATAGATACATACTCAAAATAAACTGAAGTAGAGAAGAGGTAGGATGTTGCTCTTGTTATTATATCTAATAGTTGAGTGTGTTCGTTTGTCGCTTTTTTTTTTTTAACCATCTATGTAGGAGAGTTGAAGCAAGAGGTAAGCCAGACTTCCCAAAGGGGTTCAAAGAAGACCTGGTTTTCATAGTCTGCATTCTGAAAATGAATGCGATTCCCTTTGGAGATTTTATTAGCCCCTCCATATCTCCTTCACCATGGACAGTCAAGACCTTTATAACGGATAACAAGGAGGATATTAGTCAGTTTCCAGTTAGTTTTTGAAGCTAGAAGCCGTGGTCATCTTCACCTCCTATCTCTCCCTCACTTGCAATGATGATTATCATTTCTTCTTGAAATTCTCTTCCTGCTTGGGCACGACATAGTACCATTCTGGTCCTCATTTTAATTCTTCACCCACTTTTCTTTTTGTCAACTCCTGCTTTGTCTCTCTCTATAGTAGTACAAGGAGAATAAAAAGTAGAGTATCCAGAAGAAAAAGTAGCATCAAAGAAGGTTTATAATAAGTGTAGACATACATTTGAATATAATATGAACACAGAAGGAAGGAACTGATAGATATAGATAGAAATTCTATGATATGAGGGAAAGTGTGAAACAAGTTCTCTCTGGAATCTCAAAGTGATGTGACTGAGAATGCAGGCATAAGCAAGGAGACACAACAATTGAGACTGTAGAAAATATCACTCTTTATAAAGGTATCTGAATTTTAAAAGGAGGAGTTTAGATACAATGAATACATTAACTTGAAAGTAATCTTTATGGAAGAAGAAATCTCGGGGCTGAGGATTTTCCCAGTGCCTCTCAAAGTGTACTGTATTGGACAGTACTTTTTGTAAGAGACCCACCATGTTGATGATGGCTCTTGAGTTGGTTTCATTTCCATAAGAATTTAAAAGGCGATGATGTCATTGACATCTGAGGGCATATGCTAGGGAAGTCTTAGCCGTTCAGTGGGCAGTTACAAAAATCTGCACTTTGTAGACAATAGAAAGCTGATTTAAGTTTAATGTCATTGTTTTCGCGATGAGAAACAGATTCAAGGAGCTGCTGTAGTTGCTACAAGATCACAAAGTTAGATGATGGTACTGCTGGGACTCAAGCTCAGCCCTAACCTCTACCTCCATACTCTGTGGTCTGCTGAGTTCTGTGCAGGTTCTGCTGAGGCACCACAAAGAACAGGATGGGGAACCGCAAATACTGCACCTGGCCAACTGAGAACGAGTAAGGGAAGTCAGATCACTGTGTCATCTCTTCAAAGCTCTTCTCACACATTATTTCATTTGGTCCTCAGTAAGGCAGTCAATCGCTCTTAAGAAGATAAAACCGAATTGAGTTTTATTTATTTCCCATTTATTGGATCACTATTATATGCCATGTACAATAGTAGGTTGGGCTCCTTACAAAGATACCTGAAGCCCTAGCCGGTTTTTCTCAGTGGTTAGAGCGTTGTCATGTGGACTGAATGGTCCCAGGTTCGATTCTGGTCAAGGGCATGTGCCTCGGTTGCAGGTTCGATTCCCTGGCCCTCGTTAGGGCTCATGTGGGAGGCAACCAGTCGAAGTGTCTCTCTCACATTGACGTTTCTCTCTATCTCTCCCCCTCCCTTCAACTCTTTCTAAAAACCAATGGGAAAAATATCCTTGGGTGAGGATTAAACAACAACAAAAAGGTTGAATAAATAACTTCTTTGTCTTGAAGAGACTTACAGTCTATTTCAGGAGGCAGAAGTGAATAGACACAATACAATGTGGTGTTGCAATTAAGGTATCAGAAATGTACTAGAGGAGCATAAAAGAAACTGATAGTTCTTGGTGGTGTTGGGCACTTCATCAAGGAAGTGACATGATCTCAAGGTTGGAGGTAAGAGCATTCATGCACAAGAGATATTCTTTACAAATGATTGAAGCTGTTTAAAAATCATTCCAGGGTGTGCTTGGGAAAGGTAAGCACTTTCATGAGGTTGAAGCATGGTGTTCCAAGTGAGCAGAAGCAGAGCAAGGGGGAGCCTAAGGAATTGGGACCCATGAGAGTTTTTAAGTAGGTTGCTTTTTAGGATTATAACCACAGCAACGAGGAAGCTGGCTTACACATGTTTGGAGGCTTTTGAAGTGGTCTAGGGTAGGGAGAAGGAAATTATGAGAACTGCACCCTGGATATGGAAGTGGGGTGGAGAAGAGAGTGACTCTGAATATGAAAAGGGGCCAAGAGAGAGGAGGCTAGGATGGCTCAGGTTTCTGGTGGGGGTGGCTAGGAGGAGATTATTTATTACTTTAGCCGAAACAGAAAGCACAGAGGTCAAGCAGTATTCAAAGGAGGAAAGACCATTTAGTTTGGGATCTGTTGGATTCAAGGTACCTGGGAGATAGAAATGAAGCAGTTGGAAATACTGATCTGAACCTTGGAAATTAGAACTTACATTTTTAAAAGGTTTGTTTTTTTCCCTTAAATATGAAATCTAACAAAAGGTTGCTAGGTCTGGGGGTGGGATAGGAATGGGAGAAATAAGGAGAAGCTAGTAAAAGGGTATAAACTTTCAGCCATAAGATGAAAATGGTTTGAGGTTCTAATGTAAAACGTGGTGACTACAGTGGATAATATTGTACTGTATAATTAAAATTTGCTAAGAGAGTAGAACTTAAATGTTCTTGCCAAAAAAGTAAAAGGAAAGTATGAGAGGTGATGCATGTCTTAATTAACTAGAGAGTGGGGAGGGGCGATCCCTTGGCAGTACATCTGTATGTCAGTCATTGTGAGATACACTTTAAGGAACTTACGATTAGCCCCTTACACCTCAGTCAAGCTGAAATTTAAAAATTCAAGAGTCTGCCAAAACCGGTTTGGCTCAGTGGATAGAGCGTCGGCCTGCGGACTGAGAGGTCCCGGGTTCGATTCCGGTCAAGGGCATGTACCTGGGTTGCGGGCACATCCCCGGTGGGGGATGTGCAAGAGGCAGCTGATCGATGTTTCTCTCTCATCGATGTTTCTAACTCTCTTGATCTCTCTCCCTTCCTCTCTGTGAAAAATCAATAAAATATATTTTTTAAAAAAATTCAAGAGTCAAAAGTTTTAGCTTTTAGAATTACAAGTGAAGAGGAAAGCATAGTAATTTATTTCTGGATTTGCAAAGAAAACTGACAAATGGTTACACTTTTCAAAAACAAGTGTTAATTTAGGTATTATCCCCCCCAAAATTTGCTGAGATAACCAGTCAGAATCATAGACTTTTACAGGGTTAAAGGTTAAGTTCAATTGGCAAAGCTACAATCTCTAAAGTCCAGTAACAACCCCTTTGTTAGAAAAAAAACACACACCGTTTGCCAGATCAGTTTCATGATGCAGATAACTGCTTTCTGCAGCTGCAGGGAAAAGATTTCCTCCTTCTTTTGCTGAGATTTCTTTCACGACTTTTTTCAGGCTGAGCACTGGCATTCCACTAGTTAGCAACAGGAATACAGGAGGCGGGCCTGAATGGCTCAACATTTCCATGGAAGTAACAGGGTAGAATAACATGTTTACTAACAATTGAGTTTATGGTGCATGTAAGGTTTTGTACCTACAGGAGCTAGTTGGGCCCAGAGGACTGTGAGGGATTCATGGATGATGCTTAAAGTCGTGGGAGTAGATGAGTCCCTCCCAGGAAAACAGTGAAGGGTGAGGGGAGAAGGCCCCTGTGAGGGCCAGGGTCTCTGCTCTGAGGGTGGCACTGGGTCTCAGTGAAAACCCAACCAAGGGCTTCTGGCCGGGCCCAGCGGGCTTTCCTCTGTGCTGGGGCTTAGAGTCCCCTGGTGACAGCCATCTGCTGATCCCGGTTGCCCCTGGCAGCTGGAACATGGGACTCCCACCAAACTACAGAGGATTAGTCACCAGAAGCCAATGAACTGAATGGCAATTCCTGAAGGACCAGTTCCCTGAAGTCAATATATTGAACTTATCAAATGATCAGTTTACTTAACATTGTCTTTAAAAGCATTCATTTTGGATATATTCAATAATTATTAATATATTTTTTTAAGAATATTTAATGAATATGTTCTTTGTAGCAGCATTTTAAATATAATATTTTTCAATTTTCTGAAGGTATGTCTTTAATCTTAGGATGTGCTTTTATGAATATAGTCAATGTATATATTTTTCTTGTGACTATACAATGATGACAACTGCAACAATTCATATGGGAAATTTTCACTTTATTCTATGATCCTGATTTTTTATAGTAAAATTCTATTTTGCCAACATATTGGCAAAGATATTTAAAAATCTTTTCAATTTCACAGATGTCCATAAACATGCCAAATAGACTGCCTTATCAAAAATTAAAGATGCATATTGCTATATTTTTTTTATAGTTCATAACACTTTTTATTGCCCAGGAGAAAATTTACCATATTTTATAAATTTCACGACTTAGTCGACTGGTTTATACTATGTGGAACTTGCCTAAACCTCAACTGTCCTCAGTCTCATTGGATTGCTAGAACAGAAAGAGGACAGACTTGAGATGGGAAGGGATGCACTAGGAAAGTGTGTGTGTGAGGGTGGTTGTGTGTGTGTGTGGGGGGGGGGGGCGGAAACACATAGAAAGGTGGTGTGTGAAATCCCAAAATGTGGGTTCTGCTTCCTCCCAACCTTTTAAGAAAACCTCAATTCATTCGATACATATTCTGTAAACACACTTTTTGTAAGGAAATCATTTGATAAATTGTTCATTTTGTTGAATTTATTTTGGGAGGCAGAATTGTCCTACCAGCCGTATACAGAGTTCATCGGATAGGATGTGCACAGATGGGCTGGATTTGCCCACGTCTGACAACTGGGGGAGGAATGGCTTCATCAGAATTGAATTTTGAAAAGACAAGATTCTATGGGTCATTACTCATGAAATTAGTCCCCTCCACAAGTGTGAAGGGCCACTATAAACTGCCCCCCCCCATAGTGTGGGACAGAAACTTCAAGGGAAATACTGAGGTGATACCCTTCATCAAAATGAAGATGTGCTTAGTATGAATTATGGACACATGGGAGTGCAGACTCATCTGGATCTAACAGAAATGTCAGAATTAAAGATAAAATTCAACATTTCTGGTGACGGAAGATGATTTGACTTTGTGTGTGGGGGTACACAGTGCAATGTGCCGATCATATGTCATAGAAATGTACACTTGAAACCTATATAAGCTTTTTAACCAAGGTCACCTCAATGAATTTAAATTAAAAAAGAATGACTATTCAAAAAAATTTAATATTTCATTGAGAGTGAACTTTGTATATTCCTTTAAGGACAACGACTATTTTTAATGCAAATTTAAGATATATTGCGTGTTTTTTCCTCCCAAGGGAAAGAAAATGGTGATGAAGACAAAAATATCCTTCATGACTCTGCTTTAAACAAGTCTTTAAATAAATAATGAAAGCACATGTCTTTACATATCTACATATATAGATTTCTCTCTATATAGATATAGATATAGATATTCTATTTTGCCAACATATTGGCAAAGATATTTTAAAATCTTTATATATATATATATATATATGTATATATATATATACACACATATATATATATACACACACACAAACATAGATAGATAGATAGATAGATAGATAGATAGATAGACAGACAGACAGATATAGAGCCACTTTTTCAAAACTGCAAATTGCTTGATGGTGTATTTTTTCAGTTAACAGTTGTTATGAGGAATTCCCAAGACTATACATAGCGATCCAACTCCTTTTCTCTATCTCATCGTTTTCCAGCCCTTTTGTTTTGTTTTATATTTGTTCCCTTTTCTCTAAATCCTCTGCCATTTCCTCAGTCAGATCATCTCTGTGGCTCACCTGGTCAATTGTAATAGCCTTCTTTTTTTATGTCATTTTAAAATTATATTATATTTTATTTTATTATTTTTCCCATCACCATTTATCCCCCATATACTCTCTTTCACCTCTGCTGCCCCCTCCATCAACCTCCCTGTTTCTTCTCTCTGTTGAATCCCTTATGTACACATCTGCCATAGTGATCTTCTTAAGGCACAATGATGTCACTCCTTAGCTTTAAAGCAAACAAACCCCAAACCAACCAACAAACAAAAAGGCTCTTTATCCCTCAAACAGTAGTGTCCATGAATCCCTAACTTGGCCTTTATATCCCTTTCAGGCACACCTTTAAGTTTCCCCTTCCTTAACGACTATCTCCCCATCTCAGACACTATTTTCTAGCCACATTGAGATACTATCTACTGGTCCCCAATTGCCCTGCATCCATTCTGTAATTTTTAAAGCATACCTAACTCAGCTACAGCCACCTCCTATCTCTCCCATTGGAGTTAATCTGTCTTCTTAATACTCCCTACCCCAGAAGCTAACGCTCACTGTCTTGTGTTGTAACATTTGTGCACGTCTTCTCTTCCAGCCTCGGTTGTAATTTTCTTGAGGACATGGATCCCATAGCATGTACCCTAGTGCTTTGTAACAAGTAAGCATTCAACGACTGTTTATTAAACTGAGTTCTTTCAGCAGAAAAATGGTGGCGACGCCTCAGAGCATGTACCCTCCAAGAGCTCCAGATGAGACCCTGGATAGAAAGGGGAAAATGACAGCCTGGCCCTTCTCTAGGCTGTGGAGAGTGTCTGATTCGACTCTGTTCCGAATGGCCTTGGTGGCGGCTCTATTGGCTACTGTCCTTGGTGAGTCATGGACAAGTTTAGATTGGCCATAAACATTCAAGTTCATCCACTTGTTCACAAGACTAACAAAGAGATGACTAAGCCTTCACCAGAAATCCGTCTTCAGCAACCAAGGGTTTGTTGGACCAGGATTTTGGATTTATCTGAAATTTGGAATTTTAAGGGGATTTGGAATGACTTGGAATTTAGGGGAATTTGCTTTACCCATGAAAGAGGCATTTTTCTAGACACTTCTGGCTAGATTTCTCCTTCAGGAATTTCCCAATCTGTCTCCCACCCATGGCTTGAGACAAATCTGTCTGAGGGATCAGCTTGACTGGACAATTTTCACTGCCAGTGGGTTTATCCAGAGTGGAGGGGGGGGGCCACTAGGACTCCTAATAAGTAAATCAGTTCTGTACTTGATTCTTGCTAGGAAAGCAAGATTAATATTTTTGTATTTCAAGGGCTTCATGTTTCTGCCTTCGTATCATTCAAAGTCCAAAAGGTACAAAACACAGTACACATTAAAAACATTATTCTTATTCATCTCCCAGTCACCCAGTTTCTCTTCCCTGAGGCAACCAATGTTATAGAAAGTTATTTTTAACGAAATACTACGTTTCTGTGGCGGAAAATTGCAGGGGCTTTTTGAGTTTGCACAGATGCAGCTGAGTCAGCAGAGATGAAAAATCTGATGGACTGGTGAAATTGTATCTGCCATCTTTAAAAAATAAATTATCTCACACGCAATAGAGGAAAGATGAAAAATGTCTACCTTTTGTCATTATTATTCATCAACAGACATGTATTACTGACCAGTCACTGGATTCATTGAGCAATAGAGATACCAAAAATTATTTTTCTTGATTAGAAGAGAAAAGAATGGCTCTTGCTCTGAAAATCCTATTACTGAAAACACCAAGATGCTGTGTATAACTTATGGCGCTCTTTGTCATTTTGGTGTCCAGGCGACTGTGGTCCTCCACCCAGTTTACACTTTGCTTTTCCAATGAAAGAGTTGGATGAGACAAGCTACAAAGAGAAAACTCGTCTGACATACAGCTGCCGCCCTGGCTACTTTAGGACCAGTTCCAAAGGTGCTTATGTTACCTGTGAAGGAGGCAGTTGGCAGCACGAAACCTTCTGTATCAGTAAGTATGAACATTTATTTTCTTATTCGTGCTTTTTCCTTTTTTTTTTTTTTTTTGCAAAGTTATCTCAGGAACTAAGCTTTCTGAATGCAAATAAGAACTCTTTGTCATTGAGAAACCACCGTTTGTCAGTGGCTGATTGCCATATACACGTTGCCACTTTGTGAAAAACAGAGCAAGCCCACAAACAAGTAAGTGAAACAGAAAAATTAGGAGCTACCTAGTTGCATTGAAAAGTAAATATTCAGTGAGTCAGGATCTGAAATAAGTTTGAATCTGAATCTCTGGTCTTTCTGGAAACAGAGTTCAAAGCTAATCAATCAGCCTTCTTTTCTAATGTCATATCTATGAGAACTTGACATCCCTAATCCTGATTTTAACCTTTCTCTCAGAGAGAAAATGCAGCAACCCAGGAGAATTACGTAATGGGGAAGTGATCTTGAAGCCAGATTACTCTTTTGGATCACATATAGAATTCAACTGTTTAGAAGGGTGAGTGTGAGGCCATCTAGAAACAACACTTTAAAACAATTAATAGCTGATGTGTTTATAGATTTCAGAAGTAAAAATGATATAAAAAAAAGTACACACAGAATTCGTGCTTTTACTCTATCACCAGCCACCCATTCCTCCTGTCCTTCAACAGGCATCTAGTTTGATGAGTTTTCTATGCATCTTTCTAGCGTTTACTTTTACAAATACAAGCTAATGTTTTTATTTTGTACCTTTTCAATCACGAATGTAATTTTCAAATCCGGCTTTATCTTTCTTTATTGATACATACAGGAGACATTTCCATGTTTGTGCATAGAAAGGTTCCTTGTTAATAATTTTTTACAACTACATAAAATTTTATTGTGAGATATAGGTTGGATTAATACTCCCTTTGATGGATCCAGGGGTCTTTTTAATCCTTTGCCATTCTGAACAGTACTCTGTTACATTTACCTTGTACATCTATCATTTTGTACATATGAAGTCATATCTACAGGGTAATTTTCCAGAGTGGGATTTCTTGGTCAAAGAATACTTATATTTGAAAATTGGAAAGATATTACAAGTTGTTCTCTCTTGGGGTTACATGGTTTTACAGAATATGCTCATGTCCATCTCTCCCTACACTTTCCAACTAAGTGTGTTGCCAAACTTTTGAAAACTTGTCAATTTTTGGAAATTTTTCCAATTTAAAAGGTAAAAAAAAAATCTCACTATAGTGTCAATGTATATTTCTCTTACTATGAGCGAGGTTGAGCACATTTTTATATGTTTAAGAGATGTATGTATCTACTTACAAACTATTTGGCACTGTATTCTCTCCTCCTGTCTCCACCCTACTCTATCTTTTCTGCCAGTAGATTTATGTCATTTGTATGACCTCAGCATGTATAGTTAACATTACTGTTACATACTCATATATGTCTGTAACTTGATTTCACTCCCAACTCCTGCAGATGAGGAAACAAGAAAGCCGGCTCTGTTTTCCATCTCCTGTTACTTGTTACATTATTTCGGCACTGTCAGAGCACATGACATTTATATTTCATTCAGCCACCCCACTTTTGTTTTTGTTCTAGATCTGCAAGTGCAGTGCTCACTGCCAGTTGTTTTGTGGTTTTGCTTTTGCTGAAATTTCCTGTGTCAGTGTGTGGCTGGCTATAGTTTGGCTTCTGGTGACTTCCTAAAAGAAAAGCTCCA
This sequence comes from Myotis daubentonii, assembly GCF_963259705.1. NCBI lineage: Eukaryota > Metazoa > Chordata > Mammalia > Chiroptera > Vespertilionidae > Myotis > Myotis daubentonii. Next base: position 10,923,954 of record NC_081857.1, read on the forward strand.
AGTGAAAATTGTTAAGTTCTTGTAGGTTCAATACTGTCTGAGGCCTTGATACTTAAAAGAGAACATGGCCAGATATAAAGTGCTTGGCTGAGACTGACTGGTGTGGGTCAGTGATTAAATGTTGACCTATGACCCAGGAGATCAAGGTTCGATTCCCAGGGCACATGTCTGGGTTGCAAGCTACATCCCCAGTAGGGTGTGCAGGAGTCAGCCAATCAATGATTCTCACTTCCCCTCTGAAATCAATAAAATATATATTTTTTAAATTTTAAAGTCCCTTGGCTGATAATTTCTTTTCTTGACTATCCTATAGATATTGCCACATATTTTTTTTTTAGTGGACATTGATGTACAGACCTCTGCTGCCTACCTGTGTGTGTGTGTGTATATATATATATATGTTTTTATTGATATCAGGGAGGAAGGGAGAAGGAGAGAGAGATAGAAATATCAATGATGAGAGAAAATCAGTGATAGGCTGCCTCCTGCTCGCCCCCTACTGGGGACTGAGCCTGCAACTTGAGCATGTGCCTTTGACTGGAATCGAACCCAGGACCCTTCAGTCTGCAGGCCGACACTCTATCCACTGAGCCAAACAAGCTAGGGCCCTATCTGGATTTCTTATTCTTAAATGTAACTTGGTCTTTTTTTGGCCATCCAGAGATATTACTTTTTATCTTTGAAATCTAATAATCCTCCTCTTAGTTATTTTCATCCAAACCATTGTGTTTAATTTTTGTTGCTATGCGATATACAATTTTAAAATGTGGGTTAAAATATTATTCTACTTTTGTAATTTTTACTTGAAACACATTTAAAATAGCTATTTTGTGGGGGTTTTTTTTGTTTCTTCTTCAGGTTCTCCAATTAAGTATACGTTGATTCTCCTTTGCTAATCATCTATATCTCACATTTTTTTCTCTAATTTTTTTGTTATTATTGTTTCATTTTGTTAGATTTTCTCATGTTTATCCTATTTCTCTTATTGTGAAAAGCTGCTAAGAAAGAAAGAGAGCCCAGTTGGTGTGGCTCAGTGGTTGAGCATCGACCTATGAACCACGAGGTCACGGTTCATTCAATTCCTGGTAGGGCACAGGACCAGGTTGCAGGCTTGATCCCCAGTAGTGGGTGCATAGGAGGCAGCTGATTAATGATTCTCTCTCATCATTGATGTTTCTCTCTCTCTCTCCCTTTCCCTTCCTCTCAGTAAAAATATAATTTAAAAAAAAAGAAGGAAAAGGAAAAATTCAGCACTATGGTGCTGTTGGAACATTGATGTGTTCCTATTGAAATAACCAGAAACAGTACATTTCACTATGTTCCTGACCAGGTTGGAAACACTGCATTTGAAAGAAACTTAAAAATAAAGACACCCTTAATTCTCACTATATTTTATCTTATTAAAAGATTCATTTTCTTAAAAACTGTTTATTTTTTTAAAGTTCTTATTAAATATACTCTAGGGGCTCTTAAATTGTTGAAGGTATCATTTATGCTAGTGTTCAATCATATTGTAGGCTATTCGTTGATAATAGTACAACTTGAAATCATACAAACAAACCTTTGTTTTTTCTGTTACTATAATGCGTAGAGGGCAGAAAGCTTAGAAATCATCAAGAGCATCACAATGGGGCATGTGAACGTGGAGTTTTTGGTGCTTGGGAGAGGCCAAGCTTCCGGAAGACAAGAGGAAACTGTAAACCAGGAGAGTTTGGAGCCAGTAATCTAGCTGGTACTCTCATCCAAGCTGCATAACACACTCAAATGAGTTGTATTTTTTTTCCCCCCGATATAGTCGTGCTTGAACCCTGGGTGAACTCCGTGACTGACATCTAGTTGATGTTCAATTATACATTTCAGAATAAGAGAAACCTCACATCTCCCCACAGTGGTGAAATTTTACTGACTGGAGTGCTCAGTGGGAAGGGTTCTCTGAGAAAACCTTGTTTCTTCATTTTTTAATATGGAGTAACCATTCTATTCGTTTGGACGCTTTTATGTAATTTAATTTGGGGTAGGGACAATTCCATTAAAATCTTTTATCCTATTTTATTCAGGTATGTCTTAATAGGCCCAACCACTAGTTATTGTGAGCTCCAAGATAGAACAGTTGGCTGGAGTCATAGTTTTCCAGAATGTGTAAGTAAGTAAAGACTTTTTTTTTCTCATTTAACTATACACTTCTACTGTGTTCGGTAATAGAACTCCTGTGCACGTTGGCTGCTTTTTTGTACCACCCGTGAGAATTTGTGTCATGAATGTGCGATGTGGAAAGATACCCCCCCTAATTCTTTCTTCTTCTTCACGTACTCATCCCAGTTGCCCAATGTGAGCCCCCTCCAGCCATCAGCCACGGGAAGCACAATGGTTGGCGTGAAGAGTCCTACCCATACGGCTCCTCTGTCACCTACAGTTGTAACCCCAGCTTCTCCTTGGTGGGTGAAGCTTCCATTTCCTGCAAAGTGGAGAATAAAACAAAAGGTGTCTGGAGCCCCAGCCCTCCGACTTGTAAAAGTAAGTCGTGGTTGAATTGCTGGCTTATCCTTTGAATTTTTCTCTCTTGTTTCCAAGAGCAAGGAAGATGAATGTTTTTGGGGAAATGAAATGATGCAAAGACAAACTGCTTCTTGCAATGATGAAAGCCATGTATTTATTTGGTCAACCGATACTGAGGCATGCTGTGCCATTACGTAGTCACAAACAGCACCAATATCTCATTGGCTTTGCACAGTAGGTTGCTTCTCACGCACACTGAGTCTACTGCATGTCGAGGAGACACTCAAGGTGTCTAGTTTAGCAACCAGCTCCGCATTCCAGGTGACACCTCGATATCTACAGGCCCTCTCACAGTGTCTTCAGAAGAGGAAGAGAGAAAAGCAAATTGTGACCTGGCTTTTACGAGCTTTGGCCTGGAAGTAACCACATATCCCTTGACATTGCAGCCTTCAGTCCAGTGGTTCTCAACCTTCCTAATGCTGCGACCCTTTAATATAGTTCCTCATGCTGTGGTGACCCCCAACCGTAAAATTATTTTTGTTGCTACTTCATAACTGTAATTTTGCTACTGGTATGAATCATAATGTAAATATCTGATATTCAGGATGTATTCTCATTGTTATAAATTGAACATAATTAAAGCATAGTGATTAATCACAAAAACATTATGTAATTATATATGTGTTTTCCGATGGTCTTAGGCGACCCCTGTGAAAGGGTCTTTCGATCCCCCAAAGGGGTCTCGACCCACACGTTGAGAACCGCTGCTTTAGTCCAAAACTAGTACTGTGTAGAGTAGACTCTACCTAAGGGAAGTTGAGAATGTCATCTTTTATCTGTTCAGGAATCTGAGCTGGAAATTTTGGTTAGCGCTTGGAATGTCAACCATATATGCCTACAGGGCAAGCTAAACCCACTAACCACCAGCAGGTCAACAGGGCAAAGCGAGCAGTAATGGAGCTGAAAGCTACATTGTGGTACGACTCGTCTGCTCATCTTCCTCAGCTACTCAGGGCCCGCACACTATCATTTACTATTCTGACTCCCCACAGGACACCATCAAACCAGGGTCTGTGAGGGCACCATACTGCAAACATGCCCGGGGTCTAGACTGCCGGGTGATCATTATCGCCCCTGATACTGACAGATACTGAGGCTGGAAAGTTAGCAGGGCCAGGCTATGAAGGGCCTTGTGTGGTTCTCTCAGGAGTTCAGGGCGAAGGTGATGGAGAGACATTGAAATGTGTTGCATTTCAGAAAGGTAACTGGCTACAGAATGGCCGACAATTTGAAGTAGGACACAATTTAACCCATAGGCACCATCCAACCAAGAAGTGAAAATGGCTTCAACTGTAGCCATGGCAGTGGGCCTGGAAAGAAGTTAAGGGATTGCCGAGGAAATAAGGTGGCAGGACTTGACTGACTGCTGGGGTGAGGGGGGGGAGGGCGATGAGGGCAGTTTGTTCTTTGCTTGTGAGGGTGCAGATGTCTGATACCTTCCTTGGCTGCCTCATCATCGTGCATGTCATAATAATCACCGTTGGCCACTGACCCACCCCCAAAATCATCCAGGAAGGTAGGTCATTATAAGGGGAAGATTTGGGGACTTAGGGAATGTGTTTCTCTGGGTCAGATATGACTAGTTTTTCTTGAGATAAATGAGGAAGTGAAGTGATCCAGAGACCTCATTTTCCTGAGGTCTTTAAACGTTGAAAAAAGATATACATTTATGTGCTTTTAAAAATGTTTTCCTTGTAGCTGCTTGATATGCACTGTATCAGGCTTTTTCCAATACTTGGAATTGGATTAGCAATAGCAGTAATATTCTTATTGCCATTTCTCTATTATAATCCACTATCTTTTCTTATGCTACATTTTTTTTTTTTTTAAGAAATCACCTGTCCTCATCCATATGTTAACCATGGAAGGATCGTCTTAGGATTTAGACACTCCTATACTTACAAAGACTCTGTCACTATTGAGTGCAATAAAGGTTTTACCATCAAAGGCAGCAATTTAGTTCGTTGTGGAGCTGATAACAACTGGAATCCTCCTCTTCCCACCTGTGAGATCTGTGAGTACGGACCACAAAAGAACTTTAATGTTTGGCATCTAAAGTTACCCAGAAATGTTGGTGAGGGCATATTCGTATGCCCAAGCCCACTTGCATCACAGTAAGAATTTAAAATTTAGATCAATACTTTTCTTTATTTTTTCCTCATGGGAAAAAAGATGTATGACAACACACTGTGCAAGATCACTTAACATCACAGAAAACGGCCACGGGCAGTTATGCAGGGTGACACTCCCTGAGGGGAGACATTAACACTGCAGACACTGGGCTATGGATCTGGCTTCTGGCTGAATGGCGCTCCCCCTGTGGGAGTGCACTGACCACCAGGGGGCAGCTCTTGTGTTTTGAGTGTCTGCCCCCTGGTGGTCAGTGCACGTCATAGCAACCGGTAGTTCCGCCATTCAGTCTTTTTGCATATTAGCCTTTTATTATATAGGATTCCGTCTTCAACAAAAGTTATCAGAAATGCAAAGAGATAGGAAAGATGATGATGAAAATTGCCTTTGAGGGGGTCCAAATGTTGGGCTTAGCAGAAAAGAAGCTCAAGGCGGTTATTATAAATAGGTTCAAAGTTTCAAATTACTAACTGATGTCGCTTGCTTTCAGCCTGAAGAAGTCCCTTTACTATGTCTTGTAAGGTGGTCATCTAGCATCAGTAAGATACCACCTTACACCTGACAGTATGGCCATCATAAAAAAGATAAACAGTCACAAATGTTGGTGAGGATGTGGAAACTTTGGAAGCCTCATCCACTGCTGGTGGGCATGTAAAATGGTGCAGTCATTCTGGAACAGAGTTTTGGCAGTTTCCTCAAAAGTTTCAGTTACCCAACAATTGCCCTTTTATCTAACCCAAGGGGAATGAAACAGATGCCCACACACACACATCTTATGTTAATGTTCACATCAACATTGTTTATCATTGCTAAGCACCCCAATGCCTGACTACTGAAAAAAGGATAAACAAAAAGTGCTATATTTATGCAGTGGAATGTCATTTGGCAATGGAAATAAATGAAGTACTGACATATGCCATAACATAGAGGAAACGTGAAAACATTATGCTAAGTGAAAGAAACCAGTTACAAAACCCCCCACATATTACATAATTCCATTTATTTGAAAAGTCCAGAATAGGCAAATCCATGGATAAAGTATATTAGTGACTCCCAAAGCCTGGGGGGAGATGGGAATAGGGAGAGACTATTAATGAGTAGAGAGTTCCTTTTGGGGATGATCAGAATATCCTAAAGTTGGATAGTGAATTCACAGCTCTGTGATTATACTGAAATCATTGGATTGTGTGTTTTATTTTATTTTTTATATATTTTTATTGATTTTAGAGAGGAAAGGAGAGGGAGAGAGAGATAGAAACATCAGTGATGAGAGAGAATCATTGATTGTCTGCCTCCTGCACACTCCCCACTGGGGTTTGAGCCCACAACCCAGGCATGTGCCCTTGACTGGAATCGAACCTGGAATCCTTCAGTCCACAGGCCAATGCTCTATCCACTGAGCCAAACCAGCTAGGGCAGGATTGTGTATTTAAAATGGGTGAATTTTGTGTCATATGACTTAATCTCAGTAAAAATGTTACAAAAGAACTTTAACCTACATATAAGTTAAAATATCTGAAGATATTTTTTATTTATTTATTTTTATTTTTTATTTTTTTTAAATTAAATCTTTATTGTTCAGATTATTACATTTGTTCCTCTTCCCCCCCCTCCCATATCTCCCCTCCTCCCAGTTCCCGCCCCACCCTCCGCCCTCACTCCCCACCCACTGTCCTCATCCATAGGTGCACGATTTTTGTCCAGTCTCTTTCCGCATCTCCCACACCCCTTTCCCCCCCAAGAATAGTCAGTCCATTCCCTTTCTATGTCCCTGATTCTACTATAATCACCAGTTCATTCTGTTCATCAGATTATTTATTCACTTGATTCTTAGATTCACTTGTTGATAGATGCATATTTGTTGTTCATAATTTGTATCTTTACCTTTTTCTTCCTCTTCCTCTTCTTAAAGGATACCTTTCAGCATTTCATATAATACTGGTTTGGTTGTGATGAACTCCTTTAGCTTTTCCTTATCTGTGAATCTCTTTATCTGACCTTCAATTCTGAATGATAGCTTTGCTGGATAAAGTAATCTTGGTTGTTGGTTCTTGGTATTCATCACTTTGAATATTTCTTGCCACTCCCTTCTGGCCTGCAAAGTTTCTGTTGAGAAATCAGCTGACAGTCGTATGGGTATTCCCTTGTAGGTAACTGAGTTTCTTTCTCTTGCTGTTTTTAAGATTCTCTCTTTATCTTTTGCTCTTGGCATTTTAATTATGATGTGTCTTGGTGTGGTCCTCTTTGGATTCCTTTTGTTTGGGGTTCTCCGCACTTCTTGGACCTGTAAGTCCATTTCTTTCACCAGGTGGGGGAAGTTTTCTGTCATTATTTCTTCAAATAGGTTTTCAATATCTTGCTCTCTCTCATCTTCTGGCACCCCGATAGTTCTGATGTTGGTACGCTTGAAGCTGTCCCAGAGGTTCCTTACACTATCCTCGCATTTTTGGATTCTTTTTTCATTTTGCTTTTCCGGTTGGGTGTTTTTTGCTTCCTCGCATTTCAAATCATTGACTTAATTCTTGCGCTCCTCTGGTCTGCTGTCGGGAGTCTGTATAATATTCGTTATTTCAGTCCGTGTATGCTTAATTTCTAGTTGGTTCCCCAACATAACATCGAGGGTCTCATTAGTTTTCTTGTAGATCTCATTAAGTTTATCGGCGGCTTCTAAACAGTTCTTGAGAGACCTTAAAAGTGTGGTTCTGAACTCTATATCTTCCATTGACAATTTTGTCCTGTTTCTTTGTCTCCGCATTTTGTTATAAAAAATATCTGAAGATAAAATGTAATAAATATCTAACTTGGCAGATGTTTGTATTATATTTTCATCCTATATAATAAAAGCCTAATATACTAAGTGTCTGGTCATCCAATTGGCCGTTCAACCAATCAAAGCATAATATGCTAATGATATGTTAAGGCCACGCAACTGCTCACTGTGATGTGCACTGACCACCAGGGGGCAAATGCTCCGACTGGTAGGTTAGCTTGCTGTGGGGTCTGGCCAATCGGGACTGAGCAAGACAGGCCAGACACTCCCTGGAGCCCTCCCGCAGTCCCTCCCGGGCTGGCCAATCTCCCACATCCCTCTCTGGCCCCGGCCGTGCACCAGTAGGGTTCCTTGGCCTAGTCTGCATCCTCTCTCAATCTAGGACCCCTAGGGGGATGTTGGAGAGCCAGTTTTGGCCGGATGGCAGAACAACCGGTCGCTATGACATGCACGGACCACCAGGGAGCAGATGCTCAATGAAGAAGCTGTCCCTGGGTTGTCAGTGCACTCCCACGGGGGAAGCACCACTCAGACAGAAACCAGGCTCACGGCTGGCAAGCGCAGCGGTGGTGGCGGTAGCCTCTCCAGCCTCCATGGCAGCACTAAGGATGTCCAACAGCAAGAGGGCACAGGCCGGGCTGAGGACCCCGCCCCCTGCCCTGAGTGCACGAATTTCGTGCACCAGGCCTCTAGTATGATATAAACCAGTAGAATCAGGAAAGAGCAAAGAGGACAAGACAAAGTCCCAGCTCAAATGATGCTTGGAGTATTTATGCTCTTGATCAGCCCTTTGATGAATCAGTTTCTGTCAGCTGAATGAGGGGAATGAATTGTTTATTTTTTTCCAATAAGTCAGGAGATAAGAAACTTAGATTAATCTGGGACAGTTCTCCAGCCACATCTACCTAGCAAGTCTCGTACTTTAATTCAGAGACTAAACTTTCAGAAGTACAATGAGGAGGAAGGAGAGTTGACATTTGGGTGGTTGGCATGGACACACAGGAACCATTTGGTAATATGTTTAGTAGGAACGTCTCTGGTGTTGTGCACATGTCCATTTGGGCACATGTCTATGTGTGTATGTTGGTGTGGCTGATTCACCAGCCATGGCAGGCTGGTTAAGGGCTGAATGAACCCATGGCACCCTTTGATAGGAAAGGCTCATCTCTACTAACTCTCCTTTTCCCTTATTCTTCTTTTATGAGCAGATAGTTGTACTAACTTATCAGATATCCCACACGCTCACTGGGAAACATATAACCACCGCCTACCAACAAAAGACGAACTGTATGAAGTTGGGACTGTGTTGAGGTACCGCTGTCATCCTGGCTATAAAACCGCCAGAAATAAGCCTATGACTGTGACTTGTCAGAAAAATTTGGAGTGGACCCCATATGAAGAATGTGAGGGTGAGTTTCTGTTTTTAAAATACTTTAGTATGTTAAAATGTCCAGCATATTCTAGGATTTTCTGCCTTAAATGAATATAGTTGTGTTCCTCAAGTTAAATTTATGATTAGATTAATTCAACAGGATGACTGCTATTGCCAGAAGAGACCATCAAGGGCTTGGAGTTTGAAGAACTCTCCCGAGTATTATTTGCCACATGTGGGTGTGGGACCAGCTCATTACACATTTCTGGCCTTCCTACCAGTATCGTGGTGGCTTCCTCTTTAATTTCCTAGTTGTAGAACTTCCATTCAGCCACACTGTGGTTGTTTTGAATGATGGTTGTTCTGTTTAGTTGCAATTTTGATGTGGTTATGAGAGGAGGCAAGTACTACATTTACTTATGCTACCATCTTGACTGGAAGCCAATATAAGCTTTTGAGAACATTCTTCCTTCTGCATTTTGGGAAGTATAAGTTATTAGAAAGCTTAATAATGATGTGACCCTAGTGAAGCCATAAGGAGATAAATGTTATTTGTCATTGCTCTTGAATAATTTTAAAAATTTACATTTTCATCCAGGTTTAATCAAGCTTCTCATTTTGGAGGCCCCTAATGCAATTATTAAATTGGAAGGAAGTGACTGGATTGAACTACTTTAGCAAATCAGGGACAGGGAGCGAGGACTCAAGGTGTCTTGGGGACCCTTGTCTGTTTCCCCAACCTCTCTTCTGAGGCGAACTCTTCTCAAGGTGGAAATGAGGTTATTAGCCATAGGAGCCTCCTCATGGTGATTTCACTAACCTCACTTTTTATTAGCCTCACTTTTTATTTTTCAGAGGTTTGCTGTCCAGTACCAGAGCTGAAGAATGGCAAAATCATTCCTCGAAAACAACAGAGGAGAGGTTTGGCCAATAAGTGTGACTATTTCTATGGAGACTCTATTTCATATTCATGTGCTGGGAGACGTAACGCTGAAGCTTCATGCCAAGGAGATGGCACCTGGAGTCCTGAAACACCAACATGTGGAGAGAGTAAGAGCTTATGGAATTACGTTATTTTAGAAGTTTCTTCATATCAAAGCATTGGTGATTATTAAAGGAAGGGTTCAAATTAGGTAAAAAGAATTTCTGTGCTCTGCATGATTCTTAGAATGGATACATTTGATTAATAGCACTGTCTGCATTTCAAATTTCTCTTTTCTGCCCAATGATTGCTCCCATTTTCTTGACCTTCCTGGTTTCCTTTCCTGAAGCGGTGAAATTAGGCCACATCTAATAGATCAGCTAGACTTCTGAACTATGGTGTTCTGTTTCTTGGTATTTATTCTCTTCTCTTTCAGTGTTTCTGGTCCATAGTCCTTAACCTGCAGAACAAGAATCTAAATCTATTTGAACTTGCTTCCGTTCTTCTGCTGCCTCTAAGCCCTTCTTCAGCCTGTCTCTCAGTGGGAAATGCCTACCTCTCCCTCACCAACAGCACTTAAGTACCAAACACAATCCTCCGTCTCCCGCTGTTTTTCCATAACCCTATCTGTTGATGAGCAGGAATAATCATGGCTACCTGAATAGTGATTCTTTGCTTTTCCTTCAGAGAGAAGGAGTCCAAAGGAGCTTTCAGAGTGACCAGGTATCAGTCACAGTTGAGAAATCAATGGGAATCTTATCTCCTTAGTTGAAGTGTTTCCACTTTGCCTACCAGCCCTTTTCTATCTGCAGGACACAGAGTTCAGGGATTAGAAGCACATTTTCCCCAAAAGTTCACTTAGAGTGAATATAAATGGGGCCACTCATGCTTCCATCTCTTAGTGCCTAGGCTCATGGACTCTTTTTTTAAATTGGGAAGCCAATACCATATAAAGGTTGATATTTGATTTAAAGTGAATTCTGTGTTCTTAAAGTTACTGTAAGTAATATTGTAAAGCCCCATTATTGTAAAGTACTGTCTCTCAACTGACATTTCAACTGAGCCTTTAACAGCTACGATATAGGAGATGAATGAATAGCCAAGCCAGTTGAAGAAATACATGGGGCAAAGTCTGGGAGGGTCCCAAACATGGAGCTTCTGTGCCCATGGAGTTGTGGTTCTTCACCCTCCCGGTGGGTGGATGTGTTCACGCATCTGGAAGCTCTCTGAACTCCCTACTCTTGGAATTTTATGGAGGCTTCCTTATGTAAGCACGATAAAGTATTAATTCGGTTTCCAGGGTCTCTCTGGAAGAGGGGAAGATTCCAAACTTCTAATCATGGTTTGGTCCTTCTGGTGACTAGCGCCTCCCAGGAGCTCACCCAGTGTCCCCTCATTAGAATAAAAGATGCTCCCAGTGCTCTTATCAAAAAGGAAATTGCAAGGGTTTCAGGATCTTAGTCCCAGAAATTGAGGGAATATATATATATGTATTTTTTTCACTATTATCACACATCATGCTAGCATCTTCTTGCTCATTCAATAGAATTAATATGATGCCACTGATATACTGGATTACTGTGATATTCTTTATATGTTCAGATGCGCATGTAACTTCAGGCTCTTATGAGAGGGGCAGGTGAGTTTTCATAGGACAAGGGTAAAATGGCAAATGTATGATATTGACCCTTTCATGTGTGTGCAGATTGTTTCTGATCTTCTTTTCTGATAGGGTGGGAAAGAAGGCCTTTGCTAAAACAGTGGCCTCATTTCCCTGCAGACATATTAAAGCAAAGTTACCATATCTGGTACACGGTCTGTAGTAGGGGCTAAAATGTTGAGTGTTCAACAGTCTACTGTAATTGTCCAGAATTCTAATTATTGTAGTCAACTGACTGGGGAAATAAATAGAGATGATGAGAATAACCACTTCTGCAACTTTAGAGTGGCACTAGTTTCTTCCTTACTTTATTTTAAAGTAAATTTATAGAGTGATGGTAAATATGATATATATTTTAAATTAATGTTCCTTGCTATAAGAGGGAGGGGCCTGGGACAGATCAATAGTTTCTACTTGGCCTTCCTGCATGTGATTGCTGTTACCCCACAGGTCAATGACACAATATGGAGAATGGACCCACTAGGGTGCCATCATGGTTCTTCATCCTGAGGGTACGGGAGGGCAGCACAGGTACTTGGGTTTGGCTAAGTGATCCCTTGGGCAGAGAAGATGGCAGGACAGGACAGAGCCTACAGAAAGCACACAGTTTCTGGGATGTGGTGTTGTTTATGTCCTATAAGCTCAAGCTCTCTCACTTTATGTCTTCCCAACAAGGTTGCTATTATCCTCCTGTCATTGACCACGGACATCCTAAACTAACTACACACACATTCTCAGCTAACGAGGCTAAATATGAATGTGACAGAGGATACACTCTGGTTGGAAATCCCATACTCTACTGCAGTTCTTCACGCTGGTCTGGTCCACCTCCTCAATGCAAAGGTAACTCCAGCCCACGGATAAGTGGGAGGAGCTCTCATGCAGGGATTGAGAATAACCTTTCTGTCCAGCCAGAGGCAGAACAAAAACATAGGATTTATTTATTTTAAATAATTACTATATCCAAGTGGCACCCAAAGCAAACAAAAGTACAGGGGGTATACAGAAACATTAATCTCCCCTATTCCTTTCTCCCAGTTACAAAACTCAGCCTCCTTGATGCATCCCCTATTCCTTCTTTCTTGTATATCTCTGGAAATCATCTACAGGCGGTACATTTTCTTGTGGCCTGGAGCAAAATTTTCATGGAAACTTGCTCTGGCATGAATGTAGGCTCTCAGGGGCTGATTCCAAACACCAGGAAGTGAGCCTCATGCAGTGTAGGGCACCACCTGCCAATGCTGGAGGCCTGTCGTGTGCGATTCCCAGTTTGCAAACTGATGTGAGGGTGGGAGGCATCAAGATCAGGTTTGCTGTTTGCATGATACAGGTTTAGTGTGTTTTGCCACCAACAACTCCAGGAAATTTTTGTCACCATTGGTTCTTTTGCTCACAAGAGGACAATGGGCAAGAGAGAATATTTTATCCCCAGTGTTTTGTAGGGATCACAATGGGAGGGACTGTTGCTTTAATGGCTGAGTCTGGGGTCATGTGCCTTTTTTATACCCTGTCATGGAATTTAAAGATGCTATGTCTTCAACAGTTTCTTAACTTCTCTCTATCTTATTTTTTCTTATTTAAATGGGAATAATAACAGTGCTCACTTTATAGCGAGGAGTGAGACTTCAATGAGATAATCACATAAAATGGTGAGCCCTGAAGAATCATATGAGCCAATGCTCAATTAACATGGGAGCTAATATTATTGCTCTCAAAAGAAAAAAATGCATAAGACAATGAGCAGCACCTACATGCAGTTCATTTTAATAATCCTAGCCTGTGATCATGTCTTCTTTTCTTAGACTTACAGATTGCTTAACTGTTCTTTCGTTGTAGCTGTATGTCCAACACCAGAGATAGAACATGGGAATCTGCTTGTGGATAAGGATCAGTTTGTTGAAACTGAAAATGTCACCATCCAGTGTGACTCTGGCTATGCTATCGTCGGTCCCCAAAACATCACCTGCTTGGAGGACAGGACCTGGTACCCAGAGGTACCCAAGTGTGAGTGGGTAAGTGGCACAATTCAAGGAACCCTGTGCCTTCAAACCCTAAAAATGGTGCCTCCCCAAAGCACTGTCGCAGCCAGCAGAGGCCAGATCTGACTGGCCCGGACTCATTCCTCAGTCATTCAAAAGGACTCTCTTGTTTTCCCTTGGAGCACACATTAGGATGGCAGGTTTTCCTTCTCTCACTTGAGAACAGGGAACGCCGAGCCACTTAAGGAGAGGAGGTCCTCAGAGACCTGGGAGTACTCCTACATTTCCTTTTCTAGACTGTATAGCACACTGTGTTCCATGTCTGGATGGGTAGCTGAAGTAGCTTCTGTCTCCACAGAGGCCTTCTGGCAGGCTGTCTCAGGAAGATCTATATTCCTCTGGGGAAGACTACAGTGGGGCCCGGGTCTCCTGGTTGTCCTGCTCTCCCGTCAACCTGGGGGTGGTCTTGGACCTGACCTTCTGTCCTGCATTGTCAGGATCTCAGAGAAGCCTCCCAACCACTCACCACCTGTATCTCTTTTAGGTGGTCCCTGCAGGCTGTGAGCAAGTGATAGCAGGCAGAGGACTCATGCAGTGTCTCCCTAACGTGGAGGATGTGAAGATGGCCCTGGAGCTGTATAAATTGTCTTTGGAGATTGAACTCCTGGAACAGCAGAAGGACAAGGCGAAGAAATCCACTCAGGAGTCACCCATCTGATTTTTCCCGGAAGAGGCATGAAATGGTGCCCTGCTCCCTTCCACTCAATATGGGTCACTTTAGTTTAGCAACTCTGCCATTCTTTTGCATTGTAATGAATACCTAAAAATGGTAATTGGCCTTTCTTTTTTTTTTTTTTTTTTGCTAGTGCTCTGATATTATAGAATTGCTGATAATCTTGTGGCTCACATTTTTGCTTTTTTTGGACACAAAGTGCACATTTTTCCATTAAAAATTTACTTATACAATTTTTGTCTTTGTGGTCATTGAGACTCTGTGAAATGAGGTCCATATACAAACCCCAAAATGTATTTACATAATTTACATTAATTGTATTGTATGGGTCTTGCTTATAGACTTGGGTTCCCGTCAGTTATATTTCCCTGGATTCCTTTACTGCATGTTCCCCATGCGCAAATCACCAGGTCCTCAGTATTTACATTAAATGTCAACACGCCCCAAAAGTCTTGTCCACTCTCTCCTATTAGCAGAGATTTGTGCCCTTTCTAAACTCCCAAGTGCTTCGTCTCTGACTTGCTAAGGCTGCCTCTTGACTTTGGTTTTATACAAAGGCATTTATGTTGTGTCTGACCCACTTCTTTCATCCTCAGAGATCAAACTCTGAAAGCTCGGTGAATGTGAAACCCACGTGGCAGCCCCCTGTGCATTCGCAAGTCCTCCATCTGATCTGGTTCTCATTTTCTTTAATAGACAAATAAAAAGCCTTGAGCAACTATCCCACACTCAAGGAGACACCCCAAGCGAATCGCTTTTATATCTCGAGGTATTTCGGAGACTCTATTCACTTCCACTCACCACTCCCTCCAACCTTGCATCCTCTGCAGTGAGGTCCATATACAAACCCAACAATGTTTTTACATAAAGTCACTACATTCATTGTTTTGTATGGGTCTTGCATGTGGACTTGTGTTCTCACTCATATTTCTGCTCCACTGGCTCTCTTGTCTTTCCCTAGTACACAGTACCTTATGGTTAACATTGGCCTCTTTTGTTTAATTTTCCCAAACATACTCTGAAGAGGCAATGGTGTAGAGCATGCTTTCAGTAAACTACAGATCTCACAGAGGGGCTTGGACTGTTAGGGAAACCCCCTTACTGGGAGGTATCTATCCTTGGTGTTGAATGCCATTACCTGCTCTTGCTATGAGGAATTCCTTTTGCTTCATGTTTATTTCGAGTTTCCCTTGAAGCAAGGATTTGTGGGTACCTATTTTCCCTGAGAGGTGGCCCCAGAAGGCTTGGCGAGTGGGTGGGTAGTAAGATGAAGAAGGGATGCCAGTTTAAAGAGGGAGTAGGTCTGAGGTGATTATTATTGCTGTTGCTGACAGGAGCTCAGTTATGCTGACTGCCCTCTGAATGTGTGTGGAACCCAACTATGATTTGTCCTCTGGAGAATGAAGACCTTGGGTAATTAGCCAATAGTTCTTGCTCTCAGGACATCTGCCCCCCACTGCAGACCAGCTAGGCATGCTCCTGACCATGCTGACACTGGTGCCCAATGGCACCTAAGGGACTGTGTGAAGTAACCTCCAGGGTAGAGATATGGACAGAGAAAGCAGTCCCTGGGGTTGGAAGTGGTCCAGAGTGTGCCAAAGTGAGAGGGCCCTAGTGATCTTGACAGGAATTTGCCAGTGTCTGCCACACACTTGGACATGCAGTGGAGGTTTCCCTGTCTGTGTACTTGCTTTCCTGTTCTGTCTGCCTTTGGTTTTTGAATTCATGTTCTCCTTTTTCTCGATGTATTTCCTAATAGAAAGTAAAATACTGAGTTCCTGCATATTTGAAAGTATTTTTATCCAAATACTTGATGGATAATTTGTTGAACTTTTATGATTATGTCCTGAGTTTGGCATTTAGTTTAGCCTCCCAGCTACCTGAGACAAGCTTCCTTTAAATATTGACAAGGACGCCTTCTGGCTTTCACAGTTGGCTTTGAATTGTGATTGGTTGCCTTGATCTTTCATTTTTTCAGCTAAGGGGCACTGAGTCTGTATTAATGGTACCCAGTCACCCAGTTTCACAACCATTATTGCCATTTCCACTGCCCCTCTCAAGTGTCCGAGGTACGGCACAAGCCAATGCACCTCCTTCCATCTACATCCCATGGCACTTACCAGGTGAAAATGTTCATAGCTGCAATGCTACAGCAAGCCAGCACTGTCAATATTCACCCATGACCAGTGATTGCCAGTTGGCTGGTGGGTGATCCAAGTCTAGAATTCCATTCTTAGAGTTTGCCTTTGAGGTCCACTTGTGGTACAAACTGTCTTCAGTCAGTTTCTCCAGAATGGATGTAGATGTATCTAAATTTTTGATAGTGTGCTCATCAGGAAACACACACACACACACACACACACACACACACACACACACACACTAACTAAGATGTTTGAGGGCAGGTTACTTTTTCTATATTAACCAGTTTCCTCATTTATGCAATGAGGAAGTTAGAACCTGTGACCTAGGGCAGTGGCTGGCAAACTCATTAGTCAACAGAGCCAAATATAAACAGCACAATGATTGAAATTTCTTTTGAGAGCCAAATTTTTTTAAACTTAAACAATATAGGTAGGTACATTGTTATTAAATTAATTAGGGTACTCCTAAGGCTTAGGAAGAGCCACACTCAAGGGGCCAAAGAGCCGCATGTGGCTCGCGAGCCTCAGTTTGCCGACCACAGTAGGGTTTTTGAAGATTAATTATGATAATTTATATAAAGTTCAGGTACCCTACATGCTGAAAGTTTAAAAGCAGGTTTCTGGTTAATCTTTTAAATCACTTCTCTTTATTGTGATTCCTCTTTCTAAAGGAAGTAGCCATTTGGTGGCTTTGTTTTCCTTGATCTCTAGGAAGTTGACATTTATTTGTGCTTTCCTCAGCATTCCAAAGAGTTTCCCTCAGTTGTATTTGGTAATTCTTCTCATTTATTTTTGAGAGAGAAGCATTTTGGTTCCTATGGGTACATGGTATTCATTCCAGTTCAGCTGAGTAGTGAAGATCCCTTTAGGACAATTTCCAGAGCTTACTCTTTTGTTTGAGGCAACTATCTAAGCACAGATATCCACAGCGGGTGGGCACCATATGGAATCCAGGTTGGTATTCTCATCTGTCCCACTTAAGAAGACAAGTCAGTCAATAATCTGGATGAACAGTCAGGCAGTCTTCAATGGTTAAGAGACACTGAGTCTTGGGGTTACCAATTCATGAAGCAGGACAAATGCGCCTTCCATTCACTTGTCTCTTACTGCTCAGAGACAAAGCGCTGGGCTTCCTCCGCATCCAGCATCATCCAGACAGTTGAAAATTCACACTGAATCTTCCTTTCTCCTTAATTGATCATCTCCAGCATTTACCTTTCAGTGCATGCTTCTCAGGTGCAGACACGGACTAGCATAGTTCCCACACCAGAACGGTTTCATAGAGTGAGTCATTTGGTGTTTCATGTATATCAGCAAACCCAGGAAGTAAAGAGGCTCCCATTGAAGTATTATAAGAAGAACTAGAGGCCTGGTGCATGAAATTTGTCTTTGGGGTGGGGGGTGTCCTTCAGCCCAGCCTGTGCCCTCCCACAGTCCAGGACCCCTTGCTCCTATCTGCCCACCTGCTTGCTCCTAACCACCTGCCTGTTCACTCCTTAGTATGCTGTCTCCTTACCCATTGGCTCACAGCTCCTTAGTTCTGCTGGGGGACGGGAGAGGCTCCCACCACCACTGCTGCACTCACCAGCCATGGGCCCAGCTTCTGACTGAGCAGTGCTCCCACTGTGGGATCGCCCTGAACACCAGGGGGCAGCTCCTACATTGAGGGACTGCCCCTAGTTGTCAGTGTGCTTCATAGTGACCCTGTGTCTGGTCGCCCGGCTGTTCTGCCATAGCAGTTGCTGAATATATATGATTGTTTAGAATGGATTCTTGAGTATTTTTCCACACACTCATATTAGACTCTTCTGCCTAGACCAGTGATGGCGCGCCTTTTCAGCTCGGCGTGTCAGCATTTTGAAAAACCCTAACTTAACTCTGGTTCCGTGTCACATATAGAAATTTTTTGTTATTTGCAACCATAGTAAAAAATGGACTTATATTTTTGATATTTATATATTTAAATGCCATTTAACAAAGAAAAATCAACCAAAAAAATGAGTTTGCGTGTCACCTCTGACATGTGTGTCATAGGTTCGCCATCACTGGCCTAGACCGTAGGCTAACTAGAAAGAAATTTAAATTTCTACATTAAAAAACTTTATTCTATGAGCAATTCAAACCCCAAATTAAAGACAGTAATTTGTTGGACAAGGACTGTTTCTCAGATATTTTCCTTTCTTTCATACTCTGCCTTGCAATTCCTGGAGAGCCCACCACATACCCTGTGCATCAGGACCTGCAATCCTGGTGCCTTTGCCTTTGTTTACTCAGGGAGGAATCATATGTCCAGAAAGAAACTCATTACCGTTACCATCCCAACAGCGATGAAGTCTTGGGGTTACAATAGTAAATATGTACAGAACCCCACCGGGCTCTTGCATCAAGCTCCACACTCTTCTTCCCAAAACTTTCCAGCTCACCCTGACAGAGCTGAGCTCAGCACCTGGTCTCCTAGTCATTCCCCATGCCCCTCCCTTTTTGGGGACACAGGGCTGGGCCTTTGCCAAGGCCAAGTTCCTTAGTTTAGGCAACATTTTCACGGTTACTTACAGAGCATTTCTTCATTTTGATTCGAGGTGTCTAAGAGCGCTGAGCCCAGTGTGGTACCTCTGAGACTCTGCACCATGCCCCCCAAGTTGCAGAGCATTCTCCCAGCCTTGTACCTCCTGGGGGTCTTGACCCTACTGCTGTGCCCCTCAGGCCTGTGTGGTGAGTACAGTGGTTATTCGGGGAAAGGAGATAGTTTCTCTAAGATATAAAGAAAAATACCAAACAACAGTTCATCAAATGTAGTCAAGTGGTGGCAATTTATAAGCTTTTTGAAAGAGTAAGAAAACTATGTTATAAATAAAATGAAGAATTTTAAAATATAAAAGAAATTCTTCTAGATAGAGGCAGTTATTATGTCTAGAATAATTGTGTTGATATGTAAAAATTCTCGTGAGGCTGCTATAGCAAGGAATAATCTTTAATTTTCAAATCAATTTTTTATATTTCAATGCTCCAAAATGTTCACAATATATTTACCTTCTAACTAAGTTAATTATGCCCTCTACAGTCTTAGTTAGTGATTCATTGAGGGGAGGGAATTTCATCAGTAAAGGAAAAATATTGTCTTTTATCACAAATACTTAGAATTTCTGGAGTAAAAGGTAGGGCACTTGGAGAACTATAAAAATTATATAAATATAAGGCATCGTTATTAAAGTGGAGAAAATTTTTTTACCAATGAAGGAGAAATAAAAGTTTAAAAGAACTTAACCAGAACTGTTCAAAGATTTGTTGTTATGAAAATTAACTTGTTGTTATATTATCTCAATGGAAATGTCCTTTAAGCAAAATATTTTTCTCTTGTGCTAGAATTTTTTTTTTTTTTACTTGAGAGAATTCATCTTCATTATGAAGATATTTCTATGCATATTCCCTGAAAATGGCTATCACGGCATAAAAAATGTAGGATTTGATATTTCTTTGAGGGAAAATCCTGATCTAAAGTAATAGTTGAATGTTCTCATGTGAGCCAGCAGCTTGATTTGAAAGTGGGGAAGACATGCCTTGTCCATCACTGAGAGAGGTGGGGGGAAAGCATGTGTTTATTAAGGAAGAATTTCTCGCTGGAAGGTGATTTTCCCCTCAAACACCTGAACATTACTGAGGAGCAGCACTACGATTAGGTTCTAGAGCAGGGGTGGGCAAACTTTTTGACTCGAGGGCCACAATGGGTTCTTAAACTGGACCGGAGGGCCGGAACAAAAGCATGGATGGAGTGTTTGTGTGAACTAATATCAATTCAAAGTAAACATCATGACATAAAAGGGTACGGTCTTTTTTTCAATAGTTTTATTCATTTCACACGGGCAGGATCCGGCCCATGGGCTGTAGTTTGCCCACGGCTGTTCTAGAGTCAGTACAGCATGAAGAACATTCTGCCCAGGGGAAGTTCAGGCCTCCAGGTTGTCTCTGAGTTCTCCTCTCTTGGAGTCTGAGGTAACAGAAGAAAACCTTATGAAGTTGGTCAACATCTTTCGATTATTTCTTCATGTGTCTGTTTCCCTGTCTCTTTTCCTCCTGTTTCCTGAAATCTTCCATTATCGATGGCCTCAACCCTTTGAAATGGCATTTAATTTCTGTCAACTTTGACCTGAAATCTCCCTTTCTGATTCTGCCTCCCCTTTTCTTTATAGTAACAACCTTCTGAGGCCAGAGACTTTGCTCATTGCCTCCATATTGATCTGCCTCTGCTATCTTATCAGCTACTCGCTTCTACCCATCCTTCGTGTATCTCCAAGTCATTTCTGGACATCTTTCCCTGATACTCCAGGCCTCAGTTCTGTCAACCTTTTCCGGTAGATCTCATTTGTTGTCCTACTCTCCTAGCATTTGTGTGACTGGTGTTGTAGTGTAACTATTTAAATGGCTCTATCTTATCTAAGTATATTGCAAGTATGGCTCTTAATATTACCTGAAGAGCCTAGTACAGAACTCCATACATATGTTATTCATGAAAATTAAGAGCTGTTTTTTTTTTATCTCTCACCTAAGGATAAGACTTTATTGATTTGAGAGAGAGAGGAAGGGAGAGGAAGAGGGAAACATTGACCTGTTGCTTCCTGCATGCACCCTAACTAGGGATCAAACTCACAATTTGGGTGTGTACCCTGATCTGGAATCAAACCTGTGACATTTTGGTGTCTGGGATGATGCTTCAACACACTAAACCACACCAGCCAGGGCAAGAGCTATTTTTTATATTTCTCAGAAGGTACTTAATCTGAGGTTATATGGAAGCTCTTGATTTGTACACAGGTGAATTAAACAGAATGTTATCACACAATTCTCATGACACCAACTGGGTGTCCTAAATTTTAATAAATTCATAGCACTGTCTCCCTGGAGGAGTGTCAGATCCCACAGGTTAAGGGCTCACTCCCAGAAGACTGGTCCCACCCCAATTCGATTCCAGTCATAAGGAGTAGGTCCCCAGAGTACCCCCAACTTCTGTCCAAATAGGCTACAAATCAGAGGTTCTTTGGACCTCCCCCTAGGGTTTGATTAATTTGTTAAAGTTATATATTTTTAAAGTTATATATATATATATACATATATATATTTCTATTACCTCACATCATGATAGCATCTTGTTGCTCAGGTATAATTGTGTTCCTCAAGTTAAATTTATGATTATATTAATTCAACAGGATGACTGCTATTGCCCGAGGAGACCATCAAGGGCTTGGAGTTTGAAGAGCTCTCCCGAGTTTTATTTGCCATGTGTGGGTGTGGGACCAGCTCATTTCACATCTTTGCCCTTCCTACCAGTATCGATGTGGCTTCCTCTTTAATTTCCTAGTTGTAGAACTTCCATTCAGACACATTGTGGTTGTTTTGAATGATGGTTGTTCTGGTTAGGTGTAATTTTGATGTGGTTGTGAGAGGAGGCAAGTACTACATTTACTGATGCCACCATCTTGACTGGAAGCCAAAATAAACTTTTGAGAACATCTTTCCTTCTGCGATTTGGGAAGTATAAGTTATTAGAAAGCTTAATAATGATGTGACCCTAGTGAAGCCATAAGGAGATAAGTGTTACTTGTCATTGCTCTTGAATAACTTTGAAAATTTACATTTTCATCCAGGTTTAATCAAGCTTCTCATTTTGGAGGCCCCTAATGCAATTATTAAATTGGAAGGAAGTGACTGGATTGAACTACTTTAGCAAATCAGGGACAGGGAGCGAGGATTCAAGGTGTCTCGGGGACCCTTGTCTGTTTCCTCAACCTCTCTTCTGAGGCGAACTCTTCTCAAGGTGGAAATGAGATTATTAGCCATAGGGAGCCTCCTCATGCTGATGCTACTAACCTCACTTTTTATTAGCCTCACTTTTTATTTTTTAGAGGTTTGTTGTCCAGTACCACAGCTGAAGCATGGAAAAATTATTCTGCAAAGACAGCAGAGAAGAGGTTTGGCCAATAAGTGTGAATATTTCTATGGAGACTCGATTTCATATTCATGTGATGGGCAACTTAACTCTGAAGCTTCATGCCAAGGAGATGGCACCTGGAGTCCTGAAACACCAACATGTGAAGAGAGTAAGAGCTTATGCAATTATATTATTTTAGAAGTTTCTTCATATCAATAATCACCAAAGTATTGGTGATTATTAACGGAAGGGTTCAAATTAGGTAAAAAGAATTTCTGTGCTCTGCATGATTCTTAGAATGCGTACATTTGTTTAATAGCACTGTCTCCAGTCCAAAATACTATTTTCTCCCCAATGATTGCTCCCATTTTCTTGACCTTCCTGGTTTCCTTTCCTGAATCAGTGAAATTAGACCACATCTAATAGATCAGCTAGACTTCTGAACTATGGTGTTCTGTTTCTTGGTATTTATTCTCTTCTCTTTCAGTGTTTCTGGTCCATAGTCCTTAACCCGCAGAACAAGACTCTAAATCTTTTTGAACTTGCTTCCATTCTTCTGCTGCCTGTAAGCCCTTCTTCAGCCTGTCTCTCAGTGGGAAATGCCTACCTCTCCCTCACCAACAGCACTTAAGTACCAAACACAATCCTCCGTCTCCCGCTGTTTTTCCATAACCCTATCTGTTATGACCAGGAATAATCACTGCTCCTTGAACAGTGATTCTTTGCCTTTCCTTCTGAAAGAAGGAGCCCAAAGGAGCTTTCAGAGTGACCAGGTATCAGTCACAGTTGAGAAATCAATGGGAATCTTATCTCCCTTAGTTGAGTGTTTCCACTTTGCCTACCAACGCTTTTCTATCTGCAGGTCACAGATTTCAGGGATTAGAAGCACATTTTCCCCAAAAGTTCACTTTGAGTGAATATAAATATAAATGGGGCCACTCATGCTTCCATCTCTTGGTTCCTAGGCTCATGGACTCTATTTTTTTTATTGGGAACCCAGTACCATATAAAGGTTGATCTTTGATTTAAAGTGAATACCGTGTTCTTAAAGTTACTATAAGTAATATTGTAAAGCCCCATTATTGTAAACTCCCATTATCTTAACTGGCTCTTGAGCTAAGCCTTTGACAGGCCATCCCAATGTCCTAACAGGTCTGCAGGTTCTGGGTGACGCCATTTGTAACATAAGGAATGCATTTCAGGGTTGCACCCCAATATCATACCTCTTTTGTTGTAGGTGGCATGTAGTTGGGGCCTCTGACAATTGTTTAAACACTCTGTGATCCCTCAGATAACAGTGCTGACTGAAATCCTGTAGGCAGGAGAGGAAAACCCACACCTGGAATAGTTGTCTACTTCTGTCAGAATAAATAGCTGTCCCTTCAAGTGGAAGGGGAATCCAACATAGTCATCAACCAAGTGGCTTTTAGGTTGTCTCAAGGGATGATATCAGGGACTTAGCATTGCTGCTTCTGGGTAAGTAGGAGTCCATGCTGTTGGGCTGATGCTTGTCCTTCATCCATTCACCTCGACCACTTTATCCTTTTCCTCTGTGACAGCTCTGCTGGGGCTTGTGACAGAGGATGGCTGACTTCAGCTGGCTGAGGCATTATTTTTTACTTATTTGTTTAATGCCTCTTAAATTGAGGGTGCATGGCTGGTGTTAACATGCAAAATAAAAACTTGACACTTCCTGGCCACTCCCACATGTCCAGTCACTTGCTCCTACCCCAGATATCCTGTGCCAATCTTTCAATCTCTGTCCTTAAGGGGCTATGACAGACAAGCCATTCATTCCAGGCCACAGACCCCAATTTATTCTACCATTAAGCCACTTCTTTTTTAAAAGAAATAGAATGAGCAGTTTTATCACCTAAATCTCTGCCTATCAGAAATATTTCCCCTTACTACTGACCTTGGAGACCACCCTGATTGGGCTCTATGCAGCTTCCATCCAGTTTAGCTTGTACACACATATCACTAATATTCTTCTGTGAGCCAGGGTCAAGCTTTCCTCTGTTGGGTAAGCTTGCTTGCAATGGATACCCCATATAGCCATAAGTGTGAGCTAAGAGAGAGGCACTAGTGCCACAGTGAATGGGTATAAGCAAGATGTGGGCTCCTTATTTGTGCAACTTGCTTGTGCCATCTGGTCTTGCTCATGCTGAATCCCAGATGCACCACTTTCATCTTATAACAGATAGTTGCCTGCCTGACCTTATAACTTTATGGGTCTGACAGACTCAGCTCATAATGAGTGATTCGGGCTGCATGGTCACATGATGACCCAAGGTCAAGAGCTGTCACGATCAAGACTAAGTAACCTGCCAGGAATTCTATTTCAAAACATACCAAATTCTCTGCTGCAGTGCATGGCTCTGATTCAGTATTTCAAGGGCCTATGGTGTGATTGTCCCATTGACATTTGCATCTTTTTCTACTGTAGGCACCTCAGTACACTAGGCTCTGCAGGGTCTTAGGGCCAAGCAACAGAGAGGATTGCACTGAGACTGGACTTGCCACAGAGCCCTCTCCTAACTTGGGCCCTATTCAAACCTGACAGTCTTTTCTGTCACTACCATATGGGTTTGAATCGTATTTCCAAGTATGGAATATGCTGCCGTTAGAATCTGAAAAGTCATGCTAAGCATTGTGATTCCTTCCTTGTGGCACATTGTACCATTTACAATAATTCGACTTGAGTTTAGATGGGATAGCCTAGCATGCCCTGAACCCTTGACATCTAACAATTCACCGGTGTGGCAAATCCCTGAATTGTTACCTTCTATCCTCTGGAAGATCATCATATGAATTGTAAAAACCAGTGGTTCCCATCTTGTGTTTCTCCCATGTCTTCTTTACTACTCACATGGAACACTGACCACACTTCTGGTCACCACCTCTGTGGCTGGTTTTCCCACATCACACAATTCTAATGACACCAACTGGGTGTCCTACAATTTAATTCATTCGTAACACTGTCTACCTGGAGGTAGTGTCAGATCCCACAGGTTAAGGGCTCACTCCCACAAGTCAGGGCCCACCCCACTTCGAATGGCAGTCACAAGGAATAGGCAGGCCCCTAGATGACCCCCAACTTCTGTCCAACTTGGCTGCAAATCAGAGGTTCTGTGAATCCCCTCCTTGAGTTTGATTATTTTGTTAAAGTGGCTCACAGAATGCAGGAAAATACTTACATTTACCAGTTTATTAACAGATATGATAAAGGAGATGAATGAACAGCCAGATGAAGAAATACATGGGGCAAAGTCTGGGAGGGTCCCAAACATGGAGCTTCTGTGCCCAAGGAGTTGTGGTTCTTCACCCTCCCGGTGGGTGGATGTGTTAACGCATCTGGAAGCTCTCTGAACTCCCTACTCTTGGAATTTTATGGAGGCTTCCTCATGTAGGCATGATCAAGTATTAATTCGGTTTCCAGGGTCTCTCTGGAAGAGGGGAAGATTCCAAACTTCTAATCATGGTTTGGTCCTTCTGGTGACTAGCGCCTCCCAGGAGCTCACCCAGAGTCACCTCATTAGAATAAAAGATGTTTTTAGTGCTCTAATCATAAAGGAAATTGCAAGGGTTTCAGGATCTCTATCTTAGAAACTTAGGGCTGAGACCTATATATATGTTTTTTTTTTCTATTATCTCACATCATGATAGTGTCTTCTTGCTCATTCAGTAGAATTAATATGATGCCACTGATATACTGGATTAATGTGATATTCTTTATATGTTCAGATGCTCATGATAACTTCAAACTATTATGAAAGGGGCAGGTGAGTTTTAATAGGACAATAGGACAAGGGTAAAATTGCAAATGTATGATCTTGACCTTTTCATGTGTGTGCAGATTGTTTCTGATCTTTTTTGATAGGGTGGGAAAGAAGGCCTTTGCTAAAACAGTGGCCTCATTTCCCTGAAGACATATTAATGCAAAGTTACCATATCTGGTACAGGGTCTGCAGTAGGGGCTAAAATGTTGAGTGTTCCATAGTCTACTGTAATTGTCCAGAATTCTAATTTTTGTAGTAGATAGACTAGGGAAATAAATAGAGATATGATGACAATGACCACTTCTGCATCTTTAGTTCTTTAAGAGTGGCACTAATTTCTCCCTTCCCCTCTACACATATATGTATCTATTTAAAGTAAATTTATGGAGTGACATTGGTTAATATGATATATATTTTAAACTGACTTTCCTTGTTTTAAGGGGAAGGAGACTGGGGCAGATCAATAGTTTCTACTTGGCCTGTGTGCATGTGATTGCTGTTACCATACAGGTCAATGACCCAATATGGAGAATGGACCAACTACCAATGTTGTTTATTCAGATTATACTTCTGAAGACTCTAGAAATGACCACCATGTGATCTATTAGGGTGCCATCAAGGCTCTTCATCCTGAGGGTACGGGAGGGCAGCACAGGTACTTGGGTTTGGCTAAGTGATCCCTTGGGCAGAGAAGATGGCAGGACAGGATAGAGCCTACAGAAAGCACACAGTTTCTGGGATGTGGTGTTGTTTATGTCCTATAAGCTCAAGCTCTCTCACTTTATGTCTTCCCAACAAGGTTGCTATTATCCTCCTGTCATTGACCACGGACGTCCTAAACTAACTACACACACATTCTCACCTAATGAGGCTAAATATGAATGTGACAGAGGATATATTCTGGTTGGAAATCCCATACTCTACTGCAGTTCTGCACGCTGGTCTGGTCCACCTCCTCAATGCAAAGGTAACTCCAGCCCACGGATAAGTGGGAGGAACTCTCATGCAGGGATTGAGAATAACCTTTCTGTCCAGCCAGAGGCAGAACAAAAACATAGGATTTATTTATTTTAAATAATTACTATATCCAAATGGCACCCAAAGCAAACAAAAGTACAGGGGGTATACAGAAACATTATCTCCCCTATTCCTTCTCCCAGTTACAAAACTCAGCCTCCTTGAGGCAGCCCCTGTTCCACTTTCTTGTATATCTCTGGAAATAGTCCACAGGCGGTACATTTTCTTGTGGCCTGGAGCAACATTTTCATGGAAACTTGCTCTGGCATGAAGGTAGGCTCTCAGGGGCTGATTCCAAACACCAGGAAGTGAGCCTCATGCAGTGTAGGGCACCACCTGCCAATGCTGGAGGCCTGTGGTGTGCGATTCCCAGTTTGGAAAGTGATGTGCGGGTGGGAGGGGTCAAGGTCAGGGTTGCTGTTTGCATAATACAGGTTTAGTGTACTTTGCCATCAACAACTCAAGGAATTTTTTGTCACCATTGGTTCTTTTGCTCACAAGAGGACAATGGGCAAGAGATAACATTGTATCCCCAGTGTTCTGTAGGGATCACAATGGAAGGGACTGTTGCTTTGATGGCTGAGTCTGGGGTCATGTGCCTTTTTTATACCCTGTCATGTAATTTAAAGATGCTACGTCTTCAACAAGTTGCTTAACCTCTCTCTATCTCATTTTTTTCTTATTTAAATGGGAATAATAACAGTGCTCACTTTATAGAGAGGAGTGAGACTTCTATGAGATAATCACATAAAATGGTGAGCCTTGAAGAATCATATGAGCCAATGTTCAATTAACATGGGAGCTAATATTATTGCTCTCAAAAGAAAAAAATGCATAAGACAATGAGCAGCACCTACATGCAGTTCATTTTAATAATCTTAGCCTGTGATCATGTCTTCTTTTCTTAGACTTACAGATTGCTTACCTGTGCTTTCCTTGTAGCTGTATGTCCAACACCAGAGATAGAACATGGGAATCTGCTTGTGGATAAGGATCAGTTTGTTGAAACTGAAACTGTCACTATCCAGTGTGACTCTGGCTATGCTATGGTTGGTTCCCAAAACATCACCTGCTTGGAGGACAGGACCTGGTACCCAGAGGTACCCAAGTGTGAGTGGGTAAGTGGCACAATTCAAGGAACTCCCTGTGCTTTCAATCCCTAAAAATGGTGCCTCCCCAAAGCACTGTCGCAGCCAGCAGAGGCCAGACCTGACTGGCCAGGACTCATTCCTCAGTCATTCAAAAGGACTCTCTTGCTTTCCCTTGGAGCACACGTTAGGATGGCAGGTTTTCCTACTCTCACTTGAGAATAGGGAATGCCGAGCCATGTGAAAGGAGGTCCTCAGAGACCTGGGAGTACTCCTACATTTCCTTTTCTAGACTGTATAACACACTGTGTTCCATGTCTGGATGGGTAGCTGAAGTAGCTTCTGTCTCCACAGAGGCCTTCTGGCAGGCTGTCTCAGGAAGATCTATATTCCTCTGGGGAAGACTACAGTGGGGCCTGGGGTCTCCTGGTTGTCCTGCTCTCCCGTCAATGCTGGGGGTGGTCTTGGACCTGACCTTCTGTGCTGCATTGTCAGGATCTCAGAGAAGCCTCCCAACCACTCACCACCTGTATCTCTTTTAGGTGTTCCCTACAGGCTGTGAGCAAGTGATAGCAGCTAGAAAACTCATGCAGTGTCTCCCTAGCGTGGAGGATGTGAAGATGGCCCTGGATCTGTATAAATTGTCTTTGGAAATTGAACTCCTGGAACAGCAGAGGGACAAGGCAAAGAAATCCATTCCATAGTCACCACTCTTTTTTCCCAGAAGGTGCGCTGCTGCCTTCCATTCAATATGGATCACTTAATTTAGCAACTCTGCCATTCTTTTGCATTGTAATGAATACCTAAAAAATGCTAATTTTTTTTTATTTTGCTAGTGCTCTGAGATTATAGAATTGTTGATAATCTTGTGGCTCACATTTTTGCTTTTTTGGACACAAATTGCACATTTTCCATTAAAAATTTACTTATAGAGTACATTTTTGTCTTTGTGGTCATTGAAGCTCTGTGAAATGTGGTCCATATACAGACCCCAAAATGTATTTTTATGAAGTTACTACATTAATTGTATTATATGGGTCTTGCTTGTGGACTTGGGTTCGCATCAGTTATATTTTCCTGGTTTACCTCACTCCATGTTCCCCATGTGCAAATCACCAGGTCCTCAGTATTTACATTAAATGTCAACACATCCCAAAAGTCTTGTCCACTCTCTCCTATTGGCAGAGAGTTGCACCCTTTCTAAACCCCCAAGTGCTTGCTCTCTGACTTGCTAAGGCTGCCTCTGGACTTGATATGAAGGGCATTTACATGTGTCTGACCCACTTCTGTCATCCTCAGAGATCAAACTCTGAACGCTCGGTGAAGGTGAAGCCCACGTGGCAGCCCCTGTGCATTCGCAAGTCCTCCATCTGATCTGGTTCTCATTTTCTTTAATAGACAAGTAAAAGGCCTTGAGCAACTATCCAACACTCAAGGAGACACCCCATGCGAATCGCTTTTATATCTCGAGGTATTTTGGAGGTTCTATTCACTTTCACTCACCACCTACTTCAACCTTGCATCCTCTGCAGTGAGGTCCATATACAAACCCAACAATGTTTTTACATAAAGTTACTACATTCCTTTTATTGTATGGGTCCTGCATGTGGACTTGTGTTCTCACTCATATCTCAGCTCCACTGGCTCTCTTGTCTTTCCCTAGTACACAGTACCTTATGGTTAACATTGGCCTCTTTTGTTTAATTTTCCCAAACATACTCTGAAGAGGCAATGTAGAGCATGCTTTCAGTATATTACAGGTCTCATAGAGGGGCTTGGACTGTTAGGGAAACCCCCTAACTGGGAGGTATCTATCCTTGGTGTTGAATGCCATTACCTGCTCTTGCTATGAGGAATTCCTTTTGTTTCATGTTTATTTTGAGTTTCATTGAGGCAAGGTCATGTGGGTACCTATTTTCCCTGAGAGGTGGCCCCAGAAAGCTCTGCAAGTGGGTGGGGAGTAAGATGAAGAAGTGAGGGCAGTCTAAAGAGGGAGTAGGTCTGAGGTGATTATTATTGCTGTTGCTGACAGGAGCTCAGTTATGCTGACTGCCCTCTGAATGTGTGTGGAACCCAACTATGATTTGTCCTCTGGAGAATGAAGACCTTGGGTAATTAGCCAATAGGTCTTGCTCTCAGGACATCTGCCCCCCACTGCAGACCAGCTAGGCATGCTCCTGACCACGCTGACAATGGTGCCCAATGGCACCTAAGGGACTGTGTGAAGTAACCTCCAGGGTGGAGATATGGACAGAGAAAGCAGACCCTGGGGCTGGAAGTGGTCCAGAGTGTGCCAAAGTGAGAGGGCCCCAGTCATCTTGACAGTGTGCTAGGGTGAGGGACTGCGGCATGGAAGGGTTACAGAATGTTACAGAATATGCTAAGGGGAGGAAATGGGACATGAAAAATTGAATGTGCTGGGAGGGGGGACTGACGTATGGAGGATTGTGTCAGGGTTAGGAACCATAGAAGAAAAATTGCTAGATTGTCTTAGAAAAACAATGTGTTCTGATATGCTCCAGCCAGGTGTGACTCTGTTTACCCCCCCTTTGTGCTTATGAACTTTCTGTGAACTTCTAAGGAACAGCTAATGGAATGCTTTGTATTTTTTTCTAACACTGTTTTGCTATAAAGGATCATACTGCACCCTTGATCTCTGCCACATGCTCCGAAGCTCCCAGAGGGGGAGATAGGCGCTGTGGTCAGCTGGCCAGCTTAATAAAGGCTCTTAAATTTAAATTCTGAGTCGGTGGTCTATCTTGCTGAGCCAACCCATAACAGACAGGCATTTGACAGTGTCTGACACACACTTGGGCATGCAGTGGAGGTTTTCCTGTCTGTGTACTTGCTTTTCTGTTCTGTCTGCCTTTGGTTTTTGAATTCATGTTCTCCTCTTTCTTGATGTATTTCCTCATAGAAAGTAAAATATTGAGTTCCTGCATATTTGAAAGTGTCTTTATCCAAATACTTGATGGATAATTTGTTGGCCTTTTAAGATTATATCCTGAGTATGGCCTTTAGTTTAGCCTCCCAGCTACCTGAGACAAGCTTCCTTTAAATATTGACAAGGAGGCTTTCTGGCTTTCACAATTGGATTTGAATTGTGATTGGTTGCCTTGATCTTTCATTTTTCAGCTAAGTGGCACTGAGTCTGTATTAATGGCACTCAGCCACCCAGTTTCACAACCATTTTTGCCATTTCCACTGCCCCTCTCAAGTGTCTGAGGTATTGCCCAAGCCAATGCAACTCCTTCCATCTACATCCCATGGCACTTACCAGGTGAAAATGTTCATAGTTGCAATGCTACAGCAAACAGGACTATCAATATTCACCCATGACCAGTGATTGCCAGTTGGCTGGTGGTGATCAAAGTCTAGAATCCGATTCTTAGAGTTTGCCTTTGAGGTCCACTTGTGGTACAAACTGTCTTCAGTCAGTTTCTCCAGATTTGATAGTGTGCTCCTCAGGAAACACACACACACACACACACACACACACACACACACACACACACACACCCAAAACTGTAAGGCAATGAAGTAGCACGATAGGGGAGCAAAGAAACTGAGCAAGGATGTGTTCTCAAGGATGGGTTCTTCACTTGATCCATGGAGAGCTCTAGAGTACACATTGCCTCACAGAAAGTGGAGAGCAGCTACAGCATTTGGACAGGTTCAAGCCTGGGACTGAGAGGGCAGGATCCTCTCATGGCAAAGCCATGTGCAAGTCCCAGCATAATTATAGCCAAAGGCTGTAGTTGTAAGCTTAACCTTATGGTCCAAACTTGTGGTCCCCTGTGGCTGACTGATATATGCTACGGGAGGTACAGCAAGTAAACAAAGCTTGATCAGGTGCATGTAATTGAGTAGATTCAAAATCCATGAGACTGTTGTAACCACACCCTTACTTGCCTGGTGGAATCTGGCTACAAAATAAAGACTCGGCTTGCAGCCCGTGATGCTGTCTCTCCATCAGAGAGGGCAGCGTCCCACCCAGACCCTTCTCTTGTCTGTCTTTTCTTAATCCTTGACCGCCCCTCTCAGGTTCACCCATGGCCGTGCCAGCTCAGCACACAGAATTGTCCAGACTTAAGGCAAGGAATCAGGGCTTTTGTGTCCCAATATTAGTTGGGCATTGGTTGCTCCTGTGGGCTGGGGTAGAACTTCCAAAGTATTAGGATGAGGAGGCTCCTGCTATTTCAGCACATTCTCTGGAGAAGGTCACAATCTATGCCATTAACTACATCACCAATAGCTTCTGTTGGTGGACATGCCATCGGGGAAGGCCCAACAGTGTTGATTTACTCCCAAATGGCTGACTCATTGTCCTTACAGGAAGCCAATATTGCCCAAAAAGTGGAAATTATTTTGGCATAAAGAAAAAGCCTGTATTATCAAATCAGTCTTGGGCTCAGAATTTGACCTACCTGGTAGCTTCTAACTATCTATGAGGTTTGAGGGCAGGTTACTTTTTCTATCTAAACTGGTTTCCTCATTTATGCAATGAGGAAGGTAAAAACTATGTCATAGGGTTTTTTGAAGATTAATTATGATAATTTATATAAAGTTCTGGTACCCTACCTGCTGAAAGATTAAACCAGGCTTCTGGTTAATCTTTTAAATCACTTCTCTTTATTGTGATTCCTCTTTCTAAAGGAAGTAGCCATTTGGTGGCTTTGTTTTCCTTGATCTCTAGGAAGTTGACATTTATTTGTGCTTTCCTCAGCATTCCAAAGAGTTTCACTCAGTTCTATTTGGTAATTCTTCTCATTTATGTTTGAGAGAGAAGCATTTTGGTTCCTATGGGTACGTGGTAGTCATTTCAGCTCAGCTGAGTAGTGAAGATCCCTTTAGGACAATTTCCAGAGCTTACTCTTTTGTTTGAGGCAACTATCTAAGCACAGATATCCACAGCTGGTGGGCAAGATATGGAATCCAGGTTGGTAGTCTCATCTGTCCCAGTTAAGGAGACAAGTTAGGCAATAATCTGGATGAACAGTCAGGCAGTCTTCGATGGTTAAGAGACACTTAGTCTTGGGGTTACCAATTCACGAAGCAGAACAAATGTGCCTTCCATTCACGTGTCTCTTACTGCTCAGAGACAAAGCGCTGGGCTTCCTCCGCATCCAGTATCATCCAGTCAGTTGAAAAGTGACACTGAGCCTTCCTTTCTCCTTAATTGATCATCTCTAACCATTTACCTTTCAGTGCATGCTTCTCAGCTGCAGAAACAGACTAGCATAGTTCCCACACCAGAACGGTTTCATAGAGTGAGTCTTTTGGTGTTTCATGTATATCAGCAAACCCAGGAAGTAAAGAGGCTCCCATTGAAGTATTAAAGAATAATTATTGTTTGGACTAGATTCTTGAGTATTTTCTCACAGACTCATATTAGTGTGTTCTTGGTAGACCATAGGCTACTAGAAAGAAATTTAAATTTCTACATTAAAAAACTTTGTTCTATGAGCAATTCATAGTCCAAATTGAAGAAACCACTTTCCTGGACAAGGACTGTTTCTCAGATATTTTCCTTTCTTTTATACTCTGCCTTGTAATTCCTGGAGAGCCCACCACATACCCTGTGCATCAGGATCTGCAATCCTGGTACCTTTTGCCTTGTTTACTCAGAGAGGAATCATATGTCCAGAAAGAAACTCATTACCGTTACCATCCCAACAGCAATGAAGTCTTGGGGTTACAATAGTAAATATGTACAGAACCCCACCGGGCTCTTGCATCAAGCTCCACACTCTTCTTCCCAAACCTTATCAGCTCACCCTGACAGATCTGAGCTCAGCACCTGGTCTCCTAGTCACTCCCACTGCCCCTCCCTTTTTGGTGACACAGTGCTGGGCCCTTGCCAAGGCCGAGTTCCTTGGCTAGGCACCATTTTCACGCTTACTTACAGAGCATTTCTTCATTTTTATTCAAGGTGTCTTAGAACGCTAAGCCCAGTGTGGCACCTGAGACTCTGCACCATGCCCCCCAAGTTGCAGAGCATTCTCCCAGCCCTTTACCTCCTGGGGGTCTTGACCCTACTGCTGTGCCCTTCAGGCCTGTGTGGTGAGTACAGTGGTTATTGGGGAAAGGAGGTAGTTTCTCTAAGATATAAAGAAAAATACCAAACCACAGTTCATCAAATGTAGTCAATTGGTGGCTAGAATAATTGTGTTAATATATAAAAATTCTTTGGGGCTGCTTTAGCAAGGAATAATCTTTAATTTTGAAATCAATTTCTTATATTTCAATGCTCCAAAATGTTTAAAATACCTTCTAACTAAGTTAATTATGCCATCTACAATCTTAGTTAGTGATTCATTGGAGTGGGGGGGGGGGGAATTCTATCAGAAAAGCAAAATATTGTCCATTATCACTAACAGTAACTTTTCTAGAGTAAAATTTAGGACACTTAGAGAATTATAAACCATTACATAAATTTAAGACATTGTTATTGAAATGTAGAAAAGTTTTTATAAATGAAGAAGTAAAAGAGTTTGAGAGAACTTACTAGAACTTTTGAAGATCTGTTGTTATATGATCTAAATGGAAATGTCCTTTAAGCAAAATATTTTTCTCTTGTGCTAGAATTTTTTTTAATCTAAGAGAATTCATTTTCATAATAAAGATATCTCTATGCATATTCCCTGAAAATGGCTATCATGGCAGAAAAAATGTAGGATTTGATATTGCTTTGAGGGAAAATTCTGAAACTAAAATAATAGTTGAATGTTCTCATGTGAGCCAGCAGCTTGATTTGACAGTGTGGAAGCCATGCCTTCCCCATCACTGAGAGCGGGGGGAGGGGGGCGGGGGGGGGGGAAGCATGTGTTTATTAAGGAAGAATTTCTCCCTGGAAGGTGATTTTTCCCTCAAAC
Source organism: Myotis daubentonii (assembly GCF_963259705.1). Classification (NCBI taxonomy): domain Eukaryota; kingdom Metazoa; phylum Chordata; class Mammalia; order Chiroptera; family Vespertilionidae; genus Myotis; species Myotis daubentonii. Next base: position 10,958,902 of record NC_081857.1, read on the forward strand.
ACCTTAACATTACTGAGGAGTAGCACTATGATTAGGTTCTAGAAGAACATTCTGCCCAGGGGAAGTTCAGGCCTCCAAGTTGTCTCTGAGTTCTCCTCTCTTAGAGTCTGAGGTAACAGAAGAAAACCTTATTAAGTTGGTCAACATCTTTCGATTATTTCTTCATGTGTCTGTTTGCCTGTCTCTTTTCCTCCGGTTTCCTGAAATCTTCCATTATCAATGGCCTTAATCCTATGAAACGGCATTTAATGTCTGTCAACTTTGACCTGAAATCTCCCTTTCTGATTCTGCCTCCCCTTTTCTTTATAGTAACAACCTTCTGAGGCCAGAGACTTTGCTCATTGCCTCTGTATTGATCTGCCTCTGCTATCTTATCAGCTACTCGCTTCTACCCATCCTTCATGTATCTCCAAGTCATTCCTGGACATCTTTCCCTGATACTCTAGTCCTCAATTCTGTCAACCTTTTCCGGTAGAACTCATTTGTTGTCCTACTCTCCTAGCACTTGTGTGACTGGTGTTGTAGTGTAGCTATTTAAATGGCTCTATCTTATCTAAGTATATTTGCCGGGAGCCGGTCCATCCTTGCTGTTTCAAGGGACCTGGCATATATGGCATACGGTTCTTAATATGTTTGCTCACCTTCTTGGCGCTGTGTTTTAACCAAGGTCACCTCTCGGAGAAAGGTTGAATCCCCAGGTAGGGATTTTCCCCTGAAGTTAGGGAGAGAATAAAACCCCTCAACTAAGTGCCAGGCGGGTAATTAATCCCTTTAACTACGAACAATCATGCTTAAGCTACATAATCTTTTCTCCCTGGAATGGAGATAAGAAACGCCCTAACCTTTGTAATAGAGATTGATAGGATTGAATCAACTGGTATAAATACAGTTGTAAGAAGACACAGAACTCAGAACACAGAACTAAGGACACAGGGCTTGGAAGACAGGACCAAGAGAGACAGAGCCTAGGCACAGAACCTACACAGAACATTCTCTAGAGACAGAAGAACTTCACTGGAGAGAGCATGCTGGAGGATCCTGGAGAGGGACTGGCCTCGGAGCCTAGAGACAGAGCCTAGCGGGAGAACATGGCAAGGGATCCTGGACTGAACCTGACTACAGAGATTGGCAGGAGAACCTGACTGGAACCTGGACACTGAACCTGACTAGAGTACCTGTACAGAACCTGGCTGGAGACCCTGACAAGCGAACCCGGCTATGATGATCAACTGAACGCTATCTCTGTATCGTTCCTTCTTCGCCGACTCCGTCCACACCTTTGGGGACCCCTGGACCTGCTGGGGTTGGACCCCGGCATATATTGAAAGTATGGCTCTTAATATTGCCTGAAGAGCCTCGTACAGAACTCTATACATATGTTATTCATGAAAATTAAGAACTATTTTTTAATCCTCACCCAAGGACATTATTTTATTGACTTTAGAGAGAGAAGAAAGGAGAGGGAGAGGTAAACATTGATCTTTTGTTTCGTGCACGTGCCCCAACTGAGATGGAACCCACATTCTGGGTATGTGCCCCGGCCTGGAATAGAACCTGTGACCTTTTGGTGTTTGGGATGACACTTCAATCAACTGAGCCAAACTGGCCAGGGCAAGAGCTGCTTTTTTACATTTCTTAGAAGGTACTTAATCTGAGGGTACATGGGAGCTGTTGACTTACACACAGGTGGATTAAACAGAGTTTACCTTGGAATTGCTGAACTTCCCAGAGTTTAGCTTTGGAAGGGCAGACGTAGGGAAGCAGTGCTTGACTTGAGCTGAATCTTGGCCTCTCGGGTGTTTAAAGCTTGCTCTGTCTCCTGTGAGTTTGTTTGATTTTGTGGGTGCTTTATCATCACTGAGGATCTGCCAACTGCAATTCCTGGGGAACGGTCAAAACCACCTCCCAGTCTGGTTGATAGCTTCCCTGTTCCTATCTCCTAGATTTCTGGTGACTCCCAGAGCTTTTTTTTAACTGAGGCCTTCCTTGCACCTGAGGTGGTCCTTTTTGGATAGACCTGAGGAGGACTCCACCTGGTTGTCCTTTCAATGCAGCCTAGTTCTAGTCCATGGAAGGTACTTACCCTTTGTTCTGAATAATGTGAGGAAAAAGACCAATCCTACAGCACAGAAATCTGTCTTTTGCTGTCATCATCAGAACTGCTGAAAGAAGACATACCAGGCTTTCTCACAACCCTTTTCTCATCTGCATTATCTGGGGGTAGAGGTAGTATTCACCGGATATCAAAAGCGTTATAAAACACTTCCCCAAGTATTATGCTTAAAAAGTTAATTTAACTGGTTCTGAGCCACTGATTTTTCAAGTATGGTGTATTACTTGACATTGAAGTAACAAGAAACTGCTGTTCTAATCCCAAAATTTTATTAATCACTGGCACTTATGTAGAATATTTCACCCCTTTAAGGTTGTGTTTCCTTTTCTTTAGAATGGGCATGATGATAATACTGCGTCGAAGAGTTAATGTGAGGAGTAAATGATATAACATAATAGTATATGAAATGATTAACACAGTGGTCAAGGATTAACAAATCCTTTCTCTTAATTTTGTTAAGGAAATGAAACACACCTCAGTAGTATGACTTAATGACTTAGTTCTATCTCATGAGAGGAGTATCTCAATCTGAATTGTTAATCAAACTCTAGCTCATTCTCTTTCACCTTTCTGTATCACCATTCAAGATTGCAGAATACCTCCTGGTATTGCCCATGGATTCCATCATGACATAAGTTCATTTTTCTCCTTTACGACTGTGGTGCACTATGAATGTGATAAAGGATATGTTCTGGTTGGAGACCCCCAAGTGACCTGCAGAAGTTCACAATGGTCATCTCCAGCCCCTCAGTGTAAAGGTAATTTCAACTTTATTGATGGCTCTTGTTAAGGTAGAACCACCGTGAAACCTAGAGTCTCCTCCCAGCCAGAGGCAGCACTTAGAAATTTGTATTCTGTTTATTTATTCACTTCATGTAGTTAATATTAATGCATGCATATAGTACAATATTTTAAAACTGTGAACCAAGATGTATGTTTTCAGAAGTACGTTTTCTATAAGGCCACCTTTTTGCTTTGTTTTAATAAAAGTTTTAATTAAATATAACATGCTATAGAATTGTGCACAAATCTTAGGTATATAGGGCAACCAGTATCATGAAGTGAGCCTGAACCAACCGATGAAACTATAACTCAGGTCAAGAAACACTACTGTTGCCAACACTCAGAAGTGTTCCACATGTCCTCTCCCATTCGCTACCTACAGAAGGTCACTAGTCTAACAGCATGGGTTAATTTTTGCCAACTTTTAAACTTGATATAAAGAAAATCATGCACAAGACACTGGGGGGTAGGGGAGGCCTGGGGAAGGTCAAGGGGAGAAAAAAAAAGGAGACATATGTAATACTCTTTGTAATACTTTAAGCAATAAAACAAAATTAAAAAATAAAATAAAATAAGAAAATCATGTATGTACTCTATTGTGCCTGGCTTCTTTCCTCACCATTATGTTTTGGAAAATCACCTATGTTCTTACTTGTAATGAGAGCTATTCATTTTCATTGTTGTATAATATTCTTTTGGATGAATATACCCCATTTTATGTATCTTATACAAGTTTGAATTTTTTATGTTTTAGGCTACTATGAATAATGCTCTTATGAACATTCTTGTGCATGTCTCTTGGTACAAATATGCCAACATTTCTGTTGGGAATAAATTTAGGAGTAGAATTACTGTTTCATAGAGTATGCACATATTCATTTTTAGTAGTTGATACTGACTTTTGTTCAGAGATGGTTGCAACGATTTATATTTCCACCAGTAGTGTGTATGTGTTCTAGTTTTGATAAACAGAAGTTCTACATTCCAATTTGGCTCAATTTATCAATCTTTTTCTTGATGTTAGAGCTTTTTGTGTACTGTTTAATAAATATTTGTCTACAACAGGGTTCACAGAAATATAGTCTCCTATTGTTTTATCTTTCACATTGATACCCCCCAACCCACCTGGAATTTCTATGGGCTTATGGTGGAAATTAAAAGTCAAAGTTTGTTTTTCCTCAATGAATACTCCATGAACCCTGCACCACGTATTAAATGAACCATAGTTTCCACACTGCTCTGCAGTGCTGCATGTATGCTTTTGTTTCTGCAACCATATTCTCACAGCGAAGTTGACTTCATAGGAGGTTCCTGGTTGACCACAAAGGTTAGGTGTGCCTTTAAAAAAATACCACACTATAAAAAACAACTCAAGGGACTAATGTCTCTCCATTATTTCCATTCAGTGCAAAGAGATATTAAGAATATGCAACTTAAAATTATAGTCTTAGGATCATGTAAAAAGTAAGGTTTTGAGATATAGCTGCTTTGAAAACTCAGATTCTAGGACCACAGTACCTAGGTTTGTATCATAATCATGCTACCGAAAAGCTATGCAACCTTAGACAAGTCACATAAACTATCTGCACCTAATTTTCCTCTCTAGCAAAATGGAGATAATAATAATGTTTTATGTTGATAGTAGAATGTAAGTTATTTTTATTTTTTACTGTTACAGTAATACAATAAATAGAGGTCAAAACAACTCACATCATGCAGGTATAATTTATTATCGGTGTTATTCACCCCTCAGTATTCTCTACTATTGTAAGATCTTATTCTGAGAATCACAAGACGATCAAAATTGTGTTTCATGAACAACAGCGCTGTGTCTGAAACCAGAGGTAGAAAATGGGAAGCTGTCTGAGGATAAAGGTCTGTTTATTGAGTCTGAAAATGTCACCATCCAGTGTGACTCTGGCTACGGTGTGGTCAACTCTCAGAACATCACCTGCTCTGAAAACAGGACCTGGTACCCAGAGGTGCCCAAGTGTGAGTGGGTAAGTGGCACACACATCAGGGAGCTTTATCACATTCTCCAGAGCTTTGTCCCAATCAACACTGATGAGCTCTGACTTTTGTCAGGAATCGTTTCTGAGTTGTTTATATCACTTTTGGAATCAGCAATTTCACCCTCAAAGCCCTTGATGAGCTCATTAAGGCAAGTCCTAACTCTCTCAAGTTCTAATTCTCTCATTTAATAGCAAGAAAACCTAGGCCCCTAGATAGGAGGACAGGGTTCCAAAGACCCAGATAACCTGGGACCAGCCCTGTATTTTCTACTGTAAGTGCTATGCTTTTGCATCGCCATCAACACCATCCCTTCGGTGGTCCCTGAAGAGGTGCCCCGAGTGTCTTCGGCAGCACTGTTCCTCCCCTGCCACATTGGTCTGGAATCATTCTCTGATTTACGTCCTCATATCTTGGATTTCTTCCATCCATCCTGCGAGGGTCCTGATACTCCACTTTTGTTGTCATCAGTGAGGCATCCTGAAGGAATCTTCTACTTCCAACAGTTTGGAGAGAAATTCTCTCAAAATCCATCCTTTTTCTCTCTTTTAGGAAGTCCATAATGGCTGTGAACAAGTGGTAGAAGGCAGCAAACTCATGCAGTGTCTCCCAAGCCCCACGGACGTGAAAATGGCCCTGGAGGTGTACAAACTGTCTCTGGAGATTAAACGACTCAAGCAAGAGTAAGACTTGAAGAGGAACACCCATTAGAAATCAGTACAACATAAACGATGAACAAAAACAGACCTAGAGACAGGACGCATCGATCAGACTCTCAAACCTCAGAGGAAAGGTAGGGGAGGGTGAGGGTAAGGGGGAGAGATCAACCAAAGGACTTGTATGCATGCATATAAGCATAAGAGATGGACGCAGACAACAGGGGGTGAGGGCGGGGGCAGGACTGAGGGGATGAGGGGACAATGGGGGTATAAAGACACATTTGTAATACCTTAATCAATAAAAATAAAAAATAAAAATAAATCAGTACGTCGCTTTCCCCTCACTCATCACCCCCCAGTAAAGCATTAGGTACATTTTTTATTAGCAAGTCTACTGTACCTTAAGTATTATTTACTGGGGGGAAAAACAAACATCTGTTTTAGAAGAATCTTAGTGACACTGATAATGTAGAACTATTGATCATTTGTATCTTAGCTCATATTAAGCTCTGTTTTCCTGGATTTGGTGGAACGGCAGAAATAAATAATCAGCTGTCAAAAATTCAGTGTCTTTGTTTCCACTTTAATTCCTGTGTAATGCAAAACTAGGGTCCTCTATGAATCATGCTCTGATGTTTCTCTGATTTTTGCCCTTTTCCCTCTTACCATATTTCAGGGTACATGTGGTCCTCAAAAATACATGTTTGTGCCTTGTCTGAGGTGTCTTTACCCTGCATCTTCACTTCCTACTCATTCTTCAATGCGCAGGTCAAATATCACATCTTCCTCCACGCCTTCTCCTTTCTCTCCCTATTTGATCACCAGTATTTCTCTGGAACAACTTCTCACTTCCTCTTTCTATATATTTTTTTGACCTTGAAAATGTTTATTGAAGCTTCTTTTTTTTTAAGTTTTATTGCTTAAAGTATTACAAAGGGTATTACATATGTCTCCTTTTTCCCCCCGCCCTTGACAATCCCTCTTTATATTTTTAGCTTCACTTGGTTTTGCACAACTTTCCTTCCATTCAAGAATCACTAGCTTGAAAGCCTTTGAAGGCCTGATCTATGTTCCACCCAAACATTCCTGTTGGGCATGCCCAAGTCTTCCAATTGCATCTAACCACTTCGGAAATATGTCTATTAAAATGGCTTTCGTGTCTCTTTTAAGTCAGATTCCCCAGAAGCAGACACTGGGAAGAGGATTCGTGTACAAGCAATTTATTAAGAAATGGGAAAGGAGGTAGGGAGAGCGGGGAAGGCAGGGAAGGATCCTAGGAAGGTGATCAGGCAAAGAGAATGGCTTAGCCTTGTCCCAAAGGGAACTCTCAGCTAGGAATGTGCTTGAGCTCTGTCCCAATTCCAGGCAAAGAAACTGGGCTTTCATTCCGCTGTACCCGTCAGTAATTGGTAAATGGCCACTCCGGGGGCTGACACCCAGCTCTCTCTATGTGGGGACAGAGCTGTCCAGCAGCCAAGAGAGTAGAAGGCATGGCCTTTAGAAACCAAAGCACAGAGAAGCCGGCACAGGAGTGCACAGAAATGGTAAAAGGGATGTGAGGGGCTGGGCGGCGCTGACTTCATGAGTCCCTCTTATATCTCTGGATATTCTTGGGCGCCTTATATTTCCAACAGTCACCATTTCTTCCAGTTTTGGGGCTCCTTTGAAATCTCATTCTACTCATGTTTCTTACTCTGGCTACCTCCGGTTCGCCACCGCCTCTTGATTAATAATGGAGAACATCGCCTCTTTCCTTGATTTCTGCAAAATAACAGTTATACAAGAAAGCTGTGTAGCCCCGGCAGTGTGGCTCAATGGTTGAGCGTGGACCTAGGATCCAAGAGGTCAGGGTTAGATTCCTGGTCAGGGTACATGTCCGGTTTGCCGGCTTAATCCCCACTAGGGGGCAGGCAGAAGGCAGCTGATTGATGATGTTTCTCTCTCATTGATATGTCTGTTTTTCTCCTTTCTTTCTAAAAATCAATAAAAAGATTTTTTAAAAAAGAAAGAAAGCTGCATAGCTGACTTTTACTAAAGCTTAGAGTTAACAGAGGGGTATGAGGCTGCTACAACACTGGACTTCCACAATGCGTGTGACATAACTAATCGGAAAAGACCATTGGCTTCCGCTGCCATCAGGAATATCATCTGGCTGGCTTTCTCTGCATGACCCTGCCAGTCTCCCGGCTGGTCTGATCTGCCACTTTCCCCCTCAAGTCTCTCCTTGACACATGTGATCCATTCTTGCTCCCACTATCCCAGGAAGCCATTTCCCTTCATTAGGGAAAAGATTTTAGCTCTTGGTCTTTCCCTAGTCTCAGGGATTTATATCCAAAAACTTACGAATATACTCAAATAAACAAAGGACCATCCATTAGGTTTGAGCACCACGCTGTGGAGATCTAGAGGAATCTCTGAAATATGAGTCTTTCTGTATTTCCTCACCCTCAAGTCTCTGTGGGGGGCAGTGTGGAGACATTCTCGCAGGGATGTGAATTATGTCACTTTTTCCCCCCTAAATTAATTTCACATAATTACAATGATAAAACTAATACGTGTATGTGCACGCAATAATTCAAAGAGGGTGGTAAAAAATAAAAATAAAATTCCTCTCTTTGTGCCTCAGTCCTACAGCTCCTGCTGATTAGCTTAGCCCCGCTGAAGAGGAAACACACACTATATCACTTGACTTTTTAGCTCGAAGCCATGTATTTTAATTTCTTGCTATAAAATTATCTCTCTAGCTCCTGCCCTGCCCTCTCCCCACTCTCTCTCTCTCTCTCTATTGGTCAGTCTCATTTATTTATTTTTCTTTTATTGCTTACTTATTTTCATGGCTTTAAGTAATATATTTAAACCTGTACTATTTATGCAACTTTATTTTTAACAATTTACTATTTTATTAAAGCAATACATAAAATAATTTAAAAATAAAATAATCCAAGAAGACTTACAATGAAAACTCTAGTGTTCCAACTCATTTAATCTTATCCTTTGGTTTTATCCTCCTCCCCCCCGCCCCTCCCCCCCCAATAATCATTTTCAACTCCTTTGGCTCTTATGACATTTATCTATATATTTCTAAATAATATTCTCATTCTGCATATATTATTTTAAGCATTATGTATTTGTGGAGAGCGGCTACAGCGTTTGGACAGGCTCAAGCCTGGGACTAATGAGAGGGCAGAATCCTCTCGTGGCAAAGCCACGTGCAAGTCCCAGCACAATTATAGCCACAGCTTGACCTTATGGTCCGAACCTGTGGTCCCACATGGCTGAGTGATATGGGCTGCGGGAGGCGCAGCAAGTAAACAAAGCTTGATCAGGTGCATGTAATTGAGTAGATTTGAAACCCACGAGAACATTGTAACCACGCCCTTACTTTGCCTGGTGGAATCTGGCTATAAAATAAAGACTTGGCTTGCAGGCCATGGCGCTGTTTCTCCATTAGAGAGGGCAGCGTCCCACCCAGACTCAGCTTTCTTCTCCTGTCTGTCTTTCTCCATCCTTGACTGCCCCCACTCAGGCTCACCGAACCTGGCTGTGCTGGCGCGGCACAGTATTAACTTAGTACTAGTAAGAGAGAATAGAGTTTAGGTCTTTGCCATCTTTCCTCACAGAGTAGTTACATCCCACTCCTTGGTTAATATTCAGTGTTTACATTATTATGACTAAGGAAGTCAAGCCAAGGTAAGACAAGCAATGATCTATGTGTTTATTTACTTACAACTCTTTAATTTGTATGGAATTAATAGTTGATCTTGTCTTTTGGTTTAGTTTTCTAAGTTCCCGTTGCTGATTCCTGCTACATGCTCCCATAGATCTGTCATAGTCTAGTAATCTATATCCTAGTGGTCAGACCTATCAGATGCTGTTTCAATTCTATACACTCCCATCTAGTTCCTGGAGACTCATTCCCAGACCCTTTCTATTCAGTGGCTCTGAAATGAGCTGCTTATTTATATTATTATTTATTATTATTTTTAGAGAGAAAGGGAGGAGAGAGAAACATCGAGAGGGAAACATTGATGTGAGAGAGAAACATGGACCAGTTGCCTCCCATAGGTGCCCCAACCAGAGATGGAAGCACAAGCTAGGTATGTGCCCTGCCTGGAAATCGAACCTGCAACCTTTCTGAGTATGGCAAGGCACTCCAGTCAACTAAGCCACCTGGTCAGGGTTAGCTGTTTCATATCTTAGGTCTTTTCTTTGCTGTTCTCCTTATTTCTTTGATTCTAAGTCTTTGTTTTAATTTTCTCATTTTTGCTGGAACAGATCCTTCAGAAGATGCCTAAGACAGTGTGCCTGGGAAATGTACTTTTGAGTCCTTAAATGTCTTAAAACATCTATTTTTCTTACCCTTACAGTTAATTGATGGATAGGTTGTATGTAGAAGTGTGGGTTCTCTCAGAATTTTGATGATATTTCTCCATTGCTGTGTGCCTTCCTGTGCTGCTATGGACTAGTCCATGATATTCCAATCCTTGATACAATGTTGTTCATCATTTTTTCCCTCTCAGTCTGAGATATTTTAGTACCTTCTCTTTATTAATGTGGCCTTGTTTTAGAATGCTTTTGATCAGGGGTCCTCAAACTACGGCCCGCGGGCCACATGCGGCCCGCCGAAAACATTTATCCGGCCCGCTGGGTGTTTTTGCCACAACTGTGTGCATAGGAATTTGTTCATAGTTTTTTTTTTTAAACTATAGTCTGGCCCTGCAACGGCCTGAGGGACAGTGAACTGGCCCCCTGTTTAAAAAGTTTGAGGACCCCTGCTTTTAATGCATTGACCCAGGTCCTTGCTGGGACTTTTAGATATGGAAACATGTTCTTTAGATCAGGGAAACATTTTAGAATTTTTTGTTTTCACTTTATTTTTTTTCCCACCCCCTGGTACTCCTTTAGTAAAATATTGTTATAAATGATAGATCCTCCCTTCCCCCAACTCGTGGGCGGGGTGTGACGTAACCTGCAGCCCAGAAATACCTGTGTGACTAACCAGGTACCTTATATGGACTATACATTGGACCACCAATCAACACCTGCCAAATACCCTAAGCCCTTGTCCTATATGGACAATGTAGTAAGCCACCAATCAGTGTGCGCCTAGTACACTAAGCCCCCCACCCCTTCCCATTCTGCCCCTCAAAAGGCGTGCCCACCCCTGCACGTGTTGCTGTCTTCCCCTTGTGAGGCAGCCTGGCAGGTGCTTCTCCTCTAATAAAGCCTGTAGTCCTGGTTTTAGGCCTCCGTCTGATCTTTCAATAAATGTTATTTCTGTCCTACTTTCCGTACTTTGTTCTTAGTGTTCTACTTTCTAGGAAATTTTCCTGACTTCGTATTTTAAGATTGTTATTGAAGTTTAAAATTTATCTTTTTTAAAAAATTTCAATAGCTAGTTCTTATTCTGTATACATTACTTTTAAGTAAGATCTTGTTCTTTTTTCATGAATACAATGCCACATTTTTCTGTCTCTGAAAATATTAATTATAAGGTGGCTTTTGGGGGGATATTACTTGCTTTCTGCTCATATGAAGAAATGAAACTCCAAAATATTAACTGATATCTCTGTATGTATGAGTGATGCCTCTCTAATGGTCAGCTTCTTTTAGCATGATAGGCAGCAAGAAGATTTAACTATTTGCGTGTTTGTTTTAGTTTGAAATGAACATGTATCTGCAGTCTTTTTTGTAGGTGCTCAATGCCTCCTGAGAAGGTTTCTGTAATCTCCTCTTTATTTAAAAAAATATTTTTATTGATTTCAGAGAGGCAGGGAGAGGGAGAAAGAGTTAGAAACATCAATGATGACAGAGAATCATGGATCGGCTGCCTCCAGCACGGGCTGCGAGCCTGCACCGTGCCCTGACCGGGAATCAAATCGAACCATTACCTTCTGATTCATAGGTTGATGTTCAGCCATTCAGTGGTAATATCCTCTGTGGGAGACCAATTCCAGCATGACAGCAGGGCTGCATCTGGGAACGGCTGAAGGCATTTCCCCAAACCTGAATAGGATACATTAAATTGATTCTTGGCTGCCAGACAGCTAAAAGGCGTCTTAATCTACATGTTATTGCCTCCTATGGCCAAACACCTGAACAGCCGTAGGCTAATTCCCCCATTCTGCCAGTGTTTCTGTATAACCTTTGAAGTGTGTATCTCTCCCTTGCCTCAGGACAAATTGTGTTAATAAAAAGTATGGGGTCCTGGGGACAGCGAGAGAACCTAAGGCCTTACAGTGGTTCTCAACCTTCCTAATGCCGCGACCCTTTCGTACAGTTCCTCATGTTGTGGTGACCCCCAACCATAAAATTATTTTCGTTGCTACTTCATCACTGTAATTTTGCTACTGTTATGAATCGTAAGGTAAATATCTGATATGCAGGATGGATTTTCAGGGGTTGCAACCCACAGGTTGAGAACTGCTGCTTAGACTTAAGACCTTAGCTCCTTTAGCTAAGCTCCTCTGACCCCCAATGCCTTTCAAAATTATATTTCGTCTCTAGACTCTTTATTAGCCTCTGGATTCCTATTTAACACCTACGCACAGCCTTCTCCAGATTCCTGAACCCTTCTTGATGCTGGGACAAGAACCCCAGCAATCCTCTTTATTGATCTATCTACCTTAGACTTTTCTCTTGAGCTTCTACTACTTGTATGTGCTATGTAAAATTAAGAAGTGAGTGCTTGTAAGTTTATGTTCAATTTCACTGCCCTTTTCATCTGCCAGCCTTTACCTACATACTATTATTTTTACATTGAATCATATATAGCACTTAGATTTTATTGATTATCTGTGACCATTACCCATTGAAGGCAGAACTAACTACACTTACCATTTCATTTGTGGGGTTTGTTCAAAGTAAGTGTTCAATAATCATTTCATAAAGGCCTATATGAAGTTCTATGAGCTAAAACTTGGCACAAAGGTCACATTTTAAACTTCCTGCTGAATGCAATTTCTTCTATGGTATCACAAACCAAAATCATGTAGTATGTTCCTTTTCTGGGCTTAACCAGAGAGTCCCAGGGCCATGAAAAGGGTCAAGAACAGCCAAGATAATCTTGAAACAGAACAGAGCTGAAGGACTAACACTACTAGATTTCAAGAATGATTAGAACGCTATATTAATAAAGGCAGTGTTGTGTTGGTACCAATAGAATCAAGCTGGCTATATGGATGAATACAGAATTGAGACATATTTATGTGTATCTTAATATATTTACCTTAATTGTGACAAATTTGACACTTCAGTGTGGTAGGCAAGTATTTATTACATGCATATTTCCTGGGTCAACTGGAGAGCTACATGGAAAAATTTGTCTGACACCCTACCATATTTCTACTGCAGTGAAGTACAAAGTGGATTATAGATTTACACGTGAAAGGTAAAAATAAATAACAGCCCTATCTGGTTTGGCTCAGTGAATAGAATGTTGGCCTGTGGACTGAAGAGTCTAGGGCAGCGGTTCTCAACCTGTGGGTCACGACCCCTTTGGGGGTCAAACAACCCTTTCACGGGGGTTGCCTAAGACCACCGGAAAACACATATATAATTACATATTGCTTTTGTGATTAATCACTATGCTTTAATTATGTTCAATTTGTAACAATGAAATTGGGGTCACCACAACATGAAGAACTGTATTAAAGGGTCGCGGCATTAGGAAGGTTGAGAACCACTGGTCTAGGGTTTGATTCCAGTTAAGGGCACATGCCCGGGTTGCAGGCTTGATCCCCAGTAGGGGGCATGCAGGAGGCAGCCAGTCAATGATTCTCTCTCATCATTGTTGTTTCTATCACTTTCCCTCACCCTTCCTCTCTGAAATCAATAAAAATATATTTAAAATAAATAAATAGCACACATAGAAAAATACCTTTATGATCTTGAGTTAAGCAAATCTTTAGTATATAAACAGCATAAGAAGCATGCTGTAAAAAATGTTATAAATTGTCCAAAATTAAAATAATAATTTCTATTTATTTAAAGACATCATTAAGGTTTCAAAAGAAGATGTAGAAATGGCTAAAAGCACATTTACTCAGTCTCATTAGTCATTAGGGAGACACAAATCCAAACCACAATGACGTAACACTTCCCACCCACTAGGATGACTATATATACTGGTAGTTCTAAAAGGGGAGGATTTGGAGGAACTGGAACACTCATATATTGCTGATAGTAATGTAAAATGTCTTAGTTGCTGTGAAAAAATACATCAGTTCTTAAAAATATTAGAGTTACCATATGATCTAGCAAGTCACACCTAGTGATAGTCCCATGATATTCATACAAACACGTATACACAAATGTTCACAGCAGCATTACTCATGACAGCCCCAAAGTGGAAACCACCCAATTGATAAATAAACAAGTGTGGTATATCCATACAATGGAATATTATTCAGTCATGAAAAGCAATGAAGTGCTGACACATGCTACAGCATGGATGAACTTTGAAAAACATTATGCTATGTAAAAGAAGCCAGACCACAAAACCACTTATTGGATGATTTAATTTATATGAAAAATCCAGAACAGGCAAACCTATAGGCACACAAAGTAGATGTGGAGGGAGAGGGAAGAGTGATTGCTGAAGGATAAGGTGTTTCTTTTTGGGATTATGAAAATGATCTGAAATTAGATAGTGGTGACAGTTGCACAACCTTATGAATTGTACATTTAAAAATGGTAAATTTTGGCCCTAACTGGTTTGGCTCAGTGGATAGAACGTCGGCCTGTGGACTCAAGGATCCCAGGTTCGATTCTAGTCAAGGGCATGTACCTTGGTTGCAGGTACATCCCCAGTAGGGGGTGTGCAGGAGGCAGCTGATCGATGTTTCTCTTTCATCAATGTTTCTAACTCTATCCCTCTCCCTTCCTCTCTGTAAAAAATCAATAAAATATATGTAAAAAAATAAAAATGGTAAATTTTTTGGTATATCAATTGTATCTCAAAAAAAGAGAGAAAAAGCCACTTAATTGCATACCCAAATTCAGACGTTCAAATCAGAGATACTCTAGTATCTCAGAATTGAAGTGTATTTGGAGATAATGTCCTTAACATGTGATTAAGTTAAAGTCGTGTATTTAGTGTGGGCCCTAATCCAATATGATGGGTGTCCTTATATGAGGACACATGTGCATGTAAAGGGATGATCATGTGCAAATACAGCAAAAGAGTGGACATCTGTAAGACCAGGAGGGACCTGAAGCAGGTTCTCCCTCCTCGCCCTCATTAGAAACTAACCCTGATAACACTTTGATATCGGACTTCCAGTCTCCGGAACTGTGAGAAAATAAACCTCTGTGTCTAATACAGACGCCATTAAAGGAATGAGAAAGCAAGCTGCAGCCTAGGAAGTGACATTTGTAATAACGATGCCCAATCAAGGACTTCTAACCAAAGTATAGAGTATCCCCCCAAATGTATACACACACTTCGAATAATTATAAAGGCAGTGTTTATTAACATACATTTCACTTTCGCTGGGCCAGTGTGGCTCAGTGGTTGAGCGTTGACCTATGAACCAGGAGGTCAAGGTTTGATTCTCGGTCAAGGGCACATGCCTGGGTTGTTGGCTCAATCCCCAGTAGGGGGTGTGCAGGAAGTAGCCAATCAATGATTCTCATCATTGATGTTTCTATCTCTCGCCCTCTCCCTTCCTTCTGAAATCAATAGAAAAAATATTAAAAAATACCTTTCACTTTCAAAATTGAGCTCTCAGCTATGAAAGTGTGTATACATTCTTTGGGCGGACCCCCTGTATATAAAGAACTCCTACAAATCAATAAGAAAAATATAATCAACCCACTAAAAGAATGAGCAAAAGACCTGGAAGGTCATAAAAAAAAGATATTCAACTGTCCTATACACATATGAAAATATAATTATCAGGGAAATTATAATTAATATCACAGTTTTTTGTTGGACCACAGCATGGATGGACCTCAAGGATATTATGTTAAGTGTGGGGCAGGGGGAGAAATGCGTGAACTATTTTTTTTGTTTTTAGTTTAAATAAACTGAATAAACTGTAAAAATAATATGAAAAAAACCCTTTAATGTGAAAGGTCTTAATCTAAACTAGTGAAATATTTCCCCTTATAGAGATTCATGCATACAGCTAAAGAACAATGTTTTAGTGTACTATATTGCACCAAAGTTCCCAAAAACAAGTAAAGCAACTGCAAGTGGATTTTGTTTCTTAAAAGAAAGAAGTTGAAGAGAAATAAATGGTTGTATATCTGAAGTGGCTGTTGATTCCCATAAGAGTTAAAGCAGGTCAAGGAAACACACACAAACACACACAAAGGCCACTCACAAACACACGAGGGATTAGGCTGTCTCTTCCACACAGAATTTCAAGTACAGCTACAGTTGTTATGTTCTGAGAAAGTAACTTGGACTTGTTGCTAACAGCAATACATGAACAAGTATATTAGAAAAAAAAGCACAGTGCAGTTTCACTGCAACTACAGAAGAATTGCTAAGATAATAACATATCAAGTATTAGCAAGAATATATTGTAATCAGAACTCTGAAAAATTGTTGGTGAAAATATAAAATTCATCCACCTGTCTTGGCAAGTTTGTTAGCAGTAACTACAAAAGCTGGGCATGTGCTTACTCTATGATCCCTTGTAATTTCACCCTAGGTATTACCCCTCAGGAGTGCACACACCTGTCCCACTCCCACAATGGACCTGCAGTAGAATGTTTGCAGCAGCCGTATCTGCAATAGTCCCAGACTAGAAACTACCCAAATGCTCATGGGTGGTAGAGGGGATACATTAATTGGGGTATGTCACAGGGTGAAATATACCAAAACAGTGGAATGAATTTCTTTCTTTTTTTTTTTATCCCCCCGCCCTAGACAGTCCCCTAGCCTCCCCTATCACCCAGTGTCTTATGTCCATTGGTTATGCTTATATGCATGCATACAAGTCCTTTAGTTGATCTCTTACCCCCCTACCTCCTGCCCCCCAACCCTCCCCGGCCTTCCCGCTGCAGTTTGACAATCTGTTTGAGGCAGCTCTGCCTCTGTATCTATTATTGTTCAAAAGTTTATAATGGTCTCTATTGTCCATGAATGAGTGAGATCATGTGGTATTTTTCCTTTATTGACTGGCTTATTTCACTTAGCATAATGCTCTCCAGTTCCATCCATGACGTTGCAAATGGTAAGAGTTCCTTCCTTTTTACAGCAGCATAGTATTCCATCGTGTAGATGTACC
Organism: Myotis daubentonii; assembly: GCF_963259705.1. NCBI lineage: Eukaryota > Metazoa > Chordata > Mammalia > Chiroptera > Vespertilionidae > Myotis > Myotis daubentonii. The sequence continues at coordinate 10,975,707 of NC_081857.1, forward strand.
ACAGTTTTCTAATCCATTCATCTACTGATGGACACTTAGGCTGTTGTGGAATGAATTTCAAAACAGAATAGTGCATACGATTATTTCATTTGTTTAATCTACAAAATCAGGCAAAAGCAAGCCATAGTGAACAATGTCAGAATAGCAGTCCCTCTTAGAAAGGGGGCCTGAGGAGGGCTATGAAGACTCTGATAATGTTTGTTTCCTTTTTTTTTTAAATATATATTTTATTGTTTTTTTTTACAGAGAGGAAGGGAGAGGGATAGAGAGTTAGAAAGATCAATTAGAGAGAAACATTGATCAGCTGCCTCCTGCACACCCCCTATTGGGGATGTGCCCGCAACCAAGGTACATGCCCTTGACCGGAATCGAACCTGGGACCCTTGGGTCCACAGGCTGACGCTCTATCCACTGAGCCAAACCAGTTAGGGCTGTTTCTTCATCTGGGTGGTGTTTCATGGGTTCGATTCAGTGTGTGAAAAGTCAACTAGCTCTATAGTTAAGATATTATACCTTTCTTGTATTCATATTATATCTTAATAAAAATTAAGTAAAACATGGTAATGTAAGAAAAAGGATAGGGAATATAGTTAACAATACTGTAATAACTATAGTTACCAGGTGGGCATTTGAATTATCAGAGGGAACACGTTGCAACCTATATGAATGTCTATCTGCTGTGTTATATGCCCGAGACTAACACAAAAAAAAGTGTTGAGTACAAACTGTAATTGAAGAATAAAATTTTAAAAATTAAATAAAATATTGGAAAGAAGGTATGTCTTCTGTACCCTTGTGATCTGGGAGGTAATGGCAGTCTTTTTTTATTTGCTTAGACAGCGGTTCTCAACCTGTGGGTCGTGACCCCTTTGGGGGTCGAACGACCCTTTCACAGGGGTCTCCTAAGACCATCGGAAAACACATATATAATTATATATTGTTTTTGTGATTAATCACTATGCTTTAATTATGTTCAATTTGTAACAATGAAAAATACATCCTGGATATCAGATATTTACATTACAAATCATAACAGTAGCAAAATTACAGTTATGAAGTAGCCACGAAAATAATTTTATGGTTGGGGGTCACCACAACATGAGGAACTGTATTAAAGGGTCACGGCATTAGGAAGGTTGAGAACCACTGGCTTAGAGTATTCCTACCAATAATGCATTCAGATGCCATAGAAACTGCCATTTTCCTCACAGTACGATCTTGTCGAAGTTTTTATTGGCGGCCACTTTTTTTGCCCTTTTACAGCTGTACGTGATATCCCTAAGGTTACTATCCCACCAGTTTCGTGGGACACTGTGGCTAAATCCCATATCCAGAAATGTTATCTGTGTTGTTTTGGCTCCCTGGGGTGGCTCACTGATTTTCAGCAGTGCAGCGAACAATAACTAGGGTAATAGAGTTTGTTGTTAGTCTCCAGATTATTCTATTACAGCAGATCCTTGGGAGTTCAGAGTATAGTTCCTATGTCCCATTGGTAAGGTCTATCTCCAATTATACATCTCAAGCTTTGGGTATCTCAAACTATGGCTGGTGAGATAACCTGGGCTTGGCCATATCGTACCTCTCCCCTTCATTGTCCCAATATTTTCCTCACAGATATTTAGACATAATGGGTGTGGGGACTTTGCCTCAGTCCCAGTGTTACCACTACTCTACTCAATGATAGTATTCACAGTATTGACAAATGTCAAGAGGAAACTCAGATTGGTGAGATCAGATATTTGGGTAAATCAAATCCTTTGCTTATATGAAAGATATAGAAGTAAAGAAGGAAGTTATCATGTCCTAGCTGGTTTGGTTCAGTGTATAGAGCGTTGGCTGGAGGACTGAAGGGTCCTGGGTTCAATTCTGGTCAAGGGCATGTACCTCTGGTTGCAGGCTCAATTCCCAGCCCCGATCAGAGTGCATGCAGGAGGCAACCAATAGATGTTTCTCTCTCACATTGTTTTTCTCTCCGTGTCTGTCCCCCTCCCTTCCACTCTCTCTAAAAAAATCAATGGAAAAATATCCTCGGGTGAGGATTAACCAAAAAAACAAAAGAAGGAAGTCATCAAGGGTGGATAAAGAGCTGAGAGAGCAGGCATACTCTCCAGGTTAGACAGGGGTCAAGTTTCCGGACTTCAGAATCATCACAATGGGGAGATACACTGCTGAGATGACTTTTATCTTAGGAAAAGCCTCAGGGAACTTCTGGAAACTTGTGCTCCCTTCTGAGCGTCGCCTTACAACATTGGCCCAGTTCTACACGCTGACATTTGACAAAAGCAAATCAATAAAGAAAACCGAGACCCTCTGACAAATAGTGCTAGAGCAGCTGGACATTGCAGGCAAACATGAATCTTAATTTAAATTTCACATCTTATCGAAAAAATTAACTCAAAATGAGACCCGGACTGAAATGTAAAACATGAAATGCAAAAACCTTTTTAAAAAGCACAGGAGAATTTTATGGGATCTGAGATGTAAATGTAAAGTGTAAAACTATAGCACTTTTAGAAAAATATATGAGAAAAACCTTGGAATATATGGCTCGGCAAAGAGTTTCTAGACTTGAAACCAAAAGCATCATTTGTAAAAGGAAAAAATGATGTTAGACATCCTCAGAATTAAAAACTTTTGCTCTGCAAAATATGACATGAAGAGGATGAAAGACAAACTACCATCTGGAAGAAAATACTTTCAAACCATGTATCTGACTAAAGACTACTATCTGAAATAGATAAACAGCCCAAAACTCAACAGGAAAGCAAACAATCCCATTAGGAACCAGGCAAAAGTCACAAATAGATATTTTACTGAAAAGTATATGTCAATGGAAAATAAACATATGAAAAGATGTTTAGCATCCTTAGCCATTAGGAAAATGCAAATTAAGGTAACAAGATACCACTAGATGCCTAGTAGAATGGCCAAAGTAAAAAATGCTAATACCAAATGCTGGCTAGGGTGCGGACAAACTGAGTCATTTGACATTGCTGGTAGGAATGTAAAATGGTCCGCCTGTCTGAAAACAATATGATAGTTTCTTAAAAACCTAAATATGCAACTCCCACATGCCCCACCAATTGCATCCCTTTGTTTAACTTATGTTCACACAAAAACCTGTACATGAATGTTCTTATCACCTCTATTCGTACTAGTTAAAAACTAGACATAGCCAGCCCTGGTTGGGTAGTTGAGTTGGTTAGAGTGTCATCCCAATACAAGTTTGTAGGTTCGATCCCCAGTCAAGGCACATACAAGAAACAACCAATGAATGCATAAATAAGTGGAACAAGTCTCTCTCTCTCTCTCTCTCTCTCTCTCTCTCTCTCTCTCTCAAATCAATCAATAATTAAAAAAAACACATTCAATGATTCTAATTTTAAAAAACCCACAGAAACAGTGTAGATGCCACCTCAAGGTGAGTAGTTAAAATACTGTGGTGCATTCATACAGTGGAAAACTACTAGCAGTTGAACAGACTATTGACACATACAAAAACTTGAATGGATATTAAAGGAATTATGCTGAATGAAAAAAAAAAATCCAACTAATCCCCAAAGATTCCATACTGTATTATTCCATTTATCTAAAACTTTTGAAATGGAAGCCAGACTAGTGGTTGCCAGGGGTTAGGGATGGGGCGATGGCCAGGACAGAGGTGCTGTGGTTATAAAAGGGCAACACGAGGGATCCTTGTGGTTATGGAACTGTTCTGTGTCTTCACTGGTGGTGGATACACCGTCCTGCGTCTGTGATAAAACTGTATAGAATTGAATAAGATCAATGTCAATATCCATTCATTCAGTAGCTCTTGATTATTTCCTTTCATGACTTGGAGGAGGGAGTTAGTGCTTCTTCTTTCTAGCTCTTTCCCCCATTTTCTTATCTTCCATTTCATGATCTAGTTATCTATTTTTCTAGGACAATTATTCACACTATGTTTATAGTGGAGAGTACATATCTGGTTCAGATCCTGGCTCAGCTACGTATTGATTACAAGTCTTTGGGCAAGTGTTACTTAACCGTGTTTGAGAAGGGGATACAAAAAATCATAGGATTATTGTAAGATTAAATGGAAGCATTTATGGAGAGTGATTTATACTTGGAAGGAATAATTAAAAACAGTCTTTTAGTGAATGTTTAAATTGCTTGTTTTTTCTAATACTCAGTATTGTCTTAGATTCTCTTTCTGAAGTCAGACAAATTCATGGTGTATTTATTTGCTTTCCTTTCTCTCCAGGAAGGTTGAAATTTAATTGTGCTGCAATCAGTATTACGTCATCATTTATCCAGTTATCTTTGGTAAGAGCTAAGCACTTTGGAGTTTGAACTCAGTAGGTAGGTTATTTTCAGGACCGTTTCCCCTAAATTGTCTTAATCAACATCAGCATATCTTCAAGTATTACTTCCCATGAAAGGTAAAAAATATGCATGTAAACACTTGTCTTGCTGCTTTTATCAGAGACATAATTCCGACTGGATGTGTCATTTGGCTGATCTAACACATTCCAAATACTCTCAAGTTCTTACAAAACCTTCCTCTCTTCCTGGTTCACCACTCCCAACCACCTCACTGTCTGGTGCATGCTTTTCAGTGGGGCAGGCACCACCATTCCCTTTTCTAACAGATTAGAATGGCACCCAAGTGTAATTCATCAGGTGTCTTAAGTAAATCAGGAATATCCAAAGGAGTGTCCCAATCATACTGTCTCACCATTTAATATATATATATATATATATATTTGATTTCAGAGAGGAAGGGAGAGGGAGAGAGAGAGAGAGAAACATCAATGATGAGAGAGAATCATTGATTGGCTGCCTCCTGCACGCCCCACACTGGGGATGAGCCCACAACCTGGGCATGTGCCCTGACTGGGAATTGAACCATGGCCTCCTGGTTCCTAGGTTGATGCTCAACCACTGAGCCATGCCAGCTGGGCTGGGCCATTTTTTCCTGAGTCTCTGTATGCTTCTCTCTCCTCACTAGGCTTTAGAACTTGGGGAAGGAAATTTAACTTCCTTCATCATTTTTTGTTTTGTTGTTTATGTTTTAATTTCATGCCGCTATTGGCAGTCCAAACTCATAACTGAAGTCACAACTTTTCCTAATAGGAAATGCTTCTCAGAAATGACTTTCTTTCACACTAATTTCCTAACTCCACTAGACTTCCTTTGAGGTTTGTTGAGCCCGCCTACTGAGAACCAGAGTGTTATTTTATTCCATCCTTTGTCTTATTACTCAAAAATGAATCATTTACATTTCTAGAAAGCAATTTCCATTCTTACCACGAAAAAAAACAACATTGGGATTACACTTCTAAATACCCCCAGAGGCTGTGTGCTCCTGGCACTGGGCCTTAACACTGGAATTGAAGTTTCCTGTGTCTTTTGACTCAGATAATTCCAGGAGCTCTAATTCTGCCCTCTTCCCCTCAGCTTCTTCCTAGCTCAAGAGCTCAGCCTTGATGCAGACTTTTCCCTAGGAATTTGCTGTAACTCCAGTTTAGCTCATGGGGCCTGTATCAGGGAGCAGCTCTCCAGTTCTGCGCCTCCTTGGGGGTCCGGCCAGCCCACATGGTGAGTAAGGTAGTTGCTGATACTCAGGGTCCCAGGAAAGCAAGAATGAAGTGCTCAGTTAATGGAGAGGTGGTTTAGATCAATCAATTGCAAATGTATTCATTCCATATTAGAAAATTTAAAAATATGGTTGAATTACAAAAATTTATACCACTTTGTAAAAGGCATAATAACTTGTTTTATTGCTGTTAATTTTTATTAACAATTAACAAATTGCTTTATCAATGGTATAATAAATTATTAATTCCCATTTTATTAATAAACTAGAGGTCTTATGCATGAAATTCAGGCAAGAGTAGGCCTTCCTTTCCCCCGACTGCTGGCACCAGCTTCCCTCTGGTACCCGGGACCCGGGCTTCCCTCGCAGCCCCAGCTTCGTCTGGAAGGTCGTCCAGTCTGATTAGTATATTATGCTTTTATTATTATAGATTCCAAATTTTTTCAAATGGTTTTAAAATTTTTAGGCCTATATAATTACTAGAAAAAATAAGGTTGTTTTGGATAAATTTCTGGGGCTATGCTCTAATAAAAAGATAAGAATGAATTACAAATAACTTCACTTTCTTATATATAAATCTAAATTCACAAATGCTTAACATTCCTATATTTTTTGAAATGAACTTATTACCCCCAGCGATATTTTTTTTCTAATCGGTTATTATAATTTTACCATCTGTAAAGCAAATGTTAAATTGTCCTTATTATCAATAATTCTGAGAAAATTAACTACAGTCTACATTTATGAATTATGTATATGAGTCCTTTGTAAACCCTAAAGCATTTCTAAACATAAAGTTTTATTTTTGCACTTTGTTAAAAAATTTCCTTAAGTTAATCAATACTGAAAAGGTTTGACAGTACCTGCGGGGCTCCATGGGGAAGTTGTGGCTGGAGTTTTTCATGATGTTTTATATGAATGAATATGTATTACAGGTGGTTATTTTTTATTTGGTGATATGATTTCTTTTTTCCCTTTTGAATAATTTCAAATATACACAAAACTTCATGTTCTCATCGCTCAGCTCCAACAATTATCAACTCATGGCCAACCTTGTTTTATCCATATGGTGGGTGAAAAGGGGCCACATGCTAACCTGACAAGCTCAGGGAAGGCCTGCCTGGCGGCCTTGAAAACTCAGATCTCAAGTAACCACAAAAGATGGTCTGGTATTAAAACTTTTTAACTAAAAGCAATTTATGGCAGGTAATCATGTTGTAGGCTAGAATCTTTGCTGACAAAAGTCAGTCTTTACCCACTGAACCTGTTTATTTCTTTTTTGTTTTTTTAACTTTTAATTTTTATTTTTAGAGAGAGGGGATGGGAGAGATAGCAACACTGATGATCGGCTCGCCTCCTGCACGCCCCCTATTGGGGATCGAGCCTACAACCAGGGTATGTGCCCTAACTGGGAATCGAACCTCCTGGTTCATTGGTGGATGCTCAACCATTGAACCACACTTCCAGGCAGTACAAAATACTTCTTAATTTCTTTTCTGATGTTTTCTTAAAGCCATGGTCTATTTAGAAGTATGTTATTTAATTTCCAAGTATTTGGAGGATTTTTCAAATAACCCTCTTTTACAGATGTCTAACAATAGCAGTGTGAACAGACATGATATTGTATATAATGTGAATCCTTTCAGAAACTTATAGATGCATGTTTCATAGCTGAGAATGTGGTATCTTGCCAAATGTTCAATTTGAACTTGAAAAAAAAATGTGTTTTTGCTGCTATTGAGTGACATTTCCTACAAATGTCAATTAGATCAAGTTGGTTGTTAGTAATGTTCCCATAAATTCTATACCTGCTGGTTTTCTGTCTACTTGTTCTATCAATTATTGAGAGAAGTATCAAAATTTCCAGCTATAATTGTGAATTTGTCTATTTTTTTTCTGCTTTCAGTTTTTAAAATATCCTTATTATTGAAAGTATTACATGTGTCCCCTTTTTTCTCCCATTGACCCCCTTATAGCCCGCCCCTGCCCTCTGCCCCAGGCCTCCACCACCCTATTGTCATAGGTTATGTAAGTAACCTAGTTTTTTGGTTGATCTCTTCTTACCCACCCACCCACCTACCCACCTACCTTCCCTCTGAGATACCACAGTCTGTTCCATGCTTTATGTCAGTTTTTGCTACATGTATTTTGAAGTTCTTTTATTAGGGGCACACATAGTTAGAATTTGTATGTCTTATTGATGAATTGATCCCTTTCTCATTGTGTAATAACCTTCTTTATCTTTAAAAATGTTCTTTGTTCTCAACTATACTAAAATATAATTTGTCTGATATTTGAACATTTTTCACTTCTTTTCCGTAAATTGCTAGATTAAATTCTGAGAGCCAAAACATAAACCAGGTAATTTTCAAGCAGTTACATTAAAAAAGTAAAAATAAACAAGTAAAATACATTTTAATAACATATTTTATTTAACCCAAGTTTGCAAAAAATTCTCATTTCAACATGTAGTCAATATAAAAGTTACTGATGTGATAATTAACAGTGTTTTCTTTCTGTCTTCAAGATATAGCATGTATTTTATTACTTACACACGTCTGAAGTTAACCTAGCCACACTTCAAGTGTTCAATAACCACATTTGGCTAATGGCTACCATATGATAGAATTCAATTCTAGATCTTCTACAATGCAAGTGTCAACAAATATTAAAAGATATGCTCACGGTTTCATGATTTAGGGGTGTTTTTGACATTTTTATGCCTTAGAAATCAGGAAGGCATAAGGAAAACTTTGCAAAGAATGCAATGCTAGGTACAAGATAGGAGGATTTATTTATCTATGGGTAAGATATGAAATACTGCAGGAATGTCAGTGCTTGAAGTGAAGACGTAATAGAAATCAGAATAACTTAGGGCTCTCAGCTCTCCAGCTCTTGAAAATGCACATAGAAATGATGAATTACCAAAATTTTAAATCTTGAGTGTCTGACTTGAAATCATTCCTATATGATATATGAAAATACTAGACTTTTATCCCAAGCCATATAGAACAGCTGTTTAGTGCTACAGATAACAGTGCTAAAGTGGAGAACCAGAGATGACGCAGGAGTGACACGGGCTTCTGAAGGGTGTGGAAGGACTGGGATTAGTAAACTGAGTGATTTCACCATGTATAATCGGAAAGCTATTCAGAGGAAGCTTGAGGCCTGAGTTGGAGACTACCCTCTAATGGCAGATGGCCAGAAACAGCCTAGGATACTTCTACAGATGTGTCCACATTCTTAATCAGACCTCTCCATAAAGGTAGAGTCTTTCTTCATTCATTCCTTGAGTTTAAGCTGCCTTGTGATTTGCTTTGGTCATGGGAAAAAATGGCAAATATGAAGCCTTGTACATCTCTTTGGGTATTAGGACTTGTTCTTGGAACTCTGTGACCACCATCATGTGAATAAATCTAGACTAACCTGTAGGGGGATGAAAGATAGATGCTCTTCTTTGTCCCAGCTGATAGCCAGCTAGTTGCCAGACATGTGAGTGAGGCCATCGGGACTCGCCAGTCCTCGGCCAGCTCATCAACTGACACAGACACATGCCATAGTCTAACAGAGATAGGCTGAGCCTGAACCATACCAGAAAGACCACCCAGAAGAATCCTTGTTTATAGATAGCTGTTTAGGCAACTGAATTTTAAGATTGTTCTGCAGCAAAAACAATCCAAACACCCTTGTAATTTGATTGCAGTTTGTTAAGCTAAGGCGCAGAGAGGTGGCCGTTCTGTCAAGTTATCAACCCCAGGCACCTTCCTGGGCTCATTATACGTGGGGCAGATTCAACTTACAAAGAATTGATCAAGGCTGTGGCACATGAAAGAACTCACTTTTTGTCATTTTGTTGTGGTGGTTTATGTGGTGTTTGTGGTAGGCTACACAAGCAAAAATCACAGAGGCCGTGGAGGAAGAGACTGGGATGGGTATGCACCCAATGCATTCTTTCTAGAGACATGGGTAAACCCTGACTAGGACCCGAGTGAGGGTAGAAAGGAAGTGTGACGAAAGGCTTGTTCTCCCAATGCTGCTACCGAGCCTCACACCCATGGAGCCTCTTTCCTCTGTGATGGGTGTGATAGAAGTGACCCAAGTGACCATACAAGTGTTTCTCATGGTCCCAGCAAATCAGGTCAAGCAAGGAGGCAGGAAACAAGAGGGGTTTCAGGGTTGTTCCAGGCAATGCCCTGGGAGAAAGGTGGTCCAGGGTGAGGGTGACAATGGGGATAAGAATATGTCTCAAAATAATTACTATATTGTGTCGTCTTCCTACTTCTTTGAGAGAGAATTGTGAATACATTTTTTGGAGAAAGGTAGTAATGGGTAGAGAAAATACTTCATCAGAAAAAGTCAGGCAGAGGAGGATGTGAACCGAACTCACAAAGGTCATGTATCTGGAGCATGGCCTCCGGAAGGGGATCAGCGTGGCCAGCCCCGTCCAGGGAAGGAAATGAGCCGCGAGCCCACAGGATGCCTTCAGAAGCTCTCGGCGCTCAAGATGGCCCTTCCCAGTGTGTATTAGTTGGGAGGAGCTAGGTTTGCTTCCAGAGCAAACAATCCCCGAGTCTCAGGGAATTAAAGAAGAAAGGTTTTTCACTTGTTAACACTACATGCCCATCGTGGGTTAGCAAGGATGGGGTGGGCTCTGCTCTGGGTCCCATGCAGAAGCCTCTGCTGCAGTGGAAGGAACATGACAATCACACACAGGCTCTTCAAGACTTCACAGTGTACTGGCACTTTAAGGGAATTCTAAAAGGAGCAGAGAAGCACGATTCTGCTATGTGCCTGACAGCAATTTCCAGCCAAAGTTCTACTATTATATGTGCTCATTCCTTTTGAGTTTCTTGTGAATGCCAATCAAGGGCAATTTCTCGGCGGATCACACAGGAAGCAGAGAGCATTTTAATAAACATGGATACAGGAACACTGGCAGAGAGACTCTGGAGGTTGTAAGGACCAGAGGATTCAACAGGGAAGGCATGGCCTTGTCTAGAGCAGTTCAGGCCAAAATGATCTGTAATAGCAATAAACTGAAGACAACCCAAATGTTCATAGGGACTGGATTCAAATATGATGTGGTTACAACAGTAGAATTTATTCATTCATTCACCAAATACTCATAGAGTGCCTATGCCCCAGACACTGTTTTAGGCACCAAAGCTAGAGCAGTGGATATTAAAAAGACATTAAAATTAAAAGCAGCATTCAAAAGAATGGGTGAATGTACATGTTTTTATGTAACCTGAACATATTTTTATATGTAATATAGCAAATCACAATTTTTATCTATGTAAGAATATTTGAAAACACTAATATCAATGTAAAGACTGACAAAAATTGTATTCGGCCGCTAAAGAAAGTCAAGGCAGAGGGAAGACAGTAGCTGGGAGCAGGATATCAGGTGAAGGGATAAAAGGGCTACAGTGGACAGAGAGAGATGGCATTGAAGAGGTTGATGAGGGAGAATAACACAAGAATCCTGATAAAGAGGGTCAGAGTTTGGCTGAGAGAAAATGACCATACATAGGAGGATGGGCGTCATAGAAAGTATAAGAGCAAGCTTGTTAAAGAGGGAATTTCTGGCGTCAGAGTGGAGGGCCCAGGTGAAAGCGGTAACCATAACTTTATAGTGACATCAATCTATTTAATTGTATGTTTTTGTTTTTTTTCCAGAGCTCTGTTGGCATGCAACAGCTGAGCCCTGACTCATTTCATGTTTGGTTTTGGTTTTGTTAGATGGATGTGATGAAAGGACAAAGGAGCAAAAACAGTTTGGGATATTGATGAAGATTGAAATGGGGTACCACTGACTTTCAGTTGGGAAGAGAAAGAACAATGGAAAAGAAGGACTGCTGGACAGTGTTGTTGAAAAAAACATGTTCAATGGCAGACTATTAAGAATGGACACACTGGAAAGACAGAGGGTCTGGCCACAGAATGGCATATCTGAATTTTTAATTCTTCAGGTGGCGCAGTTCTGAGGAATCATAAGGATGCCCATTGGAAAGGGTGCTGAGTGAGAAGGATGTGCCTGGAGATATGGAACTCAAGGGAGTGAGGGGCCTGGCCCTAACTGGGATAATTTCCTGACATATTTCCCAGTTAGGAAGCCAGGCCAAGGGAGTACGGATGGGGATAGAGTGATGACAGGGGAGGCGGGGTGCATTTGGCCAGGCATAAATCAGGTGTTCCTGAGCCCCTTGGTCACACAGCTATTGACTGCCACCCACTCCCTGTATGGTCTCTAATAATGAGATCCCTGCCCCCCTGGAGATTAGGACTCTATGCCTTAGCTTCTGGCTCCTGGCACCTGAAATTCCATCACTGGACTGGTTGATCGTTGCTCTAGACCAGTGATGGTGAACCTTTTGAGCTCAGTGTGTCAGCATTTTGAAAAACCCTAACTTAACTCTGGTGCCGTGTCACATAGAGAAATTTTTTGATATTTGCAACCATAGTAAAACAAAGATTTATATTTTTGATATTTATTTTATATATTTAAATGCCATTTAACAAAGAAAAATCAACCAAAAAATGAGTTCGCGTGTCACCTCTGACACCCGTGTCATAGGTTCGCCATCACTGCTCTAGGACCTAGAGTCTAGGTCCTCCAAAGGGGAAGGCTCAGGTATTTTGCTCTGAACCTATCAAACGAGACTAATAAGTTTAGTTTGTGGCTATAGCCTTTTTACTGCCCTGGGAAAGTGTGCTACCCATTAAGGATCAAGCCTACCCCTCCAGGGGGTGGCAGCCCTTGAGGGCTAATTACCAGAGATTCTGTTGGCGAAGTTTTCTTCTCATGGGCCCTGATTTTTGCAGCCCTTCCTCCCAGCCCTCCCAGAGCTGCCCCTATCCCAAACTTTAGAATTTGTATGGGAGAGTAATTTAAAGTCATTGTAACACTTCTTACACAATTTCTATCTTTTATGAGTAATATGAGTTCTTGGGTTGATTGCAAAAGACTGTATTTTTAGTGTCCTGTCTGACAGGGAAGATAGAAGAAATTAGTGGTCATCCACACAGAACCTAACAAACATCCTGCTCCCAGAGGGAGCTTTGGGACAACATGAAGCATGACAACAGTCAAATCATAGGATACCAGCAGGAGTAGAATCTGAGCAAGGAATAGAGAACCCGTTTGAAGAAATAATGACAAAAATGTCCCTAACTTGGTGAAGGAAAAAGTCACACAAGTTCAGGAAACACAGGGTCCCAGTCAAGATGAACCTAAAGATTAAACATAATTAAAATGACAAATGTTAAAGTCAAAGAATCTTAAGAGCAGTAAGAGAGAGAAACAGAAAGTTACGGGCAAGGGAACTCCCATTAGACTATCAGTTTATTTCTCAATAGAAACACTTCAGGCTAGAAGGGAGTTGCATAAAGTAGACAAAGTAATGAAAAGCAAGAAACTGAGACCAAGATTACTCTATCCAGCAAAGCTATCATTTAAAATTGAAGGCAAAAGAAATAGCTTCCCAGACCAAAAAAAGAAAGAAAAAGGCTAAAGGAGTACATGACCACCAAACCAGCATTGCCAGAAATGCTGAAAGGACTGCTTTAAGAAGAAAATTAGAAAAAAGCGAACAAAGGTATGTAAAAATAAAAATGGCAACAAATAAGTACTTATCAATAACAACCTTAGTTGTAAATGGACTACGTGTTCCAATCAAAAGACACAGGTCAGTGGAATGGGTAAGAAAACATGACCTGTACATATCCTGTCTACAGGAGACCCACCTTAGAACAGAAGATTCACACAGACGGAAAGTGAAAGGATGGAAAAATATTCCATGTAAATGGAAACAAAAAAAGAAAAAGAAAAGAAAAAGCTGGGGTAGCAATCCTCATATCTGACAAAATAGATTTCAAAACAAAGGCCATACAGGAGACAAAGAATATCCCTACATAATAATGAAGGGACCAATCCCACAAGAAAATATAACCCTTGGTAACACATATGCACCAAATGCATATATTTAGGAGCACGTAAATATATAAAAAATCTCTTGATGGACTTTAAGGGAGACATAGATAGCAATACAGTCATAGTAGAGGAGTTTAACATCACACTGACATCACTGGATAACTCTTCCAGACAAAAAATCAATAAAGAAACAGTGGCCTTAAATGACACACTAGATCAGTTGGATCTAATTGATGTTTACAGAACATTTCATCCCAAAGCAGCAGAATATACATTCTTCTCAAGTGCACATGGATCATTCTCAAAGATAAGCCATAGGTTAGGACACACAATAAGCCTTAACAAATTCAAGAAGATTGAAATTATATCAAGCATCTTCTCAAGTCAAAATGTCCTGAAACCAGAAATCAACTACAATAAAAAACTCAAAAACATTCAAACACATGAAGACTTACTAGCATTTTATTAAGCAATGAATGGATTAACAATGAAATCAAGGGAGAAATAGAAAAACCTGGAATTGTAAACAAATGAAAATGAACACACAACAACTCAAAATCTATGGGATACAATAAAAGCAATTCTGAGAGGGAAGTTCATAGCATTACCGGCCTACCTCAAGAAATAAGACAAAGCTCAAATAAACAATCTAACCCTACAAATAAAATAATTAGAAAGAGAACAAGAAAAACCCAGAGAAATTAGAAGGAAGGAAATAAAGATTAGAGTGGAAATAAATAACAGAAACTAAAAAAACAATACAAAAGATCAATGGAATCAAGAGCTGGTTCTTTGAAAAGATAAACAAGATTGATGAACCTTTAGCCACAGTCACCAAGAAACAAAGAAATAATACCCAAATAAGTAAAATCAGAAATAAAAGAGGTGAAGTAACAATTGACACCACAGAAATTCAAAGAATACTGTGAACAATTATATGCCAACAAGATGGACAAAATGGACAAATTCCTAGAAAAATACCGTCTTCCAAAACTGAATCAGGAAGGATCAGAAAACCTGAATAGGCTGATAACAACTGATAAATAGAAGCAGTAATGATAAAAAAAAAAATAACTCCCAGTAAACAAAAGTCCTGGATCAGATGAATTCACAGGTGAGTTTTACCAAACTTTCAAAGGAGAAATAATAGATATCTTCCTCAAACTACTTCAAAAAATCCAAGAACACTTCCAAGCTCTTTTTTTGAGGCCTGCATTATCCTAATTCCAAAATGAGATAAAGAAACTACAAAGAAAGAAAATGACAGGCCAACATCCCTGATGAGCATAGATGCTAAAATCCTCAACAAAATATTAGCAAATTGGATCCAGCAATATATTAAAAAGATCATGACCAAGTGAAATTTATTCAGGGATCTAAGGGTGGTGCAATATTCACAAATCAATAAGTGTGATACATTGCATAAACAAAGTGAAAGACAAAAATCACATGATCATATTATAGATGCAGAAAAAGCATTCGACAAAATCCAATGCCCATTTTTTATTAAAACTCAGCAACGCAGGAAGAGAGGGAGCGTATCTCAACATAATAGAGGCCATATGTGACAAACCTACAGCTGACATCATACTCAATGGGCAAAGACTAAAAGTGTTTCCCTTAAAAACAGAAACAGGCCGAAACCGGTTTGGCTCAGTGGATAGAGCGTCGGCCTGCGGACCGAAGGGTCCCGGGGTTGCGGGCACATCCCCAGTGGGAGATGCGCAGGAGGCAGCTGATTGATGTTTCTCTCTCATCAATGTTTCTAACTCTCTATCTCTCTCCCTTCCTCTCTGTAAAAAATCAATAAAATATATTTAAAAAAAAAAACAGAAACAAGACAGGGATGTCCACTTTCACCACTCTTTTTTTTTTTTAAATATATTTTATTGATTTTTTACAGAGAGGAAGGGAGAAAGATAGAGAGTTAGAAACATCGATCAGCTGCCTCCTGCACATCTCTTACTGGGGATGTGCCCGCAACCCAGGTACATGCCCTGGACCGGAATCGAACCTGGGACCTTTCAGTCCGCAGGCTGACGCTCTATCCACTGAGCCAAACCGGTTTTGGCCGCTTTCACCACTCTTACTCTACTACTGGAAGTCCTAGCCAGAGACCAGACAAGAAGAAAAAGTCGAAGGCATTCAAATTGGAAAGGAGGAAGTAAAATTGTCTTTATTCCCAGATGACATGATACTGTACACAGAAAACCCTAAAGACTCCACCAAAAAAAATATTAGAATTAAGAAACGAATTTGTCTTTCTTCAGTGGAGGCTGAGGCAGGTGGCAACCTTTGTCTCGTGGTTCAGCTGCATGTGAAACTGCTCCTGCACATCTGACATCTGTCCTCCACAAAGGCACAATTCCACTCCCAGGCGTAGGCAGAGCCATTCCTCCTGGTCAGGTCTGGTGGCAGCTGTCATCCCATTTATTGCCCACCAGTGCCATAGGGTACTTACCATATGCAGATTGTTGTCCTGGATCTTACCAGATCAGCTCATAATCTGCTGCTTAAAACCTCTAATGACTTTCCACTGCACCTAGAACCAGTTCCAAATTCCAAATTCATAATATGATTGACAAGATTTCGTATGATCAGAATCCTATCTAACTCTCCAACTTTATTGGGAGCC
Source organism: Myotis daubentonii (assembly GCF_963259705.1). Lineage (NCBI taxonomy): Eukaryota > Metazoa > Chordata > Mammalia > Chiroptera > Vespertilionidae > Myotis > Myotis daubentonii. Next base: position 10,991,853 of record NC_081857.1, read on the forward strand.
CCTTTCCTGCTTGCTCCTGCCCCTATGGCCTTTCCCTAAATACACCCAACACTTTCCTATCTCAGCATTTAGCACTTAGTGAGTGCTCAACGTACACATTTTTTGGAAAAATAAGTGAATGGGTGGAATACAGGGAACTATTGAAATCCCTAGATTTAAAGTTAAATTAGGAATTGTGTAACTCTAACAGATTAAGTGGAGGAAAAAGACTGAGATACCAGGGATTCTGGTGACAGTCAAGAGTTTGTTCAATGGTTATGGAAAAATGGAACATGTGTGGGTAAACATAGAAAGAAGGGAGGGAATGGTTCAACATGGATATGAAGTTCAGGAGTTTTGAGATAATTAGGGTCATAGTGTGGACATGCTAGGGGGAAGGGCAGAGTTGAGGAAGATCAGCTGAGCTGGAGAAACAGGAATTGGGACATAAAGGTGTCAAAGAGATCAACACAGAAGACACAAGTACACCTGCCCAATAAACCTGACCCTTAGGAGATATTTCAAAAGGGTCTGTCCATGAAATGAATGCTAATAGCAGGAATCTGGAGAGAGAAGAAAAATGGGAGAGCAAATTTCATCAATAAAAGCCATATGTGCAGTGCATTTACATTTTGGAGGTAAGTTAATGTGAAGATGAAGAGTCGGAAAGACTAGCCCTGGCCGGTGTGGCTCAGTTGGTTGAGTGCCTTCCCATGCACCAAAAGATCACCAGTTTGATTCCCAGTCAGGGCACCAACCCAGGTGGTGGGTTTGTCCTGGTGGGGGTGTGTATAGGAGGCAACAGATCAATGTTTTACTCTCACATTGATATTTCTCTCTCCTCCCTTCCTCTCTCTCTAAAATCAATAAGAACATATTAAAAAAAAAAAAGAGTTGGAAAGAGTTAATAAAAAAGTTTGATGGGCTGACCGGCACAACAGGATATAACTTTTTTTCATCATGAAACAAGTGGGAGTGGAAGGTGGGGATTTCATAAGGAAAGGCAGTTGGGCATAAGTATCAGGAAGATTACAGGGTTTCTGTTAAGATAAGAGGAAATGAAAATGAACCTGTTCAACAAGGTCAGCTGTGGGACAGGCCTGGTAGCAAAGTCTGATGCTGGAGAGCAGGGTTGAAGGAAAAGCAGGAGTGATAGTTTATTTTTTTTAAGTGGTAGGAGTAAATATTATAAATGCAGGAAACTGAAGGCTTAAATAGGAGGCTGAGAATGAAATTTGGTACTAGTTCAGGGAAGAAAAGCTAGAGCGAATCCTATTGGTTAAGGGGGTTTGAGGTGGGTGGCAGGAAGATCCCTAGTTAACAGATTTATGCATGCAGGCATAGTTTATTCCAAATAAACACTCCTGAATTGGATTAGATATTCAATAGAGCTGTTTCCTTTTCCAATGAATAAAAAACACTTTGTTCTGTCTGAATTCATGTTATGAACTCTATGGGATCAACAGGTCAGATCTGTTTTTTTTCAGGCTTCAGACATGAGAAGTGAAGCCTTTGATCCCAGCTCATTCACAGTTGTTTTTAAAGAAGAGGATGTTCTTGCCATAATTCGGCAGGTTCCTTTTCCTACTCATTAGCTTCCTGACATTTGTCATTCTGTTAGAGTGAACTTGGAATGACAAATACTCTTCATAATGATAAATATAAATCCTCTGGCTGGGGAACTTGAACCTGCCCATTGTAAGTCCGGTTTCTTTTGACTCCACATGTCTTATCCTTGCAAAGGCTCAACCAACCTTATCAAATAAATTCAGGATTCTGTGTTGGTTTGGGCAAACTGATCTCACAAGAACAGAAAAAAGGAAAGATTTTCGTGATGGAGATCTTACACGAATAGATCAGCAGTAGTCATTTTATATAAAAAGTATAGTGATAGAAAAGTCATCAAGCCTCTTTGCTTCAATAAGCACTCTAGCCCTTGCTGGTTTGGCTCAGTGGGTAGAGCATCAGGTTGCAGACTGAAGGGTCCCGGGTTCCATTCTGGTCAAAGGCACATGCCAGGGTTGAGGGCTCGATCCCCAGTAGGGGGCGTGCAGGAGGCAGCCGATCAATGATTCTCTCTCATCATTAATGTTTCCATCTCTCTCTCCCTCTCCCTTCCTCTCTAAAATCAGTAAAGAGATATGTATTTTTAAAAATCACTCTAATGGCATAAGCTCACCGATGAGCTACAGAGTAAGAAAAAACTTGATAGTTTCCAATGTTAATTTAGGGTGGAGGGTAGTTTATTCTGATTCTCCGGAGCGGCCCCCATCTCCTCACCCATTGTCATTGTATCGACATGGGAATAGTGTGCTAATGAATTGTTTATGTATTTTATATTATTAAACCTCTAAAGTAAAGGCATCTTCTGGTGTATGGGGGTGGAGAAATCTCACACAAAGAGTAGTGTTGCTCCTGGCAGCAATCACTTGTCTAGATATGTGTTGACCACAATGTAGTTGAGATGTCTAGGAGATTCAAGATGTTCAGATGATTTCCTCCATAGGAAGTTGAGCTGAAACTTTGGAAGTCAGAACGCAGGCATGATGGGGTCCTGCTACCCTAAACTATGGCACATTGGCATATTGAATGTCTTCACTGAATGGAGTTTGAGAAAACAGTAGAATCAGGAAGGTCACTCTGCCCTCTGCCCTCACATTTTCCCCCTGAAAGGAGCAAATAAATCTCCCGTGTGAAAGGTTCCCTCCTGAATCGTCCTTATCACTGGAGACAGGGAATTGGGGGTTGAGAAGGCGGTATAAACAAACCTTGTCACTTCACCTTTACTGGCCCAAACTCCTTTGTCTTGTCAATTCTTCACAAATGTATTGTCTCTTTGTCTAAAAGGCATAAAAGTGTTCCACTCTGTCACTTCTTTGGGTCTGCATACTCGTGTGAAGGCTCCCATGTACATGTAAAAATTTAATAAAGTTTCCATGCTTTTCTCCTGTTAATCTGTCTTTGTCCATTTAATTTTTAGATCCAGCCATGGGCCCTACGAGGATCGGAAGAGCTTTTTCCTCCCTTCTTGGTAGAATTTGTGCCTTCCATTTAGGGTTAAGTAAATCCATCTCGGAGAGGGTATAAAACAGGACAAGGTCTGTAAGCCCTGGGGGCACACCGGCACATCCAAAGTTAGAAACTGTATTTTATATGACACAGTTTTCATGTATTTATATGTTTTATGTTCCTTTCCTCTTTGTGTTTTGCTATTTAGAAAAGCTTCTGGGAAAAGCCCAAACTGTCTTAGCCATGCTAAGGGGGGAAGCAAAGAAGTGAGTCTGTGTCCACATTTTGTCCAAAATGAAAAGGCACAGACTTCAACCAGGAGTGGCAAAAACAACCCAAATGTGACCGGCCGCCTGGAGCAGAAGGTGGATTGGGAGGAGCAGAGAGCCGCTTGGCTACATGCTGGGCCCATTTGAAGATCCCCTAACACAGTGGTCGGCAAACTGCGGCTCACGAGCCACATGCGGCTCTTTGGCCCCTTGAGTGTGGCTCTTCCACAAGATACCACGTGCGGGCACGCATGTACAGTGCGATTGAAACTTCGTGGCCCATGCGCAGAAGTCGGTATTTTGTGGAAGAGCCACACTGAAGGGGCCAAAGAGCTGCATGTGGCTCGCGAGCCGCAGTTTGCCAACCACTGCCCTAACGAAATGAAAGCTTAGAAATGCTGCATTTCCTTTACACACGGGGGTGGGGGGCGGGGGGGGGAGCTGCTCCTTCCCAGGCAAACCCAGCCCTCTAAGTAAAAGTGTTATAGTTGCAGGGAGATTTATTGCAGACCTTTAGCTGCTTTCATGCCAGGATACTGCATACCAAACAGCTAGGGGCGGTAACCTCTCCCTTTAAAGATAAAACAACTAAATGCTTTGTGTAATAACATTTGACGACTTATTTCTGCAACAGACATTTACTACAGTTAGAACTGGCCTCATGAAAACTGTGGTCAGCCGTTGCTTATCTTAAATAAAATGTAAATGTGTGTGTTCATCTGGATTGGGCTAACGCTTGAATTTCTGACATGCACAATGTATTTGTGTTAACTGCTGCTCTTTTTCTGCATCCTCTTAAAAGGATATTCTGCTCACAGAGGAAAAGTTGCCGAGCTCCATTTGACTGGAACAGAAGTTTTTTCTGATGTCAGGAATGATATTAGAGAACCGGCCAATTTGTGGTGGAGAAAGCCATGGCATTGAGGGTGGGATGTGGGACAAGGAGTACATCAGGCATGTACACACTTTACCCATGTTTGTTTGGTCTGCTTAGAATTCCTCATAGTCATTTTTAAAACAATCAGATTTCTTTTCAGTTTGTAAGTGGGAATGACCTTAAAGATTTCCATCAGAATGATGTAGAAAGAGTATTATTGAACAAAGCTTTTAATCCCAATTTTAATCATAATGTAGGTAATGTCATACGACTGTTTTAATTTGTTTGCAATGACACTGTAGTTGGAAAATACTGGTAAGTTCTGTTCCCTCCTTCCGTCTGAAGGCTGTTGCTAGGGTGAGGAACGAGAGTGTCAAGAGCAAACTGAGTGGCCAGTGTTAAGACTATCACTGGCTGGTCCTTCCCAGATGATGCCGGTTTGATTTGACTGCAGTCAGACTTGTGAAGGTTAATAGCCAGAAACACAAAAACAGTTGACTAGTTGGACTCTAGAGTGTCCAATGTTGAGGGAATCGGTTTAGTCTAATGGGACTGATAGACAAGAAGAAGGGAGGAAGAATTGTTCATTAATTAAGCAAGCATTTAATGAGGACTTGATATAAGCTTATTGAAGCAAGTGTGACTAAGAAGTAAAGGAGAAACTGAAGGCCTCCTCCCTCTCACAACCCAAGAACCACTTAGAGAGACAAGACATCTGTAGCAGAAAAACTAAGTGGGAGGTCTGAGCTGTTCTGGTTAAATATCAGTGCCGTGTATAGGAATTCGGGCCAAGAGAGACAACTTTAGCTGGAAGACTTTGTGGGGAAGGTGGAATTTTGGTCACGAACTATATACTTACTAATTGTCTCTTTCCATTGAGCATGCCTAAGAATTTTGAATACTGTAATTTGCAAGACCCACATTAGATCAACTAATGATGGAATAGGAGCCACAGGGTAGTCCTATGGGTCAATAGGATTGGTGGAAGAGTCGATACTCCTATTGACCTATAACTGACAATCCTATTGACAAAATATCTGACATGATTTTTTTTTTTTTTTACATTTACTAAGTTGTGTTGATGCTCAAACCTCAGGAGAAAAATGGTTGTGTTTTTTCTTCTGAGGAAGATATAGAACAAAGCAAAACCCTGTCTTTATGATTCTGAGAATGTATATATATATATATATATATATATATATATATATATATATATATATATACATACAGCTAGACCTTTTCCATCTCTGACTCATCCAACTCTTCCTGGAGCTCAGCCGAAGGCATTTTAAGAAACCCCACAGTGTCTCTTTCCATAGTTGGAAATTAAAATCAGACATTCCTCTCCATTCTTAAAAGGAACCTATTTCATATGATGCTGCCCACACCCGTGTTCTTCAGATGTTGAAAGGAAATATGCCGAAGAGTAGCATGTTAACTACATAAGGTTTCAAAATGTGGTGGGCACAGGAATCCCAAGGATGTAGACAGAGCAGCAAAAGAATCTGAAATGTGGGGAGCCATTACAGTGTTTGGACAGGTTCAAGCCTTGGACTAATGAAAGGGCACAGTCCTCTCATGGCCACGTGCAAGTCCCAGCTTGGAGGGCAGAGCCCTCCCAGCACAATTATAGCCCACAGCTGTAGTTGTAAGCGTGAACCTAGGGTCCGAACATGTGGCCCCACGTGCCTGAGTGATGTAGGCCTGATAGAGTTCAGGTGCATGTAGTTGAGTAGGATTGAAACCCACGAGAATGTTGTAAACATCTTGACCACGCCCTTACTTTGCCTCGTGGCATCAGCTATAAAATAAAGACACGGCTTGTGGGCATCATCGCTGTCTCTCAGGGAAGCCACCGAGACCCAGCTTTCATCCTCTTGTCTGTCTTTTCTAAGCCTTTCAGCCGCCCCCACTCAGCTTTGCCCTTGGCCATGCTGGCCCGGCACACTGAAGGGAATGATGGCTTCTCTGACAGGAAATGCCTATCAAGTGCAGCATCTCTTACTCCGAAAACAATGATGTAGGCCATGGTCTCAGAAGATTCTTAATTCTTACCTGTGCTTGTGTTTTTTATGTTCTTCTACCTTTTCTCTGCTCTAATAAATAAAACCACCTTATCTCTGCTCTAATAAATAAAACCACCTCCGACCTCAGGGAAGAACTCAAGTTTGAGTTATTCTGATGGGTATGATATGCTTCTAGCACAGTACACTTTATAAGCACTTTCCCTTATGCAACATATAGATGGGTCTCCCCACCTTTCCCCGCAACAAATATTTCTTTCCTGTAAGACAGGGTGGGGCAAAATAGGTTTCTAGTTGTGAGTTTGTGAAACACGGAGTTCATTCTTGCATTATTACTTCTTGTATTATTTTCCACATGAACAACTATAAACAAACCGACTTTTGCCTCACCCTGCATTATCGCCAGGTCCCAGAGACGTGAGTGTCCCCAGAACTCGCCAGGTTTAGCGTAGACTGAGCCACTGTGAGCTGCCCGGTTGAAAGTGGCATGGCTCTTTCCCAGAGCTTTGCACTCTAAACTGTGGTAAGGGATTTCTCACACACACAGTACGATGTTTCCACTTGAGGGAAAATGTTTTCTGCATCAGGGAACTAGGAGGATGTGGCACTTGGCCAGTAGTTTCTTTGTGGCTTAGAGTCAATAGTGACCAGATTCTCAGCTTTCACTTTCTGGCAGCAAGCCTGCTGATTCCAAAAAGTAGTTCCAAAAGCATTCATATAGGCACAATGTGTGTGTGTGTGTCTTTCTTTAAATTCCCTCTTACGGAGTCCTTATTCTTACTCATTCTCTTTTTCAATATTAGTGCATTTGTTTTTAAAGATCTATAAATAAAAAACCAAGCCCTCCCCATGAATTAGCTATAAAAGGCACAGATATACATACTGTTTTTGATTTTTGACAGGAAAGATGTCTTTCCCGCAGATTCCTCTGGTTTACAAATGACAAAGGTCTTGCACAGCACAGCTGTCTTTGGGTGGGCTGGTCGCATTCAGGGATGCCAGAAACAGGAAAGGGCTGCTGTTTCTACTCTGGAATATTTGGTATTTTGGCTCTGCATCAGCTATGCTTAAATTAACAAGAAAATGATGTCTTAGTATCTTTGGTGTCCGTAGTTTGTCCCAGCTCTCATAAAATAATGCTTCCAGATTTGGGAACAACATTTAATTGCGTAGCACACACCTAGTTGTGGAATGGGGAGAAGTCCCAAAGCAATTTGAGGTGGACAGCATGAATAAATGGCTGTCACCCGATGTTTGTGTAAACTAGTGGCATTTCTCTTCTTTATCAGAGCTGGTTGAGTTTGGGCATTTAAAGATGATATCATCACAGTATAGCATGCTGTAGTCCTAAATCAACTGACAATTTGACCATGTTTCTTCTCTCTAGAAGACACCCCCTCCAAAGAAAAAATGAATTCATTGCCAACTTTCTCATTTTTCCAGGAATACTGGGGGAGGAGGATTCTATAAACCACAGAACAGTTTATAGGCCTTGGACATCCAAACACTTTTTAGAAGCTGTTAGCTAATAATGACATCTTAATACTTTATAGCTTTCCATGGTCTGTAGTATGTCATTCACTAGATACCATCGTGCTGATGACTCAGGATATCCTCACATTTGTGATGTCAGCAGTTGCACTTGACATGATGTCCTAATCCCCCTGCACACTCACAGATGTGGTCCATTTAAGTCTATGGCAGAAGTTAGACTCCATGTATGAGCTTCAGGTTAATTGAAGACAAAAAAACCCTGCTTCTCTGCCCCTCAGGCTGCTGCTGAGCAACCAAGCCTGGAGCACCCCAAGGGCAGAGGCAGCCGGATGGCTTAGGCACTCCACCACTGGGACTCTGCAGAACAGCACAGCCTGTAATTCCCAAAGTGAGAGTCCAGGGGGGAAAGGGAAATAAATAGACCTCACTGAAGAACATTCTACCAGCCATAGCTCCCTTTGGAAGAAACCAGCTCAAAATATCTCTGGGAGTTACTGAAGTTGAAAGAGTCCAGCGCCTAAGCCATGAGGGGAGGCAAACTTAGAGGGAAGATACAATTTTGGTTGAAATACTCTTCACATGGCCAAGGTCATTGCCCAAACAGGCAATTATCTGGAGGAAAGCTTTACAGGTGTGGTCTGTGTGTAATTGGGGGATTTATAGTCTGGCCTTTAGAAAAAACTGTTCCCAGCGGTGACCATCTCATGAGCCAGAGTGAGAGTTGCTAAGCAATGAGAGAAACAAAGGCAAGTTCCAAGAAGTTCATTAAAAGCCACAGCTGCAGGGCTTTGCTCAACCGTTCTCCACCCTTATGGAGGAGACAGGCCCACTCAGAGTTCATCCCTCTTCTCTGTCCCTGCCTTCCCCACATCACACCCCACCCCCCCACCCCCGAGTTCCTACCGCACTCTGTTTACACTGTTAGCCTTAGCATGGACCACATTTGCCTTGTACCACAGCCTTGAGTATGTCTATGCCTCCCAATTAGATCACTGGCCCCATGAAGGCAGGACTCCTGTCTTATTTGTCTTCTCACTGACTTAGTGCCTAAAACAGTGATGGCGAACCTTTCGAGCTCGGTGTGTCAGCATTTTGAAAAACCCTAACTTAACTCTGGTGCCGTGTCACATAGAGAAATTTTCTGATATTTGCAACCATGGTAAAACAAAGACTTATATTTTGATATTTATTTTATATATTTAAATGCCACTTAACAAAGAAAAATCAACCAAAAAAATGAGTTCGCGTGTCACCTCTGACACGCGTGTCATAGGTTCGCCATCACTGGCCTAAAACAATCTTTCTATACACAATATGGCCATAATTCATTGACTGGTAACTGCATATTAATTATCTCTGCCTCTTGAAGTTCTAGCCTTGCTTTAAGGCCTATCTCAAATGCCCCCACTTTCAAGAAGTCTTTTCTGGTCTCTGATGTGTGGTCATTTCTCTTTGAATTCCTACACACTTCCCTGTACCACTTCTATAGCACTTATTTTGCCTTGATTATAGTTATTCCAGTGTGGCCTTGACTGTGTGCTCCCTTGGGATAGGAACCGTATATGTCTTCCTTGGCTCTACATCTTCAGGTACAAACCCTTACACACAGGTTTGCTCATTTATTCATTCATTCCTTAAATATAACTGTGGCATGTGTTCTAGGACTGGGATATAAAGCAAATAAAATACACGGGGCTTTTATTCTCACTGAGCTTAATGTCCCAAGGGGGATTTTGACAAGTCAATAGGAAATCAAAGCTTGGTGCTTTGATGTGATATAGAGACCATGAGATCACTTACCTGATTCAAGGAACCAGGGACAACTTCCCTGACAGATGATACTCATGCTGAGACTTAAAGAACAAAGGAACAGCATAAGCAAAGGCTAGGAAGTGGGAGAGAGACTGGCATATTTAAGAAGTTAAACAAAGTTCAGAAGTTCAAACTGGCTGAAATGAAAAATGCTTCACATTTATGTCATATTTTCTCTCTAGAAGAAAATATGTCAAGCCTCTTTTTCCTCCTCACACTCACTGAAATCTGTTGATGCAGAAAATAAATATATGCAAACATTCGATGTAGCTTATGTCTTCTTACGTCACGAATATAGTCCTCCACTCTACTTAAACAGTATTCGCTCTGATTGTTCATCCTTAAGTAAGAGAACAATGTGAGTCCAAGTATCCCACGTGGGACTTGGCCACAAGTATTTGACAAGTAAATACTGACACGTAAGTAAGTAAATACATAGGGAATAATTTTCTTGTCTGTAAGAACACAGACCCATGAGTGACCCGGACAAAGCTGGTTTCGGGAATTCAGTGCGTACAGGGCTTTATTTTGGGCTCTCGACAAAGTTTCCATGGGAAGGAGGAAACGGGACTGTAAGTAGGGTTACCACACAGTTTGTCATCCCAGTTGGGACACTTTTGAGAGTAAAATTGCAAACTCATAATAACTATGCACCGAGAAAACAGGAATAAACTGGGGTCACGGAGGTACATGGGGACACGTAATCATTCCATCTATAGCCAAAATGTTCACAGATTTAGAAATCTTAACGTCCAGAGTTTCTCTTCTTTGCCTTTATTTTAGATCGCATTTTACAGAAAATGCTCTGAAAATAGTCAATGCTCGAAGAATGTTGTTAACTATATCTTAGAAAACAGAAGAACCATGTTCCCTTCCTTCATTCCTAGCAAGCTGGGCCCCTCATCTCTAATTTAAAGCTCTCTAAATACTGGCCATCTGCACAGCCAGTATTCATGAGTATGAAGTAATATTACTTATGAAGTAATAAGCAATATTTCCCTTCCCTTGGTTTCTGTTAATATTGGTCTGGGGCTCTCATTTCTGACAGAGAACTCTTCAAACCCTCGTAATTTCCTGAGTGATAGGAGCATCTCACATAGAGCTCCTAAATTCCTTGTAAATTCCTGGGTTATAGGAGGATCTCTCGTTCTAGTGAGGTGACTCTGAGTGGGCTCCTGAATGACGACTGGTTACCAGAAAGACCAAGCCATGATTAGAAACTTGTAACTTTTAGCCCCACCTCCCATTCGAGTAGTCGGCAAACTCATTAGTCAACAGAGCCAAATATCAACAGTACAATGATTGAAATTTCTTTTGAGAGGCAAATTTTTTAAACTTAAACTATATAGGTAGGTACATTGTTATTAACTTAATTAGGGCTTAGGAAGAGCCACATTCAAGGGGACAAAGAGCCGCATGTGGCTCGCGAGCCGCAGTTTGCCGACCAGGGGAGAAGAGGTGGTTGCAAATTGAGTTAATAGTCAATCAAGCCTACATGATGAAGTCTCTATAAAAATTCCTGAACTCCTGCGCTTGGGAGATTCACAGTCCTTGCCTTATGTATTTCTTCAAGTGGCTGTTCATGTGTACTCTTTGTAATAAGTCAGTAATAGTAAGTAAACCGTTTCCAGGGTTCTGTGAGTTGCCTAGTAAATTATAAGACCCAGGAAGAGGATGATAGGAACCTCAGATTTGTAGCTATGTCAGTTAGAAGTTGTGGGTAACTGGGGAACCACTAATGGCAATTGCCATCTGAAGAAGGGCTTTGTCTTTTGAGATAGAGCCCTTAGCCTGTGGAGTCTGCACTGACTCCAGGCAGTTAGTGATAGAATTGCTTGGTGTAAAAACCCATACATCTGGTGTCAGAAGTGCGAGTATGAGGAGAGAAAAACAGTGAGTTTCTCCCAGATTGTGAGCTTACAGAACGACCTCACACTCTACATCAGCACTGTCCAGTAGAACTAACTACAATGACAGAATGTTCTATACGTGCACCATCCAGTATAGCACTGTTGAAATTTATAACAGAGACCTTAACCAAGACAGGAATTGAGAGGGCCTATGGGAGGAGCTATCATGCCATATGCCGGTCATGAAAGCCCTACAGAAAGAACTTTTTATGGTTTCAACAGAGCTTTATGGTGTAACAGCCCCTCCTCTTAACTTCCTCCTTCCATCTACATAAGGGTCTTACTGTTTTTTTTTTTCTTGGCTTGAGTTTGTGCATGTGACTTGTTATATCTACATGCAGTAGATTGCAATCCCTTCTTTTTCCTGAATAAATAATTTTTTGGCAATGGAATGCCTAGTCGACTTTATTTTTATGGTTGGCAGTAGCCACTGGCCACATGGACTGTTGAGGAGTTGAAATATGACTAGTGTGACTAAGGAACTAAATTTCAAATTTTATTTAATTATCATTAATTTTAAAGTAAATTTAAACAGCTACATGTGGCTAACAGCTACCACATTGAATAGATCCCTGGGAGTAACAGGGCAACAAGTGTATGGCACTAATATAAAACCAGAACATCTTTCTTTCTTCCTTTTTCCCCCCACTGTACATACACACAGCCAGAGTCCTAGTAGGCCAAAGGCTCACTCGTTCCTTTTGTTTAACTCCACCACAAGAATCAGTTTCATCTCTATTAAATATAGGAAAAAGGAAAGACCTTAAAATATATAGATCAACTATATTTGCAAAATGGAGAATTGATTTGTGTATTCATTCTACCTGAAACACTATGGAAAGTATTTATACTAGTGGAAATGATAATAAGGATAATTATAAGATTTCATTCCATCATATACAATGCTTTAAAGAAATCCCCAATTTCTATATTTCTGCCAGAGACTTATATAACAGAATCTTAAGGTCCCAAAGCTCTATCTCTAGAATTTTACTCCTTTTAATGCAAAAAAAAGACAAAGTAATTGATATTAGATCTCTCCATCTCATCAAATGTGTTCTGTTTTCTCATTAAACTCTTTGTAAATATGGCTCTTATTACTTTCTGTTTTGTATTAGCTATATAACTAATACATGGAAGACAAATATACTGCCCTACTGGAGAGGAAGTAGTTTAAAGTCAAGGACTGTATTTTTTAAATATATTTTTATTGATTTCAGAGAGGAAGGTAGAGGGAGAGAGAGGTAGAAACATCAATGATGAGAGTGAATCATTGATTACCTGCCTCCTGCACACCCCACACTGGGGATCTAGCCAGCAACCAAGGTGTGTGCCCTGACTGGGAACCTAACTGTGATCTTAAATATGAAATGAGATAAGGTAAATTCTCAACTCTGATAGCAAGCCTATTGTCAGAGAATCATGGAAACACAGGAGTGCCTTCCAGTTAAAGTGCCTCATATATGAGTAATGCAGATGTCATTATTGAACTGAACTTTGAGAGTATAGTAAACTGAATTTTTTCTTTAAGGATTGCATGCTAGTACAAGTTTTTTGGAAGTAAATATGGAAATTTCTATCAAAAGACTTTGATGTAGCCTTGGCTGGTGTGGCTTAGTTGGTTGGGGTATCATCCTATACACCAAAAAGTGGTGAGTTTGATTCCCAGTTAAGACATATACCCAGGTCATAGTTTCAATCCCCTTTGGGGTGAGTGCATATTGATGTTTCTCTCTCACATTGAAGTTTCTCTCTCCCATATGAAGATTTTTTTAAAAGACTTTGTTGTAATAATTTTGTATGTGAGATTTTATCCCAATAAAATAGTTTTTATCACTTTATTGAGGTATGATTGACATACAAAAAGCTGTACATATTTAATGTATACAACTTGGTGACTTTGGAAATAGTATATAACCATGAAACCATCACCACAATCTGTACCATAAACACATCTATTACCTCCAAAATCTTCCTTTCATCCTTTTAATTTACTATTTTGTTTGTGCATGCGTGTGTGTGTGTGTGTGTGTGTGTGATAAGATCACAGACATAAGAACTACCCTCTAAGCAAAATTTTATGTATGTAATACATAATTGTTAACTATAGTCACTATGCTGTACAGTAAATCTCTAGGACTTATTAATCTTTCATAACTGAACATTTGTATACATTGATTATTACTTCCCAATTTTCCCTTAGAATTTATTAATGGCAATCATATAAAATCTATATTAGTATGCAATGTGTGATTTGACACTAATTATTTTCTCTTTTTTAGAGGTAATTCTGACTAACAAAGATGCAGAGGAATAATTAATCTTCTAGAAAGCCCATGTTTTGTGAAAAGTGAGAAGGTAGCTTACCATGTCCTAATCTAGATTTTGATAGCCTTAAGTGCTCAAGATTTTTGTGTCTAGAATAGTGAGGATTGGTCAATGGCAAGTTCCAAGGTAAGTTCCAAATTGAAGAGTGCCAAAAATATCAATATCTATTATCTATATCTAATCTATACCTATATCTACATTTATATCTATATCCATATATATGTTTATTTATTTATTTTAAAAATGGGTCTTGTAAAGCATAAATATTAGCTTTCTCAAGAAAACTCAAGTTTGACAGCACTGGATAAGTCCTATAGACAAACAATCAGCAAAGATACAGCAATCCTAAATGACTCACTAGATCAGATGGACTTAATAGACATCTTCAGAACACTTCACCCCAAAGCCAGGGAATATACGTTCTTCTCAGGTGCTCATGGTACATCTTCAAAAATAGACCACATATTGGGTCACAAGCAAAGTATCCCCAAATTCAAGAAGATTGAAATCATAAAAAGCATCTTCGCAGACCACGATGGCATAATACTAGAAATAAACTACAATAAAAACAACCCAAAATACTCAAACACCTGGAAGCTGAATAGCATGTTATTAAATATTGATTGGGTTACCAATGAGATCAAAGAAGAAATTAAAAACATCCTGGAAACTAATGACAATGAAAACACAACAATCCAAAACCTATGGGACACAATGAAAGCAGTCCTGAGAGGGAAGTTTATAGCTCTACAGGCCTATCTCAAAAAACAAGAAAAAATGTTAGTAAATCATCTAACTCTACAACTCAAAGAATTAGAAAGAGAGCAACAAGAAAACCCCAGAGTGAGCAGAAGGAAGGAGATAATAAAGATTAGAGCAGAAATAAATGACATAGAGACCAAAAAAACAATACAGAAAATCAATGAAACCAAAAGCTGGTTCTTTGAAAGGATAAACAAGATTGACAAACCTCTAGCCAGACTCACCAAGAAGCAGAGAGAGAGGACCCAAATAAATAAAATCAGAAACGATAGATGCGAAATAACAACAGACCCCACAGAAATACAAATGATTGTTAAAAAATACTATGGACAGCTTTACTCCAACAAACTAGACAACCTGGAGGAAATGGACAAATTCCTAGAAAAATACAACATTCCAAAACTCAATCAGGAAGAATCTAAAAATCTCAACAGGCCAATAACTATGGAAGAAATTGAAGCAGTCATCAAAAAGCTTCCATCAAACAAAAGCCCAGGACCAGACGGCTTCACAGGGGAGTTTTACCAAACATTCAAGGAAGAACTAAAACCTATCCTCCTCAGACTACTACAAAAAATTCAAGAGGAAGGAACACTTCCAAGCTCATTCTATGAAGCCAGCATCACCCTAATACCAAAACCAGGTAAAGACAACACAATGAAAGAGAATTACAGGCCAATATCCCTCATGAACATAGATGCCAAAATCCTCAACAAAATCTTAGCAAATCGGATCCAGCAGTACATCAGAAAGATCATACACCATGACCAAGTAGGATTTATCCCAGGGATGCAAGGATGGTACAATATCCGCAAATCAATAAACGTGATACATCACATAAACAAATTGAAAGAAAAAAACCACATGGTCATATCAATTGATGCAGAAAAAGCATTTGTCAAAATTCAACACCCATTTTTGATAAAAACTCTCAGCAAGGTGGGAGTAGAAGGATCATACCTCAACATAATAAAAGCCATATATGACAGGCCCACAGCCAACATCATACTCAATGGACAAAAACTAACACCATTTCCCCTAAGAACAGGAACAAGACAGGGATGCCCCCTCTCACCACTCCTGTTCAACATAGTACTGGAAGTGTTAGCCATTGCAATTCGGCAAGAAGAAGAAATAAAAGGCATCCAAATTGGAAAAGAGGAAGTAAAACTGTCCTTATTTGCAGACGACATGATATTATACATACAAAACCCTAGAGATTCCATCAAAAAGCTACTAGACTTAATACATGAATTTGGCAATGTAGCAGGATACAAAATTAACCCCAAGAAATCTGAGGCATTTCTATACACCAATAGTGAACTTTCAGAAAGAGAGATTATAAAAACAATCCCGTTTACCATTGCACCAAAAAAATTAAGCTACCTAGGAATAAACTTAACTAAAGAGGTAAAAGACCTCTACTCAGAAAACTACAGGACGTTGAAAAAAGACATAGAGGAAGACATAAACAGATGGAAGAACATACCGTGTTCATGGATTGGTAGAATCAACATCATTAAAATGTCCATACTACCCAAAGCAATCTATAAATTCAACGCACTTCCCATTAAAATACCAACAGCATACTTAAGAGATCTAGAACGAACTTTCCAAAAATTCATCTGGAATAAAAGAAGACCCCGAATAGCTGCAGCAATCCTGAAAAAGAACAAAGTAGGTGGGATCTCAATACCAGATATCAAGTTGTATTACAAAGCCACTGTTCTCAAAACTGCCTGGTACTGGCACAAGAATAGGCATATAGATCAATGGAATAGAATAGAGAGCCCAGAAATCGGCCCGAACCAATATGCTCAATTAATATTTGACAAAGGAGGCAAGAACATACAATGGAGCCAAGATAGTCTCTTCAATAAATGGTGTTGGGAAAATTGGACAGATATATGCAAGAAAATGAAACTAGACCACCAACTTACACCATACACAAAAATAAACTCAAAATGGATAAAGGACTTAAATGTATGACAGGATACCATAAAAATTCTAGAAGAATCCAAAGGCAAGAAAATCTCAGACATATGCCGAGGCAATTTCTTCACTGATACAGCTCCTAGGGCACTTGAAACTAAAGAAAAAATGAACAAATGGGACTACATCAAAATAAAAAGCTTCTGCACAGCAAAAGAAATCATCAACAAAACAACGAGAAAACCCACTGTGTGGGAAAACATATTTGCCAATGACATATCTGATAAGGGCCTAATCTCCAAAATTTATAGGGAACTCATACAACTTAACAAAAGGAAGATAAACAATCCAATCAAAAAATGGACAAAGGACCTAAATAGACACCTTTCAAAAGAGGACATTCAGAAAGCCAAGAGACATATGAAAACATGCTCAAAGTCACTAATCATCCGAGAGATGCAAATCAAAACAGCAATGAGGTACCATCTCACACCTGTCAGACTGGCTATCATCAACAAATCAACAAACGACAAGTGCTGGAGGGGATGTGGAGAAAAAGGAACACTTGTGCACTGCTGGTAGGAATGCAGACTGGTGCAGCCACTATGGAAGACAGTATGGAGTTTCCTTAAAAAACTGAAAATGGAACTCCCATTTGACCCTGTGATCCCACTTCTAGGAATATATCCCAAGAAACCAGAAACACCAATCAGAAAGGATATATGCACCCCTATGTTCATAGCAGCACAATTCACCATAGCTAAGACCTGGAAAAAGCCTAAGTGCCCATCAGTAGATGAATGGATTAGAAAACTGTGGTACATCTACATGATGGAATACTATGCTGCTCTAAAAAGGAAGGAACTCTTACCATTTGCAACGTCATGGATGGAACTGGAGAGCATTATGCTAAGTGAAATAAGCCAGTCAATAAAGGAAGAATACCACATGATCTCACTCATTCATGGACAATAGAGACCATTATAAACTTTTGAACAATAATAGATACAGAGGCAGAGCTGCCTCAAACAGAGTGTCAAACTGCAGCGGGAAGGCCGGGGAGGGTTGGGGGGCAGGAGGTAGGGGGGTAAGAGATCAACTAAAGGACTTGTATGCATGCATATAAGCATAACCAATGGACATAAGACACTGGGTGATAGGGGAGGCTAGGGGACTGTCTAGGGCGGGGGGATAAAATGGATACATATGTAATACCCTTTGTAATACTTTAAGCAATAAAAAAAAAAAAAAGGAACAAAAAAAAAAAGAAAACTCAAGTTAATATAAGCAAAGGGGTCAGGGCTATATTTATATCATAACTAGAGGCTTGTTGCACAAAGAGATTCATGCAATAGGCCTTCCCTTCCCCTGGCTGCTGGCACCGGTTTTCCTCTGGCACCCAGGACCTAGGCCTTCACTCTGGCTGGGCTCCGGCCAGAGCAGCCCTGGAGCCCTCAGGATTCGCTGTTTGGCCAACCCGGGGCCGTGAGGCCTCTATGCTCCTCCTGGCGCCAGAGCCATGATGCCTCGCTGCTCCCCAGGGCGCCGGGGCCGTGTGGCCTTGCTGCTCTGCCAATCCTGGGGCCATCAGGCCTCGCTGCTCCACCACCCCGGGCCGTCAGGCTTCACTCCACCACTTGGAGCCTACATATGCAAATTAACCGCCATCTTTGTTGGTGGTTAATTTGCATACCATGCTGATTAGCCAATGGGAGGCATAGCGAAGGTACGGTCAATTACCATGTTTGTCTATTATTAGATAGGATGTAAAGCCTTATGTTCCAGCATAAGTCTTGCCTCTTCAGACCTTCCTATGATAAAACTTTGATTGCTTCCTGCCCAACAGATTCAAAAGTGGTCAGTGTTTGTATAGGACAGAGAGAAGAAAAAGAAAATAGCGACTGGGAGAATGGGAAGCCTGGGCAAGTCCAGATGTAGCTGTGCAGGCGATGTACATCTAGCAGTCCACTTGGGAATTCGTATCCTCATCAATTCAAAGTTCCTTCTTCAAAGCTTTGCACCACGTAGAGAAACAGTAAGTACTGAATGGATTAAAAGCATAGGGGGTTGAGATGTCATCTACTCAGATTATTTATTCTTTACAGCTTTCTTCAGCTGAAATTTGCCTTTTTCCCCACAAGGTGTAATTTTAAAGGGTAGCAGCTAAAAAGGTGTTAAAGTTGTAGAAAAAAATCCAAGAAAAGTATAAACATAGATTTTTCCTGGAGGATTTGCCACTTAAAACCGCAGCTGTTTTTAATGCCAGGTATCCTTGGTGGCCAGTACCTCATGAAAGCAATGAAGCTGCCGAGAGCAGGGTTCAAGTGCTCCCAAGGGCATGGCTTGTAGCTTTCCATTCATTATGGAGTCAAGCTTTGAGAGCCAGTCCCCTGTCTGAGCCCAATGCCCTGCCCTGCTAGAGTGAGAGAGAGAATTAAGAGGATCTGGAGAGTAGAAAATGGAAGACACTTAGGCAATGATTAAATTTAAGGGATGTAGTAAGTTTTTAAAACATTCATGTCTCATTTGAACATGAAGAAAGGAGCCAGAGAACATACTGTAGAACATTCTGTATGTAGAACATACAGAAATATCCAGTAGCTAGGCTGAGGAAAGGGGGTGGGGTGATTAAGGTGGAATGAAATTTCCTGTGCAGTATTCTTGGAAGTATGAGACCTATGGATAGTTGTTCACATTCTCTCACAGTTGGTTTCAATAACATCAAAAGGATTATTTTTTCTTTGCTTCTTCCTGATTTTTACTGCACTTGCCTCCTAGGTCCCCGGGAACAAGTACAATGATAGCCATCATCAGGTGTAACATTTCCAAAACACTTTTAACTTAACCAAGCCATTTGTATGGAAGGAGTAAGGGCATTGGAGCCAGAGAAATTTGAGTCTGTTTCCTCTTCCATTCCTTCTAAATTTTGAATTCTTGGGCAGCAGCTTAACCTCTCTGGTCTGTCTCCTTCGATAGAAAAGGAGGGTCAAAAGTGCTACCCACTTCTAAAGATTGTTGTATACATCAGCCCAGTGTCCAGTGCACAGTAACCACATAGTGAATTTCAGGGATTAATATATACCCCCAAAATAAAATGTTTCCAGATATTTATTTACCTAATATATACTATATAGTTAACCTTCAAAATCAAGGTAAGACCAAAGGTAGGCAATGCAGTGTAATAACCCTAGGTGACAAAAAATGAAATAGTAAGAATAATAGCAAATAGTGTAGGAATCTAGGAAATAAAGATCATAGAGGTAAGCCACGTTCAAACCTCCTATTTCATTTGACCCTCATTACGATTCTGTGACGGAGGCAGGGACATGACGAATGCAATTGACAGAGTGGAAAAATGGAAGCATAGACAGGTCCCAGCTCCATTGTAGCTGCTGTAAAATAAAGTGATGGATTAAGAAAATTCTAAAGTTTCCTTCTAGGCTGCAATTCTTTAATTCTCTGACTTTCCTAAAGTAACCCTACTCATTATTATGAGATTTGATACCAGAACTCACATTTTCTGTTTCTCAGCCCAGGGCATTCTACCAAAGCCAGAAGTTGGTAGAAAGCAGAACACCTTGCTTCAAAGGAAAACGAAAACTCCACCTGTGCAGAAATATCCTTCTTGCTTTCCTACTGGCATCGTTTTCACATTGGCTTCAAATCTCCATCTCAATGGCCCGGCCCATGTGTGCTCACGCCTCCATAACAATGTCCGTCTTTAGACATCAAAGTGCTTTCACTCTGTTGTACTTACACACTCAGTTCCTAGGAACTTACTGATGTTTATTCAAGTCTCTCTCAGTCTCCTCCGCACGCACGCAAGCTTTCCTCCACGCCAAGAGAAGCAGAGCTTGTCACCTCTTGGTCTTACTTCCTTTGTAGTTGTTTACTCTACTACTTTACTAAAATAAATAATCTTGCTTTTCAAAATCAATCAAGCTGAAGTTCTACTCTTGTGTCAGAGGAGAAAATAGACACCACAGCAGAAGGGCTAATTACACACTTAGAGTATAAGTGGAAACCAAGTAGTTATATTTGTGGGTGTCTCTGTGCATATACGAACATGCACTATGCCTCTGGTTTACTGTGTGGTTGACTTCTTTCGACTCCAATTTCATCTGAAGTCCAAAGTGGCCTCGGCTCCCCAAAGACCTCGGGGCCTTATTTTGTTCCAAGAGACAATGCCATAGCAATGTCATGTTTGCCTGGTTACAGAGACTTCCACAGAGGCCTACATAGTGCCAGCAAGGTTTAGCGGGCACTGACTTTGCAATAACTATGGCATCTCTGTTATTTGGTTCCGACTGCTTTTATTTCATAAATCTGTCAAGATGTATTGAAGCATAGCGGTGCCTCCTTTGGAAAAACTGCTGTCTGAACTCCTCTGTTAGTCTTCGCCTCTTATTCTGTAGGTCAACTCTGTTATTTTTAGACTATAAAATAACGTTGTTTTTCGCCTGAATAATAGAAAAGATAAACTTAACTGTCTGACCTTGCAAGCTAGCCATCTAAAGGGGCTGATACACTGATACTGGTAACAATTCCCATATTCTCATGCCAAGTGTTTGTTCATCCAAGGTTACAGGTGTCTATATAGATATGTTCTCAAGGTTACAAAGTTGTTTGTATAGATATGACAGGTGTTGGTTAGATATGATATGTACTCAAGGTTACAAATTGTCTGTAAAAATAACTGACACAAGGACCTAAGGAATATAAAGAATGCTTCCTCCTTTGGGTGTTCAGAATTTGACAGAGGTAATCTGCTCTGAACCTGCACGCAATAAAGATGACACCTAACTAATTGGCTTTTTAAGGCATCTTGTCCAGCTCGCTGATTTGCAATGCAACAGTGTAATAATAATAATAATGATAATAATAATAATAAATCCCTATTACATTATTAAGGTGAAATGACTAACTTTTTTAAATGGATAAATTACATTTATATTAAAAGTAAATAACTGAGGGACAGTAAAACCTAGTCTAAGATCTGCCACACCCGAGAAACTCCTTGATTCAAATTAGACTGTCTAGGGTGTTCCCCAACAAATCAAACAGCACCCTTTCATAACAGCAAGCCGAACTTGAATGTCAACTTGACATATTTACACTTGATCTTAGCCAAAAGGCCAAGAAGCGATAACTTTACATATTTATCTATTACCTTTAAAAATCTCCCCTACTGAGGAGGCGAAAACGGTGTCACATTAATTGTTGCCACGTGTAGCAAACACACCTAGGGCCATGTGTGGAAATGAGGCCTAAAGAGACAAATGGGGGCAGGAAACATTTTTTAAAAAATCAGAGAATAGAGATGTTGAAAAGTCCAAAGTCCCGAAGGCAAATCCTTCAAAGAAGGTGATTCCCTGGGCCTCCGTCTTCCAGAGCTGGGCCGAGTTGCTTCCTCTGAGTTAAAAGTTGGTTATTTTTGCGCGGGTTTTAGGGGGCCGCGGAGGGAGTTTTTGGGGTTCACTCAGAGCAAGCAGTCGGAGTCAAAAGCTGAGGCTTCGATTATCATCTGTGACTCTGTTGCCAACTCCTCCTCCCCCTCCCCTCTTAGCTTACCTATTGGAAGAGATGGGTAAAACTTGCTACCTCTCAAAATGTTAAGCTGTGTTATTGAGGATGCATTTGTATATGATAATAGGGAGGGAGTAGCCCACATACATGATGAGGGATCGTAACATTAACTTGGTTCCTGTTGCTAAAACATGTATTAACTTGCTATTAAATATAGGTTTATGGGGAAGTGTCAGGAACACAGCACTCAGCAACGATGACGGATACATGGCATGATCCGCATTTATTTAGCTCATTATAAGTGGATCCAGAACGTCCAGAGAAGGGTAAATGGGCATTACTGATTAAAGGTTAAAGTCCAAAGGGACTAGATGAGAGGCTAAGGAAAAAGAGATGAAGTCAAAGATGGCCTGTGTTCGTCAGAAGAAAATTAAAATTACCCAATGTACAGCTTATGCAAGATCCACATCAAGATGATCTTTGTTTATATCTATCTTCTTCCTTTTTTCTCTCTTCTATTGCTTCCTATATTTATTGAAATCTTACCATATCTCAAGCTCCATGACAGGTCTTAGAATTTAAAGAGAGCAAAACAGACATGTCATTTCCCTGCTGGACCTGGTCATTGCTTCTGGTCATTTCCACACCTGCAGACTGGAGTGGGGGAGGGAGGGTGGATCCCCAGCCAGAACAACCCCCAAGGGTACTTCTTAAATTGGGTGAATATTCACATTCTGCCATTTGAAGAAGCGAAGATCTCTGAAGTAGGACTGATCTGTAGCCCTCCAGGGCAAGGTCAATGCTATTAAATGGGGTCTTTTTTGTGAATAATTTGACCTTTTTCTTTTCTCTTGGGCTATGGTTGCAATGATGTTTAACCAAGAATTTTTGTTGTTTGTTTGTCTTTTCAATCTCTCCTTACACAATAGGACAGGGGTGGGCAAACTTTTTGACTCGAGGGCCACAATGGTTTCTTAAACTGGACCGGAGGGCCGGAACAAAAGCATGGATGGAGTGTTTGTGTGAACTAATATAAATTCAAAGTAAACATCATTACATAAAAGGGTACGGTCTTTTTTTTTTTTTTTTTTGGTTTTATTCATTTCAAACGGGCCGGATTCGGCCCACGGGCCGTAGTTTGCCCACGGCTGCAATAGGATCTCCTTTTTTAATATGTTTTTATTTACTTTAGAGAGAGGGAGCAAGAGGGAGAGAGAGAGAAACATTGTTTTGAGGGAGAAACACTTACCAGTTGCCTCCCATATGCATTCCCCTGGGGACCAAACCCACAACCTGGACATGTGGCCCCACTGGGAATCAAACCAGTGACCTTTCTGTGCGCAGCAGGACACTCCACCAACTGAGCCACACCAGCCAGGGCCAAAATAGGATCTCTTACCAACTCTTCAGAAAAAAATGCAATGTGTCAGGACAGCTTTATATGATAGTGATACAAGAATCAAGCGGATGGAGACGTTAAAAACAGTGGCGGGCCTTCCCCACACTCACCCCTCTGCTGAAACCCAGCTTGGTTTTGAGGAGGCTTCGTGCACGTGTTCCAGGCAGTGGCCGGCAGCAAAGAGTCTTTTCCTTGGTGGAGTCGGCAGAGGTTACGAGAAGCAGACGATGCAGAGAAGCAGCTTCCAGGACTCGGGGGACAACGCCTTCCTCCCCCTAAAACATGGGTGGGGTGAACCTGGAAGAGTGTTTGTGGGGGAGGCTGATGCCTTACATCTGCTAATGAGAAAGGAAAATTCCCTACAGAAAGTCAGGGAAAGATGTGTTGGGGGGGAGGGCTAGATGTTTGAGAAAAGTGGAGAAGTGTGAAATAGGTGAGAGGGACTGGCAGAGTTGATGAGGAAAATAGGCAGTCGTGACAGTTCAGTCCAGATGGCTTAGTGTCCGTCCTATTGTCGTATTTTCTCCCGGAGATCCTCTGAAGGTTTAGAGATGGGTGACAAGGGAGCTTTGATATTTGGCCCTGCAGGTAAAATGGAAGAATAACAGGGTAAGAAAGTAAAGGCATTAGAAAGAAAAAGGGGCCCAGCTGTTGTAGCTCAGCGGTTGAGCGTCAAGCCAGAAACCAAGAGGCCACCGGTTCAATTCACAGTCAGGGCACATGCCTGGGTTGTGGGCTCTATCCCCTGAGGGGGGCGTGCAGGAGGCAGCTGGTCGATGATGTTTCTCTCTCATCAATGTTTCTCTCTCTATTTCTCTCCCTTCCACTCTCTCTAAAAAATCAATAATATATATATATATTTTTAAGAAAGAAAAAGGGAAGAAGTGATGATCCACAGAATATCAATCAGGAAAGGAAGAAATGAAGACAAACTGGAGCTAAAGGAGAGATAGAAGTGGAGGAATCTGTAAATTGGAGGTCTCAGTGAGGACACAGAAGAGCAGATCGAAAGTAACTGATTAAAGGTTATGTTCAGAGTCTGAGGTATTAAGGCAGTGGTTCTCAACCTTCTGGCCCTTTAAATACAGTTCCTCATGTTGTGACCCCACCATAAAATTATTTTTGTTGTTACTTTATAATTGTAATGTTGCTACTGTTATGAATTGTAATGTAAATATCTGATATGCAGGATGGTCTCAGGCGACCCCTGTGAAAGGGTCATTGGACCGCCAAAGGGGTCGCGACCCACAGGTTGAGAACCCCTGTATTAAAGTATTTTCAGAGCAGGAGCAATTCCAAGTGATGACAAGTTCCAGGGTGTGTCTATGGAAATGCCTGGCTAACGTAGAGAAGTCACTGGAAATAAATGTCTAGAGTAACAAACATGGGAGGATGGAAAAGAAGTGAGGATGCCAAGTCTTCAATGAACCAAGAGCGGTGGTGAGGAGAGGCCAGTAGTTGACAGAAGCAGAAGGCCTGGAATAGTATTGCTAAATAGAACCATCTCCACAAGGGCAGGGACATTTTTCAGTAAGAGGGTGGGAGAAATCACCATCGTGGAACAAACATATCATTTTCTAATAGAAACCACAGACTCAGGGAGGCTGGCGTGCTACTTGCAAAGTTTCTTTTACAAACTTTTAAGTAGGAAATGAGCCCTAGCTGGTTTGGCTCAGTGGATAGAGTGTTGGCCTGCAGGCTGAGGAGTTCCAGGTTCAATTCCAGTCAAGGGCACATGCCCGAGTTGCTGGCTCGATCCCCAGTAGGGGACATGCGGGAGGCAGCTGACCAATGATTCTCTCTCATCATTGATGTTTCTCTCTCTCCCTCTCTCTTCCTCTCTGAAATCAATAAAAATATATAATAAATAAATAAATAGAAAAAGAATGAACATCTTGCAAATAACATGTTATTTGTTTGTATATTTTCTTTAAGTCGTGTTTTCTGCCCCTTAGTTTATCATAGCTTTAGGCTCTGCCTTGTTCGGCTCTGTACCTGGTAGAAAAGCTTACTTGCTGGTACAGCTCTGTAATATACTATGACAGAGTATATAATGTGCCATACCCAGATCCTTGTGAAACAATTTCTAGGAAGGATTGAGAGACCTTTAATGACAGATCTACAGTTAAGTGACCTGAGGTTTTATTATTAAAAGCCCATGAGATGAGAGTTACTGCATACCGACCCCTGGAACAGGGCTAATCAAAAGGAAGAGAGTTGAACCAAGTCACTCCCCTTGACAGCTTCACTTACCAACTTATTCCTGTGTATTGACTATATCTTTTGTGTCATGCACTGCTAGGTAAACAGAAAGCTGATTCACTCCTATTCCTGTCATTGAGAGGCCATGGTCTAGTGCGGCGATGGCGAACCTTTTGAGCTCGGCGTGCCAGCATTTTGAAAAACCCTAACTTAACTCTGGTGCCGTGTCACATATAGAAATTTTTTGATATTTGCAACCATAGTAAAACAAAGACTTATATTTTTGATATGTATTTTATATATTTACATGCCATTGAACAAAGAAAAATCAACCCAAAAAATGAGTTCGCCTGTCACCTCTGACACGCATGTCATAGGTTCGCCATCACTGGAGTGAATTAACAAATGATGACAGATCTTTGTGAAGGGCTGTAATAGAATACTCTACAAAGGGTTATGAATGTCTATGTGGGGGGGCTACAGAGGACTTCAGGAAGCTGACAGTAGTTCACCTGCATTAGAGTAAGAGGCTCTTAGGTAAAGGGCCTAGTAGTTGCAGAAAAAGAACATAGCACGTAGGAAAGAATAGGTAGCTGAGCCAGGCTTTAACATAGGGTGCGTGGAGGCAAGAAGCAAGAGATATCAATGGGAAGGTATAAAGGGAGCAGATCCTCAAGAGTCTTGAATGTTACGCTAAGGAGTTCAGATTTTATTCTATAGAAAGTCAAGGTTCAATAGGATTTGGAAGAAATATTTTTAGATGCAACAGGAATTGAGAATAGAGTACAGGAAACTCAAGACTAGAAGATCGTTTAAAAGATGATTACGAAAGAAAAAAACTTGTGGTAAAGAAAAAAGAAAGAAAATAGGAGATGTTTAGAAGGTAGAATTCATCAGACTTGATGAGTGAAATGTATGTTGAAAATGAGAGATAAGTAGAGAAATTCTAGAATGACCTCAAGGATCTGACCCAAACGTACTTGGTGTCTTATAGTGCCATTAATTATGATTAGAAACACTGGAGGAGATGGAATTTTGGTTGGAGGGGGAAGAAGAAGAGATTACAGTACTGGTTAGGGAGGGAGATGAATATATCGCTTTTATAGGATGGATTTGCGATGGCTCTGAGAACTCCCAGAATTGGTCTCTGCTAAGTGGATGGTTATGTGAGTCTGGAACTCTGCAGAGAGTTCAGGCTGAAAGTATAATTTGAAAGTCAGTGTCTACGTTTTCCCCACGGCCATGAAAGCAGATCTTAGAGGGCATGGAGCTCCAATGCTCAGTCTGAAAGGCCTGAGATGAAGCAGACACAAATGAAAATGTTTTTCCATTTAATTTTTTCCCTGCTACTTTGAAAAATGATCTTCGTTGAAAAAACACACATAAGTGGGATAGAAGTTGATGAAAGACAGCGGAGTGGTGGAGAGCATGCAGCCCCCAGAGGAAACTCTACATGTCTTATGTTTTTTCCTTATGCAATAAAGTTTAATTTATAAATGAAGCACAGCAAGAGATTAAAAACAACGAATAATAAAATAGGATCATTATAACCATATGCTGCAATGAAAGTTATGTAAATGTGGTCTCCCTCAAAATCCCTCCCTGTACTGTACTCACCCTTGCTCTTGTGATGATGTGAAGTGACACAACGCCTATGGGATGAGGTAAATAGAGGTGAATGATGTAGGCATTGTGAGGTAGCATTAGGTTATTTGTAAGAGTTACTAAAACACAGACCCTGCGATACCTCCAAAGTCTAAGCAAGAGATGGTTTATTCTTTCTATCTCTTTTAACTTTGTTTCCAGGTTAATGCATGGTCAGATTATTATTATCTTATGTATAGAATTTGTAATTTTCATCTTGCTTGATACCTCGCTTGACTAAGACGGCTCTTAAGTGACTGAACGGTGAGTAGTGTAGACAGTGGGGATACCCTGGACAAAGGTGACTCACATCCTGGGCAAAGGAAGCAGAATGCCATGGGGTTTCATCATGCCACTCAAAATGGTGGCCAATTTAAAACCGATGACTTGTTTATTTCTGGAATTTTCCATTTAATCGTTTTGAGTTGATCGGGTGTAACTAAAACTGTGGAAAGAGAAACCTCAGCTAAGGGAGGACTAATGAACTTGGACCATGCTACGTGGGGAGGGGTTTCCTTTCGAGTGAGTCAAGATAAACTATATGCCAGAGGTCAGCAGGAAGGCAAGTTTCCCCGGGCATAGCAAATTGTGTTCATCCACAAATACGACCAGTGAGAGGAAGGCAGGGAAGAGTTAATGTGAAATGATAAAGGGCCTTGATGGCAGAGTAAGAAGACTGGTTTATCCGGTGGAAACAGTAAGTGATTGTTGAGCATGTGGGAGCTTATTCTGGATATTGTACATGTAATCAGTTGACAGGAGAAGACGAGGTGGGAAGAGCAGGTAAGAGCTGTGGGGACAGCCTCGATGAGAGTTAGTAGGATCTAGACTGGGATGAGTGAGAGTGGGAAGAAAGGGCTGAGCTCTGGGTGGGAAGAATCACTGAGACATGAAAAGAAAGGTTGGATTTTGTCTTCTCTACCAAGAAGAAAGATGTTCAATGTAGAAAAGATGAAACAGATGTGATTAAAATGGAATTAAATTGCAAGAAGTTCAAGTAAAATATCTGTGTTTTTTTTAAGTAAGTTTAAATCACTAGATAACCCAGAATAATCAAATATTTAGCAATTATGAACAGAGTCAGCTAATAGAATTCCTTTTAAAATGAAATAAAGAGCTCTAGAATAAATAGTATTTTTGCTCTGTATGGGAAATGAGTAAAAATAGGAAGAAGAAAAAGTAAGCTAACTTCAATCCACCCTAGATTTAGTTGACATTTTGGTTTATTTTTTCCATCTCTTTTATGTACAACTTTGTTCCCATGTTAATACATAGGTTGATTATTATCTTATGTATAGAAATTACAGTTTTCATCTTGCTTGAATAATTAAGATATTAATAAAATACTTCATATTCTATAGTAAATTTATTTGTACACATGACTTTTAATAATTGCATAGCATTTAGTAATATGAGTATATTATCTAACCAGAGATAGTTGGATATTAATACATTATAAATTTTCTTTTTACATGAATGTAATATATTTTTGCTTAAATCCTTTTCCTGAATTGTGGATTATCTCCTTGGGCTATTTTTCCAGAAATAAATCTTCAAAAAAACAGAAAAGAATATGAAATATATGAAATAAGTATTCAGTTTAAACATAACCTTTTAAAAAGTTGGATGAGATAGTTCATCTGCAAAACCTTAGTGAAGAAAAGGAAAAAAAGAAGACGGTTGTTTAACCACCCTGCTGCCCTGAGGGACAGCTGATAATGACACATGGGAAATCACATGACATAAAAAACATCTAAGGAGGCACAAGTCAGGTTTGATAATTAACATCAGCCGCACAGCCCAGTTGTCTCTATATTTATGTTGTTATATTGCATTAAGTCTAATTATATGTATTTCTATTTAACTGCAGAAATGAACAAAGCATCAGTATAACTGTTCTCTTAATTCATCATGTTGTTGTTTTAAAATTCTGAATCAATGGCAACAGTAGACAATATTAAAAAGATATCTGAGCCAGGTAATACCCATTGAGACTCAGAGTGAAAATTCTGGCGCTTGGAGTGAGCAGACCAGATACACGGGGCCCTTTAGAACATGGTGTCCGGAGGGGTCCGCTATGGACTTGGCAGTTGACTGGGAAGTGTGAGTGGTGTCAAAGCACAAAGTCGGCAGTCGATGAATTGGGTTTGTTTCACTCTGATGGTTCCCAGATGTATGCTTTGGGCCTAGTTAAGTAATTTTTGAAAGTCCTAACACCTACTTCACAGAGTGGATCTGAGGGTTACACCCCAGAGCAATGAAGTCCGACACATATCTAAATTGTTGCTGTCATCACTTCTGTCCTTCACATTATCCTGGCACCAGATTGATGGGGATTCTCTGAGCAGGGGAGAGAATATTGCAGGAGAGCCAGAAACGCTCCTCACTAGCTCTGAGATCATATCACCAGCTCCTCAGATGGAGCAGATATAGCAGGTGGGGCTCAAAACTGGATGGATAATGGAATCTTCTTGGTGCTCATCTGGTGGGAAGTTGCCATGAGTATCCTGGTAACGGTGAGCTGCCTGATTTGATGCTATGCCTCTCCCATTAGGGTAAACAACCAGGGCTAGACTATCAAATTAAACAAACAGTCTATCCGACATGCTTTTATAATTGTCTTTGTCACGTTGCCAATTTTCTCACACACATAACAGCTCAGTTTTTTGAAAGTCAGTAAAGCCCACTAATGCTGTTCCATGTACTAAGATTATTTCCCAAGCCAGGTTAACTCTACTTAAAACTGATTACTAAAATGGGGGACAAAAAGAGAAAAACGGTGTATTTGATTGCGCTATCATTGACCCAATGACCTGCTTGGTTTTCTGTGGCTAAAGCCCACTGACGTCAGAACTGAAGCTGCTGATCTCATTTTATGGTTTTAAATCAACTTTATTAAGGTGTAGTTTGCATAAAACAATGGAAAATTTCAGGTAGTCGGTTTGATGGATTTTGACAAATGTAGACACCATGTAACCACCGTGCCAATCAATATAGAGGACACTTCTGTTGTCGCCAAAAGTTTCCTGTTTCCCTTTTGCGGTCAGTCCTCCTACCCTTTGCATTCCCCACTCTCCACAGTCACTAATTTGATTTCCATCACTGTAAATTGGGAATCTAGAGTGTCATATAAGTGGAATGATTAGTATGGATGTATGTATCTAGCTTCTCTGGCTCAGCATATTATAGAGATGTGTCCGTGTGTCCATGTTGTGTATGTCACTAATTTGTTCCTTGGGTCAATACTTAGACATGGAATTGTTGGATTATAAAGTATCTATTTAACTTTATAATAAGTGACTGGAGTATTTTTCCAAAGTGACTGTAGCTTTACATTCTCACAAGCAATGTAAGAGAGATCTATATCCAATTCTATATCCTCACCAATGCCTGGATTTTTTTTTTTTTTTTTTTTTTTTTTTTTTTTTTTTTTTTTTTTTAGTCTTCTAAGACTTTAGTCATTGAATGTGTGGTTAGTAGTATCTTATTGTGCTTTTGATGTGCATATCCCTGATGAATAATGATGTCTAGCATTTTTTCCTGTGCTTATGTTTTCCATTCCAATATCTTCTTTCATTGTATTTCTTCAAGTAATGGAAGCAATAGGTGGAGAGGTACCTAGGTGTGGATAAATAAGAAGACCATTCTTTGAGGTTAAGCAGGTTTGAAGTAGAGAGGAAGATAATGAATACGAAAGTGAGCTCACTTCCATCTATTTCCCAGATAACCTCAAAATCATACTATATATGTCTTTTATTCTGGAATATTCTTTCCTCTCTTTCCTACTTATCAAAGTTCTAATATGGCATAGATGTCAGCGAAGGTTTACCTAAACTATGAATTAAGAGAGAGAAATGGCAAAGGTTGAAATGATGTTTTCAGTCACTTGTTTAATATACCTGTAGTATTTATTGAATAGGTTAATGAATTCCATGATCATAAAGAAGATAGACTGGTGAATCCAGTTTAACAAACATTTATTCAGTGTCTACTGTGGGCGTGGTATTGGACCGGGGAGTCACCCTTAATAAATTCAATCCCTGAGATGGAGACTTATGTTGCAATTAGACCATACATGGTGGAATGGACTAAGAAAGTACCAGCATAGAGATGATAAGTGCTATGGAAACACAAGGATTGATGCATAGGAGGGAAAGAAGGGCTATCACAGAAGAAAGGGTACATAGATGGGGACCTGGAGGAAAGAGTAGCAACACATTGCAGATGGATCACGAGAATTCTCACTTCACATTACACAGTGTTTTACAAAGTATCATACTTTAAACAGATATTAGCTTGTAAGAACATGTAATAAAGAACTTCAACATGCAATGGGTATTTAATTTTAAAGCGTGCCTTTAACATTTACGTAAAACGTTTTTTGTACTCGTTCAATAGAAACTTATCGGGCCACGGGGTAAAGCTAGCAATAAAACTTTTGGTCGCAATGTGTTAATTGTAGTTACTGCTTGTTTAAGGTAAATTGCCTTTTTTATAACAGACTATTTAGATTTATATGATAAAGTGCAATTTACCCTATGGAGATGCTCAACATTTAGGTAAATCATTTATTTGGCAACGGAAAGAAAAGTGGCAGGAAAATATTTACCCACTAAGTCATACTTCTGAGAAATATCAAGGAAACATTTAGCTTTATTTATGCACCAAGGTAACACATGTAGTAGAAGGAGTATAATCTCAGATGTACTCAGACTTGGGTTCAAATTTTGGCTTTTCCAAATCTGTATGCTTTGGTCCAATTATTTTCTCCTCTGACTCTCTGTTTCATCATGTGAAAATGGATGTAATAAAACGTTATTCATGCCATTGCTGTAATGTTAGGTCTCAAACTAAGAGTAGCACATGGTATGTGATCCTTAAATGAAATTTCTTTCTCCTTCTTCACCCTTGTGTAATTCTAATGAGCTCAGATTATAAAACTGCTTCTTCATTAGCAATATCATAAATCAAGGCCAACAGAATCCAGATGGGACTACAGTGGAGGTAGGGAAGACGACCAAGGTTTAAAAAATCTGAATCTTTGTAAATGACCTAATTTTTGCCAAAAAAAATACAACCAAATTCTAATGGGTGGGGAAAGAATACTGAATTATCTCAACACTATTAGCATCTCCTTTGGATACTTTATATTTCTTTTATAGATTTTTTTCCAGATTCCATGACATGGCATGTCCTCTTATATAGATGACATGAAAAGTAGGCAAGTCCTGGCATATGAATGATTCATTCATGTCAGTCATTACCATCAATTATTTCTAATATTTATTGAACTAGAGGCCCAATGCATGAAATTGGTGCATGGGTGGGGTCCATAGGCCTGGCCAGTGATCAGGGCTGATCAGGTCCAGGCCAATCAGGACCGGGCCAGAAAGGAGGTGACAGTCCCCAGGCTGGGTGCAGAAGGAACAGATGCCGGATGCCAATGCCATCATCATTGGTGCCCTGCCACCACACGGTTATCCTCCTCCCCCCTCCTCCTTCTCTTGCCACTGCACCATCACCGTGGTGGGCAGGCGGCAGGCCAATCGGGGCCTGCTGGCTGGGGGGAGAGATGGGGCATGGGAGGCTGGCCACCAGTCCTGAGGAGGAAGCCAGCCATTGGCCCCCTTGGGAAAGGGGCTGCACCCACTGCCACCCACCCCCAATTCCCTGTCCCAGCCCAGAGCTCAGCCCTGATCAGGCGATCAGGGACTGCTGGCCAGGGGAGGGACTACAGGAGGTTGGCCAGCCTGGGTAGGTTGGCTGTGGGAGCGCACTGACCACCAGGGGGCAGCTCCTGGGTTGAGCGTCTTCCCCCTGGTGGTCAGTGCACGTTATAACAACCAGTCAATCTGGTCGCTTAGGCTTTATATATATAGACTAGAGGCCTGGTGCACAAAAATTTGTGCACTCGGGGGGAAGGAGGGATCCCTCAGCCCGGCCTGTGCCCTCTTGCAGTCTGGGACCCCTCGGGAGATAACGACCTGCTGGCTTAGGCCTGCTCCCGGGTGGCAGAGGGCAGGCCCAATCCCTAGGTGCAGCCCCTGGTCGGGCTCAGAGCAGGGCTGATTGGGGAGTTGGGGCGCTGCCCCTGTCACACACAGAGCCGCAGGGTGATCAGGGGGTTTGGGCGCTGCCCCCTGTCACACTTATCCTGGTGCCAGGAGGCCTCATGGCTCCGCTGATCCTGGTGCTGGGAGGCATATTACACTTTTACTATATAGAATAGAGGCCTGGTACACGGGTGGGGGCCGGCTGGTTTGCCCTGAAGGGTGTCCTGGATCAGGGTGGGGGTCCCCGCTGGGGTGCCTGGCCAGCCTGGGTGAGGGGATGATGGCTGTTTGCAGCTGGTCACACACCCTTCAGAGTGGGGGTCCCCACTAGGGTGCCTGGCCAGTCTGGGTGAGGAGCTGAGGGCTGTTTTCAGGCTGGCAGGTGACTGAAGCTCCCAACTGCTCCTTTTTTTCTTTTTTTTTTTAAATTCTGGGCCAGCTTTAGCTCTGAGACTCCAGCTCTTAGGCCTCCGCTGCTGAAAGCAGGTTTCTGGCCTTTGTTTGCCTTCTGTATTTGAAACAATGCTGCAATCCTGCTGGCTGAAGCCCAGCGACTAAAGCAGGTTTCTGGGGTTTTGCTTAGCTTCTATATTTGTAACATAGTTGTTTAGAGTTGCAGCTCAGAGGCTGGCAGCGGCAGGCGGGGAACGTTGGAGTCCTCTGTCACTGAAGCAAGCAAGCCTCATGTTAGCTTCCAGCTGCCTGGCTGCCGGCCGCCATCTTGGCTGGCAGTTAATTTGCATATCGCCCTGATTAGCCAATGGGAAGGGTAACGGTCGTACGCTAATTACCATGTTTCTCTTTTATTAGATAGGATATTTGCTATGGGTCAAGCAACATACCAAATGCTTTACATGCATTATCTCATATATCTGTGATGGCGAACCTATGACACACTTGTCAGAGGTGACATGCGAACCCATTTTTTGGTTGATTTTTTTGTTTGTTAAATGGCATTTAAATATATAAAATAAATATCAAAAATGTAAGTCTTTGTTTTACTATGGTTGCAAATATCAAAAAATTTCTATATGTGACACGGCACCAGAGTTAAGTTAGGGTTTTTCAAAATGCTGACATGCCGAGCTCAAAAGGTTCGCCATTACTGTCATATATCCTCCACAAAACTATGAGGTAGGTAACATGATCAGACCTGTTTTATAAATGTGGAACTAATGACACAGAGCAGTTGATGATCAGGCTGCACAGAAAGTAAGGGAGCAATGGAAAAGCATGTGAGCCTAAGTCAGTTTGACTCCCAAACCCTCTCACTGTCTCTGTGCTAAGCTGTCTCCCATTCCTCTCTCTCTCTTTCTCACTCTCTTTGTCTCTCTCTCACACACACAAACACACTCACCTACACACACTCACATGGTCACACACTAATATACACATACATATACATACTCACATATACTCACACACACAGTCACACACACATATTCATACATACACCACACACATACAGCACTCACATACACACACACACACACACACACACACACACACACACATCACAACTTTTCTGGCCCCGGCCCCTGCCTCTGCCTCTTCTTAGGTGAAACTTCACTGTTGTCTCAGAATATTCAGGTTTGGCAAAGCAATTCTCATTCACGTGAGTCAAGCATCACACTTCCACGTGCTGCTGAGCCTTTCCTTAGGAACACAGGGAAGCTAGAGACAGGGCAGAAGCCATCGTGTCAGGTTACACTGGCACGTGGTGCTAGGCCACTTTGGCTAGGTATTGCTAAACGTTCATCTAGTGACAGAAAGAAAGACATGCTATGCTCAGTGTATGCCTGGATTAGTGAGTTCCTGGAGAATAAGCTTCCTTTATAAGAAATAGGAGGCCACGTTGCCAATCACATAAATGTCTAACCAGTATGCTAAACAACTGAAACTAATATAATATAGGATGTCAATTGTAATTGAAAAAAAGAAATAAAAGTTTGCTCATTGGTTTTCATTTATTTTTAGAAAACAAGCCACTTATTCTGCAAAACACAATTGCTCTCCTTGGCAGCTGCATGACAAATTCCTCAATAAAATGTTTTTGCTTTTCCTGGCCACTTTTAGATTCACTGAGAATGATGTTTGACGGAGTGATGATTGCAAATATGAAAGAGACTGATTCCTTAGACTGAGGGACAGACAGGCACACGCAGGACTTGGAAAGCATAGAGGCAAGGTACTGGGTCTGATGGGGGGAGGAGGTGATGTCAGACGGTGTAACAGAGAGGCTACGATCCAAGCCCCAGCTCACCCCTCACAAGCCATGTGGTGGGGGCTGGTTGCACAGTTTTCCTAAACACCAGGCACCTCACCTACCTGGTGGGTGATACTATTTGGTTCACAGTTCTGTATCCATGGACTTACAGGAAATCACATTATCCTCTTCTCTTTCTACCACCTTCTCCTTCCCCTTCATTCTAGTCTAATTTGGGGGCCCCCAGGGCTCACCCCTTGGGCCTCTTGGAGTTTCTGTTTAACTCTTTCCCTTGGTTAC
The DNA here is from genome assembly GCF_963259705.1 of Myotis daubentonii. Taxonomy (NCBI): domain Eukaryota; kingdom Metazoa; phylum Chordata; class Mammalia; order Chiroptera; family Vespertilionidae; genus Myotis; species Myotis daubentonii. The sequence continues at coordinate 11,027,579 of NC_081857.1, forward strand.
CTCGCTTTCAGCTGTGTCTCCTCCAACATTTCCATCTCATGCTGTGCATCTCCACACAGACGCCCTGCTAAGGCATTTTAAATCAACAACAACCACACAGCCACGTTTGTTATTTCTTCCTACATTTCAAAATAGGGCCCCTAGTCTCACACACCCCAAAACTCTGAGTCATCTTTACCGCTTTTTTTCTTGTTCCTTATCTAATCAGTCACCAAATTCTGTAGGTTCTTCCACCCAAATTTCTTGGATAAAAACAGGCATGGAACACAAATGGCTATAATAGTTGTGTCTAACAAGGCTGTTTCCTTCATACAGATTTGTTCATTTTAAAACTAAAATTAAAGGCATTTCTGGGTCTTTGCTTGCAGGGCCTCTCTCTATGCAGCATCTTGCACGCAACACACACATAATCTTTTACTTTCTGCTAAAATCTTCATCAGCCCCCCAGTGCTTCTCAGTGATGGAAACTGCATTGTGTGGAAGGCTCTCTCAGATATCTTGACAGCCTCTCTGGCAGCCTCCTCTTCCATCGCTCATGTTAAATCCCCCTGCTCAGCCTAAGGTAATCCCTGACCTTTCCTGAAATCCACTGACATTTTCCTCACCCCAAAGCTTTGCCATAACATTCTTATTTCTTTTCCTATTCTCCCTATGGCATTGACATATTTGTCATTATTTAGCCAGGCCACTAGACCATGAATTAGCCTGTTCCACCCTAATTGGCCAGGTTTCTTTCTCTCTTTTCTGAACACCCACACACGCACACTACATTGGTTGAGGCATTTCTATAACATTTATCAATTAAAACCTCCCTGGTAGAATTTATTAAAGTAAATTCCCTGACCCAATTTCTGCATGGGGAAGCGGGTGCTGAGCACTCTGACACTATTTGCCTGAGATAGCATGGTAACACCCAGGTTAAGAATTTCGTCCTACAAGAACGCCCCCCCCCACACACACACACTAACAATTTTTGCACACCAGCAGGGTATCCAAGAAGTCACTTCCATTCTGACACTATCTACCTAGAGACAAAGATAGCATCGAAATTCACCGGTTCAGGATTCAGTTCTATAAGACTGACCTTCCCTCCAGACACAAACACTTCAGATGACAGCAGCAAGCCCGGGCTTCTGTGCTTCTGACCAACAGATTGGAGGTTCCAACAAACCCCTGTTATGCCCAGAGTTCGGGGTCCCCAATAATCCACCACCAGGGAGCCTCTTCCGATGCAAAAGCAAGGAGTCTTTATTAATCTTATTAATCAAACCTAGGTTTGGCTCCCAGCCTTTGTCCGACGCAGCGGTAAGGCGAGAGAGCGTATCCCAGGAGAACAAAGGTTATATTTGGGTGGGCTTAGGGGGTGACGTGGGTTACAGAGATTGGTCATTTAGGTCAGGGTTTTTCATCAGGGTCTTACAGCACAAAGGTCAGGAAGTGACCAGCACATTCTGAGGCTTGGGCCGTCCCCCACTATAGCCTTATCAGGACCTTAGCTGCATTCCTGGAGCTTCATTGGTCCACTCAGGTGGTGGTTGGGGAAGTTAGGTCAATACCAGCATTCTTGTGGTCACTCAGAAAAGGAGGGGGCTTGGGCTGAGGGCCCAGCCCTACAAGGCAAGATAGGGGAGAGGGAGGGGAGTATGTTTCTGCTTTGTCCTTTCACCCCTCCACTTGCGAGTGCCAACTGCAGGTTGTTACCCATGCTTCTAATCAACTGGACATAAGTCAGAGGTTCCCACAACTCCGTCTGTGGGTTCTATTCATTTGCTAGATTGGGTCACAGAACTCAGAGAAACCTGTTAGTTATTAGATCACTGGTTGATTATAAGGGGATATAACTCAGGAACAGCCAGAAGGAAGAGATGCATAAAGTATAGGGCAGAGGGGGTAGAGCTTCCATGCCCTCTCCACTGTACCACTTTCCTGGCACCAATACACGTTCACCAAACCTGAACCTTCCCGAACCCAATCCTCTTGAGTTTTTATGTTGGCTTCACTGCAGTTCTGATTGATTAAATAATTGCCATTGGTAATTAATTTAACCTCTAACCTCTCTTTCCTGGAGGTCCAGGTGGGACTTAAAATTCTAACCCTCTAATCACATGGTTGGTTCCATTGGCAACCAGCCCCATTCCTTTGTGAAGTCTAAAAGTCACCTCATTTAACATAACAAAAAACAACTTTTGCAGGCCTGGCGGGCATGGCTCAGGGCTTGAGTGTTGAACTATGAACCAGGAGGTCATGGTTTGATTCCCAGTCAGGGCACATGCCTGGGTGGTAGACTCAATCCCCAGTGTGGGGCATGCAGGAAGCAGTGGTCAATGATTCTCTCTCATCATTGATGTTTCTCTCTCTCTCTCTGAAATAAATAAAAATATACGTAAAATATTTTTTTAAGAAAACAACTTTTTCAGTCTCAACGCTTAGAAAATTCCAAGAGTTCCTGAGAGTTGGGAGCCAGGAATTGTGGACAAAAACCAAATATAGATAAGAAATATATTTAGATGATCTGGATGACTCAATATACATTTCTTACAAACCACAATTTCTTATATATCACAATTAGAGATTCCTGAATGCAAGTATTGGCCCTTCCTTACTGTGCTTCTGAATACTAGATGATCTCCAATTTATTAAAAGCCTTTGGTGTGGTCACTGTATAGGTCCTGAGACAGGGGCGAAAGCGGTGTTAACTATTTCCTGCCAAAAGCATAGACCAATTCTCTATTATTAATTTTTTTTAACCTAAATTTATCATTTTGGAATTGGAAAGCTCTACAGAGATGATTTTAGTTCTAAACTCTTTCTTAACCCATGTGGAAATGAAACCCTGTGGGATAGGGTGGCTGGGCTTAGAACTCACAGCTGGCTTTTGGTAGATTAAGTATGAAGACTCAGGTCTACGTACTGTTGACAGCAGAAGGAACTTGGTTCCCAAAGCAACCTCCCAAAATACCTCATTCAGTGTCCTCCATGTAGAAGATACCTTTGCTGAATGACTGTAGTAAAAAGAATGCAGTGTGGTAGAGTAAAAGAGGTAAGTACAGGTTTGGAATCAAACAAATTGGATTTAGATTCTGGCCTGGTCACTTAATGAGCCGCTCAGATTTTGGTTAATTAACTTCTCAGCTTGTTTCCTCGTCTATGACATGTGGGCAATTATTCCCAGTTCGTGAAGTTGTGTTGGTGAAAAGGTAAAATGTATATGAAGTGATTAAAACCACAACAATTTGAGGTCATTAATATAAAATAATCCTTAGTAAGTTACAAATTTGTATATTTAATGTTTCTTAATAATGCATACATTTTCATCTTAGAAGCTTTTTCTGAACTGAGTCAATGAAGAGTGGATTTCTCTTTTTTTTTTTTGCCCTCAGAATGTTGAAATTTTGGGGGTGGCTGTAAGTGTTACTAAGAGTCCACCCAGTTATTTCTTGTAAAAGTTCCTTTTTTTTCAATGTATTATCAAGAACCATGTGTTCTGCAAAGTGAATGCTTAGAGCATTCAGTGTTGCTGGGTGACAGAGATAATTTTTTTGACACTTTGCAAAGCTCATTGTTTTTCCTTTTCTGGGTTAATAAAAAACAGCTATTCCATTCGCTTCATAAATACATATCTCTAAAGCTAAGTCTTCTGACAGCTTCTGACTGATCTTGACCTTCAGCTCCTTGTCATGATGCTTCCTTGCCTTTCAGGCCAATTCCATGAGCTCAGACAGAAACAAAGACCCTCTGCCCACAATGGCCTGGCCAAAGGGTCTGGTAGGTAACGTCCTGGGAGGCTCTTAGGGAGAATAAATGAAGCACTGGTATCACTTCTAAAACACAGCTGGGCCCTGATAAACGTAGTGTTTTTATATCAAACTAGAGGCCCAGTGCACGAAATTTGTGCACGGGTAGGGTCCCTAGCGGTTGCTGGATGCCAGCCGGGGCCTCCCTTGCCCCGGCTGCTGCTGGCCAGGGTCTCCCTTCCCGCCGTTGGCCGGCTGGCCCCACCTCCTGGGCAATTTGCATATTAGGCTTTTATTATATAGGATATGAAAGTAAAAGTAAGGTGGCTTAATATAAAATGTGAGAGTCACACTAGATGATTTTAAAAGCCAACTTCTATACGCTAGCATGTTTAATACTGACAGGCTTTTATGAACGATTACAGGAGTTCCTTTCCTGGAATCCCTAACGGATCAGTTCCAGCACTGGGTGACCCAGGGTTCTGTTCAGAGTAAGTATGCATGCGTCCGAGAAACACGCTCCTGTTGGAAAGTGCTGTTTTCCTCTTCATAAAGCTCGTACTAACCCACCAAGAACTACCAAGAAGCATCTCAGAAAGAATATCACGACAGGATGCATGGCCCAGGGACTAAGGCATAATTCCAAGCCTGGGAGTTTATTACCCAGGTAAGGTGTTTGAGGCACACACGGGAAAGCGGGGCTAGGACTCTGCTAACCAGACTCAGGTAAATTACTAAAGGGAAACAAGTTCTTGAGGTTACTGTCCATGAATGTGAGCATCTGGCCTTTCCACCGATGTCCTTTAGTGCTTGACAGGCACAGTGCTGGGCTGAGTGGCTCTGTACTATGGCTTGTACCACCTCAATCGGTGTTCTCCACCCGCTGCACAGTGGCATTACTTACCAGAACCACTTTAATTAATCCTGATGCCCCAGCCATTCTCATGTAACCCAGCTGAGGTGCAGCTGGAACATTTGGATTAAAAAAAAAAAAAAAAAAAAAAAAAAGAAGAAGAAGCTTTTCCTGTGATTCATTCCAGTGTGTGGCCAGCCCCAGACATAGATGTAAGACCTTCTAGCAAACCTTCCTTTTAAAATCCACCGCCCTATCATGTCGCTTCCTGGCGCTTGGTTTCCGCAGAATTTCTCCCTGCAGTCAGATTAGAGGAGTCCCAAAGTGGAATTCACCAGCCCGGGTGCTCCTGGGAAATAAGGGAAGCGCTGGCAGGAAAGCGGTTCCGCCCAAACCTGGGCTGAGCAACAGTCCCTCCCCGCTGTGTTGCTCCACCTGCTTCTTACTTCCTTTCACACTTGCTGTTTTCCAATTGCCAAGCGCCCTGGAAGACTACGCGCCGCGCCCTTGTCTCTCCTGCGCTCTTGTTGGCACCTGACAGGCCCCCTAGTAGCAGGAACCACGTCCCTTGGGCGGGGGACCTCCTCCTCAGCTCCAAGCCTCGGAATCAGCACCGCGCGCGCCTGCCGCTCAGCTTTGCAGCACCAGGGCGCCTAAGGTCCTCTGATCAGGTTCCTGGGGCGCCAAGCCTGGCCGCTTAAAACACACCCCTCTCCTCTGTTCCCTCCAATATTTTTGTTTACCTAGAAAGCAGATCTTTACTTTTCCGGATGGCAGCTCGTCGCAGGCCCCACCCGAGCAAAGGGGGAAAGTCCCAGCGCCCGGCTTCAGAGACCTGGTCTCAGGGCCCAGGACCCCTGGTCCACAGTCAAGGGTCCCCAAGGGGCCAGTGACGCCAGCGCCCCCGCCCTGGCTCCGCCCAGCACCTGCCCCGGGCAAACCCCCGTCTCCAGCCGCTCTTTGCCCCACCCTTTGGTGATTCAGAGCCCTGGAACCACCCAGGGCGCTAATTTAAATTGATTTGCAGGACAACTGCGCTCCGCAGCTACCCACAGCTGGACGCGGGAGCCCGCTGGATCTCTTTGTGGAGGCTGCCGAGTGCGGGCGCTGGGTCCCCGTCGCCGCGCCATGCGTCCCGCCCGGAGGGGCGCCCCCGCAGTGCTGCGGCCCCCCGGCTGGCTGACCCTGTCGCTGCTGCCGCTGCTGCTGTTGCTGTTGTGTCCACACGCGGCGCGGGGTGAGTGGGGGCCGGGGACCCAGCCCAGCGGGGTGAGCCCTTAGCCTGAGTGGGAGGGGCTGGGTCAGTCTCCATGACAACCGCGAAGTCTGGGGCCCCGGGAAGGTGAAGGGTGTGGGCGTCGGTAATGGTCCCCTGACACCCCTACCTTTAAAGATGAGAGTCCCCGCCCTAACCGGTTTGGCTCAGTGGATAGAGCGTTGGCCTGCGGACTGAAGGGTCCAGGTTCGATTCCGGCCAAGAGCATGTACCTTAGTTGAGGGCACATCCCCAGTAGGCGGTGTGCAGGAGGCAGCTGATCAATGTTTCTAACTCTCTATCCCTCTCCCTTCCTCTCTGTAAAAAAGCTAATGAAATATATATATATATATATTTTAAAAGTTAGTTTTAGGGGTCTTGCTGTGCGGGACCCCAACTGCACGGCTGTAGGAGTGACTTTAGGAGTGAGGCGTGGATGGCTGAGGAAGCACCCTCTGAGTTTGCAGAGCAGCCAACACTGGGAAGCAGAAAGGCAGGGCTGGGCTGGAGGGATTGTCAACCCCCCAACATCTCTTCAGGGTGGGAGGCCACATAACCGACCACGCGGGCCCCAACCAGAGTCCAGGGATGTGCAGCACCTGGAGCTGGAGCTTCACATCTCCAGGTGTAAGGTTCCAACCGGGACCCAGTCTTTATTGTGCGCCTAGCAACCGTATCTAAGTGGAGAGAAATACTAAACCACTTCCAAACATAACGGAGAGGAGGGGTTTATTCTCGACTTATTTTAGCCTTGAATTCATCGTCAAGATTGGAAGCCCAGCAAGTTGTTGGGATGTCGTCAGTCGGCACCGGATCGAAATGCTACGTGTGTATCAAAAGCCACGGCTGCTTCCCTTTGCGCGGGGAAGGGAATGTTGCTATCAATTGAAAAGTGGTCTTTTTTTAGTTGCAGTTTTTTCATCTCTAGGTGACTGTGGTATCCCCGCCGATGATGTACCCAATGCTACACCAGAATTGGAAAGTCTTACAACTTTTCCTGAGGGATTCATAGTAGGATACTATTGCAATCCCGGTTATGTGAAAATTAAGGGAATGCAGAGCGGAAAACACTGCCTTCCGAACGGTGAATGGACGAAGCTGGAACCATTTTGTAATCGTAAGTTCTTCCTTTCTTTTTAGAAGAGGGAGGGGGCCCTGGCCGGTGTGGCTCAGTTGTTGGCGCTTCCTCCCATGCACCAAGAGGTAGCTGGTTGGATTCACAGCGAGGCCACATGCCAGGGTTGCGGGCTCAGTGCCAGTAGGGGATGTGCAGGAAGCAGCTCATTCCATTTGTTTCTCTCTCATTGGTGTTTCTCTCTCTCCCTCCTCCTCTCTCTAAAAATATTTTAAAAATCAATAAAAGCATATTTTTGAAAAGTTATGGGAATGGAATGTATCCTCTTAAGGTGAACTATATCCCTCTTCCCAGGGACTGGCAATTGATACTTTTCTGGCATTGTTACACCCCAGGATATACCTGTTAGCACTTCACACTCCAGCTGGTTAATGGTATTACTTCCAGGAATAGATCCTGCTTCTTCATTAACAACCCCCTCCTGCTCCCCACACGGTATCTCCTGAACTGACTAACAGAAAATAACCAATAGTTCCTGTTGTTGTTTAGGGAATAAATTAAATATGGACATGTTGGGTAATTGCATTGAGACACATAGTATGGGTGCTCTGTTTGAAATTTGATTTCCTAAAGAAGGACTTCCCAAGTACAACACTGGGGTGCCACTTTTACAATGTCACTATCTGTACCTCAAAACCTATGGATGGCCCAATAGTAGTTTTGACATATACAAGAAGGTATAAAGATAAGATTTGATTCCTGCCTTTGAACAAGTTTGGAGCGTTGGAAGCTACATACACATAGAAACTGCCACCACAAGTATTTTTTTTTAATGGGCTTTGACTTTTTAAAAAACTTATCTGTGATAGAAGGCAGTAGGTTGAAGGACATAAGCCTTTGCACATGTATCCTGTTAGAGTTTATAACTCCACCACCTATGTTACTTTATTTTCTCCTCCAGGTGAGTAGGCACACATCCTCATTTTACAGTTGAGAAAACGTCCTGAGAAGTTAACTCTCTTGAGATCAGCAGCTCTTATGCAGAAGAGCCCGGGTTCAAACTTGAGTATTTTGACAATAAATCCAACTGTCCCATGCCTCCATAAAGTCATGTTTGCCCAGCTGGTTCAAGTTTGTAAATACTTGAATGTACACATTGGCTCCTCTGATCCTTGCCTCAGTAGGTTGCTGTGGGATTGAATGAGTTTGCTTGCAGGAAACGTTTAGAAGTATCCCACAAATATTAGCTGTTATTGTTACTATTGTTGCCCTTGTCCAGGACATTAGCCCAGGAGTGTGGGAATATTGGTTTTCATCTACCCCTGTGCTACATGGGGCAGGCAGGGCAAGGCAACCTGCATTTATTGACTCAGTGCCAGAACTGCGCCATGCAACTTAAACAGGTTATAGTCTTCAAATTGTGGGCCTAGTGACATCTACTTCACAGGCCTTTAGTCATTAGGAAACAAAAGCATACATTTGAATATGCTTGATGCCCTATAAATGCCCTATTGATATTAATATAGTTAAGTGCCAAATATGTGCAAAGAAGTATGCAAAGGGAGGTGATATAAAGACCAGATAATTCTAATAATTAAATATAGATTATAAAATAAAGTGATATTACTCTTTGTTGTTGTTGGTTTGGTAATACTTTTAGGTACCTGTAGTCTTCCACCCAAGGTACGTTATGGAGTTATGAAAGATATTTTTATCCCAGTGAGTTATCGCCCAGCGGGTTTCGTTGTGGAATATGATTGTAATCCGGGCTACGAAAGGAACCATTCCGTATCAGCGCAAGTAACTTGCCTTCAGAATTATACGTGGAGCACACCAGAAGTATTTTGCTATAGTGAGTATAATTTTAAAGAATATTCTTACTTGTATGGTATTTGGGAAAATAGTATTTAATCCTTTATTCATGCTGGAAGTCTGTGTGTACATATTATTATTTGGAATGATTAAAAAAAAAAAAAAAGAATGATTAGAGTCATCTATAAAAGGTTAATATGCAAAGTGTCCCCTTGGGAGTTTGACCTGGAGACCAGGAGTTCACTCGCTTGCTATGATGTGCGCTGACCACCAGGGGGTGGTGCAGAATGAAGGAAGGCCCTGGCCAGCAGCCGGAAAGCCCTGATCAGCCCTGATCGCCAGCCAGGCCTAGGGACCGTACCCCTGCACGATTTTCATGTACCTGACCTCTAGTCCTATCTAATAAAAGAGAAACATGGTAATTGGCATACGACCGCTACCCTTCCCATTGGCTAATCAGCGAGATATGCAAATTAACTGCCAGCCAAGATGGCGGCCGACAGCCAGGCAGCTTGAAACTAACATGAGGCTTGCTTGCTTCAGTGACGGAGGACTCCAACGTTCCCCACCTGCCTTGCCAGCCTCTGAGCTTGCAGTTTAAGAAACATTGTAACAAATATAGAAGCTAAACAAAACCCCAGAAACCTGCTTTCAGAGCTGGAGTTATACATTGTTTCGATTATAGAACGAAACAAACCAGATACCTCCTTTCAGCAGCAGAGGCCTCAGAGCTGGAGCCAGAGCTAAAGCTGGCCCAGAATAAAAAAAGAAAAAAAAAGAAAAAAAGGAGCAGTTGGGAGCTTCCGTCAGCCTGAAAACAGCCCTCAGCCCCTCACCCAGACTAGCCAGGCACCCCAGTGGTGACCCCCACCCTGAAGGGTGTGTGACCAGCTGCAAACAGCCATCATCCCCTCATCCAGGCTGGCCAGGCACCCCAGTGGGGACCCCCACCCTGATCCAGGACACCCTTCAGGACAAACCAGCCGGCCCCCACCCATGCACCAGGCCTCTATTCTATATAGTAAAAGGGTAATATGCCTCTCAGCACCGGGATCAGTGGAGCCGAGAGGCCTCCCGGCACCGGGATCAGCGTGACAGGGGGCAGCGCCCAAACCCCCTGATCGCACTGCGGCTCTGTGTGTGACAGGGGGCGGGGCCACACCTCCCTATCGGCCCTGCTCTGTTCGTGACAGGGGAAGGCGCCCCAACCCACTGATCAGCCCTGCTCTGTGCCTGATAGGGGGGAGCTCCCCAACCCCCTGATCGCCCTGCGGCTCTGTGTGACAGGGTGCGGTGCTCCAACCCCCTGATCGGCCCTGCTCTGTGTGTGACAGGGTGCGGCGCCCCAACCCCTGCCCCCCCCCCACACGGGCCCTGCTCTGTGTGTGACGGGGTAGAGCCATAACCTCCCCATCGGCCCTGCCCTGAGTGTGACAGGGTGCGGCGCCCCAACCCCCTGATCCGCCCTGCTCTGCGTGTGACAGGGGGCGGTGCCCCAAACCCCTGATGGGCCCTGCTCTGTGCGTGACAGGGGGCAGCGCCCCAACCCTCTGATCGGCCCTGGTCTGTGCGTGATGGGGGGAGCTCCCCAACCCCCTGATCAGCCCTGCTCTGTGCGTGACAGGGTACAGAGCCCCAAACCCCCTGATGGGCCCTGCTCTGTGAGTGACAGGGTGGCACCGCAACCTCCCCATCCACCCTGCCTTGAGTGTGACAGGGGGCGGTGCCCCAACCCCCCAATCGGCCCTACCCTGAGCGTGACTGTGGGTGGCATTGCAACCTCCCAATCCGCCCTGCTCTGTGCATGACAGGGGCGGCGCCCCAACTCCCCAATCAGCCCTGCTCTGAGCCCGACCAGGGGCTGCACCTAGGGATTGGGCCTGCCCTCTGCCACCCGGGAGCAGGCCTAAGCCAGCAGGTGGTTATCTCCCGAGGGGTCCCAGACTGTGAGAGTGCACAGGCCGGGCTGAGGGACCCCCCTACCCCCCGAGCGCACAAATTTTTGTGCACCGGGCCTCTAGTTTTATTATAATTAGGCAAACTAAATACTTGAGAGAGATAGGAATATTAATTGATGCACAGATTTCACATTTAATTAGTTTAAGATTACCATAAATGAAATGAAAGAAGTATATATTCCTAAATAGGCTGCTTTATTGAAACTTATAAAATGACTGTAGGATTTAAACAGACTCAGGATAAGAGATTACCAGTGGTTCAGATGATGAATTTGCATAGATGTGCCTAATAACTTAAAAAAAAATTTCTACTGCCTTCTAGAAAGATCATGTTCTGATCCTGGACAAATAGAAAATGGTCATATCATTATACCAACTGACATATTATTTGCCTCAGACATCTACTTCTCATGTAACCCAGGGTGAGTTTTTGCATACTAACCATTCTATATTTAACAAATGAAAAAACAAATTAGAATTTAAGATGGAGATTTTTAGAAGTATGGACAGTGTTCACAAGCTAGTAGCAATAAAAAAATCCCTCTGCTCAAAGGTTTTCCTCATAAGCTTATCACAGTTAAATTTAGTAAAATGGGCTAAGAAAGGAAGATGTTTTATACCACCAAATTCTCTAAATTCTTAGGTTTCGGTACATGTGATTCATTATAAAAATTTAAATGTCATTGGTAAAGGAAATTACTTGCAGAAATTAAATGCAAGATTTAAATGAAACCAGTCTTTAATTTACCTAAATAATAAATTTGCATATGTTTTTAGCATGTATTTATTTATTTGTTTTTCTTTATTGATTAAGGTATTACATATGTGTTCTTATTCCCCCATAATCCTCCCACCCCCTCACTCATGCCTTCACCCCTCCTCGTGTCTGTGTCCATTGGTTAGGCTTATATGCGTGCATACAAGTCCTTTGGTTGATCTCTCCCCCTTACCCCCACCCTCCCCTACCTTCCCTCTGAGGTCTGAGCAATGCTTCTCTGTCTCTGTTTTTGTTTGTCAGTTTATGTTGTTCATTATATTCCACAAATGAGTGAGATCATGTTAATACGTTTTTTACATGCAAAGAATCTTACAAAATATCTTAGGTTAAAAACATGTACTTCTAGTGTTACAATATCATCTGACCAAGGTTTTTTATAAGTTCTCTATTTAGAGAAAGGGACTCGCTCACTGAATATTATAAGTGTCTAAGATACCGCTGAAAACTTTATATTCATTTTCTCATTTAATATCTGCAAATTGAATTATGATATTTTACTCTGTGTGTATGTCCATTTTTATAAAATAATATCAGTATCACTTATGTCCTATGCTAAACACAGATATTTAGATCATTAATATCAAATCTGGGGTTACTTTGAACCCTTAAGTATAAGTGTATTCTATTATTCTATGAAGCCCGTTTTGATCTTTGAGAACTCAGAAATAGAAAATATTCAAGCATCTATATAATTTTAAGATGTTTTAAAATACTTTAATATTTTCTGAAATGTGCTCCACCCAAATAAGAAATGTTTTGCATGTCTTATAATTGTTTATCCTTTGGATGTCACTTTTTTTAATTTAATTTTTTTCTGTTTCTTTAAACTACCATACGAACTTTTATCAACTATTGTTTTGTCTCCATCTACTGGTATAGTGAATATTTTTAGATGATATTCTGGAGAATTTAAGAGAACTCAACTTTTCTTGTCCTCTCATTATTTAGGTACAAATTAGTTGGTGAAAATTCTACTTTCTGTTATTATAAAGGAAAGGATATGGCTTGGGCTGATCCATTTCCAGAGTGCCAAGGTAAGACTGAAAGAATCTAAGCACTCACGTTGTGGGCCTAAATTATCAATGACAAATTACTTTCTGTTCATTAAGAATTATTCACAGTGTATATCTATAGTACCCTCACTTTCTAATGTGTGTCTGAGCTAATTTAAAGACTTTTATCTGTAATTCTCCTTAATTTATTACCTTTGGAGATAAAGCATTAAAAACAAACTAAAGTTTGTGTTGTGGTTGGTCATTTATTATCTTGCCATTTCTCCAACCAGTCAGACAAAATAGGGTGGGGGAGGAGCCCTCAATGGATTCATCCCGTCAGCCCTGAAAATCCCCCATCTACTGGAGAGAGGCACTCCCAGAGGAGGGCCAAGCACCACCTTTTAAAGTGTGGGAGCTAGGGCAGGAGTTCCACTTGCCTGAGTTCAAAGATGATACTGATTGCAATGGCCTCCAGCCTTCATTCTTGTACTCTATGACTGTTTCATCTATACTCTACCCAGAGTTATCCATCTGAAACACCACCATGACTTGTCTTTCCTTCGGATAGCTTGATGGGGCTGACCAGCAGACCCCGAGCAATGGATGAATGATTCCTCTGACACAGGATTGCTGTGAAAGAGAAGGCTAAGGGACTGCCTGGCTAAAGGAACCAGACAGCCTCGATCGCCTGCCTGGTCAGGCTTTTATTGTGACAGCAGTTTGAGATGAAGTTTATCTTTTACATACAATCAGTAGTGTAGGTAATCTTGGGAGAACACATGTGTTTGCAGTGTCCTTTAAGCAAGGACACCCAAAGATTAAGCATAAAGATTCCTGTAAACACCCGGGGGTCTGCACATGCACAGACTTGTTTGGAAAGGTTAAGGAATAATTAGGTGTGCCATAAACAAGCCGCCTTCAGCATGCTTCCCTTTTCTCTGTAAGGGAACGTCCTCCTTACAGACTTTCCAACCAAGTCTTATGTGCTCCCCAACATAGCTTATTAGTGTCTCCTCATCACTTACAAAGTTCAAACTTCTTGGTATAATGTACAGGCTGGGCATGGTCTACCTACTTATCCATGCTCATGTCAGGCCCTCATACTTTATGCTCTACCCACACAGACTACAGTAGTTTTCTGTGTACCTCATGCTCTTCATGTCCCCACATCATTCCTTGTGCTGCTAACTCTGCCTGATATGTTCCTTCTTTGCTTGATTGATTGGGTTTTTGTTTTTCCTTCTTAGTATGGGTCTGCTCTGATTGTCTTTCTAGAAGCTTTGTCTGACCTTCCAAGCTGGTTAACTCTCCTTCTCTCTTTCCACACCACTGTGCATGCTTTTGTGTTAACCCTCACCATTTTGTATTGAAATGACGTCTTTAAATCTCTTTCCCTGCTATATTTGAAGACATAGGAACAATATCCTATTCTGTTTTGTACCTCTAGATGCAGGACAATGCCTGGTGTGTATTAGGTGCTCAAAAAAAATGTGTGAACTGAACTGATGGTGATATGGTAATCATCACATACCCTAGCCTAGTGTAAATCAAGATTACTCCGATTTGCTCCTTGCTTTGATTAATGGCCTAAAAGTAATTTAGAAAGCTGTTAGCATTCTCTGGGTACATATGGACATTTGGTGTAATAATTTGATGTATACATGGGATCACATTACTTTCCTGCTTAAATAAAAGAGAGGAACAACATCATGGCTCTACAGAATGTGGAATCACTGAACCTTTTTGGGGGCATCTTCCAGGGGTAGGCCTCTGTTTATTATGTAACTAGAGTAATTCTGCTTGTAAATGTTTTACGCACTCAGCTGCTTGATAAGGTTTGCTTTAAATAAAAGGCTATCAGTCAGTACATGCTTAAAGATTTGTATCCTAAATGTCAAAATCAAAGTGGCACATTTATGATCTTTTCGTCTATCCCAATGACCTATTCCTATTTCCCAAGTATGCTAGTTGAATACCCAGTGTCTTTCAGTTGATATCATTTCCCCAGGGAATGACAGCAATGTCCTTTTCTCAGTTCTGTTTTAGAATAAGGGTGCATCCTAGGTTTAAACTCAAGTTCCATTTACTTCCTAAGGTCTCTGTCCTGTTTTTATGGCCCCTGAACTCCTATGCTTTTTCCAGAACCTATTTGATGGATAACGTGTGCAAACTTAATTGTAATTTTTGTTTTACACATGTGTTCTAAATCTTATTACAGTCCTGTGCTGCATAATGACATTCCAGGCAATGATGGATTGCATTTACAATGGTGGTTTCATCCTATATAATAAAAGGCCAGAGGTGTCACGACCAGAAGACCAGAGACCAGACCACCACAGCTCCTTGCAGGGCTGGCCCCACCCCCAAGCAAGTGGTTAGGGGCAATCAGGCAGGCAGGCAGAGTGGTTAGGTTAGGAGTGATCAAGTAGGCAGACCAGTGGTTAGGGACAATCAGGTAGGCAGGCAGGTGGTTAGGGGTGATCAGGTAGTCAGATGGCCCCTCACTGGGCTGGCCCCACCCCCAAGCAGGTGGTTAGGAGTGATCAGACAGGAAGACAGAGTGGTTAGAGGAGATCAGGTAGGCAGGCCAGCAGCTAGGGGAGATCAGGTAGGCAGGCCAGTGGTTAGGCACAATCAGGTAGGCAGACAGCCCCTTGCAGGGCTGGCCCCACTCCCCAGCAAGCAGTTAGGAGTGATCAGGTAGGCAGGCAAGTGGTTAGGGATGATTAGGTAGGCAGGTGAGCGGTTAGGGGCAATCAGGTAGGCAGACGGCCCCTTGCAGGGCTGGCCTCGCTCCCCCAGCAAAGAAAGAGGGAGACCCAGGCCAGCCAAGCCATCGCACCCCAGCCTGTCGCCTGCAGAGGGAGGCCACCGGTGGCAGGGGAGGGCGAGCAGCGCTGCACAGATGGCAAGCAGTGGCAGCAGCGGGGGTGGGGCCAGCTGCCTGCAGTGGGGTGTTTGGAGTGGGGGTGGGGGTCAAGAAAGCCCTGATAGGCCCTGATCTCAGGCCAGGCCTATCTGAGGGGTCCCGGATTGTGAGAGGGTGCAGGCCGGGCTGAGGGACCCCCAAGTGCATGAATTTTGTGCACCAGGCCTTTAGTAGGATTATAATGGAGCCTGGGTGTGCAGTAGGCTAGCCCATCTAGGTTTGTGTAAGTGCACTCTGATGCTCCCACCATGACGAAACTGCACAACAACGCCTTTCTCAGATCTTATCTCCATTGTTAACCTACACATGACTATAACTTAGCATTCACGTTTTATAGCATTTGTATCCCAAACTCTAAATATACTACCTATTACTTAACAGGTATGTGTAAGCATCCCTCACTGATAATGCTAAATTTAGAAAAATGGTAGGTTTTCATCTTTTTAAATAAAATACTTAACATATTTTTGTCTTACGTATCATAAAAATACAGCTATGTTTTATTAGTTAAAATACATGAAAGTTTTTCCGAATAATTTTTTTTTTCCAGAGCCACCAGAAATTAGCAATGGAATAATTCAAAGGCAACAGAACTCTTATCAATATAGACTTTCCATAGCAGATTAGGCACTACAAAGGCTTCTTCCTAATTGGAGACAACTCATTTATTTTATTGTAAAGTAAGAATTGGCCAAGGAAAATGGAGTGGCCTGAATGCAAAGCTAATCAGTTTACTCTGCTATATTTTTACTGTCTGGTCCACGTATGGGTTCAGAGATTCTATGCACTCCCTGAGAAAGAATTGTTGTACATAAGCATATTTGCATTTTTCTGGGGAGCACAATTTTTCATCAGATTTTCAGAGGGTTTTAAAAAGGAAATTTTATATACTTACATATATGAAAATATATACACATATACATTTATATACATACATATATGCCCCATGTTTTTAGCAAATTAGCTTAAATTTGCTATTGCTATTTTTTTTTAATTTTAAAATTATCCCCATCCCTACCTCCCCCCCTTTTTTGGCAACCATCATTTTGTTCTCTATATCTATTGGTTTGTTTCTGTTTTGTTTATTCATTTGTCTTGTTTTATTTTTCAGATTCCACATATAAGTGAAATCATAGGGCATTTGTCTTTTATTTACTTAGCATAATGTAGGTCCATCCATGCTGTTGCAAATGGCAAGATTTCGTTTTTTTATGGCTAAATAATATTCACACACACACACACACACACACACACACACACACATCACATCTTCTTCATCCATTCACCTATTAATGGACACCTAGGTTGCTTCTATATCTTGGCCATTACTAGTTATGATGCAATAAACATAGAGTTGCATATACCTTTTCAAATTAATGTTTTATTTTTCTTCAGATAAATATTCAAAAATGGAATTGCTGGATCATACGACAGATCTATTTTTAATGGTTTGATGAATCTCCATACTGTTTTCCAAAGTTGCTGCACTAATTTATTTACAATCCTACCAACAGTGCACAAGGGTTCCCTTTTTTCCACTCTTCTCCAGCACTTTTTTCCCCCCAGCACTTGTTATTTGTTGATTTAGTGATGATAGCCATTCTGACCATTGTGAGACAACATCTCATTGTGGTTTTAATTTGTATTTTTCTGATGAACAGTGATGTTGAGCATCATTTTACATGTATGTTGGCGATCTGTATGTTCTCTTTGGAGAAGTTTCTATCTAGGTCCTTTTCCTATTATGTAATTGGATTGTTTGGTTTTTTGGTGTTAGGTTGTATGAGTTTATAATGAATTTTGAATATTAAACCCTTATTGGATGTATCAATTGCTGGTATCTTCTCCCATTCAATGGGTTGTCTGTTGATTTTGTCGATGGTTTCCTTTGCTGTGTGTGCAACATTTTAGTTTGATGTAGTCATATTTGCTTTATTGTTTTGTTTTATTTCCCTTGCCTAAGGAGACATATCCAAAAAAATATTGTTAAGAACGGTGTCAAAAAGTTCACTGCTTACGTTTTGTTCTATAAGTCTTGCAGTTTCAAGTCTTACACATAAATCTTTAATCCATCTTGAGTTTATTTTTGTATATGGTGTAAGAAAGTGGTGCAGTTTTATTATTATTTTTTGCATGTATCTGTTCAGGTTTCCCTATAGCACTATTGAACAGACTGCCTTTACTTTTATTTAGTTTTAATCTTTATTGAAAGTATGACAGATGCCCCCCTTTTTTCCCCTATTGACCTCTTCTAGCCCACCCTGTCCCTCTCCCCAGGCCCTCACCATCCTATTGTCTGTCCATGGGCTATGCATATATGCATACAAGTTCTTTGGTTGATCTTTGCCCATCCACCCACCCTCCCCTGCCTTCCCTCTGAGATTTAACACTCTGTTCCACGCGTCTATGTCTCTGGACCTATACAAAATGAACAGACTGTCTTTAACCAATTGTATATCCTTGCCTCCTTTTTGTAAATTAATTCACCGTATTAATGAGGATTTACTTCTGGGCTCTCCATTTTATTCCATCACTTTATAGGCCAGAAGATATTGTATGGTTATTATAGATTTATAGTATAGTTTTATATCAGAGAGTGTGATACCTCCCACCTTGTTCTTTCTCAAAATTTCTTTGGTTATTTGGGGTCTTTTGTGATTCCATATAAATTTCAAGAGTAGTTGGAAACTCAAACAAATAATAAAAGCACGGAGTCACAAAAAAATGTAAAACATGAAAATACTAGAGAATATGAAGAACAATGACAAGGGTAAATGAATACTGAAAGGATAAATGCAGCATCTTGTGGGGTTTGAATTGTATGTAGAATACAGACATGCGGTAGCAATAAACCAAAAGACAAGAAGGGGTAACTTCAATTTAAAGGTTCCCAGGTTTAAGCAGTCCTGAAAAGTGGTAAAAGAGTTCATCTGCATAATTGACTTATAGTATAATACTGTAATCTCTAGGGTTGTCTTGAAAATAATAATAAAAGAATATAAAAATTACAAACTAACAGAGGAATTATAAGGAATACTTAATCCAAAAAGCAATAAGAACAAAGGAGTGACAAAAGGAAACATAAAATAAGTCCTGGCCACGTAGCTCAGTTGATTAGAGCATCATCCAGATACACCAAGGTTGCAGGTTTGATCCCCAGTCAGGGTACATACACAAATCAACCAATGAATGCATTAATAAGTGCAACAACAAATCTATGTTTCTCTCTCTCTCCTTCTCTTTCTTTCTAAAAAATCAATTTAAAAAGGGAAACATAAAATAAATGGATGGAATAGAATATTGATAGTAATATGTTTGATCTAAACCTAATTGTATCAGTTAATTACATTGTGATTTGACTAATATTGTCAGACTAGATTAATAAAGTAAAATTGAACTATTTGCTATTTATAAGAGCCACAATTTAATGATAAGAATACTGAATAGTTGAAAGGATGGAAAAAATATGCTATGCAAACAATTACCAGAAAATAAAAAGCTGTATAACTCTATTAGTATCCAAGTATACTTTATAATAAAACAGTTAATCACCATAAAGAGATCAGTTCAACAGGAATAGATCACAATCTGAAATCTATGTGCCCTTGGAAAAATAGCTTCAATCTCTATATAGCAGAGATGGGCAGAAAGAAAAAGAGACAAATCCACACAATTATAGTTTGAGAATTCCACATCTTTCTCTCAGTAGGTAACCAAAAATCAGAATATAGAAGACACGACCAACAATTAAACTTTAAAAATAACAGATAAGCGTATTGAACCCCCTAAGTGTTGTTTTTAAATATACATGGAACATTGACAATACGCTGGGCTCTAAAACACCATGCATTTAAGAAGATTGAAATTACTCAGAGCATGCTTTCTGACTCCAGTGGAATTAAATTAGACAATCAAATAAAAAGATAACTAGAAAAGTAACTTCCAGGAAATTTAAACTGCAATACTACAAAGTCCTTTGGATCCAAAATGAGATCTTGGAAGAACAAAATAAATTGTATAGATGTTGGCCTTTAGACGAAAAGTCCATATGAAAACTTTACTTACCCTAATAATAAAACCTATCATTTTCTGAGTGCCTGCCAAGAGCCGTGTTACCTGCTAATGTATTTTACTTGTTATCCCTGGGGGAACTTTGACTGCCAAGGGCCATTTGGATATTGATAACATCATTCATGGGCCACACAAAATTATCAACTTTAAAATTAGCCTGCTATATTTGGTCAAACACTTAATTAACTCACCCCTAAGGCTTTGGCAGGACCAGACCAAATAATTTCCTGAGCCTTATACGGCCTGCAGGCACGAGGTTCCCCACCCCTGAAATAGCATCCTATGCGGTCGGTAAAGGATGTAGAAATACATGACACAACATCTGAGCGCCTAGAGCAGGATGTGTGCCGATGCTGTTGGCAGTAGTAGTGCTGGATGATGTAACACGTGGCTTCAGGGACAGACTGTGTGAAATAACTCACCCAAATTATTTCCCTTATCCCTTACAGTAAGGTGACACAGTCTGCTCTGTTTTTACTCTCATTTTATATGCGAGGAAACCGAAGTTCAGAGGGATTAGAAAACTTGGTCTCTAGGATGCAGTGAAAACAGGCCTAAGCACAATTCAGTTCCGCCTTAAGAGGGCTTTTGCATACACAATCTGGAAAATATTATGCTAAGTGAAATAAGCCAAATGGAGAAAAACACATATCACATGAGCTCACTTATTTGTGGAATCTAATGAACAAAAGGAATTGGCCAACAAAATAAGACTGGGAGCAGGGAAGCTTGGGACAGATTAACATACCTCCATGTGGGGTTAGCGGGACAAGAAGAGATAAACCAAAAACTTATGTAGGTATATGCATAGCCCATGGACACAGGCATAGAGTGGTAAAGACCTGGGGGGAGGGAAGGGTAGGGAGGAGGGGGAAACAGGGTGAGAAAATAGGCGATATCTGTAATACTATCAAAAATTATATTTAAAAGAAAACACAGTTAAATGGTCCTGAAGACCTAAAATTTTACTACGTTGTTATTTGTGATTCTCAGAATAAGATCTTAACTGAAGTTGTGCTTTAGACATGTTAGCTCACCTAAAAGCCAAAGAGGAGCTAATCTGATGTGTGTAAAGTTGGTAGCCAGTACAAGAAGAGAAAAAAGGGGGAGTTATTTTATTCTGACTTTATGTCTTTAAAAAAGAAGTGAAACGAGAGACGTTTCCAAGGTCACTACCATATCCTGCAAGCTGCAGAAAACAGAACTCTGCAATTATCTCTGTTGTGATCATCTCTATTGGTCCAATGTTTGCACCCTGCTATTCTTTGGTCTTGGCATGAGCAAAGGAAGACGATGCAAGAGAGAAAATATCTTTATTTGGGGTGTGTCACAGAATGAGATCACTGCTGACTCGGACTTCTGTTTCCTTTCTTCACACAGAGAACAGTTTCGGTATCGCAGTACTACTTTGGTGTATTTATTGCCTATCGGTATAATTTATGTGGAAGCAAAAACAGTGTAGCATTTTACATCCTTGGGAAATACACGAGACTTGGATGACTAAATGTCATGGTTAGGTGTTTGTGGGGCGAGAAAGAGAAGAGTCATTGAGTTAGCAATGGGTTCCTAAATCTTCAGAGCATTATTTTGCTAATGTGTTAAAAACATTTTTCCTCCACAGAAATTCCTACAACTCCTCAGAAACCCGCCACGACGGATGCTCAAGGCACCAAAGCCCCATCATCACATCAGAAACCCACCACAGTAAAGGTTCCAGCTACCGAGCCCCTACCAGCTCTTCAAAAATCCACCACAGTAAATGTTCCAGGTACAGAGTCCCCGTCAACTCCTCCGAAACCCACCACAGTAAAGGTTCCAGCTACCAAGCCCCCATCAGCTCTTCAAAAACCCACCACAGTAAATGTTCCAGCTACAAAGCCCCCACCAGCTCTTCAAAAACCCACCACAGTAAATGTTCCAGCTACAAAGCCCCCACCAGCTCTTCAAAAACCCACCACAGTAAATGTTCCAGCTACAAAGCCCCCACCAGCTCTTCAAAAACCCACCACAGTAAATGTTCCAGGTACAGAGTCCCCATCAACTCCTCAAAAACACACCATCATAAATGTTCCAGCTACAGAAGCCCCATCAATTCCTCAGAAACCCACCACAGTAAATGTTCCAGCTACAAAGTCCCCACCAACTCTTCAGAATCTCACTACAAGAAATTCTTCAACTACAAAAGCCCTACTAATTCCTCAGAAACCCAACTTGACTGTTCTAGCTATGGATGCCCCACCAACTTCTCAGAAACCTCTCACAGCCAATGATTCAGCCACAATAGCCAAACTATCTCCTGTCTCAAATGTTCTATCTACAGAGACCCAACTAACAGTCCAGACTCTCATGACAAATTCTTCTGCTACACGAGCCACACCAAAACCCCAGAGCTTCACCACAGCAAAAGCTTCCTATACACAGAGTCTCCCAGTAACACAAAAATTCACTACGGTACATGCCCCAATGACTAAGGGTCTCCATACCACACAAAGATTGACATCTGCTCATATTGCAGCCACACCGAATCAAGCTGATTTCACGACACCAAGCACCTCGAAAGGAAGTGGACTCCTTACAACAGGTGAGCTGACACTGCTCTGGTTCCAGAATATATATGGATCTAAAGTGCTATGGTGGCAAATGTCAACTTGACCAGGATTACGTAATTAAATAATCTGGGATCTGTTGTAGTCAGAGTTGTTTTCATACTCATGTTTTGGACTTTCTTCCGAGGCAGAGTTGGATTGTGGTTAGGGCAAATCTTTAAAAAAGGAAACATTTTGCAATGATATAGAAAAAAAGGTGTGCCCCCATAAAAACGATGCTAAGTTAAGGTTGGTGAAGAAATTCTGTTTTCTAGATTAGCGTTAGGAAGTCGTTGAATTTTTCAAGACTCTTCCTCGAACCAAATAGATGCCATCCTTAAAGTTGATTTCTGGGTCTGGTTCATTGACAGAGACCCGTCCCTCAAGCATGCTAAAAGCTCTCTCCAGATTCCCTAGAGTTGCTAATTTGGTAAAGCAGCTCAACAGTGTCTTCTAAGTAATTGAAAACACAGTTCTTTGAATTAGTTCATAATAATGCAGGGCTCTTTAAATAAAGGCACTTGAAGTAGAATGTGCTATAGACTTTAGAACTACCTGTTGAGTGAATACATGAAACCCATTTTACTGATTAATGCTGCTTCAGATCACTAGGATGTCTTCTTGTCCCACGTCTTGCCTAATGTACAGCCATTTTTTAAAAATATATATTTTATTGATTTTTACAGAGAGAAAGGGATAGGGATAGAGAGTTAGAAACATCCATCAGCTGCCTCCTGCACATCCACTCTGGGCATGTGCCCGCAACCAAGGTACATGCCCTTGACCGGAATCGAACCTGGAACCTTTCAGTCCACAGGCCAATGCTCTATCCCCTGAGCCAAACTGGTTAGGGCTGTACAGCCATTTTTTATATGCATTCTTCTCCAATAGGGATACCTATTTTGTTTTATTTTATGTTGTTCCTTGGAAAATCTCAATATAACTGAGCCAAGAGATAATTTTCAAAAACATTATTTTAACATTTTTATTGAAGTCAACACCCATGCAGAAAACATACATGTGTGGCTTAATAACTTTTTTAAAAAAATTGAATTTATTGAGGTGACATTGCTTAATAGGATCATATAGGTTTCAGGTGTGGATTTCTGTTACACGATCTGTATATTGCACTGTGTACCCACTACCCAAAGTCAAATCATGCACCATCATCATACATTAGGCTCCCTTCACCCCACCCCACACCCTTTGATCTGGCAACCACTACACTGCTGTTTGTGTTCATGAGTTTCAGATTTATATCCCACATATGAGTGAAATCATATGGTTCTTAGTTCTTCTGCCTGACTTATTTCACTTAGCACAATATTCTCAAGATTCATGCATGTCATCACAAATGGCAGTATTTCATTTTTTTATGGCTGAGTAGTGTTCCATTGTGTATATGTACCAGATGTTCTTTATTCAATCCTCTATCACAGGACACATTGGCTATCTCTATGATTTGCCTACGGTGAATAACATTGCAATAATATAGGGATGCATACATGTTTTCGAGTTTTTTGGGTATATACCTAGGAGAAGGATTGCTGGGTCATATGGCAGCTCTGGTCTTAATTTTTTGAGGAACTTCCATACTGTTTTCCATAGTGTCTGTACCAGTATACATTCCCACCAGCAGTGAATGAGGGTTCCCTTTCTCCACAACCTCTCCAGCACTTGTTATTACTTATCTTGTTGGTAATAGCCATTCTAAAAGGTGTGAGGTGGCATCTCATTGTAATTTTGATTTTCATTTCTCTAATTGCTAGTGAAGTTGAACATATTTTCATATATCGTTGGCTGTTTGTATGTTTTCTTGGAAGAGGTGTCCATTCAGATCCCCTGCCCATTTATTAATTGGGTTGTTTTTTTGTTTGGTGTTGAGTTTTATGAGTGTTTTTTTTTTAATATATCTTAGATATTAAAACTTTGTTGGAGTTAGTGTTTGCAAATATCTCCCATTTGGTTGGCTACCTCTTTGTTTTGTTGTCTTTTTTTTTTTTTTCCCTGTGCAGAAGCTTTTTAGTTTAACGTAGTCCCATTCATTTATTTTTACATTTACTTCCATAGCCTTTGGGGTCAAGTTCATAAAATGTTCTCTATGACCACGGTCCATAAGTTTGGTACCTATGTTTTCTTCTATGTAATTTATTGGTTCAGATCTTATATTTAGGTATGTGATCCATTTTAAATTAATTTTTGAACATGGGGACAAACTATAATCCAGTTTCATTCTTTTGCATGTGACGTCCAGTTCTCCCAGACCATTGATTGAAGAGAGCAATGTATTAATTATTACAAATGTATTTATTTGAAAGTAATTTTTGCAATGACTCACTCATATTCATTGAAAGGTTTAAATAATAAAGTGATATAGTCATTTAAGTTTTGATAACATCTGCTGAAAAAAAACTTCAGTTTCTGGTAGTTTCTTGATCATAGGATCAGATCAGTAGTTACTATTTAAGCTTTTGAACTTGTTTCTTGTCATCAAATCATATGACCAAATTTACACGGTGTTTGTTTCGGTATTCAGTAACTCTTTATCATGTTTACTGTTTATAATGTTAACTTGATGAATAGATATAGGCACTGGTGTGTATTTTATTTGATTGTTCATAATGTGTAATTGTTTTCGTAAATTTATTTATAATTATTTCTTTTAGTTGTGGAAATCTGAGTTACTTTTGAACTTTCAAGTATAGTTTATATATATATGAAATTTGTAGCAAATAAATGAATTTAGTAATTTTTTTAAATTTTCTTCTTCTTTAGGGAATACCATCATTGCAACTGGTAAGTCTGACTCCTTGACAGTTCAAAGAAATTGTCATCACTGTAGGTACCGATGTTTCTGGAAGAGAATATTGTGTTATAACTGTCGTAGGTATACTGTTAAAAGGCTGTGTTCATGGATGCCAAAGAGAAAACAGGTAAATGTATTTCGTGATTATGTTTCGTGGACACCATTAAGTGTTTGGTATGTTTCTAAGTACTCTTCCCAACCATGTTCTTGTTCCAAAGTAATATTAGGAAAACGTCAAATCATTGGGCCGCGCAATCAAGGATTATTATATGCCTATTGTTTTAATTCTAGGGGCCGAAGAATGACAAGAAAATATAGTTATTAATACAGGTTCTATCCTCAAGTATTTTACAATTAATCAGAGATGACTTCTTGTTTTTTTTTAATCTTTATTGTTGAAAGTATTACGTATGTCCCCTTTCCCCTCCACTGACTCCTTCAAGAAATTACTTCTTGACCATTTCTAGATTTCTGTCTTACCCTTAAATAAAACAAAGAGTGCTACCTTTGATTATATGTTCTTTCTTTTCCCTTCTCTATGAGTGATTGAAAGCAAAATTATTTTTTTAAAAATATTCTGTTGCTTTAGTCATGAGGCCAAAAACAACTGTGTTGCAATTTATTTTTGCATTTGGTCCAGTCCTTTATTTTATCCATAAATATATTATTTAATGTTATATATTAACAATAAGATTAATAAACTTCCAAAGATACTAAGAGAAATGTTTAAGAAGCAATAGTTAAATTTGCATATTGATAAGTAACATTCAATAGAAAATACACTCTTATAAAAAAGTGTATATTTTAAAATTATGTCCTAATAATCTGGAGTCTTCTGTCTTATGTATGTATGAATTAGCCAAGGGACTATAAAGCTGAAAACAGGTATTGTGAAATTGTTTTTAAAAAAATTATTTATGACAGTTCTTTTATATTTTGAATAAATGTCTCCTAAAGTTTAAAACTAAAAGATTTGTTTTAAAAGATTCTGTCAGAATTCAATTTGTTCATTTTATATTTTAAATAGAAATAAAATGTATTATAAATGAATATTTTATGATTTCATGTTGACAACAGTGATGTGTTTAATAGATGAGGTATTTTTCACCTGCTCACTATTGTTCAATAAAGATTTGAAATGCTTATTATTTTCTCTTGAAATTCTTAAAATATATATTATGTGATTTTCCAGAAAGCTTTTTTTAGAGTTAGTTGTAATTCTAAATTATCCTCAAAAATAAAGAGGAATTTCTTCTCTTTTAAATCAGACATATAGTAATATTTTTATTTGTGATTCTATACTTGTAAAATATAGACCTGAAAATTCTTTTTTATTAGAGTGGCATTTTTTTTTAAATCACTGTTTTCTTATTTTTCAATTGCAGTTGACATATAATATTATATTAGTTTCAGGTATACAACCAGTAATTAGATATTATATAACTTACTAAGTTATCACCTTGATAAATCTAGTACTCATCTGACAACATGCATAGTTATTACAATATTATTGACTTTACTGACTATTCTGTAACTACCAATTTATACTATTCAGTCACTTCACCTTTTTATCCATTTCTCCAAACCCTCCCCCTCCCATCTGGCAACTATCAAAATGTTCTCTGTATCTATGAGTCTGTTTCTCTTCTGCTTGTTCATTTGTTTAGTTGGGTCTTTTTTTAGATTCTATATATAAGTGAAATCATATGGCATTCATCTTCATTTGATTTATTTCACTCAGCACAATGGCAAGATTTCATTCTTTTATATGGCTAAGTCATATCCCACTTCTTTAGTTATTCATCTATTGATGGACACTTAGTTTGCTTACACATCTTGGTTATTGTAAATAATGCTGTAATGAACACAGGGATGTATATGTCTTCTTCATTTAGTATTTTGGGTTTCTTTGGATAAATATCCAGACATGGAATTACTGGGTCTTTCTTTGTTTTTTTTTTGTTATATAGCCTATGTTTTAAAATCTATTTTGCCTAATATAATTATTGCTACCCCAGATTTTTTGTTTGTTTCCATTTTTATAAAATATTTTTTCTATCCCTTTACTTTCAGTCTGTCTGCATCATAAGGATCTTGTTTTGTTATTCATTCAGCATTCATATGTCTTTTATTGGAGCATTTAAACCATTTGCATTTAAAGTAATTGTTGATAGATATGTATTTATTGCCATTTTAGTCTTTATATTTTTATCTTTTTTCTTCTTAAAGAAAACCCTTTAAGATTTCTTGTAATATGGGTTTGGTGGTGGGGAACTCCTTTAGCTTTTTCTTGTTTGGGAAACTCATTATATATCCTTCAATTCTAAATGGTTACTTTACTGGGTAGCGTAATCTTATCAGTAGGTCCTTGCTTTTCATCACTTAGAATATTTCTTGCCAATATCTTTTGGCCTTAAAGTTTCTGTTGAGTAATCAGCTGACAGTATCATAGGAGTGACCTTGTAGATAACTAACTGCTTTTCTCTTGCTGCTTTTAAGATTCTCTCTTTGTTCCTAACCTTTTGCATTTTATAGCTGTACTAGAGGCTCAGTGCACGAGATTTGTGCACTGGTGTGTGTGTGTTGCAGGGGGTGTCCCCTCAACCCAGCCTGTGTTCTCTCAGGAACCCTTGGGGGATGTCCACCTGCTGGCTGAGACCCACTCCCCCAAGGAGTCCTTAGCACTGCCGCGGAGGTGGGAGAGGCTTCCACCATTACCACTGTGCTCACCAGCCGTGAGCCTGGCTTCTGGCTGAGCGGAGCTCCCCCTGTGGGAGTGCACTGACCACCAAGGGACAGCTCCTGCATTAAGCATCCGCCCCCTGGTGGTCAGTGCACATCATAGTGACTGGTTGTTCTGCCGTTCAATCGATTGCATATTAGGGTTTTATTATATAGGACTAGGGGCCTGGTGCACGAAATTCGTGCACTGGGTGTGTGTGTGTGTGTGTGGGGGGGGAGTGTCCCTCAGCCCAGCCTGCCCCCTCTCACATACTGGGAGCTCTCAAGCGTTGACCCCCATCACCCTCCATTCGCAGGATCGGCCCCTTGCCCAGGCCTGACGCCTCTGATAGAGGCCTGGGCAGGGGACCCTCATTTCCCCCCATCACTGGTTCTGCCCCCAGCCCAGGCCTGATGCCTCTGGCCCAGGCGTCAGGCCTGGGCAGGGGACCCCCAGACCGCTCCGATTGCTGGCTCTGCCCCTTGCCCAGGCCTGATGCCTCGGCCAGAGGCGTAGACCCCCATCACCCTCCGATCGCCTGATCGGCCCCTTGCCCAGGCCTGACGCCTCCGCCAGAGGTGTCAGGCTTGGACAGGGGACCCCCATTTCCCCCGATCACTGGCTCTGACCCCCGCCCAGGCCTGAGGCCTCTGGCCCAGGAATCATGCCTGGGCAGGAGACCCCCATCTCCCTCTAATTGCTTGCTCCACCCCCCGCCCAAGCCTGACACCTCTGACCCAGGCTTCAGGCCTGGGCAAGGGGACCATCATATCCCACCAATCCCCGGCTCCGCCCCCCACCCAGGCCTGATGCCTCAGCCAGAGGAGTTGACCCTCATCACCCTCCTATCACCAATCACCGGATCGGCCCCTTGACCAGGCCTGAGGCCTCCGGCAGAGGTGTCAGGCCTGGGCAGGGGATCCCCAGCTCCCCGCGGTTGCAGGCTCTGCCCCTGCCCAGGCCTAACGCCTCTGGCCGAGGCATTAGGCCTGGGCAGGGGACTCCCAGCTCCCGCGATCTCCCGCTCTGCCCCTGCCCAGGCCTAACACCTCTGGCCGAGGCATTAGGCCTGGGCAGGGGACCCCCAGCTCCCCGCGGTTGCAGGCTCTGCCCCTGCCCAGGCCTAACGCCTCTGGCCAAGGCATTAGGCCTGGGCAGGGGACTCCCAGCTCCCCGCGATCTCCCGCTCTGCCCCTGCCCAGGCCTAATGCCTCTTGCCGAGGCATTAGGCCTGGGCAGGGGACCCCCAGCTCCCCGTGGTTGCAGGCTCTGCCCCTTCCCAGGTCTAACGCCTCTGGCCTAGGCGTCCGGCACGGGCAGTGGGGACCCGCAGCTGCAGCGGCCCCGCGATAGTGGGCTCCGCTTTAGGCCCAGGCAAGGGAACCCTAGCTCCCGGGACTGCCAGCTTCGACTGTACCCAGCTCCCATTGCTGGCTCCACCCCTACTTCCTGCTATCACTGGCCAAGGCGGCAAAGGCGCCTGATTCTCCGATCATGGCCCTAGGGCTGCCTTTGCCCTGCCCCTCAGCTCTTAGCTCCCCCCTGGGTTTCCGATCACTGTCAGTGGCAGGGGGCTTCTTCCTGCTTTCCCTTTCGCTTCCCTGCATTGTGCCTACATATGCAAATTAGCCGCCATCTTTTAACTGCCATCTTAGTTGGCAGTTAATTTGCATATAGCCCTGATTAGCCGATGAAAAGGGTAGCGCCGTACGCCAATTACCATTTTTCTCTTTTATTAGTGTAGATAGTATTCCATTGTGTAGATGTACCACAGCTTGTTTATCCACTCATCTACTTATGGGCACTTGAGCTATTTCCTGATATTAGCTATTGTAAGTAGTGCTGCTATGAACATAGGTGTATATATATTCTTTCTGATTGGTGTTTCTGGTTTCATAGGCTATATTCCTAGGAGTGGGATCACTGGGTCAAAGTAGAGTTCCATTGTTAATTTTTGGAGAAAACTCCATACTGTTTTCCACAGTGGCTGCACCAGTCTGCATTCCCACCAGCAGTGTACTAGGGTTCCCTTTTTATTGTGTCTTTACACCTTTTTACGCATGACAAACTTAAATCCCATTATAAAGTGACTTCAATTATCTACTTGTTATTCAAACTTAAGAAGTCAGATAATCATATAACTTTTCAGTGATCTTTTTGGTCTGGAAAGGAAAGTGTATGGATTTTTCTTAACATTTTTGAAGAAATACAGACGCACAGAAAATCCAGTGATAATAGCAAGATGTTGCTGAGTAAGGTGTGTTGAAACCTGACTTATAAATCTGAAAATTTAAGGTTTACTGAAGCATATTCTTTTCTCTTCTGCAAAAGTCTCTTTCCAGTGTGACTTCACTTTTCCACAATTTCAGTCCCTTTATTCTGTTACATAAAATGAGATTAAAAGCAAGAACTGAATCTATCTACAACTTTCTTATATTTTAGAGCATAAGGAATACATTTCTACTTTATTAGATGTAAGTTGGACCTTTTGAAGTGACTGGGTGAACCCATATTTCTTCAGAAAAGGAGACTAGTATCATTTCATTAATACAAGATCTTGTAGGTAGAATTCTGATTTGGATTTTTCAAAACTAAAGATGATACTCTGTATATTGCTTCCATTTGTTCATCTGCAAAAAATAATGTCATTTTATACAATTTAATAAATATTTATAAGCACTTTCTACTCTTTTCCAAGCGCTGTGCTAGTTATTGGAGCTGATCAAATGAGATAACAGGTGGCAAACTGCTTTGCAACATTTTAAACAGTGTAAAAATATTTCTACTTCCAGGGACATTACTGAAACACTACCTTTTCTGGGAGAAAGTCATTTTTAAAGTTAGGTAATTTTTCTACCTCAGAGCTCTTCAATTAATGACTAGGAACACTGGAATCACAATCATAATTTTATTAATAATCCATAGTTTCATTTATCCCAAGTTGCATAAATATTAAATTGATTCGGATTCACCTTTGGGATAGTTTTCTGTAAGTACCAAGTAGATTTTAACATCATAAATTATTGACATTATACTTAAATTTTTTTTCTTCTTTCTAATTTGTGAGATAATACTCCATTGTCAATTTATGAAGCAATCATTTATGTATATTTGTTTCTCAAACTTCTGTATTTTGCTCTAGTTTTTTGTTAAGCCATCAACCTTCACATAATTTCTTCAAGAATTACATATATGTACTAATTCGAGTTCTAGAAATAGGCTTTTACTTCCATCATCTAGCTATTTTGGATCACTCTTAAATTTCTATATTCATTTATCATTCAAATTGAAAATGGAGGTTTTTGTTACATTTGAAAATAATGGGGTTAATGAAATGCGGTGAAGGGGGGGAAAAAACCCTCAAAAAATGTTGAGGAGCCATGATTTATTTTATGAAAATGATATAGTGCTAGGGCATAAGTTAAAGCAATTGACTGAGTAAAGTACTATACAAACTTACCTGTGCTGGAAATAGCTGTTGTTTCTTTTGTTTTGTTTGTTTTTTAAATAATTTGTCCACATGGCAGTGCAATTGTGTGATATCTATATATAGCTGATGTGGAACCAGATACACTCATTAGATACATTAGCTTCAGTTTGCTTTTCTAGTATCATCTCTAGTTTCCTTTGTAGTACAGATCAGAAGAGTAGAGTTCAAGGACATTGGAGGGTGGAGTGGGGAGGAAATGCATATATGAAAGATCAATGGTCAAATCATTTAAGTTAAGCATGATAGGGTTAAAATACTTAATCTTCTCAAACCTATCAAACTAATTTTATTTCATCATTATAATACTTTATTTTTAATATTTTATTTCTTTTTTCTTTGAAAGAAAACAGAACAAAGGGTAAATAATATGCAATTTTTACTCTCAAATTTGTGACATACAGAAGCCATATGCAAAACCATAATTTCTGTCTTCTATATTTTCTTTAATTTGCCTCATATTATCCTTATGAAATTACACTGTATATATAATTGCTTATGTGTCTATTAACTGTGTTACCATATTTTTCCCCTCTCAAGGACTTACTGTTGGTGCAGTAATAATTGCTATCATAAGTCTAACCAAAATTTTCGGGGACTATAGAAGATCAGGGTGAGCAGAAATTCTGATGGCTTAAAACATTTGCTCTTTGCTTCTTTCCGGTAAAACTTGATATTTTATCATGAATAGATAATTTTCCTCACTTAATTGTCTTTTTAGACATGCTATCTCTTTATCCCTTTTGTCTAGAATCCCTACCTTGCATAAGCAGACTTCGTGTCTTTTTAAAAAATGTCTCAATATATTGAAAAACATTAACAACATTTCAAAGGAAAATGGTTTGAAAGCCAAAGTCTCACTTTGCAGTCTATTAATCAATTTACCCTTAGTATAATTTATGGTAGCATATGTGTGTTGCACAAAACCAAAGAAATCTAGGGGCAAAAAAGCCAACCTCTAACATATTGTTAAATCGCCTGTAATTAGGCCTGTCTTTGAGTTGCATTTATTGATGCATGCCAGTCTAGCCAAAGAGGACAGGCTCTGGCATCTGACTGCGTGGTTCCATCCTGTGTGTCTACTGTTCATGCGCCGTGTCACTGTAAGCAACTTAACCTCTCCGTGCCTCAGTTTTCTCATCTGTAAAATGGAAGAAATAGAAAACATACCTTATGGGATTGTAGTAAGGATCAAATGAGTTTCCACCTGTAAAGAAGTTAGACCATCACTTGGCATATAGGAGGCCTTCAGATGGTAAAATAGTAACACATAGGGGAAAAAACAGTCTGATTTGAAACATCTGATCTGCCTTGAACATTCATATATTAAGTCTATTGCCATGGTTGGCTCTGGCATTTTCTGCGGACAAACAGAAGATTACTTAAATTGACCCTCTTCTGGCCCTCTGGGCAGAGGAAACATCATGCACAAAGGCATGTCTGAGAAACAGAAGGCTTTTATCGCATTCATCCTTATAAACACGCATGACACCTTAAAAACATAAAAATAAATAAATAAATAAATAAATTGACCCTCTTCTGTTATCTTGTAGATTTTATTGTTCAGAAAACTAATTATGGAGTTCATATAAACTCTTGAGTCATTTCTATACTTCCCTAATGGCTCCATTTTCATTAATTAATTAAGAACAACTATATTTACGCTGTTACTAAATTGCCCATCTTAATTCTTTGACGGATGTGAGCTATCTACTTTTTGCCCCACTTAACACTTTCCTTTCTCCTGAAATTAACAAATATTGTTAAGTAGTATAGTTAAGCCTATTATAAGCCTATTATAAGTATGAACATTCTTTAAATCACTAAATTGTTCAGTATTTTAGCCAAATACTAGACCATTAGGTCCTGGATTTTTAAAATAGATTTTCCTGTTAATAAAGTGGTCTTGAGGCTATAATACTACATGTCGTAAAATACAGCGTTCTCTTCAAATTTTGCAGGAACTTTTTAAGAATGGGCTTTAAAGCCCAGCCCAAAACAAGTCTAAGTCGTTAAAATAGTTGATCATGCAGATGCCCCAGCAAAACTACTCTGGAAAAAAAGTAAACCACCCACCTTATGCTCTTCCTTACATTTGTTCCATCTCTTCTGTTGGGTTGCAGTGGTTCTCAACCTTCCTATTGCTGCGACCCTTTAATACAGTTCCTCATGTTGTGGTGACCCCCAACCATAAAATTATTTTCGT
Source organism: Myotis daubentonii (assembly GCF_963259705.1). Lineage (NCBI taxonomy): Eukaryota > Metazoa > Chordata > Mammalia > Chiroptera > Vespertilionidae > Myotis > Myotis daubentonii. The sequence continues at coordinate 11,060,845 of NC_081857.1, forward strand.
TGCTACTTCATAACTGTCATTTTGCTACTGGTATGAATCGTAATGTAAATATCTGCTATGCAGGGTGTATTTTCATTGTTACAAATGGAACATAATTAAAGCATAGTGATTGATCACAAAAACAATATGTAATTATATATGTGTTTTCTGATGGTCTTAGGCGACCCCCGTGAAAGGGTCGTTCGACCCCCAGAGGGGTTGCGACCCACAGGTTGAGAACCGCTGGAGAGCATTCCCAGTTTACCTTCCAGAGCCAGTGCTTTGGGGCTCTGCAGACGAGATAGGTGGAAAGTGGTGAGTTTACAAGTTGCTAGCTCTTAGCTGTCATCAGTTTCTTTACTTTGGCAAAGTAATCGGCCATGATATTTTTGATTGGATGAAAAGTGTTGAACCACAGAAGGAGGGAATATTTGTTTCCCTAATTTCTCTATTTCCAAATAAGAGGAAATTCAGGCAAAAACCCCTAAGAAAGAATTTGCCTTTTTTTTTTTTAATGTGCCCTATAATAACACTCTACTTGCCTTATTGGAGAAGTAAAAGCTGTTGAGAGTAAGAGCTAACTTTATTCATTCCTGGTTATTCTCCTAATTCATATCACTTTTAAAACTTTCATACCTATTTAATTAAAAATTGGATCTTCATGAGGACAGGGCAAAGAGTTCATGAGTCTGAAGGTGCTAGTGGACCTTTACCTGATGATCTCTGTGTTTGCCTATGAAAGATTTTCCGATGGTCTTAGGCGACCCCTGTGAAAAGGTAGTTCGACCCAACACTTTTAGAAGTGTTGGGTTTGTATGATAAATTCGAGCTCAAAAGGATGTGGCTGTAAGCAACTGCTGGTACTACTTTTTGATTCAGGTTAGAATTATATAATTCAATTAGTGTTTTCCCTCTCTACTATTCAGCTCTTATTACATCCAGGAGAACAACAAAGCACTCAATGTTATGTTTCATAATTTAACAGAGACTGGTGATGACTCAGAAGTATGGCCTTCTGGTAAATTATAAAAGGTACCTAGTTCTATAAAATCACATTTCTTGCAAAATGTCCATCAACACTGTTGTCTCAGGGTGTGTCTGATGCTGTTCAAAGATAATAGAGGCTTTCACCTCTATTATTGTCGGAACTTTCTCTTTTTGTGAAGGATTGACTAACATTACTAACATTGAATCTCTCATTAGTATGACATGTCATCAGTTCTTGACACTTCTGCAATATGCTCATCATCTCATTCTGTGTTTTGCACTCAGTGTATTGTAATGATTTGATGCTAGCAATGACATAAATATTTTGGGGGGGAAAAACAAAAGGTTGATACATTAGGTCTACAAATAAGAATGCCTTTATTCTAACTATTTGTATCATGAGATGATTGGCTTATATTGTATTTGTTTCTCTTTTTTTGCTTGGTGGCTTTCAGAGTCTCCAGTGTTTAGGAAATATTAAAATTTGATGTACGGTATATTTTATAAGTCCTATTTATGGATCTTATAAGATATCTCTTTTATGTTGTCACAGGAAATGGTTACACAAAAATAACTTCATGTTAACATATCTGTGAAACTTTCTAGGTGTCTTTTTCTTGGATGAAACTTTCCTCTATTTCACATGTAGTAGTCAAGGGGTTCTCATTGACTTTTAATCTGAAAGTATCTCAATTGACCAGCTAATCTCAGAAACTATTTTAGTTGATGTTGCCATAGTTACTATACTCTAGCTCCACAGTGGCTGAGGTTGTCTACACTGTATAATTTTGCATTGTTTGACACCCCAAATTAGCCAATTAATTCTTCTTCATGCTTTATCATATCATAACTTAACATTGCATGTTTATCACCAATAAGTCAAATTACTTTGATTTTAACTTTTTATTTTTAACTTTCAGGACACACATTTATGACATTGACAGTTTTGCTTATGATGCTGGTAGCCATTGGCTACCTGACTTAGCCAAAGAAGAGATAAGAAGAAAGTGCATACAAGTACACAGAATATTCTAGTTTTTATACGTTTCTGGAAGCATGGACACAATATATGCAGTAGTGTTCTTCATCTTGCACATTATCAGTGTCTCTCATGTGCATAAGAATGTCAATAAAGCTAGAAGAAAAGACTCTGTCCTGGAATCGCATTCTCAACATTTCTAAGCCTCTTGAAAATAGGACAACTCACAAGACTGAGAGTGATTACGTTTCTAAAAGTGTAGAGATTTGTGAGCATGAAGAAAAGGAAATGTTATTTTTCCCATTAGATTTGTAATGTTATTTTTACTTACAAAAAATATGTACAAAATTAAATACATTAATTGGATATTGAAAACAAATGAAAAAAATATTGCCCAGTCTCTTGAGGAAAATTGCCAAAGAGAGATGAACCACATTATAAAGTGACCCTTCTTGACTCTAAGGCGTTTTTATCTTTCCTTATTCCACTAAAATGAGTTTGAATGGGTTGGCAAATGTTTTAAATGAAAAACATGTTAATGACTCAGTGTCAAGTTTCTTGGATTTAGTTGGTGGCAAAGAAGAAGCATAGAAGGAAGAAATAATTATTTCTTTGCCACATAAGTACACATAATTAACAAGAATTTAGCTCCTTACTTTTAAGATGGATTAGTGACAATTTTAATTTTATTCTTCGGACAGTCTTTTTTTTTTTTTTTGTAAAAGGATCCTGGGAAAGGGTGAAAGGATGAAAGGTGTCTTTTTATTAACTTAATGTCTTTAAAAGTATCCAGAAATATTATAAGATTAACATAAAAAAGGTTCTATATTTCTGAAATGATTCTAAATTATACATCGTATTTTTGTGATATTAAGATTATTTATTTATATTAGTGAACACACTGGATTTACATGTATAACAAAAGACGTTCAAAAGGATATGTAAAGAAAAATTTATTTTCCCTAAATGAAATAAATAATTGATCATATTTTTTTTGGTCTCATGTAGTATTTGAAATTTACTTTCTTAAATATAAATAATTTATCTCTAAATAAGATATTCCCTTTCTGCCTCCCATAAGTAGTTTACAATGATATCCTTTTGCTTATCCTAAATGCTTGGTGAAACGTTTTTGGTTGCTTTTAAATTATACTATATTGTAGTTTCTTAAGCATGTCATAATCCTCTCAGAGTATTATACTACTTGTTACTGATTTACCTAAAGGCAATCGAATTAATTTTCTAGATTCTTAATATATTCTTGTCATCTTACATTTTAAGTTATGGAATAGACTAGAATATGCACATAACTAAATTTAACAATAATTATTTGTCACATTACATCATCTGCTTTGTTGTTGAAGTATTTTAAACTAACTTCCATATGCACCATGGCATTTCACTGTAAATACTTCAGTATGTGTTTCTAACAATACAGATTTCTTTTTTTACCTAACCACAATCAGTACAAGTAACAAGACTTAACAATAATTTGCTAATAGTTTCTAATATTAGGTAATTCATTTTTTAACTCTCCTAAAAGTACCATGAATAGGTACATATCCACCTAATTCATTTGTTAACTAGGAGGGCCTGCTCTGCCTACTCTCTCTCAACCCCCCTTCTATTTCCCTCTCTTTCCTTCTCCCTTCCGTCTCTCCCTCTCTACCATGTGAGGACACAGTGAGAAGGCAGCCACCTACAAGCCAGAGAGCTCTCACAAGAAGCTGACCATGCTGACACTCTGATTGGGGGCTTCTGATTTCCGTTGTTTAAGCCACGCAGTCTATGATATTTTGCTACGGCATTTTTGAGTTAATACTATGGCCAAATATAGTATTCACCGTATTGTTAGTTTATAGAACAATTGGTAAGTTCACTTTACACTTTAAAGGTACGCTTTATATATTAATTTTTTAAACTGCGAGCATACTGAGATCTTTAGCACTGTCATTTTGTGCAAGATATTTAACCTCTCTGTTTCTTAGTCTACAAAAATTACAGTAGAATGTCAATATTTGTAGCGTGCTTACACTAAGTTGTCGTCCATAATACACTATGTGATCCTTAAGTTAAATATAAGTAAACAAAATAAGGCATAGTTCTAAAGTTCTTTATCTGCATTTATATGTTTTTGTTTTAACATATGGAAGTTTTATTGGCTTCTTGTGCTTAGCATAATGTTTTTGAGGTTCATCTAATTTGGGGCCTGTATTAGTACTGTATTCATTTTTATGGCTGAGTAATAATCTCCTGTATGTATATACCACACTTTGTTTATCCATTCACCGTCTTGATGTTGAGGGACATTTGGGTTGTTTCCACATTTTGGCTGTTATGAATAATGCTGCTACAGACATTCATGTACAAGTTTTTCTGTAAGCGTTTATATGTTTTCATGTGTTCTTGTTACTACAGAAAACAGTTCAGGCTCCATGCCTCCTGTGTTTGTTTTATTCCTTGGGCCTTTTCATGACTATTAATTATTGGGCTGTTGCTATTTAACATATTCTGTTCCTCTATGTTGTAGTTCAACAAGGATGCTGAGGACTTCAAACCACAGATTTCGCTTTTCCTCATCCAAAACGTCTTAAAGGATAGAAAGTGTTTAGACTAGAGCAGAAAAACATTTTCATTCACAATTTAGATTTGTCTTCCCAGGCATGTGTATGTATTTTATTTCTCCTCTTATTAGAGTGCACTATTAGTTTTAGCCAATGATGTTATAACACAATTTAATAAATCAGTACGTTTATTTGGAAAGCAACACTTTCAGACAGAGAAACATGTTCAGACTTGGTCCTCTGACCATTCATGTCTTTATCCTGTATGAATAACAGTTGTCTTTGTAAACATAATTACCGTAAGACATGTTCATCTATTTCCTTTCTTTTTAAATATGTTTTTATTTATTTTAGAGAGAGAGGAAGGGACAGGGGAGAGAGAGAGAGAGAGAAAGAGAGAGAGAGAAACATCGATGTGACAGAGAACCATCCATCCGTTGCCTCCTGTTACACACCCCAACCAGGATGGAACCTGCAACCTAGGCATGTGCCCTGACCATGTGCCAGCTACTATGGGACGATGCTCAACCAACTGAGCCACACCAGCCAGGGCTGCACTTCCATTTCCTCTGAATCTAGGGAGGTGTTATTAGTGCTGCTTTATTGTTTTTATCTCAGAGATAGCACCTTTCAAATGTTAGGGATGCTATCTTGATATTTTAACCTGTTTATGGAGTATATTAGAGACTCCTCCCAGATGTATGTAGCAGTTGGTGGTCTTTTTATATTAATACAGTGGGAATTCCATTGCACACTAAAGACATTATTATCTTTCTAGCAAAGAAGTAGGTGCATAAACTTGTCTTGATCAAATTGCCGTCCATAGAAACCGAGTTATATTCAGAATATATTGGGGTTATCTTCAGTGCCCATTTCACTTTGAGGGAAGTATGCAGGTCCTGAACCCAAAATGCTTCTGGAAGGCGAGAGCCCCTATTTAGGGCTCTTGGCTTTTACTTGGACTTTCCATTTCCTACCTTTTAATTCATGGGCTTTCATTCAGGGAGAGAGAACAACTGATCACCTTCAGTGGCAGAATCTCATCACATGCGTGGGCAGAGGGGAGGTTATGGCTGTCCTTTTTGTCCGAAGTAGAGAACGGAAAGAGACAGGCCACTCTGATCCAAGCCGTGGGGGGCTGCCTTGCAGAGACTGTTGTGCAGGGAAGTGCCCATCACGGCCCTGAGTGAGCTTGGGGAGGTCACACTGCGTATGTGCCCTCCAGGGGGCAGTGCTGTTCCTGAGGAAAGAATGGGGCTCGCAGAGGTTCTGTGAAGTTGCTCCTCTCACATTGCAAAACCAAGCCTCCCTCTGCTGGGCCCTCATTTCACCCACCACAAAAGAACCTCCTGCCTGCCTTTGGTCAGATCCCGCAGGGTGAGCGATCAAAGCAGAAGCGCTAGGTTAGGGATCCTTCCTGAAGTTGGAAGGCTTGCAGACTCCCTCATGTCATGAAAGAAAAAGAATCTGGATCCTCTGAGTGGGACCTCAGCGACAGCAGATGGCAGCAGCCCTCCCTCTGAGCCAGGGATGGACGGATGGACGGTAACCTTCCTGCTTGTCAGCCTAACACCCCCACCTCAGCTCAATCATTCAATCTCCAAGCAGGCGTTCATTTAAGAGTCAAGGACTCGGAATTCTCTTGCTTGAATAAAAAGTCCAACAAAGCTATGGGTTTTACTTCACCTTTTGAATAATTGCGGGAGGGAAAAAGAAAATTTCAAAGCTCTTCCTTAAAAATAAAACAAGTATTTTTTTAAATCTTTGATAAGACATATATATTTAAATATCATGAATTTAAATATGAATTTAAATATCATAACAGGGACTCACATTATTACAGCAACCAACCAGAAACTCATACTTTCAGGGGCTAAGTCCGGAGGGTGACTTTTAAAAAAAATGTATATTATTGATTTTTTACAGAGAGGAAGGAAGAAGGATAGAGAGTTAGAAACATCGATGAGAGAGAAACATTGATCAGCTGCCTCCTGCACACCCCCTACTGGGGATATGCCCACAACCAAGGTACATGCCCTTGACCGGAATCGAACCTGGGACCCTTTAGTCCGCAGGCCGATGCTCTATCCACCGAGCCAAATCGGCCAGGGCCGGAGGGTGACTTTTATGTCATACGGTTCTGAGGGGCTCTGTAGGAGAGGTGGCAGGAAATACATGGTACCCAGGCTGGCCTGTAGTTAAGCAGTTAACGCAGGCTTTCCCCTCCTGAAAGTCCCACTCGGAGACAATGGGCTTTCACTAAGTTAGGTGGCTTGTAATGGACAGTATGCCACACTACTGGCTAAGAAAATAGAATTACTTACTGTAGGAAAAAATAAGCTCAAATCAAGACAGTAGAAGTATTCATTGTGGAAAAGTTGTTGAAACAAAAAGCACTGTGTTGTCCTTAAGTTTCAGGAAAATTAGAAATTATCTAGATTTATGATTTATGATGCTTCCAAAAGGGGAACAAGTGAAATGGTTTATCTTCACCACTGGGATTGAAGGAGCTAGGCTCTATTTGACAGTTACTGTAACTTTCACAGTAGCCATTGTTTCATATCTTTATCTGATTATTTAAAACTAGAGGCCTGGTGCACGAATTTGAGCACGGGGGGGGTCCAGCCGGCCTGCCCCACTTGGGCCAGGCTGGCTGGGGGGAGGGGACATGGGAGGTTGGCCGGCCGGCCCCACCCCTGGGCGAACTCTGGCTGAACTCCTGGTCCAGGGGACAATTTTCATATTACCCTTTCATTATATAGGATAAGGTTTGTCAAATGATAAAATTAAGTTATCATAAAAGGTACTAATATACATTTCATAATAGGTAAATCAATAGAGTGAAATGTACAAATACAGATATAGCCCAATACTATATGCAAACTTAATTTTTTAAAAAAATATTTTTTTATTGATTTCATAGAGGGAGAAGAAGAGAGAGAGATAGAAACATCAATGATGAAAAAGAATCATTGGTAGACTGCCTCCTGCACTCCCCTGCACTGGGGACTGAGCCCACAACCCAGGCAAGTGCCCTGACCGGGAATCGAACCATGACTTCCTGGCTCATAGGTCAATGCTCAACCACTGAGCCATGCTGGCTGGACTGCAAACTTAATTCTGAATGAATGTGACATGTCAATTCTGTAGAATGCAGAGTTTTAAAAATGAGACCAGCATAAATGCATATTGTTCTGGGAGAAAAAATATTGCCCCATCATACCATTTACATAACTAAAACCCAGGTGGATTAAATATCTAAACTTTAACTATACATGTATTATTTTATTTTGACATGAGTATTTATATAATAAGAGTTGATAATAACAATTAAATAAACAATACAAGAATCCCCCAAACTATAAAATATTTGATCATATTAAAAACTATAGATAGCATGTCCTGGAGTTCAGTTGGCTAGAGCATTTTTCCCCTAGTCCAAGGTTGTAGGTTGGATCCTGGTCAGGGCACATACAAGAAACAGCCAGTGAATGCATAAATTGGTGGAGCAACAAATTGATGTTCTCTCTCTCTCCCCTTCCTGCTCTTTCTCTAAAAATCAATAACAAATTATAAATGGCAAGTCACTATAAATGTAAATCAGAGAAAAAATATTTACAACCAATATAGTAGACACACGTTAATACCTATTATAAAATGATTTCTTTCTACACATTGAAAACAAACAGATAAATAGGAAATTGGATAAACAATACAAATAGGCAATTACAGAGGGAATATTGCATGTAGTCAATAAAAATATGAAGAGGTTCAAAATCAAAGGTATTCAAATTTATTCAAATATAAATTATAAGTTAATTTTGATCCATCAGATTGGCAGATTTATCAGAACGTATTGCTAATGTACACATATTGTCCCATATGCAATTACTGGAGGGTGAGTTGCTTGTTTTCCCCTTCTTTTAAACAGGCAAGTGAACTTTGACCAGTTATGATTGTGTCTCCATCTAGTGGTGGAAATATATTTCAAGTATTTGTACAGTAAGTAAAGTCACCGTCACACTGAAACATCTGAAGCACTGTATAAACAGGAATTACTGTGGTTGTTACTGGTACATGTCATCAGGGTCTCCACAATTTATCTTGCTGTCGCACAGGGAGGAAATAATATTTGCTGATACATGGTAACTGTATTTAAATTTTGCTTGTCTCCATTTAAATTAGTAGTGTCAAGGTTTTGAAATATTAACAAGATCTTTCAATGTAAAATTTAAAATTCTAATTTAAAAACATCTTAAAGGTGCTTCCAGTTCTTATTTATGTGATGAAGTCAATTGACTATTTGGACATTTTATCAGCTCTGTCTAGACCTGAACTTCCTTTATACACATGGCCTTCTTACCCCTTCCCACAACTTTGCCAGAGGATACATGTCTTATATATCTGTCTTATGATGAAGAAATGTGGTGCAAAGAGATCTTACAATTCACCCAACCCCAATAAGCAGGTACATGGCAGAGATGAACATTTATCTTAGATGCCCTGATTCCAAATCCAGTGCTTTTTATAAGACCTTCCCCATATGCAATTATGATAAGTGAACTACTATTTGTATAAATACTCACATCCAATAGAAACTTAAGTTATTATAAAATTACATAATAAAGATAGCAATAAGTTCCCTGAATGTGAGAAGTATGTGGGGTAGTAAGATCAAAAACTACTTCATAAAAGCATATACTTTAGGCTGAATTAAACTGACCATCAAAATTAAAAAAAAGTATCCATAAATTTGGGAAACTTCAAAGACATACAATTTATGCAAATATATATTTTTCTACCTCCCCAGTCTTTTTCTACAGCCATCTTCTTAAAACACTAGTGGGTGAATTATTGCTAAGGTAAGCCTTCTGCCATAAATTAGGAGAATGTCCAGGAGAAGATACTATATAGTTCAACAAACATTTGTCTATAATAAAGGAAAAAAGAAAACAAGCTAAGTGTCTGTATTTGTTGATTGCATACATAAGGCACTCTGCAAGAAGTGTGCCTGGGAGAGGCAGAGACCAACAATAAAGTAGAGTGGTATCAGGTTCTTTTTCTTTTTCTGTTTTTTTTCTCTTCCTACACTTCACTTTTCTATTCACTCTAGTTCCATCAAAGGAGCTGTGACTTATGTAAAACCATGAGACAACAGGAATGGAGTTCAGAGATAAAAGGTCTTACATGCCGGGGTCCAACCCCAGCAGGTCCAGAGGTCCCCAAAGGTGTGGACGGAGTCGGCGAAGAAGGAATGACATGGAGATAGTGTTCAGTTGATCAGCAGCCTAGCCAGGATCTCTAGCCCGGATCTCCAGCCAAGTTCTGGTCTGGATCTCCAGAGAGGTTCCGCTTCGGATTTCCAGCGAGGTTCTGTAGCCATGTTCCCTCGATAGGTTCTCCAGCCAGGTTCTGTCCAGGCTCTCCAGTCAGGTTGTGTCCAGGTTCCAGTCAGGTTCTCCTGCCAATCTCTGTAGTCAGGTTCAGTCCAGGATCCCTTGCCATGTTCTCCCGCTAGGCTCTGTCTCTAGGCTCTGAGGCCAGTCCCTCTCCAGGATCCTCCGGCATGCTCTCTCCAGCGAAGTTCTTCTGTCTCCAGGCTCCGTGTAGGTTCTGTCTTCTTGATTCTGTTCTAAGTTCTGAGTCTTTCTGTCTTGTTACATCTGTATTTATACCAGTTGATTCAATCCTATCAATCTCTATTACAAAGGTTAGGGCGTTTCTTATCTCCATTCCAGGGAGAAAAGATTATGTAGTTTAAGCATGATTGTTCGTAGTTAAAGGGATTAATTACCCGCCTGGCATTAGTTGAGGGGTTTTATTCCCTCCCTAACTTCAGGGGAAAATCCCTACCTGGGGATTCAACCTTTCTCGGAGAGGTGACCTTGGTTAAAACACAGCGCCAAGAAGGTGAGCAAACATATTAAGAACCGTATGCCATATATGCCAGGTCCCTTGAAACAGCAAGGATGGACCGGCTCCCGGCACTTACATGTTTCCGTTCCTGACAAGGTTCTGTAACGTCTGAACAAGTAGATTCCAAACCCACTTGGAAGCCCACTAATTCTTGGGTGCCTCAGAAATCTTCTGCACATATTTGTGGAATAGCAGATCCTGACCATATACTCCATGTGAAAGAGCTACTGAATGGGCACCTCAGTTTCTCTTAATTTCTGCTTCCTGCCCTCCATCACCATCATCCCATGTACACCACTTAACCTAGCTCATTACAATGGCATCAGTAGGACTAAAAACGAGGGGATTGAAATCACTTGTGCCGGTAACCAGGCGCACTCAAAACCCAATGGGATGTGAACCCCAAAGCTGTCATCTCAAGGCCAGTCTTCCTGGTCAGCTGGTATTATTACTGGGGGGGAGTTCTCCCTTTCCCCACCAGTTGCCCGAGGGTTGGGGATGGGGTGGGAGGTGGGGAAGTGGGATTCTTGCAATGTCATGAGAAAAATAATGTTCTGAGACTTGCAAGGGAGAATGAGTGCATTTATTTGGGTGGAGTTAAATCCCTGAGTTCCTAAGAGTCCATTTCCCTCTGTTCCAGGGAAAGTGTAGCTGTGACTTCAGCAGAGGTAGGATTAAAGCCATTGCCCAGCCCTAGCCAGTTTGGCTCAGTGGATAGAGCGTTGGCCTGGGAACTAAAGGATTCTGGGTTCAATCCCAGTCAAGGGCACGTGCTGGGGTTGTGGGCTCCATCCCTAGTAGGAGACGTGCAGGAGGCAGCCAATCAATGATTCTATCTCATCATTGATGTTTCTATCTCTCTCTCCCTCTCACTTCCTCTCTGATATCAATAAAAATATATTTAAAAAAAACAAAAAAAGCCGTTGCCCAGTTTCTGTTCCATGCTGGGGCACAGTCCAATCCAGCATCAGGCTGGCTTAGTTTGTGTTCCCAGTGGCAGTGTATCAATCCATTGCATGTGGGGTCCCATGTGGCCTCTAGGACCACATGGCTATGGAGGAAACATGGGTGAATGCAAGAGAGCCACACAAGAGCCAAGAGAACAAACTCCTTTGTCTGGGTGATTATGTATCCCCACATTTCCATTGACTTGCAGTGGGGCCCATTTATTCTGGCCAATAATCTCTGTTCCCAGGTTTGACTGACAGGCACCTTTCCTGTATCACCCCAACTTCACTGCACATGTGCCCATCTCCCCTTTGTCTAGTCCAGTGGTTCTCAACCTTCTGGCCCTTTAAATACAGTTCCTCATGTTGTGACCCAACCATAAAATTATTTTCGTTGCTACTTCATCACTGTAATGTTTCTACTGTTATGAATCGTCATGTAAATATCTGATATGCAGGATGGTCTTAGGCGACCCCTGTGAAAGGGGTCACAACCCACAGGTGAGAACCGCTGGTCTAGTCCCTTCCACCAGCTCAGCAGGGAATGGACCTGTGGTTCCCTGGGGAGGGTAAAGTTACAGCAGATTCCTGGTAAAGCTGCCCAAATGACAGGCCTACAATGCCTGGCCTTCCTTTTGCTCCTTTCCTAGTATTACTAACCAGCTCATTACAATGGTATCAGTATGACTAAGAATGAGGGGATTGAAATCACTTGTGCTGGTAATCAGGCACACTCAAAACTAATCACAGATTTTTATTTTAGTACAGACATAAGGCCTAAAGAGTACCCAGACCTTCTTCCTCCCTATCACAGCTTATAAATATAAAGTACAGCCCGACAGTCGTTTCTCCTGCCCCTGGAAAGGTTCCCTTATGTCTGGACAAGTGACTTCCCAACCCAGGTCAATATTATCTTAATTGCTTTTCACAGACAGGCCAACTCTGAGCATGTTCTCCTGCCCGGGACTTTTGAGTTGTATCTTGAACGGACATCAGGCCCCATGGGTGTCAGGAAATCAGATTCCAGCCGTAGCTGTCCCTGACTTTTATACCCTCAGGTATAATACCTTAATACCCTCAGGACCTTCATATCCTCTCCTGAGAACTGAATGAGTTCAAGTGAAGAATCTCAAAGGTTTCTTCCAGCATTAGTGCTGATTCTACTACAATTTAATCAAAAGCTAGAAATGAATTGCTGACCTTCACTTCCAAAGTCCCTGGTGCTAGAATGAGTTGATTCTATGAGCAATCCCTGCTGAAAAAGTAACTGAAGCAAACTTGGCATATGTTTTTCCAAGAGAGAATCCCTTCTTTCTTTTGGGTTAACATTTTGTTTGCCAGCATAGCTAATCTGTTTTACAAGTGCCGAAAGGATTGACTCAGCTTTATCTCTCTCTGGAGAGCAGTCATTATTGCTGCTTTTCCTTTCTTAGTAAACCCTACTGAGATTTTAAAATTCCATGGAAATTACAGCTATTTTGGGTGCATTTAGCTTCTTAAAAAGCATTGAGTTTTATCCTTACGGGCCCTTTGACACTCCCTCTCTGAAGGAGGACTTGCCCATCGGATGGAACGTTGCCTCTGTCCTCAACTTGGCAGCAAGACCCACCAAGTCTGTTCTGCTCAGTGCTGAGACCACCTCACTCCCAAACCTGCCCTCACCCCTTACTACTTGCCCCTCCAGCGACCCTGGAACTTTCTGCACAGAGGTTTCCTGAGATCCTGATGTAGAAATCAGGTCCCCAAATAAATTATTCCCCTGCTGTGCCCCCCAAGTTTTTCAAATGAGTGTCATACGTCCCTCATTCTCTGTGTCCCCTCCTTAGGACAATCCTCTGACTATTCAGAGCCTCAAGTGTTCCAAATGATCCATTCCTTGGCAGAAAGCAAGAAGTTCCTCCTCCTTTCGGGAAGGCTGAGGCCATCCAGTTGCATAAATTTCCAGCTAAGCGTCTCTAGGGATTTTCTTAAAGTGAGGAGAAATGGGGTGCTTCCAGCCCTCCTGAAGTCTCCAGCTGGGAGGTCAACCAGAGGCCCTTTCAGTCCACTGCCCTTGGTGGAGCGACAATCAACAAGTGTGGAGAGTGCTCAGAGCTCCTACAGCTGTCACCTCCTCCTTACAGAAGGGGCCCCTGCCCCCTGCATCCCACTCTGCTCTGGCTCCAGATCCTGAGCCTGCCCCTGGGTAGCCCAATAACAGGCTCCCAAGAATGCCACCACTCACTCCTTCCTGATCCCCCTACTCCTATTCACAGGGCTTTGTTTCTTATGCTGTTTGCTAAAGCTCATTATATATTTCCCTATACATTTTTGTTTATCTGAATTATGATCAATGAAACAATTTCAAAGGATTGGCTCTAACTTGTCATTTTCCACTTTAGCTCATTGGAACACGGCTTCTTACAGAAAGTATTGCTTATTGAGATTTTCCTAATGCTGTATTTTCCTATCAGATTAATAGCGGGGTGGGGGGATTTAAAGTAGCTACTAGTTGAGAGATTCTTTGCATACTTCAATATTTAACAGTTGTCTTGAAATCAAATAAAAACAGGGAAATGTTGTCTTAAGTTGTATTTTAAAGAATTTGAACTTAGTAAATACCAGTTCTTAGGAAAATTTTAGAAAGCTCCCTTGTGTTCTTTTCAACAGACCCTTATTTAATACCATATTAAGCTGGTGTTGCTTCAGAAGTCCTGGAGTACACAAATTAAAATAACATGCTCCATGCCTTATTGACGTACCTTATAATCAAATAAGGAGATCATAAATTCATACACTAGCACCTAAAATTCTTTTGTGGAACAAAGCATGGGATAAATAATACATTCATTAAAAGTTAAAGACAATCTGTGATTCAGAAAAAAAATGTGTGCCTTGAGAAGCAATGTGATGCACCTCTTGTTACTACACATACGTCAAGTCAACACAGTAGACTATACTGACTTTGGAAGTTCCCCTTCCCAACACAAAATAATACGATAAATCCAAATTAATTTTTAAAAATACACAACTGAGCTTGACATTAAGAATGGAAATCCCCAGGTAGGAGAAATGAGTACAATATTCAAAATCAATGTAGTGAGCAAGAGCTAAACCCAGTGACCTACAGAGGAGCTTCCTATGGGAACCAGGGTTGGGACTTGAGCTCAGAGTCCCAGGCAACATCAGCCCCTAGAAATGGGCCCTTTCATAAATGTGAGAGCCAGTCCGTACAGTGGAAACTAGAATACCCTGCCCTCTAAGCCAGGGAGGCAGCAAAAAGGCAAGAAATCTGACATAGGAAACCCACCTCAAACCTTGCTCAATGTGTTGTATGAATTTGCATGAAGACATGCAAAAAACCAGAACTAATCAAACTGAAACTCTTGTGGCCTTGGTACCTTCTTTTGATCATTTTTCACCCACTGTTTCTGGTTTTATCTGGATGCCCGGTGCTGTCCAATACAATAGCCAAACTCATGGCCCACGACAGGGGGACCTTCCAGACCAGGCCACTTAATTCAGTGGTTCTCAACCTTGGCTGCACATTAGAATCACCCGGGAATCTTTTTAAAATCCTGATTTCCGGGCCTCATCCTCCGGAAATTCTATTTCTTTGTTACTAATGTGGCCCCACCCCATAACAAAGAAACAGAATTTCCGGAGGATGAGGCCCAGAAATCAGGATTTTAAAAAGATTCCCAGGTGATTCTAATGTGCAGCCAAGGTTGAGAACCACTGACTTAATTCCTGTGGAAACAACTCCCACTGAAGAAGAGTTCCTAGTAAAAATGTATAACCCCCAAGAGGAGACAGAGAACTAGGGAAGAGACAGAGAAATAAGGTACAATGAACTAGAGAAATCACATCTAAAGAAAACAGATAATAGAAAAATATGAACATGCCATCAATTAGGAATATTTACAGTGTTCAAAGAGAAGTGAGGAGTAGAAGTCATAAGACAAGAACAACACATAACTAAAAGGACTAGAGCTGATTAAAAAAGAACAAAGCAAATTCTAAAAATTAAAAAAAATATTTAGTAATTTACACTTCCGTATCTGGCCAGACAGCACAACTAGTACCAGGCTTGTCCTGCTACCATAAAACACAAGTAAATTGGATTACATACAGAGAGCAGTTGTTTTCAGACATTAAATAACAGCTGAAGTAGGACCATGATTCCCGAGAGAGGAAAACGAATTAGATGGCTCCTACACTTGCTCTGGCTTCTGGTGGAGACATGTTTTGGATCATAACAGAGAGAGGAACGCCCTCTCAAAAATGCTGAGCGATGAAGATCAGAGTTCAGGAAGTCTGAAGTGGCAGAAGCTGTAGGGTGGAACAATTGTAGGGTGGAACCTCACCCCCAGGGTGAATTTTTCCTCCTCTAGCATATTACTGGTCACATGGTTTAGACCTCCCTGAGCTTTCATATCATTGGTCATGTGGTTCTGACCCTCCCCTGACCTTTCCTCCCCTGGCATTTTGCTGGTCGTGTAGTTGACCCCCTTAGAGGAGGAGCAAGGGGCTAGAGAATAGCCTCATTCTACTCCCATATAAGCCCTTGCACTACCACTGCCTTAAGCATTAAGGCCTAGAGATTCAATTGAGTTTCAGCTCCAGGTCCAGAAAAAGCAGCAAGGTCAGCAGCAGTGACCCCATGGCTGACATCAGGACCAGCTGCAATGACTAATGACCCCCCTGTCCTGGCACCAACCAACCAGTAGAGACCTCGACCCTGAAAAGATACAGCTGGAAAGCTGATGAACATTCTATTGAGATCCTCCCCCAGAGACCTCCAGATAAAAGCTTTTAAGACAGCGGTTCTCAACCTGTGGGTTGGGACCCCTTTAGCAGTCAAACGACCCTTTCACAGGGGTCGCCTAAGTCTTAGGCCCTAAAGACCATCCTGCATATCAGATATTTACATTACGATTCATAACAGTAGCAACATTACAGTTATGAAGTAGCCACGAAAATAATTTTATGGTTGGGTCACAACATGAGAAACTGTATTTAAAGGGCCAGAAGGTTGAGAACCACTGCTTTAAGATGAAGACCCAGCAAGCATTCTCTCTGTCTCTTTAGCACACCTGCCCTTCCCACCTCCCTTCCCCACTCTCTTCTCTCCAGGTGCACACAGGATCGATTTCAAGATCTCTCTATCTCTCTCTCTCTCTCTCTCTCTCTCTCTCTCTCTTTCACTCTCTCTTTCTCCCTCATGCCTTTCTTCCTCTCCTTTCTCTCGGTGTATAACTTTGCCTTTCTTTCTCCTAAGCTCCATGGGACCTTCTTTTGCCTCTGTAATTCAAGCATGTCAAACTCGCAGCCCACAACGAATATTTTTGCGGCCCAGCCAATATAACGGTACGTAAGAAACGTTTTAATAAAATTTTTATAACTTAATTTTTACAATATCTTGTTATACATAATTACTAGTAATGAATTACAGCGTTCACTGATGACTATAATCATGTTGCATTCATGTCCCTTACGCGCCTTGTGCACAGGCGCACCATTTCTCTCCACTAATACCAGCAGCGAATATTTTAGCAGCCAATTGCCCCGTCATTAGTCTTGGACTGACTTGTTTGGTGTGGGCAACAGGAAATATTTCGCTTTCAGAGAACAAGAAAAATAGGTTTATTTGCATTACGCTTATTAATTTGTGCAGTTATTCAGTGTCTGGTAAATTAATGTTCAAGAAAAAATATTAATTATTAAAATGCTCTATTATTTTATGTTAACGATTAGTCATTTATTTCAGCCCTTTGTATTTAGCATGGTCTCTATTGAAATAAATCTCCATTTCTATGAAAATTGAAGCTTTTTGATTTTTTTTGCAGCCCACATAAACTTAAACCTTGTTTATTTGGTTCGTGTTAGCCTTTGGGGTTGACATGCTTGCTGTAACTTGTTTCCTGAACTGACACAACCTAGCTGACTCACTTTCTATTTCTGTGGCTTCCTAAAGAAACTTTCTCCTTCGATTTGATTTCCTTGGCTCTGAATCCTTTCTTTGCCAAACTGAAGTAGTGAGGTTGCCGAACCGAGGTCCAATTACCAATAACACCTGGGACCGTTCTACCACTACCTCGTTGATGGACATTTGGCTATTGTTTCCCCATTTTGGCTATTGTAAATAGTGCTTCAGTGAGTATTAGTGCACAAGTGTTAATATAAAAAACATTCAAACCTGTAAAGAATTTTTGTGACTTTATTTGAGCCAAACTATGGACAATTGCCAGGAAGCAGAATCTCCACATATTGGGATAATGCTCCAGAATGGCAGTTCTTCACCTTGTTTTGTACATTACAATCAAAGGAGGAGATGTAAGTGGGTTACATGAACTCCATTGGTGATAGATTAGGGAGGTGGGAGAATGCAAAGTAGGGAAACCTCTGGGATTGGATAAAAAGTAAAATGATAGACAAATACTTCTTCTACTTAAGAGGCTATAGGATAGTTAACAGTCAACAATTAACATGATAACAATAACAATTAAGGAGTTTGTGGTCTCCATCCTGGGGCCCAGGCCCATTTGGTTGTGCTCCCAGGGGTCAGAAAAAGGGAAGTTACAAGTTACCCTGACTTTTCACAGGTATGTTATCTTAGATGCAAAAAGACAATAGACTCAATAAAGATCAAAGTTGATCTTTGTCAAGGAAGATACTGGCCTAGCACATGACTACCCACTACAAACTGCTTTTTAATGAGAGGTTTTTAATTTCAGACCATCCTTTGTGGTTATTTTAGGTCTCTTGACTGCAAGGCCTCCATCCACACAGACCTTCAGGTTACCATGTGGCCCTTTTTTTGTCCACACAAGTATCTATTGGAGTTTGTGCTTTTAATTCTTTTGGGTCTATACCTAGAAGTAGAATTGCTGGATTGTATAATTCCTTGTTTAACTTTATGAGGAACCACTAAACTTTCCACTGTGGCTGCACCATTTTACCTTCCAATCAGCAATGCATAAGGGTTCTATTTTCATTCTTTTCTCTCTTTTTTTGAAATATTTTAAGTTGATTTTAGAGAAAGGAAGGGAGAAGAAGAGAGAGAGAATAAAATCAATGTGAGAGAGAAACATTGATCAGTTGCCTCTCACACACACCCCAACTGGGAATCAAATCCACAACCTGGGTATGTGGCATGACAGGGAATTGAACCCAGCCACCTTTTGGTATAGTGGACAGGGTTCCATTTTCTTCACATTCTTCTTCTTTTAAAAAATATATTTTTACTGATATTAGAAGGAGAGGGAGGGAGAGAGAGATAGAAACATCAATGATGAGAGAGAATCATCCATTGGCTGCCTACTACACCCCCTCTACTGGGGCTTGAGCCCACAACCTGGGCATGTGTCATGGGTCAATGCTCAACCACTAAGCCACACTGGCTGGGCTATGTTCTTTTTTTAAACTACTTAAGTCAATATAATTTTCAAATCCTTCCTGACCAGCTGGCAGGAAATTTCTTTTCATTCCTTCCTGTGCCTTTCACACCTACACCAGGACTGTAATGAAATGCAAGAAGTGGTGTTGGGCCCTTTGGTCCACACAGATTTTCACTGAAATGTTCTTTGCTGCTGTCTGACACCTTCATGGTTAGCATCTTTCTCTCACCCCCTTGAGACAAGGGACATTCTTGTAAGGCAGAGAATCCCACGGTTTGTAGTTCTACTCCCTACACATTTCCCTCTGAGGTTATGTAAGACCCCAGGTCTACCAGAAAGCCCATCCTGGTGGCCTGTAGTCTGAAACGCACAGACCCCTCTCTCAATCCCTAAAATCATTTTGCTCTCTGGGAGTAAGTTTTATTCCCCTTTCTGTTTGTTGAAACCCCCCAATTTCTCTTAATAATTTTGCACATCTTTACATCCTCAAACAAAAGACCGGAAATCTTGCAGATAACTTCTGCTTTTCTGCCAACCACATACTTTCCCAGAAACCAGGAAGCCCAGGGTCACAGTAAGTTACCTGGTCCATTGAACAGGGGAAGGAAATGGAGAAATTTTAGGAGGAGGGCAGAATTAATACTTTAAAATATCATCAAGACAAGTAAACAATTAGATGTAAAATAAAAACGTATGCATGCTCATGGAGAAAATTTGAGAAGTGCAGTAAAGATAAGGAAAAATATTTAGCCGAAACCGGTTTGGCTCAGTGGATAGAGCGTCGGCCTGCGGACTGAAAGGTCCCAGGTTCGATTCCGGTCAAGGGCATGTACCTTGGTTGCGGGCACATCCCCAGTAGGAGGTGTGCAGGAGGCAGCTGATCGATGTTTCTCTCCCATCGATGTTTCTAACTCTCTATCTCTCTCCCTTCCACTCTGTAAAAAATCAATAAAATATATTTAAAAAAAAAAAAAAAAGAAAGAAAAATATTTATAATCACACCACCTAAACTTAACATTTTGAATATATCCTTCCAGCCTTTTCTCTGAACACAGAAATGTACTTTAAACTTTAAGTTTATACATGTTACCTTTCAATATTTTAGAGTTTCCCTTTCTGAAATAACTAAATAAACTATTTTAAGCTTCTATTTTATGTGACTTCCAGATATCAAGTGCCTTTTCTGCTAGTTCTGAAAATTCTGAATAACAGACAACCTACTTACCTATTCTTTTGATCACTTTTCACCCACTGTTTCTGGTTTTATCTAGATGCTCGGTGCTGTCCAACATAATAGCCATATGTGGCTATTTAGGTTTAAATTAATAATATTTAAGTAAAATTGAAATTCAAGTCCCCAGTCAAACTAGCCACACTGAAAATATTCAAAAGCACATATGGCTACCTTATTGCAGAATGTACTATTGGATGTCATTGCTCTGGTTCACCTTTGGTCATCTGACTCCTCCCCTCCCCCCCCCCCCGCCCCCGCCCGCGCCCGCCCCCTCACCTGCTTATCAGTTCCTCTTATTGCCTAGCTCCCACTCCTATATTCTCCAAAACACCAAACCCACGTTGCTGCTGGATTTTAAAATAAAGGTATTTGCTATAAAGGTTTAGCAATAGCAGGAAAATAACTGAAAAAGAAATAGCTAGTGTCACTGTTGCTCAGATTCACTAACCTGCAGGTACAATGTATAAATCCAACCAACAAGTAAACTGATTGGGCCTCAGTTCTGCAACTGATGGGTCGAGGAATAATTGCCTTTTTATTCAAGTGTTAACAGATTTTGAGTATTTGTCATGCTCCTCTTCTTCTAATTAAAAGCACCACGTAATAATATATGGTGAAAAGTTAAAAATGAATATCAAGTATTCTTATGTAACTAGATGTTTATTTTTCATTTCAAAAGCAAGGTTTCCCTAGTGCCTGGCCTACTGCCCTATGGTTGACCTTCTTTTTGCTTCTTTTCTCTTTCTTGCTCAGGGTCTCGAGCATTCTATCTTTCAGGCTACCAATGCAAACACTGAGAACTTGTGATATGATGAGAAATTTGCCTCCTGATTTTTCTAAACCCCTCCTTATCTAGACTGGCCTATGGCCTTTTTTCAGAGCCAGAGACGCCCCTTCATCTTTCACAAACAAAAGAGTAGCTTTTCCCTGTGAAGAATGTTGTCATTCTTCTAAAATGCTGAAGCAGTCACTGGGAAATTTCATTTTATAACTGATAATTTGTCTTCCTCTTTCATGCTGCTTTTTAAATTTCCCCATGTTTTCCTTATTATGTTTCGTACATTTCTGTATAATAGTTCCTTCATATATCCTACTCTACTTAACTATCCATGCTTTTAGATGTTTGCATGTTTGGTTTGTTTTCATCTGACTACAAATGCAGAGATTAGTAACTTTGCATGCACTTCTGATTATTTCTCTAGGATAGATTCCTAAAAGTGAAATTATTTGACCTGTAATAATGTAGTAAATATTCACTGCCGTCCCACAGGAGATAAGTTTACATCCCCTTACCCTTCCTCTCCCACCATTGATGTTGGCCTTGGCCAAATGACTTGCTTTGGCCACTGAAACTTTAACACATTTGACACAATCAAAAAACTTAAATATGCGTCTGCATTTGCCCTACTGCCCTTTGATAAACAGGCATGAAGACAGCCACTGACCTTTAGACTAGGCCCTGGGGAAAAAATAGGGAATAGGCTTGAGTTCACCTATAACCTTGAGTTCACCTATAACCTTGAGTTCACCTATAACCTAGCCCAGCTTCCTCCTTCTAAAGCAGAGTCACCCAGTTGAGTCCATCCTAAATCAGCCAAACTGCCATCAACCTACAGAAGCAGGAGCATGAGAAAAAATATTGTTCATGTGGCAGTGAATTTTAGGACAGCCACACAGCATATTGTAGTGTCCAAATAATGCATTTTTCATATCAAGGTTGCATTCAGTTACAGGGTTTCCAAATGTTCTTGTCAAGGGTTCTAGGCGAAACTTAATGGTTCTGTTTCCAGAAAACTCAAAGACAAATCTTTGCTGTGACTAAAGAATTTTCTTATATTGTTTTAGACTATTAGTTTGTTCTTCTCTTTTTTTTTATTGTTGATACTATTACATATGCCCACCACTCTCCCACCTGTTTCTCCCCCCCAACCACCCCCCAACCCCCAGCCCCACTAGGCCTTTCTTACATTATTATCTGTGTCCATGGGCTATGAATATATGACTATCTGTTCTTTAGTTAATCTCTTCCAGTCTCTTCCCACTCCCCTCCTCTCTTAGATCTGTCAATCTGTTCCATGTATCCATGCCTCTGGTCCTATTTTGTTCATCAGTTTATCTCTTTGATCTCCTGAGCTGGGTGCTGTAGGAATGTCCCTTATGTGGGTTATGTGGGCCCTCCTGGTATAGTGGAGTTTTGGTTGCTGTTGTCCCGATCATGGGTGGGCCCAGTTCTTGAGTTGACTGACAGTGTGGCTCAACCCTGGCCACATTGTGCAAACTGTTGTACAGGTACTGACAGGACAAAACTAGACAAAACAGGATCACACCAAAAACAAAAGGAAATATAAAAACCACCACAACCAACAAAAACAGAAACAACAACAACAATGCATAAGGAGAAAAAAGAGACACACAAAAATTAATAAAAGATGCAAAAAGGATTAGAGAAGAAAAAACACATGGAAAGAAAGAATATACAAGGAAAGATAGAAAAGAAAAATAATAAAAATTTAAATTAAAATAATTTTAAAGAGTAACAATAGTAAATAATAAAAGTAGAATAGGAAAAAATAGGAATAAAGAATAAAAAAGGAAAAACAGAATAAGAAAAGAGAACTATGAAAGGAAAAAGAGAAAATAAAAATGGAAATAGAAAACATAAAAAAAAAAAGTGGAGTGTCCCCTCTGTGAGCTGCTCTCCCCTTTCCCCACAAAACTGCACTCAGCAGGAGTATCCAGGACCTGGCTGGGGTGATTTAAAGAGACTCCCATTGGGGGTGATGCCCCTAATTTGTAGGAGTGGGGTGGACACACTTCCTCTTCTTCCCAGGGCTGCACGGGCTGAGCTCACTGGAGAGATCAGATCTGCTTCCCCGTGATGCAGGCCCTGGGCCCAGCATGTGCCTAACCCTGGCCCCAAAGGAAGTGGGTGGGGATCAACAGCAAAAATGAACCCTGCTTGGCACTCTAATCTCTCCTTGTGGCTGGCCTCAGCTGGGTGGGCCTCTGACCAGGCTCCTACCAGGCCAAACATCCGCCCTTCTGTTCCCCCTCCCCCACACCATCAAACTGAACAGTAGGAGTGCAAATTTCCAGCCCAGCGCCATTTCTCTTTGCCTCGGATCCCAGCAGGATGGGGCAAACCCAGCAGTTTAGTCGCTGGGTGGGAGGTGGGCTAGAGGTGTGCAAGATCGATCCTCTTTCCCAAGCCACACGTTCTAAGCCTCTGACCCGTGCTTTACCCAAGGCCCTGACAGAGAATAGAGGGCCCCTCAAAGTCACTGCTGGGCATACCGAGCAGACCCCTCCACAGCCCCAAGTACTGGCGCGTGGCCCTTCCTGCAGGCCCAGACCAGAGTCAACTTCCTAGGCTGGTGTTGTAACAAAAAAATCGCTCTTTGCCTGGGATGATGCGGTGGGAGTCTCCCAGGTGGACCAAATCCCCACTGATTCCCACCACCCCATGCTACGTGGGCTCCCCTTTTCTGCTCTGTTACTCTGGATAAGGGGTCCTTGGCTTGAGCTGAGACCCTACGTTCTGTGATAGAATGAGCAGAAAAGTACAGTAAAACAGTTGTTATGACCCCATTTCATATGTTCTAAAAAATGATGAAAAGCATGACAGGTATAAACAGACATAATCTGAACTGCTGGAAGTTAAAACTAAAATATGTAAAATGAAAAACATAGTGGATAAGATTAACAGTATATTAGATGTTGCAGAAGAAACGATTAGTAAACTTGAAGACATAGCAATGAAAACTATCCAAATAAGACACACAGAGAAAGGGAAGGGCAGAGCGTCTTTGGGCTGTGAGATAACTTTAAGTCAACGAATATACGTGTAATAATTCGATTTCTTCGAGATGAAAAGAAAAACAAAGTTTGAAGAAAGAATGACCCCAAATTTTATCAATTTGGTGAAAACATTTTAAAGAAGTTACTTAGTATGTTGTCAACATGGACTAGAATGGGTAAGGCACAAGAATTGAAGGGAAATTAATGTAAAGACTAGTACATTATTTCAGGTTAGAGATGGTGGTAACAAAATATGGTAGCAGAAGATATGGAATGTGTGTATGGGTAGAAGAGATGTTTAGAATACAGAATAGATTTTAAAGATGGATTGAATATTGGAGTGTGAAGAGTGTGGTGTCTGAAAATTGTAAATTATGGCACTGGACACAGGTTTGTTTCTGGTCCATGGGAGTCAATGAGATTAGAAGCATTGGAGAGAACTAACTTTGGAGGGAGTTTGGGATCTGACATGTTGAAACTGAAGCATCCTCTCAGAGATGTGAAATAAGATATATAAGGTCTAGGCTTAGAAAAGAGGTGTGAGATAGATTTACAATTTTTAAAAGTCATGTATGTATATTTGTAATAAATGTATTTGCCTGAGGAGATATAATAGAATGTGAAGAGAGACAGGCCAGGCTTGAGTCTTGAGAAACTCCATCATTTAATTAATAAGTGGAGGAGGATGAATCTGCAACAACAACAACAAAAATTTTAATGACAGAAAGGAAGAGCAGCCAGGGAGTTAGATAGAAAACCAGTACATAATAATATTCATGGAAGCCAGCAAAACAAACTATTTCAAGAAGGAATGTGTGGGTAACAATGTCAAATTCTACCAAGAACTGAAAAATGTCCATTGGGTATGGCAATATAAAGGTGTTAATCCAAGTGAGAGGAGCAGAGGCCGAATTAAAGTAAATTGAACATTAGCAAAAGCTGTTAAACAGAATAGGGAACCTATCATTCTTTTAAAATTTTTAAATGTTTAGCTCTGAAAGTAAGGAGAAAGATGGAAAGTGGGGTGTTAGCTAGAAAGGGTCTAAATATCAGAGGTTGGAAAATTGTTTTAAAATTTTATTTACCATTTAAATTTTTAAAAATAATGTTTAATTTTTAGGTCATTTAAATATTTTTAATTATACTCAACATACAATTTTATACTAATTTCAGCTGTGCAACATGGTGAATAGATTTTTATATACTTTACAAAGCAATCACCCTGTTAAGTCTAGTATCATCTGGCATCATACATATTTATTATAATATTATTGACTAAATTCCCCATGTAATTCTTTATATATCTGTGACTATTTTTATAACTGACAATTGCACTTCTTAATCCCTTTCACTTTTTTTGTCCATCCATTCAACCTCCTCCCATTTGGCAACCATTAGTTTATTCTCTGTATCTGTGAGATTGTTTCTGTTTTGCATATTTATTTTGTTTTTGGATATCACATGGAAGTGACATTATATGGTATTTGTCTTTTTCTATATTATTTATTTCAATTAGCATAAAACCCTTTAGGTCCACCATGTTATTGCAATTGGCAAGGTTTCATTTTATTAATAGCTGAATAATATTTCATTGTTTATATTTACCCAGTCATCTATCAATGGATGCCTATATTGCTTCTATATCTTGGCTTCAAAATATTTTTTAGCATATTTTTGAATGATCCAATGTTAGGTAGCATTTAGATATGCAGAAAAGAGAAGAACTCTTTGATAATGTAATATTTTTGAAATATTAGAGAAGAGTAGAATCCAAGACTCAGGTGAAAAGATTAACTTTAAATAGGATTAGAGACAGGAGGGAAGAAGCAGAAGATAGAGGAGGTTCATAGAATTGATAGAAGGAAATTCAAATGTATCTCTGATGGCGAATCAATGTTAACCAATAAATTCAATTTTTAAAAAAGAATAAGGTAAGGAGGCAGGAATGAGGGCAATATGCTTGGAAGAATATGGAGTATAAAGAAGGTTCAAAGTTATTACTGAGAAAGTGAATTAAGAAGAAAAAAACTGTAAAGTTGCTTTGCGAGGTGGAATAGACATTTGATATTGGTTACTGAATTTATCTACCAGTGCAACCTGCAATTGAAGAATAAGAAGGTGCAGGGGGAGCAGAAAAATAGAGTTGATCAGATTTGGAGTTTTCTAAACACTTGTAATCCTATCCTATATAATACAAGCCTAATATGCTAAGTGTCCAGTCGTTCAGTCAGCTGTTCAACCAATCAAAGCAGGGGTCCTCAAACTTTTTAAACAGGGGGGCCAGTTCATTGTCCCTCAGACCATTGGAGGGCCGGACTATAGTTTAAAAAAAAAAACTATGAACAAATGCCTATGCGCACTGCACATATCTTATTTTGAAGTAAAAAAAACAAAACGGGAACAAATACAGTATTTGTATTTGCATGTGGCCCGCGGGCCATAGTTTGAGGACCCCTGAATCAAAGCGTAATATGCTAATGATATGCTAAGGCCTCTCAACTGCTTGCTATGACGTGCACTGACCACCAGAGGGCAGACAGTTGATTGATTGACTAGTTGCTATGACATGCACTGACCACCAGGGGGCAGTCAGTCAACCAGTCTCTATGACATGCACTGACCACCAGGGGGCAGGCGCTTCAACCAGTAGGTTAGTTTGCTGCTGGGGTCCAGCCGATTGGGACTCAGCAACAGGGCCGGACATGCTCTGGAGCCCTCCTGAGATCCCTCCCTGGCTGGCCAACCTCCCACATCCCTCCCCGGTCCCAATCGTGCACCAGAGGGGTCCCTCGGCCTGGCCTGTGCCCTCTTGCAATCCCGGACCCCTCAGGTAATGACAAAGAGCCGGTTTCGGCCAGACGATGGAATGATCAGTCGCTATGATGCACACTGACCACCAGGGGACAGATGCTCAATGCAGGAGCTGCCCCTTGGTGCTCAGTGCACTCCCACAGGGGGAGCAACACTCAGCCAGAAGCCAGGCTGATGGCTGACGAGTGCAACAGCGGTGGCGGGAGCCTCTCCCGCCTCTGCGGCAGCGCTAAGGATGTCCAACTGCCACCAGTCGGATATTCCCCGAGAACTCCTGGACTGCGAGAGGGCACAGGCTGGGCTGAGAGACCCCCCAAGTGCACAAATTTTGTGCACTAGGCCTCTAGTATAATATAAAAGCGTAATATGCAAATCAGCCAAACAACTGAACAGCAGAACAACCGTCCGGACAACCTTCCAGATGACCACACTATAACACGCACTGGTGCCAGGCCAGCCAAGTCAGGTGCAATGCCATTGGTTGAGGGGCCCCGCCATCGCCCTGCAGAGGGAGGCCCAGGCCACTTCTCCCCTATGCACAAATTTCATGCACTGGGTCTCTAATCCTATATAATAAAAGCCTAATATGCTAAGTGTCCGGTCATCCGGTTGGCCGTTCAACCAATCAAAGTGTAATATGCTAATGATATGCTAAGGCCACTCAACTGCTTGCTATGACTTGCTCTGACCACCAGGGGGCAGAGAGTTGACTGGTCGACCAGTTGCTATGATGTGCACTGACCACCAGGGAGCAGACAGTCTGACCAGTAGGTTAGCTTGCTGCTGGGGTCCGGCTGATCAGGACTGAGCGAGATGGGCTGGACACACCCCAGAGCCCTCCCACGGTCCCTTCCCACCTGGCCAACCTCCCGCATCCCTCCCCAGCCCCGATTGTGCACCAGAGGGGTCCTTCGGCCTGGTCTGCACCCTCTCGCAATCTGGGCCCCTCAGGGGATATCGGAGAGCCATTTTCAGCCCGATCCCACAGGCCAGGCCCCGGGACCCACTGGTGCACAAATTCATGCACCAGGCCTCTATAAGGAAATAGAGAGGCAAAGGAGGCTCATGTTATTGGTAGAAGTGCTATTGAATTTGTAGATTATAGTGTCTAGATTAAGGAACTGAAGAAAGAGTGAAGTGGAGGGGCTACACAAGGTCCTAATTTGGTCAAACAAAAGTCAAGAATGGTAGAAGTTTATTTTCTTTAAAAATTTTTTTATTGTTTTCCTTTATATTGAATATATTGGGGTGGTGATAGGAGACTTGACTTGGGGTGGTGAACATATAATACAGTGTACAGGTAATGTGTTGTAGAATTGTACACCTTTAATAAAATTGTATAATTTTGTTAAAGATTAAGTAGAAGTTCCTAATAGAGTCAAACAAAGGTCAAGAGTGAGTAGTTGAATAAGTAAGTTGAAAATAAAGGAGATAATAAACAGAGAGCAGGATGCTGAATTAGTGATTTTGGAAGTTGTGCAATATTATGACATAACAAGGCCTAGAGCAGTGATGGCGAACCTTTTGAGCTCGGCGTGTCAGCATTTTGAAAAACCCTAACTTAACTCTGGTGCCGTGTCACATATAGAAATTTTTTGATATTTGCAACCACAGTAAAACAAAGATTTATATTTTTGATATTTATTTTATATATTTAAATGCCATTTAACAAAGAAAAATCAACCAAAAGAATGAATTCGCGTGTCCCCTCTGACACGCATGTCATAGGTTCCCCATCACTGGCCTAGAGTGTTACCAAGGAAGTGGTTTGTTTAAAATACCTACTTGAAACTATGCTAAATTTTAACCTTGCTCTTAAAGTCAATATATAGACAATTATCATTTTATCAGTTTATATTATTTTAAATAACAACATATTTTATTGATTTTTTTTTTTTTTAAAGAGAGGATGGGAGAGGGATAGAGAGTTAGGAACATCGATCAGCTGCCTCCTACACACCTCCTACTGGGGCTGTGCCCGCAACCAAGGTATATGCTCTTGACCGGAATCAAACCTGGGACCTTTTCAGTCTTCAGGTCGATGCTCTATCCACTGGGCCAAACCGGTTAGGGCAGTTTATATTATTTTAAAAAAATAAATTCACTAGGGATAAATGTTCATGTGCAGTCTCTGAATCCATTCTCATAGACTCTATTTACATATTTTAAACTAGCAACTGTACAATTTTATATTTAGATTGCATACTTCCTTTCAATGGCATTCAAATTTCTTTTAACCACCTACCAGTTCTACAACCTTGGCTGATCACCAGAATCACCTGTGGAGCTTTTTAAATTTATGAATTCCCAGGCTGCCCACAGTTAACCAGTAGATTAAGTAGTTCTCAGGTGGAGGATGGGAATATATACAGGCTTCCCAAGTAATTCTGACTATTCACCAGGGATGACAACATTGAACCACTGGCCTGAGAGATGGGGAAGAATTCTGCCTCTGATTTTTCAACTCCTCAATACAAACCTTGGAACTAGTCATCTAAAAGGAAGCAGTGGGAATAGTGGGAATGCTTGAAAAAGGGACCACAAACTATAAACAAATGAAGTCAAAATGTACATTTCATGGAGCCAAATTTATGGATTTTAAGTAATTTTAAAATATTAAGATATTCCATTATTTAACTTCTGATTGTCTTTTTTTTTAAAAAAAAAAAGGAGCAAGGGCTATATCACAATTTCTCTATCATAAGAGTACAATAAAATTATAACTTTATTGTAACATTATATAATAACTATGATAGATTGACTTTACTATGAAATAGTATAATTATTTGTGATATTAATTTCAAACTGTTCTTTTTAAATATCCTCCTCCATATATGATTTTTGAAGGCTGAAAAAAGAGATAACTGGAAAGTTGTAGAAGACTTATTAAAGATGATGCAGAAAACTACTAAAATAGCCAAAGGAATACAAAGAAGAGAAAAAAAGAGAGTGATTTATGATAGGATAGAGACAACTTCAGATTGGGGATGATATCTTCAGATTTCTACAAGAGCTCTAAAACTAACTTTGTATAAGCTATATCTTTAAGTGACACAAAAAAGAAAGTTTCAAAAAAATTTTAAAAAGTGGCTTCAAATCATATGATTACTTCAAATTATATGACCATTCCTAATATTAGCTTATTCTTTAACAACAACAACAACAACAAAAACAATCAGAGACTTAAAACCAACTTTCAAAGTTGCTGTTGTCACAACAAACACTCTCTCACCTAAGAAGGACCAGAAAAAGAAGAATCGAAAAGAAGTGCAATGTACCTTGTTTCCTATTTCCCATGGGAACTCTGACGACAGTTTAAGATTAAAACCTACTGGGGGAAGGGAGGAAGTGAGGTTAGTTATGTAAGTCAAATCACCACAAAATAGCTAGAGGAAGAAACAGTAGTAAGACTCACCAACTCCAGGTAGAGGCAATGAAACCCTTTTGAAGTCCATATGTTTAGAAACATAGTTCAGTGACTGTAAAACACTACTGTGAAGCACGTGCAAGACCTATGAGTTAGTGCTTCAGTTAATTTTACTTAAATCCTCACAAAATAATTATTCTTTGCAATTGATAATTCACCTTAAATAGAAGCCTGACTTTGGTCCTCTCAGTGACTTGGAACAATTATTGATGGCGGGTGTATGGAATTTGTGGTTGATATGAATATAAATGAATAGCCAGAGCTTATTGAAAAGAGAAGGATCCAAAATAATACCGACATAGGAAAACTTTAGGTCAAATCTAACATAAAGAAATATTAAAAATGTAACTATAAATGCTGGTACTTAATTATTTAAACAATCTTCAAATGTTCAAATGCTTAAGTTCAGCACGGGAACTAACATGGCTTAAGAGCAGCATGTGTGGAAATCATTCAGTATTAAATTATCTCAATATTAGCCAATAAGGTGATAGAACATTCTAAATCACTGCTGTTGTTTTGGAAAACATGAACATAAGTATAGTGTTCAGGAAAAGGAAAATGATAATCTCATTCTTATCTTCACTGAACTCTGCATGATGTTGAGGTCAGTTTTCCCCACCATACTTTAGTGAGCATAAGCAAACTGGGCTGTTAGCAACAGTGAAGATAATGGTATAAGTATTGGTGCCAAGCTAACAACATCAAAATAATAACCTGGGAGATCATTAAAAACAAAAATTCTAGATCCTTCACCTGGGGCTTCTAAGTTATTTGGACTTAATTTAGGATGTAGCACAGGAATCTATATCTTCAACATGCTCTTTGGTCATTGAGATGACCGGCCATGTTGGGAAAGCACTGAATCGTATTATTTCTAAAAGCCTATTCCAACTCTAAATGTCAAAATCCCAAATGCATACAAAAGATGATGCTGTTGGCCAAATGGTCTCATGAAGTAGTCAATGAGGTTAAGATAATTTATATTTATTGATTTGTTATTTAGTATAAGAATATCCTAAATATATGACCTGAAAGAGAATTTAGAAGAATGAAGAAACAAAAAAAACAACGCTCGGTCATTTATTGTCTAATTATTCTACGAGACAAATTAAGAACACTGATGTTTGTTAGATTTTATGGATGCTCTGGGGTCAAATATAATACTCCTTTGCTATCCTGCAGAAAGCACCGGTCTTTCTCTGTCTAGTACAGGGATTTTCCAAAGGGAGCAAAGGACCTTTTGTCCAAATAGCCAATTGTACTGTCTCATTAAAAAAAATACGTATTAGAAAGAAAATTGCTATGATGGAAGGTTTCACAAAGCACAGATGTCCTTTAGTCAGCATGAACAGAAGCCAGTAACTCTCAGGAGTTGTTTCTGCAACATCTGTTATCTACTCCTGGATTCTGTTTCCACTTCGCTGTACTCGAACAGGCATCACTGGGCCCCCCGACAATCATTTGTTTCCATAGAGCAAGGACAGCTGAACTGATAAAGCTGTGATAATGGCAGAGTTTCTACAGATGAGGCCGTAGGCCTGTTTTAAGATCAGCCTTAAACGTGCTAGTGAAGTGACTTAAAAATCATAAAACATGAGAGCTAACACGGCTCTCAAGAGCATAAATTTCAAAGGCCTGGAGAAGTAATGCGACTTGACCAAAGTAGACACTGATGGAACTGAGAGACTGGAATCTGAAACTCCAGTCTCGGGCATGTAGGCAAAGAAAGTCCAAGAGCCTCTACCCCAGATACCACTATTAGTAAAATTAGCCCCCATATGAATGGAGGCAGGCAATTGTGAAGGGAGATGTAATTAACACTCACTGCACTCCCTGCTGACAGTGATAACCGGGTGGTGATTTGCTCTGCATGTAGAAGGTGTATGTGTAGCATGACTATGGTAGGAGAATCAATAACAGCGGTGATTCAAGAACAAAGGAAAAGAACTGGAGACTAAATTTAGGTTATTGGGATGGAAATTTACCTAGGGTCTCTGGATTAGGATTTATGAGATACGATTTATATAAGAAATAGATAGAAGACGTAGAAAGAGAACCAGAAACAGTGCAGAAAGAGGACAATCCTGCAAAGCAAGAGATTCCAATGCATTCAACACAAAGTGGATTCCTTGAGGGGCCGGAGATGAGGAGAAGACGCCTAGATAGAAATAATGGACTTAATAACCTTGGCCCTGAAGTAAAGTCCTAGAACAATTTTAAAATTCAAAATGAGCCCTAGCTGGTTTGGCTCAGTGGATAGAGCGTTGGCTTGCGGACTGATGGGTCCCAGGTTCGATTCCGGCCAAGCACACATGCCCGGGTTGTGGGCTTGATTCCTCGTATGGGGCGTGCAGGAGGCAGCCGATCAATGATTCTCTCTCATCATTGATGTTTCTATCGCTCTCCCTCTCCCTTCCTCTCTGAAATCAATAAAGAAATTTTTTTTAAAAAAAATCAAAATGAGTTAAATGGTAGAGAAATTCTCAAATAAATTAGGGTCTACAAGGGAATGTTAGGGAATATTCTAGAAGAAAATTAGGATTTTGGTCCACCTATCAAATTGGAGAACAACTGTTACTGAACAAAAGAGTTCATCGCCTGGAACCTGCAGAGCCGAACACTGAACACCGAGTTTTGCAGTGAAGAGAGTAGAGTGGCTTCATTTGCAGAGCTAAGCAAGGAGAACGAGAATCTGTATCGCTTACAGCCTGAATTCCCCGATGGCGAACAATCAGAAGGTTTTAAGGAGTTAGGAGCAAAAAGCACACAGAAGCCCAGGCGAGACAAGTTTGACGGGAGAGTTTGGAACTTGACCTTTATGGTCAGAGGCTTCAGCACTGGGTCTCCCTGGAAACAGAGCTTTTGCTCCTGCAAGGGTTCTGGTGTTCATGCTCCGGGCAGGCCCCATCTTTTGGGTTCCGTGGGGGAGGAGCGAGACTTTGGTTCCGGTGCAGCTGGAGGACAGGGGTCGCACCTGCGCAGGACCGTCCCTGTAAAATAAGTCAAAGGTTGTATTAATCACCTCTCCGCTTTAGGGAGAAGAACCAGTTTTAAGCTGGTCTGTGGGATTTGTGTGCTGTTTCACAACCAGGTATTGTAAAGT
This sequence comes from Myotis daubentonii, assembly GCF_963259705.1. Classification (NCBI taxonomy): domain Eukaryota; kingdom Metazoa; phylum Chordata; class Mammalia; order Chiroptera; family Vespertilionidae; genus Myotis; species Myotis daubentonii. Next base: position 11,093,972 of record NC_081857.1, read on the forward strand.
AAGACTTTATAGAAATGCTATAAACTACCTGTCATTCAATCTTTTTGGATAGGAGTCTGGAGTAATAGTTAAGTTGGGTAAATGGTCAAGTAAATTTTGGAATATGTTTAGTAGCATATTAATATGGATATTAAAGTGATACATATGGAGATTTTAGAAATACATGAAAAAAACTTAAGGCCTAGGATAAGTGAAAAAGTAGTATATCACAGGGTTGTAAAACTAAACTAAATAATTGATATGAATGTAATTTTAAACAATAAAGTAGCTTTAAAATATAAACTATTACTATGTAACTATAGAAAAATTATTTTGCATTTGCATAAAGATTTTAAAAGATCACAGAATATATGTAGCTGTTGTCTTAAGAAGAGTGGCTTAAGGGCTTAATTTTTAAATAAAACTTTCAAATAATACACATTTGTTTTAAACAGTTAATTGACTCTTTTGCCCAAATTGAGAACCATATAAAATGTAAATTTCAGGGGCCTATAGAAGGAATAAAATATAGTTACCACACCATAAAATCTTGAGGAAGAATGGAGATCCATGAAAGGAAATACTAAAGGAAAACATGTACTGCAATTATAATGATCTTATCAAAATTAAAATTTTTAGTGAAATTATTTTACACTATAGAATTAGAAAATGAACCAGATGACACTTCCTGGGACAAAAAAGTTGACTCCCCAATTCCAAATTGGGATGGAAATTTAACCTAGGGTCTCTAGATTAGGACCTACACGATATCATTTATATACTAAACTAGAGACCCAGTGCATGAAAATTCGTGCACTCAGGAGGTCCCTCAGCCCGGCCTGCACCCGCTCGTAGTCCAGGTCCTCTCAGGGGATGTCCACCTGCTGACTTAGTCCCACTTCCCGGGGGATCGGGCCTAAGCTGGCAGTCAGATATCCTTAGTGCTGCTGAGGAGGTGGGAGAGGCTCCCACCATTACCTCTGTGCTTGCAGCCTTCAGCCCGGCTTGTGGCTGAGCAGAGCTCCCACCGTGGGAGTGCACTGACCACCAGGAGGCAGCTCCTGTATTGAGCGTCTGCCCCCCTGGTGGTCAGTGTGCATCGTAGCCACCAGTCATTCCAGGTCATTTGGCTGTTAGGGACAACTTGCATATTACCCTTTTATTATATAGGATAGAATGTTATATAAATAGAATGCTTCAAAAAATGGCAAGATCTGGAACTTGGGTTTTGTGCTGGATAAATGGCAACTTCCAAAAAACAGAGAGTGTTAGCATCATAAGAGGTTTGTGTGCATTTTCAATTTTGCCAAGAGAAGTCTTCCCTCTTTTTCTTCCCAGAATCCTACCATAGTTAGACCTTGAGCAGAAGTTTTGGGGTATTTGATTCCATCATGAAAATCCTTTGCAACTTGGACATGACTAAGGATAGCTTCTTTTTAAAAATGATTCTCGCCCTAACCGGTTTGGCTCAGTGGATAGAGCATTGGCCTGCAGACTCAAGGGTCCCAGGTTTGATTCTGGTCAAGGGCATGTGCCTTGGCTGTGGGCACATCCCCAGTAGTGAGTGTGCAGGAGGCAGCTGGTCAATGTTTCTCGCTCATCGATGTTTCTGACTCTCTATCCCTCTCCCTTCCTCTCTGTAAAAAAATCAATAAAATATATATTTTTAAAAATGCTTCTCTAAGTCTTAATGTTTCAGGTTTTTAAATTACCCTTCACCTGCTTCTTTCATTGGCTCCTTTTTTTAAAAAAAATGTTTTTAGCCCTAGCCGGTTTGGCTCACTGGATAGAGCGTTGGCCTGCGGACTGAAGGGTCCCAGGTTCGATTCTGGTCAAGAGCATGTACCTTGGTTGCGGGCACATCTCCAGTAGGGGTGTGCAGGAGGCAGCTGATCGATGTTTCTCTCTCATCGATGTTTCTCTCTCATCGATGTTTCTAACTCTCTATCACTCTCCTTTCCTCTCTGTAAAAAATCAATAAAATATATTTTAAAAATAAAAAAAATGTTTTTATTGATTTCAGAGAGAGGAAGGACAAGGAAGAGATAGAAACATTAATGATGAGAGAAAATCATCAATAGGCTGCTTCCTGCACACCCCCTACTGGGGTTCGAGCCTGCAACCTGGTCACATGCCCTGACCTGGAATCGAACCCTGACCTCCTGGTTTGTGGGTTGACAATCAACCACTGAGACATACTGGCTGGGCCATTGAGTCCTATCTTGATTTGGGTTGCCCCAGAAACAAATTTGAGTGCTCGTGGTCAGTAGGGGAGACTTCTCTGTAAATGTTAATACTGGCAAAAATCGTTTATAACGTAGTAAATAAAGACATAGAATATTAAAACGAGGAAAAGAACTGCAAACAGGTTTGCCATGAAAAAAAAAAAGATGTTACGTAAAGAAGAAACTGTGTGATGTATTATTATTACATGTTGAAACTGGGAAACTGACTTCTGACGCAGTAGAAACGTCTTCATTTTCCAAACAGATTTAAGTGAAGAACAATGGGAGAAGCGTGACAAACTTTACTGACGATTGAATTGTTAACAGTTGAAGAAATTAATGTTAAAGGCACAAGGAGGAAGTGATGCCATGGGGAGTAATTCAGAATTAAAGCAATCGAAAGGATAAATAAACAACAAAACCTTTTACTGAGGCCTTCACAAGAGCCTCTGAGGGTGATTTTGCAGTTTGCTCTGCCCAGAGCTGAAGTAGCTACACTAGAGTCCAGTTCAAGTCCAGCTCCCCAGCACAGGGTTCCTTCTGCCTGAAGGGGATCCTGTTCTAGAGGCTATGGCTAGGGGTACAAAGTATGTCAAGAAATCTTCATTACTGCTGTTAAGCTTGCAAAATCACCAGCCAAAGAAGCGGTAATAGCTTGTAAAACAAAAAAATCCCTGGAAGAAAAACTGCATGTCTACTCACTCTGACCAAGTTCACATATTACTTATTGCACTTCTTATACAAGCTGTTTCAGAGAAGTAAATTTTTAGATGTATGACTTACAAATACTGGGGAATTCTTATCTGTAATTCATGGTATTAAAAGATAAATGGTTATTAACAGGAACAGAGGATATGTTTAGATACAGTGGTTCATTCATAGTTTCATGCATTATTGAACTTTGATGCATGAACTGCTTTCTTAAACTTCCGAAGGAAGGAAACTTTTATTTGCTATATATTACAATGGAACATGAAATAGTTATTAATTATCACTTAAAATCATATGTTCGCTGGCAAGAGTTACAGACTTTCTTGGAGCTTTACAGTTTGGGAGATAATAGATTGTCTAAGTTTCTTATCTGCTGTCACTGTTGATTTTGTATATCTTTGCTCCCTGTTAATTGAAATCAATAGTGAGATTGTATATGCACATGAAAGTTGTAGATCCTTAATGAACTTTGCCTTTTTCATTTACTTGTGATATTTGCAAATATTAACTATCATTGATCTACTTCTACCAAATATATATAAAAAATAGCCCAATCTCAAATTGTGTGGTGTTGCCCAATGATCTAGAAAGTTTAAAGAGGGATCTTTGGAAATGCTTATAAAATAAAATTTTTATTATATGTATTGCCGGTGGGTTTTTTATTGCTTTTGATTTTAAAGAAATTGCTTTTATTTTAAGCTTTAAATCCTATGTCTTCATAGTGAGCACAGTGATTTAGAGCTTTCATAGAGCTGTTAAAATTGTTTTAATAAGCTTATTAATTTTTTATGCATATCATTAGTATTATCATGAGCAAGTTGACTTTTTCACTGGATTAGGTGTACTATTTGTCATATGAATTACATATTTTACAGCTTGTAGATTTTAATGAAATTCAAAACTACTTCACTTGATTATTCTTCGTTTTGTTTCTAATGTTGAGAATAATTCTTTCAAATTCCTCTTAATACAAAAACTGAATTTCAACTTATGAAAATTTACTCTTGGAGATAAATAATGATGGAAGAAGGACTTGATTTCGGGTGATGAATGCATGATGCAATATACCGATGATGTGTTATATAGAGTTGCACACTTGAAACCTGTATAATTTTATTAATCAAGGTCACACCAATAAATTCAACAAAAATTTTAAAAAGAAAAAATAAGTAAAATTGTATGAAATAGAGTAACAAAAAGAAATAACATGCTCTTGGTCTTTAAAAATGTCTTTTTAAAAATCCCACTTTTGCCAATCTGAATGTGGCTCAGCGGTTGAGTATTGACCCAGGAACCAAGTGGTCACCAGTTTGATTCTGCCTGGTTTTGAGTTCAATCCCCAGTGGGGGTCCTGTAGGAAACAGCCTAATTCTCTCTCATCATTAATGTTTCTATCTCTCTCGCTTCCTCTCTGAAATCAATATATATATATATTTAAATATGTATATTTAAAAAAATCTCACTTTATTCTTCTTTGGATACACACTCACACACACACACATACATAAAATCACATATCTATATTTTAATTATAATCTGTATAATTTGGCACTGTCTTTCCTCAATCTTCAAATTTTCAGTGAAAAACTTTAAAAAAATTACTTGATTGATGATTAAATTAGGGAACGTGCTTTCTTTTTAATGAAATTATGTCTCAAGTGTTTGGAATTTAATTTAATGTCATTAGTGAATTAGTTTGTTAACATTCTTTTAACAGTGAACTGTCAGCAAGGAAGATGAGCTACAGGACTTCTCCACGTGTCAAGGAGGAATAGGAATAAAGACAGAGTCATGACTAATCCTTATCTTCTTGAAACCAAAGATCTTTGTTTAAAATTTGGGTAAACCCAAGGAAGAAATAAAGGAGCCACTAAGAAAGGGTGGAGAAGTCTGGAAGGAGAGTGAAGAGATACCCTCTTCCACTACTTACTGGCTCCTCACTGCTCTTCTTAAACAGGCCACCGCAGGAGGCAAAGACGCAATGCCACAGATGACAGCAGTCAGTCTCATTCCCAGTGGTGGTCAGGGGGGCATTCTGAGTATTCTGCATCTCTGGAAACTGTACGTTTTCAAACACAGAATCTGAAATAGGTTCAATGCAGTAAAATCTGACATGCAAATCCATGAGTTTTGTAGGAAGGTAGGTCCAAATGGCAGCAAAACCTCTTTTGCCCTGACTTCAAAGGAAGAAAATATAAATGCTGATGAAATGTCTGTGAAAAGCTAGGTAGCCTGGAAAGCCCCTGTAAATGTCCCCCTCCCCTAGCCTCCTGATCATCACACACCATTGTCACCACTAGCACCACCACCTGGTCTCAAGGTTCAGCATTGCAACCCGATATTTGACCATTTTCCTGGACAATTCATTCATTGACATTATGTGATAGAACTATACCGAGGTAATTTGCAATACAGGGTGCTGGTTCTAAACTGGTCACTCACTGAAATAATCAATTGGTGTAAGAGTGGGGGAAAATTGTCCTAGACATGACCTGGACACAGATTCCGCTAGATCTGATATTACATTAATTCTGCTTTCCAAGAGGAGAACAACATTGCTTCTTATGTGACCTCTGAATAAGCTTCTTTCACTGTTGAGGACGCACATTCCACTCCCCAAAGCCAATATGGAAATCCCCCAGAGAGAGCACTTCCTCTTCTGCTTTTTAAATGAACCAGATTTTCCCCAGTAAATCTCTAGGAATTGATTTTCCTTTTTTTAAAAAAAAACACAAAAACACACAGATATTTTATTGTATTCAAGAGACCCACGTTCCAGTTAATTTAATTAGATAGTATAAACATTGAAGCTTTTTCAACTCCATATCCATGTCATGACAGGATTAGTGTCATGACAGATTTCCTAAAACACTATTTGAGTTGGGAAAAATGAAGTCTCATGGAAAATGATTTTCTTCTCTGGTAGCTATCTGGGGGGTCTCTACCATGCCCAGACACTCCCTGTACATGTGTGTTCTCGGCAACATGCCAGGAAGTTCAGGTCCCATACCCTGTGACCACCCAAAACCATGTGTTAGCATATGTGTTAGCCCCGTTTGTACGATGGCAATCGCTGTACAGTGTGCTAGCACAAGGATCCCATCCATGACCTAGGGCTGCTTTCCACCATAGTGCGGATTAGCGATTCCAAAACTTTCTGTGTATTCTGGGATTGTGCAAACAAGTTCATACATTGTAGATAATGGGAACTAGGCATCTCACTGTGGGAGAAGGGAGTTGCAAAGATGGAAGGAGGGAAGTTTATGTTATCTATGGTAATGGACTGGAATGTGAAGAATTGATATGAAATCCACGACTTAGATATAAATCTATAATAATAAAAGTATAATATGCAGAATGACCTTCCAGATGACCTTCCAGACAAAGCCAGGGCTGCAAGGGCCGAGGCAAACCTCTGTGGCTGCGAGGGCCAAACCCCTTGCATGAATTTCATGCATCGGGCCTCTACTATAGATATAAAAAGGTTTAAATAGATATAGAATAGGTATACATACCTATTTACCAGAACTGCTTTCTCAGAGGGGGTAGAAGCAATGATACTCCAATAGCAATAAGCACACTTAGCATCAAGATCTTGGTTTTCAAATACTATTCTTTGCTAAAAGAAACCAGCCCTCTTTGGAGAAATGGCAAGTTCCATTCCATATATGGAAAAATGCAAGGTGAGTATGGGACAAGTTGTGTTGCCAGAAAGAAAAGCTCAAAGAATGAGGGGGTACTGGTCAATATGACACAGGAGCTAATTTGAGGGATCCCACTGGCAAAAGTGGGGGCAAGCTGAGCACCAAAATAAATAATGATAGTAATAAATTATGAGTCGCTGAAACCGGTTTGGCTCAGTGGATAGAGCGTCGGCTTGCGGACTGAAAGGTCCCAGGTTCGATTCCGGTCAAGGGCATGTACCTGGGTTGCAGGCACATCCCCAGTGGGAGATGTGCAGGAGGCAGCTGATCGATGTTTCTCTCTCATCGATGTTTCTAACTCTCTATCTCTCTCCCTTCCTCTCTGTAAAAAATCAATAAAATATATTTAAAATAAATAAATAAATAAATAAATAAATAATGAGCCATTGAATAAAGACTATATTGATAAATTGAGTCCATGTTGATATAGATAAATGAATGAATAAATGGGAGCACTAGCCAGTTTTGCTCAGTAGTTAGAGTGTCAGCCCACGACTGAAGGGTCCCAGGTTCGATTCCAGTCAAGGGCACGTACCTCAGTTGCAGGATCAAACCTCACAAAGTTGTCCTTGATAATTGAAAGAGAGATAGAGATTTCTGGACAAGCAAAAGCTGAAGTAATTCATCACCATAAGACCAGTCTTACAAAAAAAATGTTAAAGGAACTTCTTTAAGTTCAAGTAAAAGGGTGCAAATTAGTAACAGGAGAACATATGAAAGTATAATCTCACTGGTAAAAATAAACATATAGTTAAATTCAGAATACTCTAATGGTGTAATGGTGGTGGGTAAATCACATTTAAAGAAAATTCCATAGAGCAGCAGCAAAATACATATTTTTTTTCAAGTGCACACAATACATCCTCTAGTATATGTTAGGCCACAAAACAAGTATTAACAAATTTATTAAAATTGAAACCATTTCAAACATCTTTTCTGACCACAATGATATGAACTAGAAAATAATTACAAGAACAAAAACTGAAAATTTCTTAGCTATGTAGAGATTAAACAACATGCCACTGAACCATCAGTGGATCAAACATATCAAAATAAAAATAAATCTTGAGACAAGTGAAAATGGAAATACCACACACCAAAACTTATAGAATGCAGCTAAAGCAATTCTGAGAGGCAAGTGCATAGCAATAAATACCCACATCAAGAAAAAAAATCTGTCAAACTTTATACCTCAAGGAACTAGAAAAAGAACAAAGCCCAAAGTTAGAATAATGAAGGAAATAACAGAAATTAGAACAGAAATATAGGCTAAAAAGACAATAGAAAAGATCAGTGAAACTAAGACCTGTTTTTTCAAAAGATAAAAAAATTACAAACCTTAGCTAGATATACCAAGAAATAAAGGACTCAAATAAATAAAATTATAGGTAAGTTGTAAAGGAGACATTACAACTTATACCAAATAAATGCAAAGGACCATGAGAGACTACTATGAATAATTATATACCAACAAATTGGGCAACCTACAAGAAATAAATTCCTAGAAACATACAACCTATCAAGATTGAATTATGAAGAAAAATTAAGTCTTAATAGACCAATTACTGGTAAGGATATTGAATCAATAATCAAAACCCTCCCAATCTAGAAAAGTCTAGGATCACATGGCTTCACTGGTGAATTCTGTGAAATATTTAAAGAAAAATTAATACCAAGTCTTTTCAAATTCTTCCAGAACAGAAGAGGAGGCAATACTTCCAAACTCATTTTAAAAGGCCAGTATTACCCTCAGATGAGAACCGGAGGAGGATGCTATAAGAGAAGTACATTGCAGGCCAATATCTCCCATTATATTTAAAAATTTTTAATAAAACATTAGCAAATGAAATTCAACAATACATTAAAAAGATAATATATATCATGACTAAGTGATATTTATTGCAGGGATGTAAGGATAGTTTAACATTCACAAATCAATGCGAAATACCACATTAATAAAATGAAGGATAAAAACTATATGATCATCTGAATAGATGTAAAAACAGCATCTGACAAAATCCAACATCCATTCATAATAAAACTTAACAAACTGGGTAGAGAGGGAATGTAGCTCAACATAACAAGGCCATATGTGACAAGTCCACAGGTGTTCCTGGTCTTTACCTTTAAGATCAGGAACAAGAAAAGAATGCCCACTCTTGCCACTTTATTCAAGTTAGTACTGGAAGTTCTGCCAGATTAATTAATTAGTCAAAGATGAAGAGGGAGAGAAAGAGAGAGAAGACACATCCAAGTCAGTCAAGGAAAATATATAAAAGGCATACAAACCAAGAAGAAAGAAGTAAAACTGTGTCTATTTGCAGACAACATGGTATTATATATAGAAACCCTAAAAACTCTAACAAAAAATTATTAGAATAAATTCAGTAAAGTTTCAAGATACAAGGTCATACACAAAAATCTGTTGCATTTCTATAAACTAACAAATTACCATGAAGACAAATTAAGGAAACAATACCATAGCTTGGCTGACATGGCTCAGTGGTTGAGTGTCAACCTATAAACCAGGAGGTCACGGTTCAATTCCCTGTCAAGGCACATGCCTGGGTTGTGGGCTTGATCCCCAGTGTGGGGCACGCAGGAGGCAGCCAATCAATAATTCTTTCTCATCATTGATTTTCTATCTCTCCCTCTCCCTTCTTCACTTAAATCAATAAAATATATGTATATTTTTTAAAACATTAAAGGTAACATTTAAGAAAAGAAAGCAATACCATTTATAATTACATCAAATGAATAGAATATCTAGAAATAACTTTAACCAGGGAGGTAAAAGGTCTGTACACTAGAAACTATAAGACAATGAAAAAAAATGAAGAAGACACAAAAAATAGAAAGATATTCTGTGCTCATAGATTGGAAGAATTAATATTGTTACAATGCCCACAGTACCCAAAGTAATCTACAGATCCAATGCAACCCCTATCAAAAGTCCAATGGCATTTTTCACATATATAGAAAAAACAATCTTAAAATTTGTATGAACCAGAAAGACTACAAGTAGCCAAAGCAATCTTGAGAAAGAACAAAGCTGATGGCATTACAGTTCCTGATTTCAAACTATATTACAAAGCTATAAAAATCAAAACAAGTATGGTATTTACATAAAACCAGAAACATAGGTCAATGGAATAGATTAGAGCACCCAGAAATATATCCATACATATATGGTCAATTAATATATGACAAATAACCAAGAATATACAATAGGAGAAGGATAGTCTCTTCAATAAATGGTGGTGGTCAAAGCTGATAGTCATGTGCAAAATAATGAAACTAGTCCCCTGTCTTATACCATACACAAAAATTAACTTAAAGTGGATTAACACTTAAACCTAAGACCTGAAACCATAAAACTCTTAGACGAAAACATAGAGGGTAAGCTTATTGACACTGGTATTGACAGGTTTTTGGGGGAGTTTTTTTGTTGTTTTTTTTTACACCAAAAGCAAATGCAACATAAGCAAAAATAAACAAGTGTGTCTACATCAAATTAAAAATCTTCTGCACAGTGAGCAAGAAAAGGTGCTCGACTTCACTAATTATGAGGGAAATGTAAGTCAAAACCCCAATGAGACATCACCTCACACCTGTTAGAATGGCTATCACCTAAAAGACAAAAGATAGCAAGTGTTGGAGAGGATGTGGAAGTCTTTTGTTGGGAATGTAAATTAGTGCAGCCACTAGGAAAACAGTATGGTAACGCCTCAAAAAATTGAAAATAGAACTACCATATACTCCACTTCTGGGTATATATCCAAAGGAAAAGAAATCACTACCTGGAATAGATGGATAAATGAATAAAGAAAATGTCACACACAGAGACAGAGGAATAGCATTCAGCCATTAAAAAGAATGAAAACTTGCCATTTGTGACAACAGAGATGAACCTTGAGAGGGCATAATGTGAAGTGAAATAAGTCACATAGAGAAAGACACATACTCTGTGCTTTCACATATATGTGGACTCTAACAAACTTGAACACATAGAAACAGAGAGCAGGTTGAAGGTTGCCAGAGGTGGGAGCCAAGGAGTGGGGTGAATGGATCAAGGTGGTCAAAAGGAACAAATTTCCTGTTGACAATAAGTAAGTTCTGGAGATATAATGTACAGCATGTTGACTATATTTAACAATACTGTATTGTATATTTGAAAGTTACTAACAGAATAGATCTTAAAAGTTCTCATCATAAGAAAAAAAGGTGATGGTAGTTAACTAAACTTACTGTGGTAATCATTTCACAATATATACATATATCAAATCATTATGTTGTGTACCTTAAACTAATACAATATTATTTGTCAACTAGAGGCCTGGTGCATGAAATTCATGCGGGGGGCGGGGGGGAGGTCCCTCAGCCCAGCCTGCACCCTCTCCAATCTGGGACCCCTCGGGGGATGTTTGACTGCTGGTTTAGGCCCGATCCCTAAACCAGCAGTCAGACATCCCTCTCACAATCCGGGACCACTGGCTCCTAATTGCTCACCTGCCTGCCAGCCTGATTGCTCCTAACTGTCCTCCCCTGCAGACCTGGTCACTCCTAACCGCCGCTGCCTCGGCCCCCGCCACCATGGCCTTGCATGGAAGGACATCTGGATGAATGTCAGGAAGAAATCCAGTCTAATTAGCATATTTCCCTTTTATTAGTATAGATTATACAACAAGCTTTAAGGTAGAATTGCATTAGTAGAAATGAGACATGTCATTAAAATATATATATTCGTTTGATATGATTCAAATCCACTTGTTTATGACAAAAATCAAGTCTTTAAGAATAGGATTGCTTGCCCTAGCTGGTTTGTCTCAGTGGCTAGAGCTTCAGCCTGAGGACTGAAGGGTCCCAGGTTCGATTCTGGTCAAGGGCATATGCCTGGGTTTAGGGCTCGATCCCCAGGAGGGCGCATGCAGGAGGCAGCCAATCAATGATTCTCTCTCATCATTGATGTTTCTATCTCTCTCCCTCTCCCTTCCACTCTGAAATCAATAAAAATCTATTTTTAAAAATTAAAGAATAAGATTGCTTTGCTATAAAAGCCAAGTAAGGTGTGTCATTCATTGTCCCTGATGAGGTCTGAGCAGCTCAGTTGCTAAGCGACTTTGCTGGGTTCTTAACAAATAAAATCCCTAGATAAGCAACTACACCCACGATGCATTTAGGCTACAAAGACTGAAGGTTGGGGAGGACAGAGGGCTTCTGGGGTAGGCGACAGTGAGGGTCAGCCACTGGGAGGCAGGGAAGATGTGGGAATGCCCAGCGCCTGGAAGCACTGGAGAGTCTGGGATATGCAAATCTGCTGGGGGCGGGGTCAGGCCCTGCGCTCTGAGAGGTCAGGTCTGCAGGGAGGGCAGGGGTGCGGTTCCGGGACCCCCTTCCTGCGAGGCTCCTCCTCCTCCCCTTAACCCCCAACCTATCCATTTGGATGAAGCGGGTGGGAAGCAGGTACACAATGCCTGGGCCCGCCGCGCCTCAGTCCCGGATCTCTCCAGGGCGGGGGAGGGCTATTTGTATTGGTTTATTTCATTCTTCTTACACGTTGAAGGGGGTGGCAGGGGAGTGTCTGCCAGACATGGTTTCCTTCTGCTTGCTCGCCAGAGCTGCCCCACCTGATGCCTTTTCCCTTCCTTCCCAGCTGCCCCGAGCTAACGCCCATGAGATCGCCAGGACGAAACTGGGGCCCGGTTGTATTGCGTGGAGATTGCCCTCCACAGGACCCTGCCTGATCCAGGGAGGGCTGGGGTCATTCACTGCGGGGAAAGGCTCCATTTAAACCAAGCCCCGGCTTGCTGCCGCTTAGATAGGCACGGGCTGAGCCATCTTCGTAGGGTTTATCATCCCTTCTGGCTGTTTCCTTGGAAACCACAAACTCAAGATAGCAGAGCCGGGGCCACCGGCTTCTCAGTGCCGGCTCTCCTCAGTCAGCTGCTGAATTTACTTGAAGGATGTAGAATAAGTTTTAAATGATACTAAAGTGTGTACAATTAGGTCAAAGCATTATGCAATTGTTTCCTATTAATTTGTACGATTGAGGGTCCTGAGTGTTTGAGGATGTCAGCTCTTACAGAGCGTAGTGATTTTAACTATTGAATTAAAGCAAAGTCTCCAGTGACTCTTTTGGCTGGGCGGCGTCTGGGCCAGGCGGCATGGCAGGCCTGTGCGCACCTCCTCCAGTGGCCGCTCCACCTCGGCACAGGGCAGGGATGCCAGGCCTGCTCACCGCCCCCAGCTGGGTGGCCTCCGGGCTGGGTGGCGCTGCGCCTGACCGGTCGTGACTGCTAAGGCCTCTGGGCTAATTAACATATCCTTTGATTATTATGTAGGATGATCTATAATAGTAAAGGCGTAATATGCTAATTAGACGGGATGTCCTTCCGGATGACCTTCCAGATGAAGCTGGGGCTGTGAGGGAAGCCCGGGTCCTGGGTGCCTACGGGCAGCTGGAGGGAAGTCCGGGTCCCAGGTGCCAGAGGAAAGCCAGTGCCGGCAGTTGGGGGGAAGGAAGGCCCACTCTTGCCCGAAGTTCGTGCATCAGGCCTCTAGTATCTCAATAAAACTTGGAAATATAGGAATAGAAATAAACGTCAGTTACCACTATAAAAAATGTTCATCTCATTCAAAAGCGCTCTTACAGACTCAGAATAATGTTTGACCATTATCTGGGTTCATAACATTAATCATCATGGTATCCAATAGGATATCATGAAAAAAACATAGTGTAACTTCGGAGGATAGACTTTAAAAGACACTTTGGCTTCTGCATTACTCTCTTATTATGGGAGAAGAAACCAGAACCAGTCACCATGTTGAAAGGATACTCAGAGAGTCCTATGATAAGGTAAGAATATGGGGTCTCCAGCCAAAAGCCATGTGAGGGAGCCATCTTAAATGAGGATCATCCAGTCCCAGTCAGGCCTTCAGATGACTGCACTTCCAGCCGATGTGTTGACTGCAGCCTCATGAGAAATTCCAAACCAGAACTACCTTCCTAAACTGCTCTCAAATTCCTGACAGAGAAACTGTGTGAGATAGTAAGTGTTTATTCTTGCTTTAAATCAATATGTTTAGGGTAATTTGTTACTATGCAATAGATAACTACTTTAAAAGTCATTCTACTGCTGAGTGGCATGACTCAGTGGTTGAGCATTGACCTATGAACCAGGAGGTCACGGTTCGATTCCCAGTCAGGGCACATGCCCTGGTTGCAGGCTTGATCCCCAGAGTGGGGCGTGCAGGAGGTAGCCGATCAATGATTATCTCTAATCCTTGATGTTTCTATCTCTCTCTTCCTCTTCCTTCTTCTCTGAAACCAATAAAACAAATTTTAAAAAGGTCATTCTACTAAAGTAATTGGTGTGTACTCTTCAAAAATGTCAAGGTCATGAAAGACACACACACAATACAAACCCTGAAGACGTTTTTCAGATTAACTGAGAGAAAAACATGCATAACAGTCAAATGAAATGTGTGATCTTAGAACAATCCTGGACTAGGAAAAAAAAAGTGTGTGTGTGTGTGTGTGTGTGTGTGTGTGTGTTTGTATTTGCTAAAATAAACATCATCAAGGCAACTGGAGAAATTTTCAGTACTTTCTGTTGCTTAGGTAATAGTATTGTACCAATATTAATTTTCTGGTTTTGCTCATTGCATTGTAGTTATGTAAGAGAAGGTTCTCATTTTTAGAAAATACACACTGAATTATTGAGAGGAGGGGTGTCATGCCTGTAACTTATCTCAAATAGTTCCAAAGTAACAATTATATGTGCAAGTATCTCTCTCTCTCTCTCTCTCTCTCTCTCTCTCTCTATATATATATATATATATATATATATATATATATATATATATATATGCCCAGTGCACAAGATTCATGCATGGGGCCGGGGGGGGGGGGTGGTGTCCCTCAGTTCAGCCTGCATCCTCTCACAATCAGGGTCATCTCTCTTGTAATCGGGACTGCTGGCTCCTAACTGCTCACCTGCCTGACTGCCTGATCACCCCTAACCACTCACCTGCCTGCCTGATCGGCCCCTGCCACGGCGGCTTTGTTCAAAAGGTCGTTTGGCTGCCTGGTCTAATTAGCATATTACACTTTTATTATTATAGATATATATTCATATATATAAATATCCATATATATAGCTCTATATCTATTATTCTTATCTATTCTATATCCATCCATCCATCCAAGGCGAAAGAGAATGATAAAGAAAACAGTGAAATGTTAACATTTGGAAAATTATATACATATTTTATATATATAAATGCTTTGTACCATTCTTGCAAGTTTTCTGTAGAAATTATTTCAAAATTAAAAGGACATAATAGTCGATGTTGCTGCTGTCCATACGTTTCCTAAGTAAACTGTTGTTTCGACAGTTAGAATTATTAAAAACGTTTGAAATGAATTTCGTGGATCCAAGCCAAAAATAAAAAATAATAATAAATGAAAGGGAAGGGAAGGGAAGTGAAGGGAAGGGCAGGGGAATGGAAGGGGAAAGGGAAGGGCAGGGGAAGAGTGGATTAGATAATTGTAGATTAGGGTGATTACTGTTTCGTGAAATTTTGTTTCAGTTCTCCAAAGGGGCAAAAGTGGATGCCCTGAGTTGCACAAAAAGTTGGAAAGCCGCTGCACTGAGGGGTGGATTTGAGCTAAGGACAGACGTCCCAGTTCCTCCTTCTGCCCGCCCCGCCGGCACGGGCGGCCCGCCCCCGGGCAGCCCGCAGGTGTGCGCGCAGAGCTAGCACGTGGTGTCAGACTCTATTTAAGAGCCCACCTTCCCTTGCTCGCAGCTGCCGCCGGTTCCAGCCCTGCCCTCCCGGAGCTGCCAGAGGCTCGCGGGTCTCGGACACATCCCGCCGCCGGGGCTGCCACCGGGGCATGGGTGCCGCGGGCCTGCTCTGGGTTTTCTTGGCTCTCATCACGCCGGGGGTGCTCGGTGAGCTGGGAGGGGGAGCACGGAGGTCGGGACGCGACTGTCTGGGTCAGGGGAGGTCCCTGCGCCGCCATGCAAAGCAGAGTCCAAAGCGGGAAGGCGGGGGCAATGCCAGACGCTTGCCTGCCTCCCGCTCGCTCTGGGGGGACCCCCGGGATCTCTTGGTCCTGAAGGTGCTCACTCTAGGTCCCCGGGGCTGGGACCGCCGGACCTGGAGACTGCACTGCAGCGGGGAGCACGGTGTGATCTACCTGGGGAGGCGGTGGCGTGCACTCGGGGTGCCTCTGGCTCCCCCCGCGCCTGTCTCAGCAGGTGCTTCTCGCTCTCAGACCGGAGGTCCCGGGGCCAGCCGCACGCTCCACGCTCCACTGGGCGCGGGAGTTTCTGCAGCAGCTAAATCCGCTCCTGCCCAGTAAGAGCAGCAGGTCCTCCCGCTGCCTTCCCCGAGTAAGAATAACGCCTAGTGCCCAGGCATGGTTCCCACCGTGTATTTATTTATTTTTGACTTGTAACATTGGTAATGAGATCCTAACCTTTAAACTCCTGGAGTTCCTTAGGAAATGTGAGACATGAGTTCAAGCTAGTTGTCCTGATGCTATTCACCTTCTGCCGTGGTGAGGGTGCCAGGAGATCTCATTGAATTTTATTGGTACCACCTCCAACCCTCCAGAGTGGCATAATTTAAAGAGATGTTTTAATTTTTTTTTTTTTTAAGATTAGAGCCTCCTGGAGAGAAGATAGGTCTAACTACCTCTAGGGTACAGTGAATGCCTAGTTTATTGAGAAGCTCATTATAGGCAGACCTCAATAACTGGGTGACTTTGGGCAAGTCTTATAGCTCCCTGATCCTCAGTTTCCTCTTCTGTGAAATGATGCCAGTGTTAAAACGGACTTCCGGAAAGGCCCTGAGTAGCAGGTGAAATTGGCAAATGAGAGTGAGGTGTGAGCTGTTACTACTAAATATCAGTAATAAGGCTGCACTGCATGAACCGTTCTTATGGAGCCAGCATTTAAGCTTAGCCACCTCCAGCTTGTTAATAGAACCACAGAAACTGGTTCTATTACAGCAGATTTTGTCTGCTCCCTGACATTTAACTTTCTCCTGCCCATCAGCTCCCTTTGAATGCACCTTCGCAACTTTCCCTAACCCCGCTCTGAGGCACAGTTGCAGACCTGACTTCTCAGCAGCATGGCATTCCCATTTCTAAGTTTCAAAGAGGTTATTAGCAATTGAAAATCGAATTCTTCCCTAGCCCTGCCAGCTCATCCTTTCTTCCAAGGAGGCCACAGCATCCCCTCCCAGTACCAGAGTGGGACCCTCCTATCGTTCAACTCCAGACACAACCTCCTCTCTCACAGGGCACTCTGATCTCTGTCCTTAATTTTTCCAATAGTGAAAACCAGAATTTTGAAACTATATATATGATTATATATATATATAGTGGAATAGTGATTATATATATAATTTATTCTACTTCTTTGCTCAAAAATCTAAAAGGATTTCCTACTGCCTGTGGGATTTAAAAAAAAAAAAATCGAATGTCTTCAGCCTTTCAGGCCATTTGTACTTGGATCTCATCTAAGCATGACCCTCCAAATTCCTCATTCTTCCAATCATGAATGTACCATTGATTGTCTCTGCTGACTGTTGTTTCATGGTTCTTCGTTCACGCTTTGCTCATACCCCCATCCAGACTCCTGCTCCTACTGTTTTCCCTCCCTAGACCATCCCTTGACTCCTGGCCAGTTCTTGCCCTTGCACATGCTTAGGAGACTCTCAAGGTGCCTTTCTAAAATGCAGGGTTCTCGGTTCCACCTCACCCCCCAGAGATTCATAGGTTTGGGTTGTGGCCCAGGAAGCTGAGGTTTAACAAGCTCTCTGGAAAATTCTGAGGCAGGTGTCTATAGGGCACATGGCTGTGAGCAGTTCTATGGGCAGCAAATTTCCGTCTTAGAGTCTTGCTCCACTTCTTTCTTTTGTCTATTTGCATACCCTGATTCACATTTCCTTTACTGCTCCTATTTCACTCTTGACAAAATTCTCAACTAGGAATTATCTTGTTTTCTAATCATCTACCTCCATCAGAGATCAGATCCTTTTTCTCTGTTGATTAAAACCTGCCAAGGGCTTCCCATCACATTAGAACAAAATCAAGGCCCCTTATCCTTGACTCCAGGCCTCTGCCTTTCCCTCTGAAATTCTCTGTCCTGTCCCCTCACTTCCTCTGCTCCAGCCACATTGACTTTCTTTCCATTCCTTGAATACATTCAACGTTTGTTTAGCCTTTGCACTAGGTGTTCCCTCTGTAGAAATGCTCTTCCTACAGAGAGAGAAAGGAAGAGAGGGAGGGAGGGAGGGAGGGAGGAAGGAAGGAAGGAAGGAAGGAAGGAAGGAAGGAAGGAAGGAAGGAAGGAAGGAAGGGAGGGAGGGAGGGAGGGAGGGAGGAAGGAAGGAAGGAAGGAAGGAAGGGAGGGAGGGAGGGAGGGAGGGAGGGAGGAAGGAAGGAAGGAAGGAAGGAAAGAACGAACTACTATAATAGCCTCCAGACTGCGCTCTTCCCTCCTGAAAGTAAAAGTTCAGTCCATTCTCCACCCAATTGCCAGACTATTCTTTTTAAAAAGTAAATCAAACCATGTGACTCCTGTTTGAACTCTCCAAGGATTCGACTCAGGATAACATCCAGACATCTTCCTGTGACCTGAAGAGCCCCGTTATCCATCCTTACAGAGCCTTCTCTCTGGATCTCATGCCACTCTGTTCTGATCACTGCATTCCTGCCACACTTGCCTTTTGTCCATCCTAAAGTGTAGCAAATCCATCCCTGCTGTAGGTCTCTATCTGAAAATGTGATTGTTCATTGATGCATCTCCTGTGCTGAGGACAGCGCCTTGGTTAATATTCATAACCATCATTCAAAAATGGTCAAGTAGCCAGTGTTAAGGCATCTGACTATAATAATTCGCAATGATAATTTCTCTTACCTGTTTTCCAACTGAATTTTTGGTTTTATTTTTATTATCCTCTACAGTTATTCTTCATTAATTTCAAATGGATTTCTAAGCCATTCTAGGTAAATCCCCTTGGATCCAAATAAAAAGTTAAATGTATCTTGGTTCTGTAGAAACTGCTTCACCTCGTTAGTTTTCACCATGGTTTAAGGGATGTCTATGTCAATGTCTTGTCACTATCTTCTATTTTAGGTCCAGTCATGAGCGACTCTGATTTTTACTCTGGGTTTTAGGAAGATACCTGCAGGATTAAGAAAATTTGTATTACTTAATGATTCATCGACTAACCTTCCCTTTTCTGATATGGAACAGAACATGATTGCTGGAAATTCTGGCTCTGATCTGGGATTTTGGCAGTTTCATGACTAATGAGAGCTAGTGTCTGCCAAAAGAGAAAGAGTCCCCAATTGTCCTTATTGGGATAAAAATTTCCCACTATTTTCCATCTGGGAAGTGTTATTATAATCTCCTTTCACTCCAGAAGGTCATGATATAAAGTATCCTTTCTGCTTTTAATACTTCAGAACCTTACACCATATCGTTGCTGCTGATTAAATCGTGTGGACTTACATTGGTTTTCCAACTGGTAGTGAGTTATTTGGGATTGTCCTTATTTAAATTGGATAATTGCAGGTTAAGTCACTTGCTTGGAATCCATTGGCACAAGTAATGTCATGGTCATGAAGTAGGTCAAACCCTGTCTTTTCCTAGAGAGTCTTGCTGTTTGGCACAGGCATGCACTAGGAAACATTTGTAGGTGTTAATAGAGGAAACTAAAGCAATTCAGGGAAGAAACAGAGGGAGACCTACTGTGAGGTCTGGGTCCCAACAATGATGGCTATTCTTAACCAAGGCTCTCTGACTTCTCCGATAGAAGTGTTGGGCTACAAAAAGCCTGGGTCTGGCTACAGCCTTGGGAGCTCTGTTTGCCTTTGTGTCAGTCCATAATTTTTCTTTGACTTTTGCCTGTATCTGTCTCAGACTCATTTGAAAAAAATAATTAATAAATTTCATGTTCAAATATACTGCCATTCTGGAGTTAAAAATTTTCCAAGCGTAGAGTCAAGTATGTGGGTATCACAGATTCTTAATCTATCTCCTAGGATAAAATTTGTTTTGTCATTAATATTATTATTATTTAACTAACAGGAACTGACTTGAAATGACTAGTTCCTTTTATCTAGTACAGTTCAGGAAGAAATTACTAAGCTCTCTTAGAGAGCATGTTATTCCACTAGGCTAATGGAATACAATCGTAAAGAATAATAAACATTTTTTATTGGTAGGACCTAAAGTTTTAATGACTAAGATAGTAATATGAATTCATTAAAATAATGTTAGAGAATCAAACATGTGCTCAGCATATAAGGTCTCTGATGTACTTGAGTTTCCGATGCTATCCCGGAAAACTTTTTATTTGTAAGGTTTTAATTTTTATTTATGAGGCTGAAAGAATATGAAACTACTCCAGGGTATATATATGGAATTTTGTGAAAAATGATTTTCTCCATCTCTTCCTAAAATCTCTAAAGTCTATCCTAAAATGTCTTTGAACTTCTGAGCTTATTTCTTTGTATATGCACCCCTAACTGCAAGATATATTGTTGGTTTTTTTTGTGTGCCAGAAATTTTTGGCCCATTTTAGGTTTACTTTCTAAAGATTAAAGTTGTCAGTTTATTGGTGACAAAAACAGAAGCAGAGTGCAAGTTTTAGCCTCTCTTACTTTGATATTCCTGTGGTTTTGTCTCTAGGTCAGTGTAAGTTCCTGCCAAGCTATCCTTTTGCTAAGCCTAAAGTTAGGAGTGATCAGTCTGAGTTTGCTGTGGGGACACGTTTGCGATATGAATGCCTTCCTGGGTATTTCAAAAGGTCATTCTTAATCATCTGTGTAGAGACCTCCCGGTGGTCAGATGCTCAGCAATACTGTAAACGTGAGTATTCTATAAAAGAGGCATCTTTGGGTCTATTAGTGTACCTCTGTGAGCTAACCTGTTATTTTTCACAGTAAATAACCAGCAAATTAGTAAGTCCTCTTAATGAAGAGGATCCTGGGTTCTGCATGTTTTCTGTTAGTGTTGAGGTTAAATCATCACAGCAGGCCAACCCTGCTTACCTGTAATCTCCATGAACTTGCTCTGTGCTCTCTGTACTGTGTTAGAGTGAGTTGTAAGTTAGTATGCAAGGAATATTAGTTTCACTTCATTCTGACCCCATTTATTCAAGAGATATTTTAAAAGGTATGGAGCTTTAGGCTAGGTGATAGGGCTGGAGAGAACCAGCCCTATCACTTAGGTCTACTAGTCCTTTCCTGTGAAGAATTCCTTTACTAATTGTAAAGACTGACTTTAAACAAATACTATACTCTGATGTAATTTCACTCATTCATAGAAATAAATTTATGTGGGATCATAGAGAAGTAAATAAGAAATGCTGTCTGGATGAATTAGGGAAATTCAGGCATTACAGATTGAGGAAACAGCATATGCAAAAGCACCAATATATGAAAGAACATGGTATCTGTGGAAAACAGAACAATTCAGTGTGGTTGCAGTTCGAGGTGCGTGGTGAGGAATAGTAGTTGATTAAATGGATTGGAGCTTAACTGTGACAGTCCATGATTTTTTTTCCCCGATCAACAATGGTAAGTCATTGTAAGTTTTTAAATGTAGGTGGTGGCATGACCGCATTTGTGCCTCTGAAAGATAACGTGTGCAGTGGTAGATCTGTATAGAATATGGAGACCAAGGCACACCAGAGTTAGGAAGGGAAAATTTGTTACTCAGTGATCCAGTGAGATTACAGCAGCAATGACATAGTTGGTTTGGAGATTTGGGGAATTCAGTCACTAAAATTTGGTGACCAAATGACTGAAGGGCAGGGGATAAAGAATGAGTTACAGAAAGGAAATGGTGACTGTAGGTGTGCTTTTTTAAGCCACAAGGCTTGGTAAATGATGCCATCACCTGACAGAATATAAAAAGGGGAAAGAGAGATTATAATTATGGTTGACCACAAATTATGTTTGCGTGCACACTCAAAATATAGACTATGTGCTTTAAACAAATACTGTTCTGGAGTTGACTATTCCCTTGGGTGATAGAAATTTTGTAAATGTCAAAAATGTCTTTGAATAAACATAAATAAGCTAGTCAGCAAGTCCAGTCAGGTTGGGATTTCATATAAAACACAAAAGGTCCCTCAAATTCCAGTCCCAAATCCTGTCGTTTTGTTTTCCCCTGTAGGTAAATCATGTGGGAGTCCTGGAGAACTCCTCTATGGCTCTGTCCACGCACCCATGGGTATCGTGTTTGAGTCAACAATTACATTTTCTTGTAATGATGGGTGAGTTGGCAGGTGATATCTCCAGGGCACAGGGGTTTTACAGCAGCCTTCCAAGAGAGGTCTGAGTAATTGCCAGCTACTCTACAAAATAGATAAGCAAAAAAAGAATCACCTACCTGAACTGCTCTGTAGACTACCTTTCAGGATTATCCACTGGAAGGGATCCCTAGAAAATAAAAAGGCACTTGGGCTACTCCCCTGTCTTCCCTCTTCCCCCAGTTTTAAATCTCTAGCTTTAAACTTTTATTTGGCTTAAGATTCTTTAGCCTTTGGTATGAGTCCTTAGTCTATTACTGCTATTTGTCATATGTGGTTTTCCATATTTTTGCCATTCTTTCAGTGGACAAAGAACTAAGCTTTCCTAAAACGTACATGTAGCTGGGAGATGATCACTCATCTCTTTGTCTTTAGATATCGGCTCATTGGTGAATCATCTGCTACATGTGTTATCTCACACAGCAATGTTGTAATCTGGAATAGGGACATGCCTGTTTGTGAATGTGAGTAAAATGATCCCTGTATTGCGCCCTATGTGATTCTGCTTATATCCTTCTAGAGGGAAATTAGGCATCTACATATCGAAATGAGTACCCAGGAAAGTTATAGTTGGTTTGGGAAGTTCTGGGCACAGAGGTGTGGTTTGTTTACATTATTCTACTCCCTCCTATTCCTACCGCACTTTCCCTTGATGATAAGTTATTTTATAGTGAATAAGGGTTTAAATCTAAAATATGCTATGAGATTAAAGACTGCCAAGTTTATACCATGCACAATGTAGGTCATCCCAGGTGCCTCCTACAACAGTTTATCTGTATTCTAAGGATGGGCTCTATGGACCAGATCATAGGTGTGTGTGTGTGTGTGTGTGTGTGTGTGTGTGTGTGTATGTATGTGTGTGTGTTTTGTGTGTTTATTTGTGTGTGGGTTTTTTGGGGTTTTTTTGAGGTTTCATCAGGGAAGATCATGCATCTTCCTACCCTGCTCCTCCTGTTTATAACCATCTTTGAGATAAGGAAACACAATTTCAATAAAATGGGTTAATTGTAGGTTGAATTAGAGTTCATTTTGCAAGACTGAAGACACAATTCCTAGAAGATATAACATTAAAATGTTTTCTTTCTTTTCCCACCTAACCCCAAAAAGCTATTCCTTGTAAGTCACCCCCAGCCATCTCCAATGGGGGATTTTCTGGCAGCAGTACAGATAACTTTTACTATGGAATGGTGGTGACTTATTGGTGCCATGTTGGACCGAATGGGGAAAAGCTCTTTGACCTCGTGGGTGAGAAGTCAATATCTTGCACCAGCAAAGACAATCAAGTTGGCATCTGGAGCGGCCCTCCTCCTCAGTGTATTAAGTTAGTCAAATGCCCATTTCCAGAAGTTGAAAATGGAATTATGGAATCTGGATTTAGTCGTTCATTTTCCTTAAATGATTCTGTGATGTTTAAGTGTAAGCCTGGCTTTACCATGAAAGGAAGCAACAAGGCACGGTGCCAACCAAACAATAAATGGGATCCTCCACTGCCACGTTGCTTCAAGGGTGAGTTGGGCTGAAAATTCAGTGATCTATAAGTGAAATGAGACCTTTGATTGACTAGATAGCATGGTGCCTATGAGAAGAGGAGGAGAAAGATAGTAGAGGTGGTTGGGTATCCTTGTTAAAGAATTTGCAAGTAACATCTTAATGTTGAAGAGGTAGGAAATTTACCATATTTTGGGACAGTGCAGGGGAATTTAGGTGCTTAAAGGGGGGAAAAAAAGGAGATAGAGCAGAGCCAAGGATCAGAGATTTTTCTAAAACATCTGATTACATTTTATTTAAATTGGGATAAATAAATTCTCAATCTTATTGGCCATGAGGTTGGGGGAAGTTTGCTAATGTCAGTATTTGATTCAAAAGACTGTAGACATTATACATGCTCATGTTGAATAACGTAGCCTTTATGCAATGAGGTTAGAATTAAGATTGAGTCTCTTCCCCCGTTCTTCCTTTCTCCCCTACTCTTTCTGAGAAATGTCTAACTTACACAAAAAAGCAACATTTGGAGCCCCTCCTACGTGACTCAGAACCTTCATCGTTTTGGTTTGGGGAGCAGGAAAATTGAGGTCGGTTTTGGTAGTGATTATGTATTACCAACGTTTGAACCCCTTGACTACAATATTAGTGAGAGGATAACTAGGTCATTTTAGTTAAATGAAGTGGAAAATGATGAGTGGATGTAATGTTTCCTGGTACAGATCCAAAGAGACAAAGTAGGTGGTGGTATAGTTCATCACGTCTAAAAACAATAATGCATGTTGGCCCCCTCCACCTCACCACAGGCGTCTCTGCTTTACATTGAGGACAGGTGACAGGACCATCTTCATGCCACCCCTACCAACCCCAAGTTGGCTTAGGTTGTAGAGAAGAAAGTTCTTATTTCAGAAATAAAAAGCCTCTGGTCCTGCTCTTTTCTCAGGGTGTCTACCACCTCCACATATCCACCACGGTACTTATAACAAAATGGATAAGGAATTCTTTGAAATTGAACAGAAAGTGTCCTATAGCTGTGAGCCTGGCTACACTCTCATTGGCGCTAACCCTATACGGTGCACATCCTTGGGAACCTGGAGCCATACAGCCCCCAACTGTGAAGGTGCTTAAAGCTCTATTCCATCTTAAGGGAACTCAACTGTTATCTGACTCTTAGTGTGCTAGCCTTGTGTCTTTTTTTTTTTTTCCCTAGCGAAATCATGTGATGCCATCCCAAACCAACTTCTCAATGGCCAGGTGGTGGCTCCTCCTAATCTCCAGCTTGGGGCAGAGGTTTCTTTTGTTTGTGATGAGGGGTGAGTGTGAGGTGACAGGGCCTAAACTGAGACCATGACTCATAGCTAAGCATTGCAAAATGTAATTTGTAAAGACAGTTACGGTCCCCCCCCCCCCCCCCGTCTTAGCCTTTCCCTCTTTCCCTTTTATGACTAAGAATTCTCATTCTCTTATTAACCAAACCCTACTGGTTTTCTTCAAGTGTACGTACTGTGCATGGCCAGCCCAAACTGGGAATTACCCAGTTATCAATTGAAAAAGCAAAGTTTGGGGTCACAATTTAAGGCCCCTCTTTTGGAGATGAATAGATGATAGGGGTTTAGTAAGAGGGGCTCTTTGGGTGAACTTAGGGAACAAGATCTTGGATGTCTTCTTTACTTTGAACATGAGGTTGTTTTCATTCTACATGGTCAAGAGAATCTTGACATTTGGATACCAAAGAGAAAAGGGAGAATTTTTTTTTTTTAAATATGTGATTGTTAGGATATTTTTCTCTGTGTTTTCACCTGGTCTGAAGTCTTCACCTGGTCTGATGTTGGGCCTTTTCCTTAATGCTGGGCTTTTTTCCTTAACCCCTAAATGCTGAAAATAATAGAGCTAATTTATACCACTTACTTGATAGAAGTGATTAAGTCCATGCAACTGAGAACTGGTTTGTTCTGATGATGATTTGCTGCCCCTTATTGTTTAAGGTACCGTTTAAATGGCAAATCTTCTAGTCAGTGTGTCTCTGAAGGAATGAGAGTACTCTGGAATAATAAGTTTCCTGTCTGTGAACGTGAGTAGAAGCGAAAATGAGTACGAATCTTGCCTCTTGAATTTTGGTGTGTTCTCGTGCATTGACCACTTATCACATCTTATCCATATGTATACTTTGAACATGTACATGACACTCTTCGGTATGTTCTACCATGCAGACCAAAACTGAATTTATTCAGTTGACTTCATGTTGAATCTTCTATTTATATTAAGGGAAAGGCTCCGATCCCACTGGACCCGAGCAGCACGGCTGTGCTGAAATGGGGTGGTGTGTGTGTTCTTATCCCAGTACCTCTAGTGATGAGCAGCTCTTGGAGCTAAATGGAAATCAACTAGCCATTCTGGAGGTTGGCACGTCTCCCTTTGTGCTGAGACTCACTCAGGAAAGGTGTGCATATACCAACACAGCTATAAATAATTAACAATATGACAAGCATCTTAAGGATATGATATCATTCTTTCAAACTCTCAATCGCCTCCTGTGGCTTTCTCAAAGGGATTCAGCATCAAAGGATGACAAATGACTGTAGTGAGGCTGCAGTCCCTTTTGCAGAGGGGAGGAATGAGCATTCACCACTTGTAGCCCCCACTGTGTATTTGAAATAGGCATCCGACAATTTGTACGTTTCAGGTATTGTTCTTGTTCCTTTCAGGTACTTGCATCTCTCTGGGTTCTCATTTCAACCTTATGAAGTAGCTTAATTTATACAATAGACTGGGAAACTGAGGCTTAGAGAGGGTAAGACTTGCCTACAGTCACTCAGCTATTCAATGACAGTGGGAATCTGAGACCAGGTCTGAGTCCATATTTCACTAACTCCATGGTACCTCCCCACATGCGATTAGCATGTTATTAACATATTATTTTCACAGCTGTTTGCCTTTAGTTTTATTAAAATTGATGAGACTCAGAATTATTTAATAAATTCTCTTTCATTGTCATTGTTTGGTCAAGATGGTACTCTTAAGTCCTGTATTGATTTGTTTGCTGAGCAGCAAAAGAAAGGTAAGAATTTAGGAGCTTGGGGATAAGTAGGGACTCTGAGTCCCTAAGAAATAAATTATACAGATTTCTAAGTCTGTTTCTGATAAGGTGACATAAACTATATTTGGAGCTTTAATCTACATCTGAATCTTTTTCTTGTCATAGTCAATATCACCACATATTTCCTTTTCTGTTTTTCAGGGATTTTTTGTGACCCTCCTCCTCCTATCCAAAATGGTCGGAATAGTTATACTTCTGGCTCCATACCTCTTAACACTTTGGTGAGGTATAGTTGTCCCTCTAACTTCCGCATCATTGGAGAAAATAATCTTTTTTGTATAAGTAAAGACCAAGTGAAAGGAATCTGGGATAAACCTGCTCCTACATGTGAATATTACAACAGAAGATCTATTTGCTCTGAGCCCATAGTGGCAGGGGGACACAAAGATAAAAGATCTAGACCACCATACAGACATGGTGATTCTGTGACCTTTACCTGTGATGCCAACTTCACCATGAAAGGAAACAAGACTGTTTGGTGCCAAGCAAATAGAATGTGGGGGCCGACACCACTACCAACCTGTGAGAGTGGTGAGTAAGAGAGAAAATCAACCTGAATCGGGCGGGTGTATCCTTGCATTTCTCTGCAGATAACGTTTTGTATCATTGTGAACAAAGAAAAGTGTCGAAGTGTAAAGGGTAGGGGTGAAGGGGGAAGCATGGCAAAGGGTGAAAATTATTGTTCCCTGTTTTATTTTTAGTTTTTGTCACCAAGGGCATGGATGTTCATTTAACAAACATCAATAGAACAGAAAATTTTAAAGTATGATGAGAAAAAGTAATTGAACACACCTAAAAATTGAACTGAATGAGTCTCACAAGATGAGACTTTGATGGTGCTGTGTGAATTGTGTGGTTTTAAACAACTTATATGTGTTAATGTTAAAATAAGAAGAAATATACCCAATGTTTTAGAACCCACCTGTAAATAGATGTTAATACAGGCTGGCAGAAATGATGCCTGTTCTATGAGACATCTATAAACACCTTCTGAAGTGATGCATTACTTTGCCAAGTCATCTCCTCAGACATAACATTTCAAATGACTTTGAAAGTAAGGATTACTATAAGTCCTTCATTTTTTTAAAATATATTTTTTATTTATTTTTTACAGAGAGGAAGGGAGAGGGATAGTGAGTTAGAAACATCAATGAGAGAGAAACATCGATCAGCTGCCTCCTGCATACCCCCCGCTGGGGATGTGCCCGCAACCAAGGTACATGCCCTTGACAGGAATCGAACCCGGGACCCTTATTCCGCAGGCCGATGCTCTATCCACTGAGCCAAACCAGCCAGGGTGTTCATTTATTTTTTTACTGAGGTTTATGTTGTTGCAGAAATCTAAATCTGCATTTTAATCGTCCAATTACAGGGACTGTCATATTTGACAAACTATTATAATAAAAGTAGGTATTTCTTTTCTTAGTGAAGAACAATATCAATTAATTCTAAATCAATCAAACTGAAAAGCTATTAGAAAAATATGATTCTATGTATTTGTAGATATATATATAATCTTGGAGGTAAGGAAGGTTTGACGATAGTCACAATATGAGTAATTATAGAAAATAAGCCATTATAAAGATTTAGGTTGACCTATATGTATTGGCATGGGAAGATAACATAAGCAGATTATTAAGCAAAGAAAGAAAGACATAGAATAAGATGTGAGTACACATATACTCATCCAATATGTATGTATATATGTAACATATATGGGATCCTATAAAACTATATTACTAATATCTAGCGGGATAACTCCTTAATAATATGTGATCTTTGGACCAGAGGATAGGCTTAAGGATAGGATGAGAGTATTTGTAAAAATGGACTATTTTTTTGGTAAATGAAAAATTTCACAAAATCATAAAGAGTAACTAAAAACAGAAAATAATGAACTATATGGTGTATAAAATGGATATTACATCACACTTGTTTTAAAGATTGAGTTGAAATTCATGATGACTGGTCACCACAGATAATGTGCCATTTAGTTGGATGAATGTACTATGTCAAAGTCTAGGTTGTGAGGGATGTATCATCTGATGGCCTTTTGCTCTAATGTGTGTGTGTAAAGATTTCCCCCTGGAGTGTCCACCACTTTCCATGATCCCCAATGGACATCACACAGCAGAGAATGTCAGCCTCTTTGTCCCTGGACTGTCTGTGACTTACAGCTGTGAGCCTGGCTACTTGCTTGTTGGAGAAACGACCATTCGTTGTTTGTCTTCAGGAGACTGGAGTGCAGTCATTCCACAATGTGAAGGTACCCCAAATTGACAATCAGTTTTCAGAAATTAGGCTATCCTGTTATTTGCCATGCTTTGAGCATCTTTGGCTTGTTTCCATAGAGGCCCAGTGTGATGCTCCAGGACCACTGCTCAATGGGCAGGTAAAGGGGCCTACAAGTCGTCAAGTTGGCGCAACTATAACCTTTTCCTGTAATGAAGGGTGAGTGTCTGGAGGACCTAGGAGATTTAATTCATTGGGCTTCTCCATGCGTAGTATGACCTGTGAAGGCTCCTCTGTGAGGATCTGTGGAGAGCCATGGGTGAGGTTATGAGAAATAATGCTAATAAGAGTCAGTGCACACAAATTAAATGAGTTTGTATTTAAGTAGAGGTTATTGATCCATATAACCAACTGTCTAATAGTTCTGAATGACCATGCTCTGTCTCCAGATATCGATTACGAGGCCAACCTTCTAGTCAGTGTGTAATTGCTGGACAGAGAGCTTTATGGACCAAGATGCCAAAATGTGAAGGTAGGTTATGCAAACTGTGGTTTGAACCTAGTTACTTATATGAGGCTCAACAGAGCACTGAATTCTTTTAACTAAAAGATGTTGATTCAGTCATTACTATACAGAACATTATAGAGCAAACATCTCTCCTAGACATCTTTAAGGGTTATAACAGAAGCATCCTTCAGTTACCTCTCTATTCTCTGCTTATTCAAGTAAAACAGGCTTCCTAGGCCAGTGATGGCGAACCTATGACACGTGTGTCTGAGGTGACACGCAAACTCATTTTTTTGGTTGATTTTTCTTTGTTAAATGGCATTTAAATATACAAAATAAATATCAAAAATATAAGTCTTCGTTTTACTATGGTTGCAAATATCAAAAAATTTCTATATGTGACACGGCACCAGAGTTAAGTTAGGGTTTTTCAAAATGCTGACACGCCGAGCTCAAAAGGTTCGCCATCACTGTCCTAGGCTTTTCTTTCTCTAAAGCTAAGTAGACTTGTAAGCCAGGCCATGGACATAAATGAGAGGGCGTATTCAGTAACAGAAATCCAAGGATCAGCAAGATATACTTTTTCAATTATATTGTTAACTAGAGGCCTGGTGCACGAATTTGTGCATGGGTGGGGACCCTAGGCCTGGCTGGCAATCAGAGCCGATTGGGGCTGTCTCACTCAGTCCCAATCAGGGCCTCCTGGCCAGGGGGAGAGATGGGGGGAGGGACTGCTGAAGGTTGTCCCACCACGGGGAGGGACAGGAGGAAGTTGGCCAGCCATGGGAGGTTGGCTGTGGGAATGCACTGACCACCAGGGGGGCAGTTGAATCATAGCTACTGGTCATTCTGATCGTTCGGTTGTTCTATCATAACGTTCACTTAGGCTTTTATATAGAGAGATAGCTGCCTTGATGGTTCATCAGCGATTCATATATCCTAGGACCCTGAACCTAGGAGATGAGAGTGGCATCAAGTCTGAGGCTTTCTTGTGTGTAGTACAGCTGCAACCTTGTCATTTCTCTCTAATTTCTCTAGCAATCCTTTGCCCACCACCTCGTCCTATTCTCAATGGAAGGCATACAGGCAACCCTTCAGGGAACGTTCCATATGGAAGCACAGTCACTTACACTTGTGACCCGGGCCCAGAGAGAGGAGTGGACTTCATCCTGATTGGGAAGGACACTATCCATTGCACCACTGACAGTCAGAAGACTGGGATCTGGAGTGGCCCTGCCCCACGCTGCGAACTTTCTACTCCTGGAACTCACTGTCCACCTCCCCAGATCCTAAGAGGCCGAATATTGTCTGGGCAGAAAGATCAATATTCATATAATGACACTGTGGTATTTCATTGCTCGTTGGACTTCACCTTGAAAGGTAGCGAGAGAATAAGGTGCAGTGCCCTAGGCACATGGGAGCCCTCTGCACCAGTCTGTGAAAAGGGTGAGTGTTCCAGGACCAAGAAAAGGTTCTACTGATTTCTTCTTTTCTAAGAATTATAGGTAGGGATTTGGGGTGTAATCGGGTTATTTTTCAGTTTGTATAGTGTTTATAAATTATGTAGAAGGCTTTTTAAACACTACACCCATCATTCGTTCATTTTGTAGAAGCGTCCTTGGGAAAAATAACATTAGGAACCACTAAGTTGCCCATTTCTTTATGGGAAAAATGTTTGTGTTAATACTGATTTCTTAAAAGGGAAGTCATCCAAGCCCCCATTCCATGGGTATATGAGAACCTCCCATTGAGAGCATATGAGGTGATTCCTTAAGAAAGGAAGAAATGAGAGGAGGTAAAGCACCAAGTGGAAACTGAACAAAATCTGCAGCAGCCTAAGTGCAAAGAAGAGGAAAAGATCGAGAAACACTGATCCAAAATTACCCCAAACTGGGCTGTAAGATACCTTCTGCATCATACAGCTGCCACCAGAGAGGAATTACAGTGTTAATGGCCATTTCTTTGGCTGTTTCTCCCTGTTGCTGTTGTTTAGACAATAAAATTGTTTTTCTTCCCTTTAGAGTGCCAAGCCCCTCCTGAAATCCTCAATGGGCAAAAGGAAGATCGACGCAGGATGAGCTTTGAACCTGGAACATCCATAAAATACAGCTGTGACCCTGGCTATGTGCTGGTGGGTGAAGAATCCATACATTGCACCTCTGAGGGGGTGTGGACACCCACTGTCCCCAAATGCAAAGGTATCAGGACTTGCATGCAGATGTTTTGTAGTTTTGAGATTGCTTGAGTTGATTTCTCATCCTCGTCTCCTCTTCTTAGTGGCAGAGTGTGAACCTATAGGAAAGCATCTCTACAAAAAACCCCAGGATCGAGTGATTAGACCAGATGTTAACTCTTCTTGTGATGAAGGGTGAGTGAGTGCTGGCTCAGCCTGAACTGGGTCTGGCTTATCAGTGCATACTGCAAGCTCTGTGTAAGTGTTTACCTCAAAGCCCTTCCCTGGCCCGTGTCCATGGAAGTGCTAATCTTGCTAGTTTTCCATGTATGGGAACTACTCCTGTGCAAAGTGTGATGGAGCTGATGCTGGCTGCATTCTGTTCCTATTGCTTCTTGTCCTGAATGTGGTGAGTCTGCTTTTGAGCCAACAGCTCTTGCTTAGTTTAAATAGTCATTAGACGGCAAAATGACAGGACTCTATCTCTAGGTCCCGGTTAGGTGAGAGTGTTTATCAGCTGTGTCAAGGCACCATTCCTTGGTATATGGAGAATCGTCTTTGTATAGGTGAGTGACACCTATGTGTGACCTGGGAGATTTCTCTTTTAGGCTATGTTGTGGGAATAGAAATATTAGCCTCTGTTCCATTAACTTTGTCAACAGTTTTTCTGTCTTTGTACTGTCATCTCTATCCACTTCACAGCATAGCAACCACTTAATTTAAATGTGTTCTGCCACTGATGCTCTTTTGAAATTTAAGTGTATAAGGTGATGAAAGCAGCAAGTATATGAGCCACCATGTTTAATTTGGGGTAAGCTGTAGTTTGGGGTGAAAAGAGCTGTAGTTTGGTCTGTAGCTATGGCTTCATATGATCTTGGGTGATTTATATAACTTCTTTGAAATTCTATCCCCTCACCTATAAATTCAGCATAAGATTACAGACTTTAAAGTTATTTTACCTACATGGTATTATCTCTACTTTTTAAATGATAAAACTGTGTGTCAATAGTAGATACTCAATCAACAATAAGTATTCTTGGCTCAACTATCAAATAACCTCCGCACAAGGAGGAAACTCAAAAAAAAAAAAAAAAAGGCTTAATTCTATGCCCCTGTACCTTTTATTCATCTATTGTTTATTTAAAAAAGAATTCTTGTTTTAATTAATAATTTACTACTGGCCTTTACTCCCTCACTATATGATATTGATGTACATGTTCACTTGTGAGCTTTGATATAACTCACATGTCATCAAATCTCACCCATATCCTCCAGGAAATTTGATAACAACAGATTCATAGCCAACTTCCTTTCTCTTCTTTGGTGTTTAAAACTGAAACAGAATGATACAGTCACTTCTCATCTCTCCAGAAATCACCTGCCCACCGCCCCCTGTTATCGACAATGGGGCACACACAGGGAGTTCCTCAGATGACTTTCCATATGGAACCACAGTCACTTATTCCTGTAACCCTGGGCCAGAGAAAGGCGTGGAATTCAACCTCATCGGGGAGAGCACCATCCGTTGTACAAAAGATGGTCAGGAGAGGGGCATCTGGAGTGGCCCTGCTCCTCTCTGTAAACTTTCCCTCCCTGCTGTTCAGTGCTCACATGCCTACATTGAAAATGGATACCATATATCAGACAAGGAAGCCCCATATGTCTACAACGACAGTGTGACATTCAAGTGTGTTGCTGGATTTACTTTGAAGGGCAGCAGTGAGGTTCGTTGCAAAGCCAATGACACCTGGGATCCCCAAATACCCGTTTGTGAGAAAGGTAAGCAGCCCAATGGGGGGGGGGAATAAGGTATTTACTTATTATTCTCATCTCCCACCCAAAACTACACTCATGGAGAGAGTCAATGGGGCACAGATTACTATCCTATTTCTTTGATCTGTAACAATGTTCTATGTGTGTTGTATACGTTCCTTGTGTGAATGTCTCTTGTATCCAGAATATATTCAAGGTAGATACTGAGAGGACCTGTTTAAAGACGTCTAGTTCTTTCAAACGAGCAGAAAGCATTCAGTAATGAATTAGAGCTTTATGATCCTTGGCTAAGATGTTTAAGATTATCTGTTGTCAAATGTTGTACTGTGAATGTTCTTGAGTATAAGTTCTTTTGTTGGTATTTATGTGGGAAGTTTTTCCTTCAGACTGCCAGCCACCTTCAGGGCTGCACCATGGTCGGCATACAGGCGGAAATAGGGTCCTCTTTGTCTCTGGGATGACTGTAGACTACACCTGTGACCCCGGCTACTCGCTTGTGGGAAACAAATCCATTCACTGTATGCCTTCCGGAAATTGGAGTCCTTCTGCCCCTCGGTGTGAAGGTACTTTAGCTCCAGAGTTGCCTTCCCTTTGATAGCAAGCATGTGTGAGTAATTCCAGCTGTGCTCCTCCAGAAACGCCATGTGAGCCCGCGGGAGAAGATGTTCACAAGCTTCCAGCTGATTCGCATGTGGTTCTAGTTAATACATCCTGTCAAGATGGGTGAGTATGAGATGATCCATCCAGAGCGGGTCCCCACTTGGTTTAGTGCATTAGTTGCACCCTCAGCTTGTCTTGGTGGCTCTTTTTGCGGCTCCTCATTGCCACACTCACAGAGAATATGAGGTTCCAAAAGTCTAAGTAGCATCTCTGACTTGTTAGTTCTTTTTTGACATGGAAATAGCTCTGCTGTGAGCAACTCTCTTCTAAAAAAGTCTGCTTACTGGGAGGGTCAAGGGTTTTCATTCCTCTGTACCGAAGTTCTTATGTAGGAGTTCCTCTGTAATTGTGGTATGAGGAGGTGAGGTTTCAGAGACGTGATATTGGGAAAAAGAAAAAATGTATAATAATCTCTCTCTAGGTACCAGCTGACTGGGCATACTTATCAGAAGTGTGAAGATGCTGAGACTGGGGTTTGGTTCCGAAGGATTCCACTCTGTGAAGGTAAGAGAAAAATTAAAGTTATAAGTGAGGTGGTTGGGGGTTAGACATGGCAGGCCACATAAGAAGTAGCTTATAACTACTTCAACTATCTGTGTTCTATCTCAGTGTAGCTGAAGTAAGAAATATCTTTCACAGTTTAGTCAGCACTGTCATTGACAAGTAAAGTTGACAAGTAGGAACTATATATTTGGCATATATCTGCTAATTATATATAATGTATATATATATATATATATAGTTGTATTTATAAGCTATATAAATATATAGTCATATTTCTACTTTGTATTAATATAGTTGTATTTCTTTCTTATTACTTTATTGTATTTTTAAAATTTGGGGGGTGAATATGTATTACTCATATAATCAGAAATGTTAATAAAGCTGTTTTGATGAGAACAATGCAGGTTGTAAAGCTAAATAATTGTATGGTTATGTGTCATACATGCAGTCACATAGTTTTATTTGCATCCGAATGACGACTGTCCGCCTTGGTACACTAGCTGAAGCAGCATTTCCCGAATCTCTTCTGCAGCTATTGATTGTCCAGCTCCACCAGTGATTAACAACGGGAGGCACACAGGTGTGATGGCAGAACACTTTCTCTATGGAATTGAAATCTCTTATGAATGTGACCAAGGATTCTCTCTTCTGGGAGAGAGAAACATACGATGCATAAGTGATTCTGAAGGACATGGATCTTGGAGTGCACCTCCCCCACAGTGCTTAAAACCTCCTCCTGTGGCCCACTGCCCTCACCCAGAGGTCAAACATGGGTACACGCTGAATAAAACTCGTTCGTCATATTCCCACAATGACATTGTATATGTTGCCTGCAACCAGGGTTTCATCATGAATGGCAGTGACTTGATTACGTGCCATACCAATAACAAATGGGTGCCAGGTGTACCAACGTGTATCAAAAAGGGTAAGTTATTTTAAGAAGTTAACTATGGGATGTTGCTTAGAATAAGGAAATGTTTTTTGAATCTGCATTTGCCATTTGAGCTAAAGAAAAAGATGTAAATGTTAAAACAATGATAGTGTTTTCCAAGATACCTGCCTTATCCTCTCAGTGAATTCTTCCCCCCCCCCCCCCCCCTCCGATTCCTTACTAAGTCAGTTGAGCAAAAGTACATGAAAGGATTATGGTTAACTTCCAAAGTGATGGCTTCTACAAAATTTATTATTTTTCTTAAATTAGAATAATAAAAATTCACTTATCATTTTGGGGGGTAAATGTTGGCAGTAATATCGCTTGATAATTTTATATTTAAGGCTATAATACCAGTTGGAAAGAGAACTTTTGGTGTTCGGAGGCATGAAGCTGGCCTTCAGACCCAGTGAATTGTCTTTCTTGTCATTTTAGTTATCATTCATCACTTATATTCCTGTCAGTGACTAGGTGACCAAGTACAACAGGGACTAGCAATTAATGACCCAAGAACTGGATTCAACTCACCAGAACTGTTCTCTTTGGCCAACACAGTAGTCTCTCTTTAAGTGAAACCCATATCCAAGCTCAAGATCAATGTTGAACCTGTGATTCAGTGAGGGCCCCCTCTGCTTTCCTGCAAGGCAACAGTTGCTTGAATTGGGCTTTGGCTGTCATTTGTAGAAGGGCACGTTCTTTCCCCTTTGTCATATCTGGTGGCTTCACTCCATGGCTACTTGTGTGACCCTTAGAGCACAAGCTTTCTGCTATTTAAAAGGAAAATGAAAGAATACTATTGGCTGATAGAGTACAATTGTGGGCTGCAACCATTGAGGTTTCATTACCTTACTTTTGACCTTTTTCTTCAGGTCATATCCCCCATATGTAGGCAGAACTCTCTGGCCAGTCCTGCTGGGTTTGTGTGGAATGGGTATTACTAGATACCAACTGGTTGGCTTGTTGCCTGCATTCTTCCTATATGGCCATCCCTCACAGATAGTGTTGGCTATGTGTTCCTCTGTACTAAATGAAAGACCCTTTTTTATTGGCGTTTAAGCCGTCGTAGGATGTCAACCTCCACTTAAGATGGCCAATGGGAATCATACTGGTGGCGAGAGAGCTCGATTTTCGCCTGGAATGTCAATCATGTACCGCTGTGACGAAGGCTACCTGCTGGTGGGAGAGGCACTCCTTATTTGCACACACGAGGGCACCTGGAGCCACCCTGCCCCTTTTTGTAAAGGTGCATTATTTATCTTTTTTAACTCAGATTTGTCCCAAATAAATATATGCAGTTAGGTACTTTCAACTTAAAGTCACCAAATAAATGCCTCAGTTAGATAATTTAATTAGATGTATTTCCTTGGATGAATACATGTAGTTGATCTAAATATTACAGAATAAGAAACGTGACTTAGAGTGTAGTCTCTGTTGAGTGATCACTTATGAAGTCATTTAAATATAGAAAATTGAAATGCTTATGTAAATTAAACAACCAAAGTGTAGACTGGAGTTACACTGTGATTGTAGTTATTATAAGCATGCATCTGGCAAAATACTAATGAAAAAGCACAATGATTTTTTCAATGTATTTCCTTTGAGTGATGGTAGGATTATGGGTATATTTTTTATGTTTCATTAAGCATATGCAATATGAGAATTGAGTTAATATGTAATATTTGTTGAGCACTTTTTGCTGTCTGTCTGATACTGTGCACTGCATTTTGAGTGCATTGTCATTTAATCTTTTTGAGAACCATATGAAGGTGGTGCCATTATTATTCCCATATTAGAGATGAAGTCTCAGTAGAATGAAGAGATTTATAACTTTTCCAAGGTCACACATTAGGAAGTCCTAGAGTCAGGATTCATCTCCAAAATCTCACAGTACTGACCCCTACACTGAAGAGATGAAAGAAGAAAAGAGGAAGTATGTACGTGTATGAAGAATTGGAGAGGAAGAGTCGGTACTGATAAAACAGTAATTTAGAATTTGTACCCATTTAGCCCTAACAAGTCATTAACATTAACCAGCTATTAGTTAGAAGCTAAAGCAAAAGTAAGGAAAACAATCAGGCTTAAGTTACCTAGAGGTTATTGAAATAGATGGCTGACACTGAAAGACTCTACCTAAGTTATCATTTTGTTATTTCAAGGAAGCTTTCTTTACTGAGAATTAACTAAGTTAATGGTTTCATAGAACTTTCCATTAAGAGCAGTGTCTACCTCACGGGTAAATTAGATTCCTTTCATTTCAGAGGTAAACTGTAGCTCCCCAGAGTATATGAATGGGATCCAGAAGGGGCTGGAGTCTGGGAAAAAGTACCAGCATGGAGCAGTTGTTAATTTGGAGTGTGAAGAGGGATATACCCTGGAAGGCAGTCCCCAGAGCCAGTGCCTGGAGGATCACGGATGGAACCCTCCCCTTGCTGTTTGCAAATCACAAGGTAAGTACAAGGGACTTTGCTGATACTTGTCTCACTAGAGAAAGACAGTAAGGGGCATCCCTCAGTATTAAGGACTCCTGGATTTTAAATTGACATAGGCCTGTAACCAGTGATATGATAGATTTGAAGTAGGTTGTCTAATCTAGAAGAAGCAGAACTTTCTAAGGATGAAGGAAGTAAAGAAAGAAAGTAGAGGAACACTAACTTAAAAGGTGCAAAGCTAACATTACATTTTGTAAGAAGCTAACATTACATTTTGTAAGAAGCTAACATTACATTTTGTATATCTTGGTTTATCAGTGCTTAACAGTTTGACAGGGGCCTCAAAAGATATGTTAACAAACCAGTTATAACACTTAATATTTGCTTTCTAACCCGAGAAATCCCTGGTTACACTGAGCATATTGGTTTTTTTATTTGGTGAACTACTCCAACTTAATTAAAGTGAAAATATTTTTAAAGTCCAATGAGTTGTTATATAAAAAATGAAGGAAGAGTGGGTAGACTTAAGGTTCCAATTAATATTTTTAATAGAATTAGAGAGATAAGAGTGATAACTTTGAGAGAATGCTAACTTCAGACATTGCCATGGGTCTTTGGACTTCATTGAATCATGCAACTCGACTAATATGTTCATGATTTTGGATTCTTTTTAGGCTCACTCACTCCTCTTGTTGGTGGTAAGTTCTCTTAATTACTTAAAGAATGTTCTAATGATCTTTTTAAAATAAACTTTGAACAGTTTTAGGTCATTATTTTGTTTTTAACTTTATACTTTGAAATAATTTCAAACTTAAAGAAAAGTTACAAAAATATTGTAATAAAAGCTTCGATATATAATTTAGCTATATTTACCAATTGTTTATATTTTGCTACATTTGCTTTAATCCATTTATATCTACCTACGTACATCCAACACATTATTATTATCATTGCAAAACAATTTGAGATTCAGACCCTTTACACCTAAATACTTGAATTTGATCAAATGATATTTTATAAAAATTTATATAAAATGTGAGGTCTTGTATCCTGCCTGAGTATTACTAATTTTTTTTCTTTAACTCATAAGAAATTTACCTCTTTTGGTGGTTATGGAATTTTTAATGTGCCCTTCACATTACAAACTGTCACTTTTGGGTAGAGTTGTATAAATAATTAGAACAGCCAGCTATTCTCAGTTTTTAAGTTGAAAGTTTAGTTTACATTAACTCTTAGTCTTTAGCATGATTTGGCATTATCAGAATAGACTGGCTTATTTTACAGTAGAAAAACTATTTCACAACTGACAGTCAGATGTTATACACAATTGTGGGATCCTGCTCTTCTGAGCTCCTAATTTTACCCCAGTGACTGGAATATTACTACAAAAACTGAAAGGAACAGAAAAGCTCCACAGAGCTTGACTGGAACCATGTCTTCAAATGCTTGGTGCTACCCTAACCGGTTTGGCTCAGTGGATAGAGCATCGGCCTGCAGACTGAAGGGTCCCAGGTTCGATTCCGGTCAAGGGCATGTACCTTGGTTGCAGGCACATCCCCAGTCGGGGGCGTGCAAGAGGCAGCTGATCGATGTTTCTCTCTCTCTCATCGATGTTTCTAACTCGCTATCCCTCTCCCTTCCTCTCTGTAAAAGAATCAAAAAATATATATTTTTTTTAAGAAAGAATCAGTTACAGTTTTTAAAAAAAAAAGTAACATACCATATTCCCCTCCACTAGGACTAGGCCCCACAATCACTTCTAAACGATATAGGTCACATTTTTCTGGCGTTTGATACTTGCTGTTTTATTTTCTAGGCCTTTCTGTAGGTTTGCTATTTCTTCTCTTCTTGACTGCTGTCACCTTATACCTGATACCCAGACACAGAAAACGGTAAGTTCAATGCATGCTTGGCCAAAGTTCACTAAGGTTTCAGCTTCTTGCCTGAAACTAAACGTGGAAGCACAAGTTACCTGAAAGGAGTATAGCAATGTGAGAACTGTAATGTGGCTTTTATGTAACACATGGGAAGCCCTAACTGGCAGATCTTAAATGATATCGGGCGCGTATTTAAATCATGAGTCATCATTCAGATGACTCATCACAAAAATTCTAGAAAGCAGAAAGACAAAAAGCCTAGTGGAAACAAATGCAGGTATTTTGGTATATCCCATCTGACCTTTTTCTTACATTCTTTTTTTCTTTTAAAATTGAGATTTTGGCATTATAATCTCCTGCCTTAATTTTTTTTCATTTTGCGTATGTACATATTTTTGTGTCTTGAAATCATGCTTTCTTTTTAATTATATAATAGATTATTGTTCTGTTTCATGTATGTCTGTGGTAATTTTCGGTTGCTTCCATATTTATCTTGATAATAAAGATATGAACGCCTTTAATAAACCTTTTCACATACATGTACTTATTTCCAGAGCATAGATTTCTAGAATTTCTAGGGATAAGTGTATGATGTTTTAAGACGCATAATAAATATTGCCAAATGACTTTCCAGAAAGTTTGTCCTAACTTGATCAAATATCAAATATTAACATATTTGCATATTTTGTGTTTCTGGGCTCCTTTTTCTCCTTCATTGACCTATTTTATTAAAATCACTTTGTATTTAATAAGTATGGCTTTCTACTTTTATAATATTTGGTAGGGCAGGAATTCCCTTGCTATCACTTTTTTTTTTTTTTTTTAGGATTTTTTCCCTCTATTCTCTTCTGTTTGTTCTTTCAGGTGATTTTAGATCATTTGTAATTTCTAAAAACAGACATGTTGTGATTGCATTTAAGTCTATAGACTAATTTGTGAGAAATTAGCTTCTTTTCCATAAAGTCCTATAATAAAGAAGCCAGTTTCATGTTTTTTAAACCAATGTTCCCTAAACTAGTTGGACTACACAAGTTTTTTCTTTCTCCCTCTCTCACATAATGTGTTTAACAACCCATGGAACTAATGTTCCACTTAACAGACATTTGGGGAGTCTAAGAAGGTGGTTAGGAGCTAGATCATCAGAAGCCTTCAGGCCATAACAAGGAGTTAGGGTTTATCCGATAGGAACTGAAGCAAGAGAAAAACGTGTTCAGATTCGAATTTTTAAGAGAAGGGGCAGGGTTGGGCCATCAGCCGAAGCAGCAGTGGCAGGGGTCCAGAGGATGGAGCAGGTGCAGGACGCATCTCCACTGTTGAGAGCCTAGGATTTCCAGGACTGGGTGTCCTGTGGAAAGGAGGGAGAAGGGGGCACAGAGAACGAGCCAAGTGGAGGTCATTTGAGGTCCCAGTGTTTCACCAAAAGAGGGAAAGGGCAGGTTTGTGGGGAAAGATGATGAGTTCCGTGCTGACCTTGCCACTTTGTGGCACTTGCGATGTAGGACTCAAGAGAGGGGCCTGAATTCAGATAGGTGACGCTTACATCACAATGGAAGCCTTGGTGCCAAAAAAAAAACCTTAAAAGGTAAAAATATGATGAAAACCAATCCCAGAACAGTAATGCTTAAGAGGCAGGAGGGGAAGAACAGTCAGAAGTAGGAGGAAAGTTAGGAAACAGTTGTTTCACACAATTCAAGGGAGAAAAAGGTCTCAAAAGAAAAAACAAACAAAGAAACAACAGAGGGATGTCATTTGCATGCCTTTCCTCGCAGGAAGTTAGAAGATAATTTTAGCCAAGAATAATAACACATTTAAATAAGTAGAGAATGTGGTCTCTATCTTTTTCCTTCATGCTCCTTCCTAAATTTCCTATCAAGACATAGCATGTGTAGGAGAATATGCAACCTTTGGGAATGCTACAACCTGAAATAATTATGTTCATGATGATTATGAAGTTTATTAACATGATTACAACACATACTATTATTTAAGTGCCTCCATTGATAGGAACCAAATGTTTATATTAAACCAAATTCCTAAGCATCACCTTCTTGTTTTATTTCCATTTTCTAACCAAATTCAATATATTTTTTTATAGTTGATACAGACATTTCACCTGCCTTAAGTACTTTTTGCAAATGAGATGAATAATCACTTTACAATGGATGTCTTGTAACAAAATTAAATATTTATAAAAGCCATCTAAACATTTGGAGGAGAAACTATTCTTTTCTAGGCGTCTCAGATATTTTCATAAAATCTAAATGTTAAATTGACCTAAAATTACCATTTTATAACATTCTTAATGTATCTTCCTGTAATCTGACCTCTAAAATACGGTAGTTAGGGGAATGCTGTAAGTAACCCTAGAAGTAATCTTTGTTTCCCAGCAATTTTGTAATACTTTATTTCAGAGTTCTATGTGGTAGAATAGTGACATTTTCTTGTCCTTTCCTAATTTCAGCAAGGTGGTTTTAGAAGCACAGCAAAGTATATGTGCTTTCAAAGAGGAAAAATAAAAATACCCACTTAAAATCATTTAAAGCTTTCGGTGGTATATGACTATGTATTAAACATCAAATATAAAATGTTCCTTTTAAGTTAGATTTGAAGATTATGTCCCAAAAAAGGCAAATCTATGATGATGTCCGAAAAAAAAAAAAGCTTTGATTTTTTTTTTTTTCCCAAATGGGGGGTCATAGTTATTAGTCATTGAAGTCCTGGATCTAAAGTAAATCTGTGTAATGTCAACTTTTGACCAGGGCACTTAGCAACCTACCAAGTCGTTTATTTTTATGGCCCTTTCCAAAATTGGGGATTTTAGTGATTATTTCATTGGTTACTTAGGACAATAAAATAGTATCATCCATGAAAAGTACTTATCATGCATTGGGAATTATGGAAAGAAAACAACTGTTAGATCTTTGTAGTAATCACAGCCAATGAGTAAAGATTTTACTTTTTTCTTCCTTCTTCCATTTAGCAATTATTATACAAATAAAAGCCCTACAGAAGGAGATCTTCGCTTAGAAACACGAGAAGTATATTCTATTGATCCATACAACCCAGCAAGCTAACCAGAAAATAAACAGGTATTTAATTAAAATAAATTGTTTTATTAATTTCCATGTCAAAATGTTATTCAAATTCTACTCATCAATAAGCACAGTGTGAAGTATTTACTGTTCTTTTGCAGTTTTTAAATCATGCCTAGAAATGAATATAATTAGATCATGTTGCCAATTAATATTCCTGTTATGTTTTATTCATTTATCCATTCAACAAATACTTAAATAGCAAAGTGAGTAAGAATAATATAAATAAGAAGATGGTAAGTGAACTATTATGAACACAAATAAAGCAGGAAAAGGGGATAGAGAGGGCAGGGTAGTTGGAAGGGAAGACTTCACTAAGAAAATGGCATTTGAGTAAAGATTGGAGTGAAGTAAGGAGCCAGCCATGTGGGGGAAGAACATTGCAGAAAGAAAGAACAGCAAGTGCAAAGATCATAAGGTGTGGTGTGCATGCAGTGGCCAGTGTGGCCCACTATGGCTGGCCACGGGAGAAAGTGGCAGAGATGAAATCAGAGAGGGAAGGGGAGGAGGAGGAGACGATCCATCATGTGGAGTATGCTAGGTCATTGAATGAACTTGGTGTTTATTCTAAGCTGGGAACCATTGGAATGGTTAAGTGGAAAAGCTAATGGTCACCTTTACTGCTATGTCAAGAATGGAGTGTAAGACACCAAGGGTGGAAAATAGGGAATCACTGAGGACTCCATCACAATTATCCAGGCTTATGCTGTGAGTGGCTACCACCAAGCTGGTGGGAAGAGGTCAGGTTCTGCATACATTTTTCTCACAGTGATCAGAGGATTTGCTGACAGTTTTAAATTAGATTTGGGTCATTCATTGGCAAAGGTAGCATTCAAGCTCAAATGTGACTTCAAACGGCTTTATCCTACATAATCTATAAAATAAAGATACCACCTCTGATCTCTTGGAACTTTTATAGTAAAATAAAAAATAAGACACACATAAGAATATATACCACTAGAGGCCTGGTGCACAAAATTTGTGCACTGTTCGTGGGGTCCCTCAGGCCAGCCTGTGCCCTCTTACAGTTCGGGAGCCCTCCGGGGATGTCCCACAGGGAGCTGGCCTAAGCTGGCAGTCGGATAGCCTTAGCACTGCCGCGGAGGCGGGAGAGGCTCCTGTCACTGCTGCTGCACTCACCAGCCCTGAGCCAGGCTTCTGACTGAGCGGCGCTCCCCCTGTGGGAGCGCACTGACCACCAGGGGGCAGCTCCTGCATTGAGCATCTGCTCCCTGGTGGTCAGTGCGCATCATAGTGACCGGTCGTTCCACCGTTCGGTCTATTTGCGTATTAGCCTTTTATTATATAGGATGAGCAAGATACAGAAAAACTGCTGTGGCAGTGGAGCAAGAAAAGTTTATTTGCTGTTGGTGAGTCAGAAGAATGCGGTTGAGGAGAACAGGGGAGGCCAGAGCGATCTCTAAATCCAAACCTGTGGGGACCCAAAGTAAAGCTATTACATCAGTATTTGTTCACTGAAGGTGTGAATGAATGAGGATGAGACTATGGCTTGATGCTTTATTCGTTCTAGCACTTACAATTGGTCTGTACAGAAAATGTTAACATTCCCATTATTTAAACTTTGACTCAAACCAATGCTGTTCATGCTGCCTCCTAACCAGGAACTCTTATTTCAGTGTGCCTTCATGCTTGGAATGCAGCTGAACACGGGTTGGAAAG
Source organism: Myotis daubentonii (assembly GCF_963259705.1). Lineage (NCBI taxonomy): Eukaryota > Metazoa > Chordata > Mammalia > Chiroptera > Vespertilionidae > Myotis > Myotis daubentonii. Next base: position 11,138,371 of record NC_081857.1, read on the forward strand.
AAACCATTTGAATATCAGCAAGCCTATCTGTATGGGCTCCCCATCACCGAAATGATGTCTTAAGCTGTACCTTCCTGTTTGCACTTATTCTCGAGCAGCACAAGGAACGTTTGCCTGATGAGAAAGATGGGAGCCCAGTGTCACTGCCACCTGCTCTCCAAGGACTTTCTGAAGCCTCGCCTGTGATGTGCCTGGAGCCAGGCTTTGGCTATAAGCAGTTACATACTAGTGGCTCTGAGGAGTCACCTTTCCTAGGAAGGCACTAAAGTGAACTGTTTTTATATGCAGACTCTTCTTTTTTTATAATCAGCATTCTCAATTACCATATTCTTTTGGTTATAGTGTGGTTTTAATTAAGCAAAGTATGAAGCATTTGCTGTGGTTATGAGTCACATAACTTTGTTGGGAAGTTTACTATAATAGTAGTTTCCTTCTCAGATATGATTAAATATTTCACTTCTTCACTTGGCTTGAATTTTTCTCACAATATATTGCCTTTGGTTATTGGGGTATTTTTTTGGGCAGAATTTATTGATTTATTTGCCTTTCCTCAATCACTCAGTAATTCTCATTTGCACAATTTTTTTTAAGAGAGTCAAGTTTTAATTGTAACATTTTGGTGTACAATTTACACTTTGGGTGTTTCATAGGCAGTTTTATCAGAATCTCTAGCTGCTTATAAAATGTCATTTAATAGTATGTACATTTGTTATTAAAATAAATTTAAAAATGTGCCTTATATGATATTTTTCTGGATTCAATGAATTCCTGAATACAGACATACTCAGGGTTTTAGAGTTTGTAATTTAACATGCATTCTAGGTACCACCACCTTGTTTTTTTTGGCCAAAGTCTTAAATCACAAATTTAATTCCCTCGTCCTTAAGAATTTCTCTTACATTTGTCCAACGATCTACTTCCCCCCCATGCATCACCACACTCTTCTCTCTGGTCATTCTCTAAAGCCAGCTGTTGATTGTCTCTGTTCCAGCATTTAATCTATTGAGAAAATAAAATCCTGCTCACTGGCTACCAAAAATTATTCTCCCCATCTCCTCTCTGACTATATATGCTGTTTGACAGCTTTTTATAAATTGTGGTAAAAAGTATATAACAAAATTTTTCATCAGAATCCTTTTTTTTAAGTGTACATTACAGATGTGTTAAGTATGTTTATATCGTTGTGCAATAGATCTCTAGAACTTTTCTGTGTTATAAAAATTAAATGCTATTTCCTTTAGACAAAAACTTTACATTCCTCCTTTCCTCCAGTCCCTGACAACCACCATTTACTTTTTGTTCCTGTGAATTTAACTAATTTAGGTACTTCATATAGGTGGAACCATACAGTATTTTCCTTCTGTGACACATGAATTTCACTTAGCATGTTGTCCTCAGGGTCCATCCCTATTGCAACATGTGCCAGAATGTACTTTCTTTTTCAGGCTAGATAGATCATTGCATGTATATATATTTTGTTTATCCATTTATTTGTCAATGAACATTTGGCTTGTTGTCACCTCATGGCTGTTGGAAATAACACTACTTAGAACACAGGTGTGCAGCAAATATCTCCTGAAGACATTGCTTTCAGATCGGTTGGATATATACCCAGAAGTGAGATGTTGTTCAACATAGATTATTCATTCACAGTGCCATTTTCATTTCTCCCCATTATCTGTTCATGCACTTCAGGCCATCTGCTCCCTTTTATCATCATCCCTATTATCCATCTTTCACTTAGCAGATGAAAACATCACAGGGTATCTCTCTCAATATCCTCTCCTTCCACCTCTAAGCTTATCTATATCCATTCATCAATTCCACTGACCACATTCACAGACTACACTGTTCTCCCCCCCCTCCCCCCCCCACCACACACACACTCCCTGTTTCTTCCAGGACATGGCTCCATCAGTTATACCCTCTCTCATCACTGGCTCCTTTCCACCTGCCCACCTGGTGCAGCTAGTACCCATTCATCTCCAAGTCACAGAAATCTTATCTCCCACTGGCTTAGATCAAAATTTATTACATCACATGACAGAAAAGATCACAGGTTCTGCTGCTTCAGTCAAAACAGGAAAACATTCAAATCACATCCTCAGGAATCTATTCTCCCCTCCCCCCAGTTCTGCTTTTCCTCGCTGGCCTCCTTCTGTGGTCAACACTCCCTAAAAACTGGAAAAGTATTTGCTGACAAAGCCAAACACACACCTTGTCAGCTTAGCATTCCAGCACAAAGAGCTTCTCTCTAATAACTCCTTCAAAAGTCCCTTCATTAGCTCTAATTTGTCAAAAAATGGCACATATCTCCACTGAACCACTTACTAGGGCCAGGGCAGTGAACTAGCAGATGTCAAGGCTTGAGCTGTCTGCCCACAGATGGAGCTGGAGTAGAATTGATGTACCCTTCCCTTTACCACTGCTGTATCTAAGAAAACAGCTAACCATAGCTCCCTCAATCATTTCACTCATACACTCAACAAATAATTATGTACATCCTTCGGTGTGCTAAGCAATGTTTTAGGTCATGGGATTTAGCAGTGGTAAAATGACAGTGCCCGTGTAGCCTTTATGTTACTGAGGAGAGAGACAATAAGCAGATCTATATATATAAAAAGATATAAGTACAATATTTTAGATTATCTAAATCAGTGAGAGAGGAAAGAAAGTTCAGTGGATAGGCCATTGTTAATAGTGGCCAATGAAGGCTTCATTAAAGAGTCACACTTGAGCAAAAGATGAGGGAGGTAACCATGCAGACAGATATCTGGTCAAAAAGTATTCCCAGCAAAAGGACCATTAGAAGGAAAACAAAGAACTATGCCTGCTGTTTTAGAGAAGTGACATATTTGCATGCGTAAGGTAAACTGTATTAGAAAGGGGGAAACAGTGATACTGAAGCGAGAGGAACATTCCTGGAGTGATGTTTTTGAAAAAGTGAGAGCAGATGATCTCTACTGCTATGGAGGTGAGCCTTAGATAATGGTGTGAACAGTGTAAACCATACTAATGGGAGATAAGGAAGCTAAATAGGCCGGATACAGGCCTTGGGGTGAAGTGATGAGAGAAGTTTGTGGAAATTCTCTTTGATTGCTTCTATTTTTCTCTGAAGAAAAGCAGCAAAGCTATAAGCAGAGATTGAGAATGATGTAGGAGATGTATGCATTCAATGTTAATATAAAAATATGAAATAGCCACTTAGGGGAATGATGGAGTAAATGGACTAGGCAAGTACATTAGGAATACTAGCAGCATCACAGTGGTCCATTTGAAAGGAGCCATCTTTAAAGTAAGATTAGGCATCATGGATACAGGTTTTTCTCTAGCCACATTCAGTGCCTTGGGTACAGGAGAAAAATTATGCAGAATTGACTCTATCCAGGATTATTGTTTGTCTAAAGCATGTAATAAAGTGGGAAATAAACAAGGAAGCTCAGGATGTATGCAAGATAGTGATTACAACGATGGACCATGGAATTTAACCTGGTAAGGTGGAAAGTGAGGACACTAAGGGGGTTTGAGACTGAAAGACGGTGGTGAGATCAATGGGTTGTGGGTACTGAGAAATACAAAGATGGTTGGGTCCGGGCAAACGAGAAGGATAGATTTTGGTAGCTGGACAGTGAAATGGTTGAAATTCTGGAGGTATTATAGCTCAAAGAGAATAAAATCGAAGGTACTTCCATGGGCATAAGTGGCAGAGTAGAGTAAAAGATAAGATCATTGGCAGAGAAGATGAAGGCCCTGAAAGGGCAGGTGTTCGAAAATAGCATTACTGGGAATATCGAATCACTGAGGGCTATTAACGCAGGGGGAATGGAGAAGGTTGCTGTGAACTAGAAGTTAAACTTTCAAGCAATGAGGAGAGAAAGCAGATGTTAGAGATTAATGCACAGGAAGTGGTAATGACTGGTGCATTCTGATAGCATGTGACGTAAGGCTGAGGAATTGAGTCATCAGCCTACTAGGATATGGCTTCTTGTTCCATTTCTCTGTTGAGAATAGCTTAAAAGGATGATAAGAGGGCCTTGAGAGAATGGTACTAGACCTATTAAAAAGGAAGTACAATAAGTGATATGATCAATGTATATATTTCTTGCAGTAGAATCTTAAAAGAGAAAGTAATGGAAAATAAAAAAAAATACCTCGCATTTGGGACACTGTCCTTTCTCAACGAGTGAGGGTAGGAGCTGAGACTTGAGTAGGCAGGAACAAATAAAGACAGTATTCTGGAATCTTTATGTGAGCTAAGGCTATGATGCTGATTTAGATAGGTTTGCTGGACTTTGGGTCTCTGTTTGTGAAACTGCACTGAGTATAGTTTTCCACCTTGAGTATCTTTGCTCCACTCTGAGTCACAGCTTTGCATGGGGGAGAAAAGACCTCACACATTTACTGAAATATCTGCTACAATATCTTTTCAAAGCCTCTTCCCGCTCGACAGCATTTAATATTTGGAATTTCTCCACTCTCCATTCAACTCATTCCAACTCTGACTCTTGTTCCTAAGAATTTTGAAATTTGGGTTCTTGTCTCAGAGCTAAAGACCTACAAGGTTCAGGGCTAGAGCTGACTCTCCATAACTGGTTTGCTTTGTAATCCCATGTACTTTATTTTATGCATCCTATATAATAAAAGGCTAATATGCAAATTGGCTGAACAGTGGAACAACCGGTCTCTATGATGCACACTGACCACCAGGGGGCAGATGCTCAACGCAGGAGCTGCCCCCTGGTGGTCAGTGCACTCCCACAGGGGGAGCACCACTCAGCACAGCAGCAGTGGTGGCAGCCTCTCTGGCCTCTGCGGCAGCGCTAAGGACCCCTTGGGGGATGTCCGCCTGCCGGCTTAGGCCCGCTCCCCACTAAGCCAGCAGGCAGACATCCCCTGAGGGGTCCCAGACTGCAAGTGGGCACAGGCTGGGCTGAGGCTCCCCCAACCCCACCCCCAGTATACAAATGTCATGCACCGGGCCTCTAGTTTAAAAATAATTCTGAGAAAGGATCCATAGGTTTTACCAAACAGGCGAAGAGATCTATGATTTACACAAAAATGTTAAATGTTTTCTTTTTAAAAGCTCTCTTCTTGGGCCTTTCTGAAAAGCCAGCTTCATCATTAACACACTGCCTATATTCCCAAGCTTTTCCTAGAACATTCCCACTTCCCTGGGACCTCAGTATACTCCATCTGTCCCATACCCAAGCTTTCTCAGTTAAAAACAAAACAAAAACAAAAGACTTTCACACTTTTCCTTGATCCATCAATCCTCTCTCCCCTCCATATTAGTTTCCTGCCACTGCTGTGACATGTACCTTGTAGATTAAAATGACACAGATGTATCCTTTTACAGTTCTCTTCAGAAGTCCAAAAAGAGTCTGACAGGGCTAAAACCACGGTGTTGCCAGGATGGGTGCCTTCTGCAGGCAGGGAATTCCTGACTGGCCTTTATCAGCTTCTAGAGGTGGCTGTCATTCCTGGATTTTGGCAGCATCCAATCTCTGCTTCAGTCATCACCCTCTCCCAGCAGACCTACTGCCTCCCTCTAACAAGGACCCGGTGACTACATTACCAGTCAAATACCCCAGGGGTACCCCCATCTCAACTTCCTCAATACGCTCACATCTAAAACCCCTCGTTACATAAGAAAACATATTCACAGGAATTAGGAATTAGGATATGGACATCTTTGTGGAGCTATTATTCAGCCGACCACACACACCCATTTCATCCTTGAACTCTTAGCCCCATGCTTCAAATATGTCCCACCCGTGTTTTTCAATTCCAATAAATGGTAAAACCATTCATTTAGAATCGTGGGGTGAAGTGTTGATTTTATTTTTCTCACCACTAACCTTAAGAAGGGAAGTAACCAAAATCCAATGCAAAAATTTGGGTCATTCCACCTCCGATATCGTCTAATTGTCCACTTTATCTAGTCAAGGCCGCCACCAAAACTCCCCTCGGTGATGGCAACGCCTCCTTGCTGGTCTCTCCACCCACTATTGCAGCAGTTCTCAACCTGTGGGTTGCGACCCCTTTGGGGTCGAACGACCCTTTCACAGGGGTCGCCTAAGACCATCGGAAAACACATATAAAATTACATATTGTTTTTGTGATTAATCACTATGCTTTAATTATGTTCAATTTGTAACAATGAAACTACATCCTGCATATCAGATATTTACATTACGATTCATACCAGTAGCAAAATTACAGTTATGAAGTAGCAACGAAAATAATTTTATGGTTGGGGGTCACCACAACATGAGGAACTGTATTAAAGGGTCGTGGCATTAGGAAGGTTGAGAACCACTGCACTATTGCCTTTTCCAATCCAGTCTCCCTCTTACAGACGGAATTATATTTTAAAAATTCAAATCTGATTTAGTCACCCTTTAAAAAAAAATCATTCAGTGGCTCGGTATATCTCAATTCAACATAGAGAAATGCGTTCTTCACCGTCCCTGTACCCTGCACATGTTGCTGTAACTGTCAACACAGACAGCAGGCATTTAGGGAACCGACCTACCCACGCACATTTTTGCAAAGGACAAAAGTCAGGCAGGAGCATAAGGGAGTGGAGCCAGGAGAAACCACCGCTTGGACCTGCCCACCCAGGCAGGCAGAGCACACACAGGAGCTGAAGTTCTGCGAGACGGTGATCCTGGGGTGTGGGACCTGCAGGTGGACTTCCGACGCCAAATTCGCTAGAAACAATGCAAATCGGGAACAGGCATGGCCCCCTCCCCCGCCCGTTAAGGGGAAGCTGTGGTCAAAAGCTTTTTGTTCCGCAACTGCGCTCCTCAGATCCTGGGCGCACCGCCTCGACTGTGGTCTCCGTCCTCTGAGCTGCGCTTTCTAGTGACTTGGATTTTCTTCCCGCGAACGTCGGGTTCCTAGAGGTGCCCGGGGAAGATGGGAGCCGGATCTCCGAGGAGCCCCGAGCCTCCGTGGCCGCCAGCGCCCTCTCCCTCCGGCTCCAGAGGAGCCCTCCTGGCGGTGCTCATGCTGCTCGCGCTGCCGGCTGCCTGGGGTGAGATGCGGGCGGGCGGGCACGGGGAGCGCCTCCAGCAGGGATGCAGCCTCCGGATCCCCGCATCCTGGGGGTTCGTTTCCAGTGGGCTCAGCTGCGAGAGGGCGAGTGCACTGGGGGCTCTGCGACCCCCTCTGTGTCCTCAGACCCTCCTGGCCTCTGGGTAGAGCCGGGTTCCCCTCTGCAGGGTCTTAAGCGTCCCCAGCGCAGGGAGAGCGCAGATGCGCAGGTGGCGCATCATGAAGTCCTTGCCTTCCCTGCTGACCAGGACTGGTTGTGTGAGGACGGGGCGCTGGTCCGAGTGCCAGAAAGAGGTCTGGGCATTCCACCAGCCTGGGTTCTAATCCTGGGAACTTCTTAACTGTGGGGAAAGTGACGAGCCCTGCCTGCGTCCCTTTCCTCTTCTGTGAAATGGCAACGCCCTTAGCCTTACCTCACGGGGCTGCCATCTAAATGGTCGAACCCAGAGCCTGTCACTTCATTTCTGTTCCCCAGTCATTAGCTCTGAGCTTTGTCCATGGGGGTGTTTGGACCAGCAGTGCTGGGAGGTGCGGTTTTCCCCGGAAATCTGCCCTGTATCCGGCCAATATTCAGCCCATGCCCTCCCCAAACCAGCACCTCCATCATCAACACGCACTCACTGAGCAGCTACTTGAGGGCATACCCTTGGCAGGGCACTTGGGGTTAGGAGAACTAGTGTCCCCCCAGAACCCTCAGCGCAGCTGGCCTCCGGGAGAAGGCACCCTGGAAAAGTGGACCCATTTTAGCCATGAGTTTAGAACTAAATAAAACCATTATAGCCATTATGGAAATTTTGAGGTCATGCCTTCCCTTCCTTCCTTCCTTCCTTCCTTCTGACTTTAGATAAACAACTTCAGTGAGGGCCCTTCTCTTCTTATTTTTGGCTTTCCCAAAAGACCTTTGAGTTGCGGGGGCTCCTTGGCCACATCTCAGTTGCACTGACATCCTGGCTTCTGTTTGCCCAGCCTCTTCTGGTCAACTGAGCTGGGCTCTTCCCTGTCACTAGACACTTTACATTTGTTATTGGATGGCGCCCTCTCTCATGGGAAAAGAAAAACCAGGTTTTCAGAAAAGTTGGTGTTAATGTTTCATCTCCTTAGACATCAGAAAGTAACCTGTTAGGGGAGGAAATGTACTAGAACCTAAAGTTTTATTTTCAGAAGAGAAGCGTCGCCAGTGAGGTAAGCCAGCTCAGCTGTTGTCAGTGCTTGGAAATTGCTGTGGACCATGTGAGTATCTGGCTCCCTTCTTATTAGAATACTGTGATAGTTTCCCCCTGTTAACAATCTCAGACACTATTAACTGCCCCCCAATTTATTTTACTAAGGTCACCACACTAGCCTCCGATTGTGAAATAGCCGAAACCCATGGTAGGCAAACTGTGGCTTGTGAGCCACATGCGGCTCTTTGGCCCCTTGAATGTGGCTCTTCCACAAAATACCATGCGGACGTGCACGTACAGTGCGATTGAAACTTCGTGGCCCATGTGCAGAAGTCAGTTTTCGGCCTGGGCGAGTCTATTTTGAAGAAGTACTGTTGATATTTGGCTCTGTTGACGAATGAGTTTGCGGACCACTGGTAAACTAGGCTAACTAGTGATTTACTTGCCAAAGTAGTTTAGATAAACAAAGTGTTGATGGAATGCTGACAATGTCACAGCACTTTGGAGTTGAAAAGAAGTCTGAGAGAGCCATGCCTCCCAGGCGGATGCATATAGACCCAGAGTAGTGAGGTTTTATGAAATCTCTGTCATTGGGAGACCCGGGTTCTGGTTTGTCCAGTGTCTGCTACATACCAAAGGGGGGTCTGGGATCCAGCAAGTCAGTTAACATCCCTAACTTCCAGTGTCCATGAGTAGAAAATGAGCATATTTGACATCCTGTTATCTGAGAGGGCTATTGCAAAAATTGCATGAGGTAGTGTTTGTGATAGTGTTTTGGAACCTGAAAATCCCCATGCACATCTAAGGGACCCTGACTAGGAAGTCACTCAAGACGACCTCAAAGCCATAGGAGGTCTGAAATGGAGACATCTCAGCGTCAATGAGTGGAAGGAGCACAGCTTAAGCAGCACTTAGGGAGGGAATCCAAAAAACAGTTGTACAGGATGATTCACGGGGATATTGGATTTATATACCTCGGAGCACACTAAGGAAGCATGACAGTGTTCAATATAGCAGTCTCTATTGCCCTCTCCTGGGCCTCAGGTCAGCTCTCACTCTTGGCCCCTGCTGTGTAGTGATGCAAGGTAGGAAGGACGGGCATTCCTGTTCGCTTTCTGTGTTTTGTGACATATTTCAGTTTACATGTATATGCTCAGATGAGAAGGTGTGTATGGTGTCCACTGCCTAGTTTTACCTACTGGAACCTCCACCATTGGACAAGTAACTTCAGAAATGTCTTGCATAGAAACACTGAGTGAAATAATTCTAATAAGGTCAACTCAAGGAAGTAAGAAAATAGCATACCTGACAACCACTCCCCCACACACAGACACACAAACTCATACGCAAGCTCTTTGTCAGAGAAACACTGTCAATCTCATCACCTCAATCTCAACTGACCAAAGGTTGATAAAAGCAAAAATGTAGAAAGTATCAAGAAAACTAGTGATAGATAGCTTTATCCATCATTACCAAGAGAGAAACTCACTCTAACTGTATTTTTGTGGATTTAAATGTTAGTTAATGATCATATTATATTATGATTAGTAAAGCATTTATAATGTTTATTTCATCTCTACCTATTTCTTTAACTTTCTATTTATATATAATATACAATATAAGTATCTAGAAGATTTTAGCAAACATGATTAATTGTTAATTGGGCCTCACTGGCATACCCCAAACACTATACCCACTACCACAGACACACCTTAAAAAAATTCATTTGATACAGTCATATCAGTTGACTATAAGCTGAGACATACAAGTGTCAATCAATTTCAAAACTTCATAATAAATCTACTGCTAAAAATTACCTCAAATGTTTCTAAATTATGCAAAACATTGTTAAATAAGCCATGGGTCAATAAAGAAATCACAATGGCCATTAACAAATATTTTGAACTGAAAATATGCATTTGTACACTGGAAACCTATATAATTTCATTAACCAATGACACCCCAATAAGTTTAATAAAGTTAAGAAACTCAAAAACCTGAAAATATGGTACATCAAAACATTGAGAATACAGCTAAGTCTGTCCTCAGAATAAAATAATAATACAAATGCTTATTTCAGAAATTATGTAAAGCTGAAAATAAAAAAATCTAAGTTACCATCTTAAAAAAATTATTTTTAAATGCAGCAAATAGGCTCAATAAAATTTTTTTAAAGGTAAAATAAGTACAAATCAATAAATCCAAAAGTTGATTACTTACAGCCTAATAAAATTGAACAATCTACCCTCCATTATTTAAATTAAGTAATAAGGTGTGTGGAAAGAAATAGAAGATTAATCAAAACAGAACAGAACCTATTTCTAATGTAAAATACTTTTCCAATAGCTATTTCTTCTTTATTACATACTAGAGGCCCAGTGCATGAAATTCATGCATTTGGTGGGGTCCCTCAGCCTGGCCTGAGCCCTCTCACAGTCTGGGAGCCCTCAGGGGATGTCCGACTGATGGCTTAGGACCGATCCCTAGCGCTGGCAATCAGACATCCCTCTCGCAGTCTGGGCCTAAGGCAGTAGTCGGATATCCTTAGCACTGTTGTGGAGGCGGGAGAGGCTCCTGCGACCACCGCTGCACTCACCAGCCATGGAACCAGCTCAGGGCTTCTGGCTGAGCAGCACTACCCCTGTGGGAGTACATTGACCACCATGGGGCAGCTCCTGTGTTGAGCATCTACCCCCTGGTGGTCAGTGAGCATCATAGCGACCAGTTGTTCTGCCGTTCAGTCAATTTGCATATTAGCTTTTATTACATAGGATTGTTTAAGACTACATGGTACTTTTATTAGTTTAACTTAAACCTTTACATCTTAAGAAGTAAATGAGTCTAATATTTAATTCAAGATGTGCATTATAAAATATAGGTCCTCACAAAGTTTAGTTGTTGAGTTTGGTCTGCAAAGCATGTGCTGAATTTTCCTGTGCTGATGTATTGACTTCGCAACATCTTTTAATAGTTGTGACCACCACTGAAGGCCAGAGAAGAGGCTGTTGTGCTGCTAGGTCTGGGTGGTCAACTGGGAATGAAGATACATGGTGAAATGCATGCATGCTGATTATTATGCAAAAGGGATGGGGTAAAGGAAGCCAGAGCCCAGGCACTTTCTGATGGATAAAATGTGAAGCTATGAATTAGTTTTTCCTTCAGTGAAAGAACAAATAGATTAGATATATAGATATAGATAAAATAGATATAGATTAGATATAAATATATATCGATAGAGATAGAGATAGAGATAGAGATAGAGATAGAGATAGAGATAGAGATAGAGATAGGTATAGATATATCTTAATTGCCTTCAAAATAGCAGGCACTTTTAAAATGGATAGTTGCTGTTTTAAAAAGCTCTTTTCTAAAGTTGCTGCTAAGGGAAGCAATCCTTTTACCAGCATTAAAGTGTTCATTTTCTTCTTCGATCACATCTATGAAGCATATTGGAGAAAAACAGGAGGTGGAATAGAAGTTCCCTCATTGACCCTAATGTCCCTGTGATCTTGGTCTTCAGGTCAATGCCAAGCCCCGCCATATCTTCCATCTGCCATGCCCACAAGTTGGACTGATGAGGTTGAGTTTCCCATTGGAACATCTTTGCGGTATAAATGCCGCCCTGGTTACCAGGGGAGAGGTTTCTCTATCATCTGCCTAAAAAACTCAGTCTGGTCAAGCCCTGCAACCTGTACCCGTAAGTAACTCTGGACTGAGAACTCCTCTGTCTCAGTGAAACATCCCTAAGAACTGATGCAATTGTTCAGATTTGGGAATGAAAACATCTATGACTTGTAAGTCTGCCTCATTAGGACCTGAGGACCAGGAGAGGTCATATCTTCCGACTGCTTTGAGTTCCTGGCACCTTCATTAAAAGTTCATTTCATAAGAAACTGTCATTAGGGCATGATTGAGGGAAATCTCCACTCACTAGGCATCTGCCATTTTCACAACTGAAACTGATGAATGCCTCAGGAACGGAAAAAAAAAAAGTGCAAGTAAGAACAAAAGCTCAGACTCTGAGACCTTTACTCTGGTTGAATCACAGAGTAAACACTTTGGTAACAAATAAAGTTTATATTTTCCTGGGAGGCATGAGGTGAGGATTAGATAGAACTGGAGGGGAGGTCTTTTTGAAAGTGGTGCTTAGTAGGTGGCTGATTTTGAGACAGTGTTGTGAAATTCCCCAATGTGGCAAAACCTGTAGAACCACAAATGTTCTTCAGTAAGCTGCAGCCAGGTTGGGTCTTTACTAAGAGAAGTTCAAGGAATTCTACACCCAGTCCCCAAATTCTGCTTCTTTCCCATAGGTAAATCATGTGGAACTCCTTCCGAACCCACAAATGGCAAAATGGAAATAACTGGAGAAGGCAAGTTTGGATCAAGAATTAATTATTCTTGTAATGAAGGGTGAGTTTGCAGTAGCATTTGGGGGGTGGTGAGGGGAGGTGTCGGTTCAAAAATTGTAACAGCAATTTCTAAACAATAGTATTAGAGAGAAGAGTCAAACTACCTACCCGTTAAAACAAACCAATAGGATTTCTAAGTGGAGGTGGTAGCTTCAATCCAGGCATTTAAATACCCTTGAAATGATTAAGCATATATTTCAAAAATAGAAAAAAAATCTAGAAAATGGGGGAGGGGGGTGCCTGTTGCACACCAAATTAATGCACATAAAACCAGGTGAAGCATTCATGGGGTGGGGAGGACCAGCTCTCTAAAGAAGCAAATGGAACAAACACTAGTTGACCCACAAATATATTCTCTCCTCAAAGCACCAAGAGCTGGGGATGGTGGATGCAGGGGGAAGTGGGAGTGATTTGTTTGGGAGGATGGAGCAGATGTGAGGAATGGGCAGATCTGAATTGTGATAGCTCCTCTCCAGAAGTGCTCACAGTGCAAGCATCATGCTGGGGACATCTTCTTGGCCTATCCTTGGGGGAGGCACCCATTTAGGAAAGAAGTAGGGGGACTGCTTCACCGTATACTTCACTTTTGCTTTGCTTTTTTGCTCACTTATAACACATACAAAATAATATCTGTGAACACTTAACATAGCGGTAACAATAAAATGAGCTCCGGTGTAGCCGAAACCGGTTTGGCTCAGTGGATAGAGCGTCGGCCTGCGGACTGAAAGGTCCCAGGTTCGATTCCGGTCAAGGGCATGTACCTGGGTTGCGGGCACATCCCCAGTAGGAGATCTGCAGGAGGCGGCTGATCAATGTTTCTCTCTCATCGATGTTTCTAACTCTCTATCTCTCTCCCTTCCTCTCTGTAAAAAATCAATAAAATATATATTTTTTTAAAAAATGAGCTCCCGTGTATACACCACTCACCTTAGAAATATTACTAGGACCTTTGGAGCCTCCTGTGTGCCCTTCCCAATCTCGTTCCTCCACCTCCAGAATGTCTCCAGAAGTAAGCACCATTCTGAATTTTATGTTTTTCATTCCCTGGAGTTTCTTTTTTTTAATTAAAAAAAATATTTTTATTGATTTCAGAGAGGAAGGAGGAGGGAGAGAGAGAGAGAAACATCAATGATGAGAGATAATCATTGATTGCCTGCCTCCTGCATGCCCCCCAGTGGGGCCCAAGCCTGCAACCCAGGCATGTGCCCCTGACTGGAACCGAACCCGGGACCCTTCAGTCCCCAGGCTGACACTGTATCTACTGAGCCAAACCAGCCAGGGCTGGAGTTTCTTTTTTATCTCCTCCCATGCATCATCCAAATCAGTATATGTATTTTTAAAATATGTATATTTTTTTATTTCAGAGAGGAAGGGAGAGGGGGAGAGAGAGAGAAACATCAATGATGAGAGAGAACCATTGATCAGCTGACTCCTGCATGCCCCCCACTGGGGCTCTAGCCAGCAAAATTTCTGAATGGGCCAGATATTGAGTTGAAATTTAAAAAAAGGAGTAAGGGTGACTCCAAAATTTTTGGTTTGATCTGAAAGCAGGAAATACCAGCAATGGAATAGAAGTATTTTTTTTCTCTAACACTCAACACTAAATGGTATATATATTTTTTAAATTAAAAAAACACAAATTTTTATTGATTTCAGAGAGGAAGGGAGAAGGAGAGAGAGAGAAACATCAATGATGAGAGAATCATTGACCGGCTGCATCCTGCATGGCACCTACTGGGGATTGAACCCATAACCTGGGCATGTGCCCTTGACAAGAATTGAACCCGGGACCCTTCAGTCCGCAGGCGGGTGCTTTATCCACTGAGCCAAACCAGCTAGGGCTTAAATTTTTAAAAAATAATTCTTTATTGTTGAAAGTATTACATATGTCCCCTCCCCCCATTGTCCTCCTCCAGCCCACCCCGCCCGAGGGGCACATGTATTTTTAATCGCTGTTACCCCGGTGTGTTAAAAATTTTTAAATATTATTTCCAACTGAAATTATCATTAGTCACATATATAAAACAGAGAGACATACATACATAAACACATACATACACTATCTACCAGATAGAAAAACGTTTTAACTAGAATTCTTTCTAGGATAGGTGAAACCCCTAAAACTCCTAAGGGGCTGCCCTGTGCAAGGCAAAGGGAAGAAGCTGCTTGTTACTGCAGAGAAGCAGGAATAGAAAGACAAGTGAGGAAGAGAATAAAATGCCAAATGGCACCCATTCCCCAGGGCAACAGCTCCCTAAAACTGCCCCCAAATAAAATGCTTTGAGCAAGTGGATTTAGGGAGAGACATATAAAAGGGCAGGTCCACTCCACGCCTACTCCACCAACAGCTGTGTCCATAGCAGGTTATCCTGGGTGGTTTCTCGGAGAAATCTCCCTTGCCCATGTCTCCTGGTCCTCTTGAAAGACAGTCTAGATCAGTGATGGCGAACCTATGACAGGCGTGTCAGAGGTGACACACGAACTCATTTTTTTGGTTGATTTTTCTTTGTTAAATGGCATTTAAATATATAAAATAAATATCAAAAATATAAGTCTTTGTTTTACTATGGTTGCAAATATCAAAAAATTTCCTATATGTGACACGGCACCAGAGTTAAGTTAGGGTTTTTCAAAATGCTGACATGCTGAGCTCAAAAGGTTCGCCATCACTGGTCTAGATAAATGTCTCCTTCTCCTGTTGGCACCAGGAGTGGGAAGCTCACCCTCACCAGAAAGCCAGAGAACAGGACAGAGAGTTTATTCTCCATCGCGAGGGTTGGACATCCCCCACTCCCCATCTAGTGACATCAGGCAGGCCAGCAAAGCACCTTCACTCCCACTGGCAGCAGGGACACATCCAGAACTTAGCGGAGCCAGAAGAAGGAAGCAGACCCGATGGCATTACAAGGCTCAGAAGACTGAGCTTTCATTGGAACTAAAACAAAAGGAGGACAGAATCTACCCAACAACTAAATGACATCCACTGCTGTCACACTTTACATTGATCTCTGATTGGCTTATTTTGCTGTTTGAATAAAGCTTGCGCTGCTATATCTATCTATCTATCTATCTATCTATCTATCTATCTATCTACACATATAGCAGCAGACACACACATATATACACACACACACACACACACTAGAGGCCCGGTCAGGCACCGGTGGGGGTCCCTCAGCCTTGCCTGTTCCATCTTGCAATCTGGGGCCCCTTGGGAGATGTTAGAGAGCCAGTTTTGGCCTGATCCCTGCAGGCCAGGCCGAGGGACCCCACCAGTGCATGAATCCATGCACTGGGCCTCTAGTATGCATATAAGATTTTTGGTTAATCTCTTCCCACCCTCCCCTCTTTTTTAAAAAAAATATATTCTATTGATTTTTTGCAGAGAGGAAGGGAGAGAGATAGAGAGTTAGAAACACTGATGAGAGAGAAACATCAATCAGCTGCCTCCTGCACATCTCCCACTGGGGATTGTGCCTGCAACCCAGGTACATGCCCTTGACCGGAATCGAACCTGGGACCTTTCAGTCCGCAGGCCGACTCTCTATCCACTGAGCCAAACCGGTTTCGGCCCCACCCTCCCCTCTTGCCCCTTCCCTCTGAGAGTCATGTTTCCATGCCTGTGCATTGAACATCTGCACCCTGGTGGTAAGTGTGCGTCATAGCTACTGGTTGAACAGTCGACCCGTCACTTAGGTTTTTATATATATAGATAGCATTGTTCTAACTATACCAAATAACACTTGACAATTATTTGGTATTATTTGTCTCAATTTGTAATAATATCAAGTCTGGCCCTAGCTATACCAACTCTCATGAATGGCTCACCTCAGCATTCCATCACTATACAAAGCCTCTGTTGAAGTAAATATAAATGTCACTAAATTTTCCAAATTTTATGTCACACTTTAAACAGTTTGGGGCATACTAATTGAGAATTTCTGCCTTTAATATTTAAAATATGAGATTAGTGTTCAACTCTCTTTGTTCTGCTTGGATTTCCTTTGGTTCCACTTTGATGAATCTTATTTACCTTAGATTTACATAAAAATGTATCTGAAGTTGATAAAGAAGAGAGATTCCATCCAGTTTAGAAAGTATAAAGGAGAAAATTTAAAAGTCCCAATACAGACATAAAATTGGAGAAATTGGTAGTATGACAAAAGGAAATTGTTGTTCTGAATTCTTCAAGATGGTGGTCTCTTGTAAGTAACAATCTAAGCAGGGACATTAGAATGTAACATTCATTATTCTTTGCCTCTAGATACCAACTCATTGGTGAAGCAACTAATTATTGCGCCATCGTAGGCAATACTGTCGCCTGGGAAAATCAAGTACCTGTTTGTCAGAGTGAGTTGAAACCTTTTCTATTACCTTTACCAGTAGAGTCTAAGTTTCCACCTGAATTTATAAAAATTTGAATTGAATTCCTTTAGTGCATTCTGTCCTTAGATAGTTGAAGACAGCGCTACTGTCCTCAAAGTACTTGTGGGTTTCCTGGCAACTGTTTAAGTTCTTCCTGATCTCGGGATGTGCCTTTTGTAAATCTGAGGACTTAAATGCATAAACGCCTCTAAAATGTATTTCTACTTCAGTTAATTTGGAATTATGTTGGTTCTACCATCCCCAGTATAATAACCATTCTGCTTGGCAAATAAACACAGAATGATAAAGCGATGCTCTCCAAGGTTCATGAAGCTGTGGAAGAATCAACACCCTCATGTACGAGGGTTCAACAAACCCTCTTGAAAGGCACCCTGTACTATACGCCTCAAAAGTGGATACATACAAGACCTACTTCTTAGAATTCACACTTAGGAAATAAGCACAGCTTTCTGCAAGGAGTTCACTGTAAACGCACCATTGCTGCATTCTTTATAATAGTGAAATGGTTCCAGTCACCTAAATGTACCACTTGTTTCAAAATATGGTTTAGAAAGAATCTGCCAGAAGGAAGGAAATGTGATAAAAATGACTACATAGGATTTCTTAAGGAACATTCACTAGCCATGCAGCATTAGAAGAAATATATCTGTACACTGGAACTTTATTCAGCCATAAAAGAAAAACATCTTGGAGAAGCACTTAGTGACATATAAAGATGTTTATTATATCTATTTGATGTGAAAAAAAAATCAGATGACAAAACAGTTTGTATGGCAATAGCTCATTTTATTAAAAGATCACATATCTATGCCTATTTCTATATTTTCATTTCCATCGCTAATTCTGTAACCATGTTTATATTCAGACCCTGGTAACTAGTTTTAAGCCTCTTTGGTGAAGGCTGTGGGACAGGGGGCGGGGTCCTTTACCTTTTGGCTGTGTAGCAAGCTGCTTCTTCAAGAAGATTCAAACTCCCCTTTCTTCAAGCTCCTCTGTGTCTGTAAACTGGTTCTCAAGTCTGGGAATTGGCTGACGAAGAACCACACTCTGTTTTATAGGGTTTCAAGTTAGACTTCTGGTCACCAGACCTAGATCTTTTCTGCTTATACAAACCTTAGTTCACGCTTCTTCTACTTCATCTCTTGAGACTCCATGATCAATTAACTGATGACAAAGGTCTCTGCAGATAAATCATTCTGATTTGTTTCAATTGCCTCTGGCAGTTAAGGGCTGCCACTCGGCCTCTGCCATTCTGAGGTCCTGTCATCCCCCTTGATTTCAGGGAAACTGGTTCAATAGCAACCATCCCCACTGTCATTCCTGGCCTACTTAGAGGGCCTACATCACAGTTCTTCAAAGATGCTGAACTCCTACATGAATTTATTTCTCAAAGCCTTGGGTGAAAGAGGGATCCATCCCCCAACGCCCCACCGATGGACTTAGTTAAGGAGCCTATTCATGGGTCTTACAAAATGAATGCCCTCCAGCATTCTCAGAGCCCCGGGCCATTGTGATGCCAGGTGGGTTCTTGGCTTCATGAGGAAGGAATTCAAAACCTGACCCAGACAGAAGAGGTTAAAGTGGAGAAATGGGTTTTATTGAGCAGACAGGACACAGAGGAAAAGCCACTCCACAGACAGAGGGGTGCACGCCCCTCAGGAGAGAAGGAAGAGAGGCCCCGGCCATCTCTGCACGTTGAGCCTATACCTGTTTGTCGTTTCTATGGGAAATTTCTGGGATGGGGAAACAGAGTGAGGGAAAAGTCAGGATGAACTTTCACCTTTACAAGGTATATTTTGTGGTCTGTTTCCCTTTTATGTTATGCTAGTAGGTAAGTGATAAGGTGTGGCTGAGTAGCTAGTCATCAGTCATCAGTCTTTGCAGGAGTGTCCTTGGTTCCGGGGGTCCCTCATGGTCTGCTTGCATCTCCGTGTCAGGCAGCACGGAGCAGGCCCCTGGCTCACTTTGTTTAGCTTTAGTTCATTTATATCGTTTTCATGCCCCTCTCCTATGTGAATAGGATTTCTGCCCCTGAGGTATGTTAGTAAAGCTCTGGTCTTTCACCTTCACTCAGCATGGTCCACACTCTAACACAGTGAATTCAGAATCTCACTTCTTTGGGTGCATTTGCATCTCTCATGAGTTATAATTTTTACCTCCACCCCCCCCCCCCATGCACTCCACCCCCATTCCGGTGAGAGCACTAGAAACCATGTGAGGTGGTAGGGGTAGGTCCTGAGGAAGAACATAAATTTTTACCATTTCCGTTGCCAGATTTAGTGAGTAAAATATTATACCCAGCTAAATTTGAATTTCAGATAAGCAACAAGTATTTTTGCACTTTAAATATATGTCATGCAGCCCGGCCAGCGTGGCTCAGTGGTTGAGCATCGATCTATGAACCAGGAGGTCAGGGTTCGATTCCCTAGCAGGGCACATGCCTGGGTTGTGGGCTCAATCCCCAGTGGGGGGGTGTGCAGGAGGCAACCCATCAATGATTCTCTCTCATCGTTGTTGTCTCTCTCTCTCTCCTCCCTACCTCTCTGAAATAAATAAAAAAATGTTTTTTAAAAAATTAAAAAAAATATATATGCCATGCAATTCTAAGATATAATTATACTTAGAAATGTTTACTTTTTCCTGAAATTCAAATTTAACGGGACTACCAATACTTCCTCTGGCAGCCCTATCAGGGCAGCTATGTCAGGAGGGGCCATTAGAGTTCCTTCAGGCAAGAGGAGGCGTGCCTCCTCAGACAGGGGAGGAGGAGCTACGTCTCCCAGCAAAGGACAACCCAGCAGAATTCCCAGGTTCCAGGCACTCAGCTTCATTAGAATCTGTCCACTTCAGTTTTCAGAATCCTCTTCCAAGCAGTGCTCCGACTTTAGCATACAGACCCTGAGACGTGGTGAGAATCAGCCACAGGATTAGATGCTGGATTAGTTTTTTCAGAAACCTTGGCCCTGTGGTTACAGGGCACAAGTGTTCTTTTAGGGCAGATACAGAAGCTTTCAGAGCCAGACCTTGAGCAGGAATTTCAAGCTTTGCACCCATCACTTTCATTCTCTCAGGTTCTCTGGAACAAGCCACCATGCCCTAGACTCTCCTAGGACAGCCACCACTTAGTCACTCAAAGCCTTGCTCCTATCCTTAGAGATGGCTACAGGTGGTAACTAGGGGATCTTCTGTCCCTGCATTCCATTTGTGTGCCCCTTTCCACAATCAGCATTAACATGAATTCTTTTTTAAAATATATTTTGATTGATTTCAGAAAGGAAGGGAGAGGGAGAGACAGAAACATCAATGATGAGAGAGAATCATTGATCGGCTGCCTCCTGTACACCCCCTACTGGGGATGAGCCTGCAATCCAGGCAGGTGCCCCGGCCTGATCACTCCTCACCACCTCTTCCTGCCCTGATCTGGAATCGAACCGTGACCTACTGGTTCATAGGTCGATGTTCAACACTGAGCTACACCACCTGGGCAATATGAATTCTTAAATATAATCATATTAAAGAACCAATCCCAGATTCCTCTGTTACCCTGGGATAAATATTGGTCCAAATATGGAAGCAGAACTACTATCAGTGTTACGAAACAAGAGATTTGTTATGAAATTAGACCTAGCTGTGTGAGGAGCTGCTCTAAACCAGTGGTTCTCAACCTTGGCTGCACATTAGAATCACCTGGGAATCTTTTTTAAATCCTGATTTCTGGGCTTCGTCCTCCAGAAATTCTGTTTCTTTCTTATGGGGTGGGGCCACAACATTAGTAACAAAGAAACAATTTCCGGAGGATGAGGCCCAGAAATCAGGATTTAAAAAGATTCCCAGGTGATTCTAATGTGCAGCCAAGGTTGAGAACCACTGGTCTAAATGATGAGAAACACCACACTCATCAGGTGCCTGGGAGTGGGAGCTTTCAGGAAGCTAAGCAAGCCTCGCTGCTGGCGGGGAGCTGGGAGGGCTCCTGCAGAGAGCTGTCTGGCTGGCTCTTCCCAGCTGCTGCTGCTGTCAGTTAACAGGGACGCATGTGACCCTGGGGAGGAGTCAGTGCAGGTGAGCGGGACCAGCGTTTTCAGAGAGCTGGATGCAAACATAGGGAGAGCGAGAACAAACGGGGACCCCTGGCTCCTCTGCATCTGTCCCCTCGTCACCTCCAACCAAGAATGACCTTCAGAGGAGAATGGCTGTTGCTTCACTTCTGCCTCTCAAATTTCAGGCCAATTTCTCAAGCTCCAACCCTAACCTAGAGCCATACAGGCAAAGTCAGTCTGGGAAACCTGGTTCCAATTAGCCTGGGTGACACTGTACAAAAACCACTAGATCAGCGGTTCTCAACCTGTGGGTCGCGACCCCTTGGCAGTCGAATGACCCTTTTACAGGGGTCGCCTAAGACCATCCTGCATATCAGATATTTACATTACGATTTGATTCTATTTTATTCATATTTACAGTAGCAACATTACAGCTATGAAGTAGCAACGAAAATAATTTTATGGTTGGGTCACAACATGAGGAACTGTATTTAAAGGGCCAGAAAGTTGAGAACCACTGCACTAGATAAATAAAACTTTTATTTTCCTCTCTCCCCTTCCCCCCGCCTCCCTCCTGGCCCACCTCTATCCCCCTTTGTAGCTTTCTCTGTCTTCTTAAATTATTATTGGTAATTTGTGTCTTCATTTATATCATTTAGGTTTTCAAAATGTTTAACATACGGTTGTCTACAGTTTCATAAATATTCTCATGTATATGTAAACATATTCAAATTCTATTTCTTACTGCTGTATATCGGTGTTGTCTCTCCTTACACTTTTTTAAATTGATTTTTTAAACTTTATTATTGAGAGTATTACAGATGTCCCCTTTCCTCTCCCTTTGCCCCCCTTCACCCATTTCCTGCCCCACCCCATCTCAGGCCTTCACCACCCTATTGTCTGTGTCCATAGGTAATGCATATATGCATATAAAATCTTTGGTTAACCTCTTCCCACCCCTTCAACCCCCTTTCCTCTGAGATTCCTCAGTCTGTTCCATGTTCTCATGCCTCTGATTCTATTTTATTCATCAGTTTATTTTGTTCATTAGATTTCTTGTTCGTTTATTTTTAAATTTTTTTCTTTATTGATTAGGGTATTACATATGTGTCCTTAACCCCCCAATGCCCCCCCACCCCTCCATTCATGCCCTCACCCCCCTGGTGTCTGTGTCCATTGGTTAGGGCAGCCGTGGGCAAACTACGGCCCGCGGGCCGGATTCGGCCCGTTTGAAATGAATAAAACTATTGAAAAAAAAAAGACCGTGCCCTTTTATGTAATGATGTTTACTTTGAATTTATATTAGTTCACACAAACACTCCATCCATGCTTTTGTTCCGGCCCTCCAGTCCAATTTAAGAACCCATTGTGGCCCTCGAGTCAAAAAGTTTGCCCACCCCTGGGTTAGGCTTATATGCATGCATACAAGTCCTTCAGTTGCTCTCTCCCCCTTCCTCCCGCCCTCCCCTACCTTCCCTCTGAGTTTGACGGTCTGATTGATGCTTTTCTGTCTCTGGATCTGTTTTTGTTGATCAGTTTATGTTGTTCATTATATTCCACAAATGAGTGAGATCATGTGATATTTATCTTTCTCTGACTGGCTTATTTCGCTTAGCATAATGCTCTCCAGTTCCATCCATGCTGTTGTAAATGGTAAGAATTCCTTCTTTTTTAACCACAACGTAGTATTCTATTGTGTAGATGTACCACAGTTTTTTAATCCACTCACCTGCTGATGGGCACTTAGGCTGTTTCAAAATCTTAGGGATGGTAAATTGCGCTGCTATGAACATAGGGGTGTATATCTCCTTTCTGATCAGTGTTTCTAGTTTCTTGGGATATATTCCTAGAAGTGGGATCACTGGGTCAAATGGGAGTTCCATTTTTAGTTTGTAAGGAAACTCCATACTGTTCTCCACAGTGGCTGCACCAGTCTGCATTCCCACCAGCAGTGCACGAGGGTTCCTTTTTCTCCACATCCTCACCAGCACTTGTCGTTTGTTGATTTGTTGATGATAGCCATTCTGACAGGTGTGAGATGGTACCACATTGTCGTTTTGATTTGCATCTCTCGGATGATTAGTGACTTTGAGCATGTTTTCATATGTCTCTTTGTCTTTTTTATGTCTTCTTTTGAAAAGTATCTATTTAGGTTCATTGCCCATTTTTTGATTGGGTTGTTTATCTTCCTTTTGTTAAGTTGTATGAGTTCCCTGTAAATGTTGGATATTAAACCCTTATCAGAGATAACATTGGCAAATATGTTCTCCCATGTAGTGGGCTTTCTTGTTGTTTTGTTGATGGTTTCCTTTGCTGTGCAGAAGCTTTTTATTTTGATGTAGTCCCATTTGTTTATTTTCTCTTTGGTTTCCATTGCCCTGGGAGTGGTATCGGCAAAGAAATAGCTTTGGCATATGTCTGCTATTTTGCTGCCTGTGGATTCCTAGTATATTTATGGTTTCCTGTCTTACATTTAAGTCCTTTATCTATTTTGAGTTTATTTTTGTGTATGGTGTAAGTTGGTGGTCTAGTTTCATTTTCTTTTTGTGTGTATCTGTCCAATTTTCCCAACACTATTTATTGAAGAAACTGTCCTGACTCCATTGTATGTTCTTGCCTCTTTTGTCAAATATTAATTGGGCATAGTGGTTTGCGTTGATTTCTGGGCTCTCTATTCTATTCCATTGATCTATATGTCTGTTCTTGTGCCAGTACCAGGCAGTTTTGAGAACAGTGGCTTTGTAATACAGCTTGATATCTGGTATTGATATCCCTCCAACTTTGTTCTTCTTTCTCAGGATTGCTGTAGCTATTCAGGGTCTTTTTTTATTCCAGATGAGTTTTTGGAGAGTTGGTTCTAGGTTTGTGAAATATGCCGTTGGTATTTTAATGGGGAGTGCATTGAATGTGTAGATTGCTTTGGGTAGTATGGACATTTTAATGATGTTGATTCTACCAATGAACACGGTATGTTCTTCCATCTATTTATGTCTTCCTCTAACTCTTTTTTCAGTCCTGTAGTTTTCTGAGTACAGGTCTTTTAACTCCTAGTTAAGTTTATTCCTAGGTATCTTAATTTTTTGGTGCGATGGCAAATGGGATTGCTTTTTTAGTTTGTTCATTTATTTAGATTTTTAGATTAAAGTGTTGATAGATATGTATTTGTTGCCATTTTGTTGTTCATATGTTTTATCTTTTTTCTTTTCCCTCTTCTTCTTCTTCTTCTTAAAGAATACCCTTCAACATTTCATGTAATACTGGTTTGGTGGTGACTAACTCCTTTAGCCTTTTCTCCTTATAATTTTTTTTATTATTAAGGGTATTTTGATTTTATTTTTTTAAAAGCTATACTAGTCTCATTTATAACAAAAATAAAAATTAAGAAGGCAGTTGGAAAAGAGTAGGGGGAAACTGTGTAAACTATGATATAATATAATCAAAGAGTTATTTGTAATGAAAAAAATGTGAATTGTATTACTATATGGATATGTTCATAGGAAATAATCTAAGTAGGAAAAGCAGAATTATGCTTTTTATTATGCCCACCTAAATTGCAACTTTGGAAAACCTAATCTACATGTTAACAAAGATTAAAAGCAAATAATGAGTGTAAAAATAGTAGCAGTTTAGTGACATTGGATTGCTCTCAGTAGTTATTTCAATTCATTATCATTTAAATGGCTTTTCCTTTTCCCAGTTATTCAATGTAAGACACCACCAACCATCGCCAACGGAGATTTTGTTGACAACAGCGGAGACTTTTTTCCATACGGAATAGTGGTGACCTACCGCTGCAATGACAGAAAAGGAAGGGAAAAGTTTGAACTCGTGGGCGAAAAGTCAATATATTGCACCAGCAAAGATCAAGTGGGCCTCTGGAGCGGCCCTGCCCCTCAGTGCATCGTACCTAATAAGTGCACGCCTCCGCACGTTGAAAATGGAATAAGGGAGTCTGAGAACAGAAGCTTGTTCTCCTTAAATGAAATCGTGAGGTTTAGGTGTCAGCCTGGCTTTGTCATGAAAGGCTCCTCCAGTGTGCGCTGCCAGGCCCAAAACAGATGGGAGCCCGAGTTGCCCAGCTGCTCCAGGGGTGAGTCTGAGGCTTCGAGGGGGCCTGCAGGTGACAGGAGCTGCGGGAGGGCCCCCGGATTAGTGTTTGTTCTGGGAGGGAGGTGTGTGCTGAGCAGTGTGAGTAAATTTTCTAGGGGTGAAGCGTGAAGCATGATAGGAAGAAGGTGTGTGGGTGCCCTCACTGCACTGAGTGTGCCTTCATCCTGGAGAGCAAGAGCCTAATCCATCAGGGACGGGGACGTTGGGGATGCTCCTACTGAGCAATTCTCAGGGCAAAGCACCAGCTCTCAGACTGAAAAGGATGTGAGCCTTCTGGTCAGCTGTGTAATGAGCGCTCTCTGTGCTTTATCTCATCGACTCTTTACAATCCTCCTTAGAAATACAGTGGGGCCTTGACTTACGAGTTTAATTCATTCCGTGACAGAGCTCGTAACTCAAATTACTCGTATGTCAAATCAAAAGTGAACAAGTGAGACACGTGATGCTGGGCTGATGTTGTGGCATTCACTGTGACGTTCGCTGCGCCAACTAGCGGTGGGGTATCGGAGGCTAGCTCATAACCCGAATTTTAGCTCACAACTCAAAGCAAAAAATCGGCTGAGAGACGGCTCGTATCTTGGAAAACTCGTTAGTCGGGACACTCGTAAGGCAAGGCCCCACGGTAGTGCTGTTCTCTTATCCATCTGACAGTGCAGTTAGCTTGGTCTTTCAGAGAGTAAAGAAATCACCCAAATCACGTGCCACTAAGTGGCTCATCCAGGAATAGAATGCAGGCGTGTGAGACCCTTTGTTAGACCGGAACCCCTCTACCTATGAGTTTCTGACTCCTTGGATGAGTTAAGATTTAGCAAAGAATATTCCCCATAACTGACAGGAACGCTGTGCCTGTTCTTCCCCCAGTTTGTCAGCGGCCTCCAGGAATCCTGCATGGCCAGCACAGCCCCAGCGACAAGGACAGCTTTTCCCCTGGGCAGGAGGTGCGCTACAGCTGTGAGCCCGGCTATGACCTCAGAGGGGCCGCCTCCCTGCGCTGTACGCCCCAGGGGGACTGGAGCCCGGCCGCCCCCACATGCGCAGGTGCCTACACTCACTCCCATCCTTTCTGCAGATGAATGTCTTTGCACCTCACATGGCGGTCTTACTCCTCATTTATTTGTCTGCAGTGAAATCATGTGCTGCCTTCCGGGACCGACTTCCTAATGGCCGTGTGCTCTCTCCACTTACCCTCGAGCTTGGAGCCAAAGTGTCCTTCGTTTGTAATGAGGGGTGAGTGTGAGCTTGCCAGGCCCCCTGGACACTAAAATCGGAGTTAGAAGTTAACAGAAAGGGAAGGTTTGGTGTGGCTAAAAAAAATGAACTCAGGGGATTACATCTTGGAAGTGTGTAAGAAAAGTAAGAGTAAGGAACAGGTGGAAAAAATAGCATGAGGAATGAAGGAAAAATTGGGACATATATGAAATGGCTGGTATAAAGACAAATACAATGACTGGTTATGAATATATATGTGATGCATTGATTGAAAAAAAATAATACTTTCCAAGCAGACAAAAAGAAGAAGAATTTGGAGAGTCCCAAGAAAATTTAATATGTAACAAAAAGCTTATTAAAAAGAATTAAGATGATTTAGAATGATTTAAGTCATTTTTTAACCATCAAAAGGAAAATTTGTCATAAGAGTAAAAGCATAAGAATGGGTATTTTAATCTAATCACATATCTTCTGGTTAGTCATGTGCTGAGGGCTCTGAAATGGGATCGCGGTGGCTGGTGAATATTTTAGGTAACGACATTGTTCATGTGAGGCTGGTGCTCTTCCCAGTGTGCTCATCTCTGCATGGGAAGGATCAAGTGTGAGCAAAGAAGGACCTGACCTTAGACCAGCGGTTCTCAACCTGTGGGTCGCGACCCCTTTGGGGGTCGAATGACCCTTTCACAGGGGTCACCTAAGACCATCAGAAAACACATATGTAATTACATATTGTTTTGTGATGAATCACTATGCTTTAATTATATTCAATTTGTAACAATGAAATGGGGGTCACCACAACATGAGGAACTGTATTAAAGGGTTGCGGCATTAGGAAGATTGAGAACCACTGCCTTAGACTGTTTCAAAGAATCCTGGCAGGCACCCCGTGACAGCACCCAATAAGATTTAGGAGCCATCGGGGTCCCACATACATTGACCATTCTGGATGATCGCAGACACAAGTCATTTCTGATCTCCATTGTCTTCCCCTAGAGCACTCAAACTTACTCAATAGCTCAGCGTGCCTTCTTCACAGCCATCACAGCCATAGAGACAAAAGGACAATCTTTGTGCTCTCTCCGGTGACTCTCTGCTTTTTCCATCCAACCTGGGAACTGTTTTACTCACTGTTCCAGTATCAGAATTAGGAGAAGTAGGAGTCTGTTGCATTAGAAGACTAGGTTTCCCATATGAGGAGTACATTTATCAGGTTTATCATGAGATGATCGGCTAGAGATTCACTTCTCAGAACCGGGGTCCAGGATCAAGGAGATGGCTGCTATGCTCTGACTGCCTTCTTCAATTCAGCCTGGAACTATGTGTTATGTGACCAACTAACTGTCCTCCCTAACTGGAGGCTGTCATTTGTCTAGAGCAGTGGTTCTCAACCTTCCTAATGCCGCGACCCTTTAATACAGTTCCTCATGTTGTGGTGACCCCCAACCATGAAATTATTTTCGTTGCTACTTCATAACTGTAATTTTGCTACTGGTATGAATCATAATGTAAATATCTGATATGCAGGATGTATTTTCATTGTTACAAATTGAACATAATTAAAGCATAGTGATTAATCACAAAAACAATGTGTAATATATGTGTGTTTTCCAATGGACTTAGGCGAACCCTGTGAAAGGATCGATCGACCCCCAAAGGGGTCACGATCCACAGGTTGAGAACCACTGGTCTAGATCAATATGGCCTCCAAACTTCTGCCACCTGTTGGTTTCGGATGCTAAGGTTTTCAGCCGGACCTCAGAGTTCTGCAAACTGAAACAGCTCACCTGTGCACTACCATTTTCTTCTTTAGATTCCATCTACAAGGCAGCTCTGCCAGCCATTGTGTCTGGGTGGGAATGGAGAGCCTCTGGAATAGCAGTGTCCCTGTGTGTGAACGTGAGTAGAAGGAATAACACTTTAGGACAATTCCTCCCTTAACCTATTTAGTATTTTGACTTATGGCAACCCCAATAGGGTTCTTCTATTTTCTAATCTGAATTATTGAGAGATAACTGCTTTTTTAAATAGTATTTATTTGTGATCAGTTTGTTGTGATGCACATTATTGTACATCATGTGTTTTGGGAACCATTTTGTCTGTCTCTGTTATTTTGAATTCTTCGTTCTGGGTGATATATCCGGCAGCAGTTGGCCTCTAGATCAGGAGAGATTAGATAATGTGAAGCTTTGACAGTTTTCTTCCTTTCGTCTTTCCTTCCTTTCCTAATTCTTTCTTTTTTCTTTTCTTTTTCTAATATCAGGATGTAACCACTCTACATTTTTTCTATCTACTGGCTAATATGTAAATATCAAACATGCATTCTTTCGAACAACTATTTATTGAGGACATACTATGTGCTTGGTATTTTCCTAAGCACGGGATTATAGCAGTTGAACAAGATAAGTGAATGCCCTGTCCCCGTGTTATTTATACCCCAGTGAGGAGATGGTCAGGAAAAACAATAAACAAATAAATGTTATGGAAGTGACAGATCAGAGCAGTGAAAGAATGAGGGGAAAGTTGGGAGCAACATAACATGGGGTAAGCAGTTTAAGACGCCTTAAACTCTCCAAACATATACTTAAATAAATTATGTTGAAAGATTCAGAAGTAATAAGCTGATTAAAACATGAGTCTCCTGCCACAGCTGGGTGGCTCAGTTGGTTGGAGCATTGTCCTGTACACCAAAAAGTTGCGGGTTGAATTCCCAGTCAAGTCATATATCTAGGTTTCAGGTTCCACTCCCGTCAGGGTGTGTATAGGAGGCAATCAATTGATGTTTCTCTCACACATTGATGTTTCTCTCTTTCTCGCTCACTCTTTTAATCTTTCTCTCTCTTTCTCTCTCTCTCAAATCAATGAAAAGCATTTCCTCAGGTGAGGATTTAAAAATAAAAAGACCCTCCTATGTGTAGGGTCAATACCAAGTTCTCCTGTTCTATCCAATTATATTTTGCTCAATGAAGACAAGATTTTGCTTCATCTCTTGACCTTAAAGATATATATATATATGTATATATAGAGAAGATTTTAATATATATTAAAGATTTTAACATATATACATATAATCACATTTTATTACAATGTTTATGTTATGAGAAATCTACTCAGACATCAAAATGTGCTTTTTATAGTAAAACTTATGAGAACATAGCTTACATACTGCTATCTGCTATCCAGTGTTTCTTGATGAGAATGATAAGTGGCTGTCCTACTGGCGTGCATGAGAGCTCAGTCATTGATTGGACATCTTATTTTCAAGACTCTTACTATTGAAGGAGCTTCCTGAAAACACCAAGCCTAGTTAGAAACGCCAACCCGAAGTGAGGAGGGGACTGTTTTATACGGACAGGCAGATACTAGAAAGAGGTAACAAGTGGAAGCCTGACAGAAAGTAAAGAAGAAAATTCTATCACAGACAGATCCATACATTTTAAAAACAAAGCAATCCGAGTTGCTTAGAATTTTTACAGTGACCGCGGAGGCTTCAATTCATTGTGTCAGCACACTGTCATAATCAAGATCGACGGCCAGTATCGAAAGGTTTCTCATCTTTACGGTGATTAGCACACGTGGAATACTTTGTAAAAGCATTTCTTGAAAATTTCTTCCTTGGAGGACAGTGACTTTATCTGTGCTCTTCATCACCATATTCCAGGGCTCCAATGAGTGACTGACACAGAGCATGTGCTCAAGTAATATTTATTAAGTAGATGAGTGAATTATCCTCTAAAGGGTTATTATTCTTCTTTAAAAGTTTGGTACTTAATTCTAGGGTGTTAAGTTTGCTTTGTCCAGAAGACTTAACTAGCAGGAAGATTCAAGATAAGCAAATTTCTTTTGTACTTTTTCCATGAAAAATGAGATCAAGATCTTATTTCATTTAGCCCGTCTCATCAACGGACCACAGCAAAGACACAGTCATGGGTGTTTTCTAGGCAGCACCATCCACAGCATCCTGGGCCAGTGGAATACCTCCAGGGGAAGCTCCTTAATGAAACTAACAGCTCTTGCGTTCTTTCCAGAAATCCTATGTCCAAATCCTCCAGATATTCCTAATGGAAGACACACAGGAAAACCTCTGGAAATCTTTTCTTTTGGAAAAGAAGTAACTTACACATGTGATCCCCAACCAGACAGAGGGACGACCTTCAGTCTCATTGGGGAGCGCACCATCCGCTGCACAAGTGACAGTCGAGGGAATGGGATCTGGAGCGGCCCTGCCCCTCGCTGTGGACATCCGGGTCAGTACATACTATGCCCCATCCCAGATGGCTCCAGAAATATCTAAAACAGATCTTCCAAAATCTTCCAATTACAGCATCGTGCTAATTTGTGCAGTTGACACAATTAAATGCAAAATTGGTTATAAATGATTTTACGAAGTGTTAACACATCGGAGTCTGATGACGTTTGTTGCTCGAGAGTTGGTGAAAAGAGAAGATGGTGGGCGGTAGTTCTAATTATAGCTAGCATTGGAAGAAAAATGTTTTCAAAGCATAAAAATTGAAAGCAAATACCGATGGACCTTAACTAGCATAAGTTATGCCATCTATAGTTTTTGGAGGGGAGCACAGGTCAGTAGAGAATAAGGCCAGGCAAAATCACTTTTTATTACCCACTTGGCCCAAGACCCCTGTGCATTCTCTGTGAAAACGGAGCTGCATTGTAGACAAACTACATAGATTGCTGTAGCCAATTTGGGCTAAACTCTACATTAAAATAAGGCTTATTTGCTCCTTTGCCCCCAGTTATTTTAGTTGTTGAAACCTTCTCACTTTGGTGCAAAGAAAATGCAAAGGAAAATGCAAAAAATAGAGTGTTAATTTCTGGATAAGGTTTTCTAAGACACCCAACCCTCCCCGCCCTCCCCTCCACCCCCCCAAGACATCAACCTTGAGGGAGTGAATTCGGGAAGGAAAAACTAAATTGTAGAAGGGACATTATGTACTGACCACTGGGGAACTCTGAGAGAAAAGAACAATTCTAAAAGGAAAAGGACCTTGTGCTAGTCACTCAGAAGTCATTTTGGCCCTACTCTCCTCCTTCACAGCTTCAATTTCGGATGCACTTATACGCTTGTTTACCAAGGTAGAGACCTGGTCCATATTTACTGAATCAATAGCGAGAGACAATCTTCTCTTAAGTTTTATGATTTTTTTTCCATTAGAAACCTATCTAAGATGGCAACTCTAGTCTTATCAGCTAGATTTTTAGACTGGAGACCTACCAGGCTACCTTCGTGTGTGAGTTGGCCTTAGTGATAAATTTCAGTCCCGATGGGCACTCTTTGAACTAGAAGCCAGTAGAGCTAATATTTAAGCTCTGAGATAAAACTAAACAGGTAATATAGATGAATAAATTTCCTATAACAACCTTTCAAATAAGCCACACTTTTAAATTGAGAAAAATCAGTGAATTACTTTCAAGAGATGAGAAGTTGGTTTGCAAATCCTCCAACAGAAAATGCTCTGGGTGCAGAACTGGCTGTTGTATAGCCATAACTATTTGAATAAATAACCTGAAAGGAGGCGGAGGGCATCTGAAAGAGAAGCTAACATAGAAGGTATTGCCCAAACCAAGTGCATATGTTTTCTATTTTTCCAAGCTTTGTACTGTTTTGGATTCACATTATTTGACCCTAAATCTAATAGGCCATAGGAGTATGGAGCTAAAGCTAGAATTTGATTTAATTTACACTTCAAACAAATGTTTTCTTATAATAATAAGTGTAGTTTTGTTTGTTTTATTTTAAGGAAATGCTACTTATTTCCTCCTTGTGTTGAAATGGCTAACTTAGGAATCAGACCTACAAAATAGGTGGTGTGGCCCCTTCCTAGTTTTAAGAAATACCTTGAGTTCTCCATTAATGTTTGTGAAACCTCCACTGGGGTTTTGATTCACTGACGTACAAGGAAATTACCTATTTGGCCCAAGACCCCATGCATTCAGAAAGAAATGGTAAAACCTGAGCAGAAGAACCTTTTTTGGCTCCCTAAAAATGTGAAAAATTGAATTGAAATTGTCTTTGACAGCAAATTATATGAGCAAAACAACCAGATAGCAGAATACTTTCCCAGATAGATAGTATATTTTCTAATAGGCAGGTGCTAATGGAACTTTCCCTCCAAAGGTTACAAGGAAATTATCTTTCCAGAACTAAAACTTTCTTTTGTTTTGGCATCAAATCTAAGAGAGAGAGATAGAGATATAGAGATAGAGATAGAGATAGAGATAGAGATAGAGAGAGAGAGAGAGAGAGAGAGAGATAGAGAGAGAGAGAGAGAGAGAGAGAGAGAGAGGAAGGGCATTGGGTATCTCTATGTTAAAACTTGATGTTCTTGATATCTTGGTTTTTAGGTTACTGTAATGCTCCAGATCATTTTCAATTTGCTGAGTTGAAAACCCAAACCAATGAATCTGCATTTCCTATTGGGACATCTTTAAAGTATGAATGCCGGCCTGAGTACTACAGGAGGACATTCTCTATCAGGTGTCTACACAACTTGGAGTGGTCAGGTCCCCAGGATGTCTGTAAACGTGAGTAAAACCTGTATTGGAGCTTTCCATATCGATCGAATTATCCATAAGCTCTTCTTCTACTTTTTCAAATTTTAGAGATAAGAAAACTTTACTTCTCAAAAGTGTCCAGGTATAAGAGTTGGTGTTGTAGGTCATCCCAAATTATTAGTCGAAATGTTTATTTCATGAAACTGTTTTTTTTTGTTTTTTGTTTTTTCCCCCAAATATATTTTATTGATTTTTTACAGAGGGGAAGGGAGAGGGATAGAGAGTTAGAAACATCGATGAGAGAGAAACATCCATCAGCTGCCTCCTGCACACCCCCTACTGGGGATGTGCCCGCAACCAAGGTACATGCCCTTGACCGGAATCGAACCCGGAACCCTTCAGTCTGCAGGACGATGCTCTATCCACTTAGCCAAACCAGTCAGGGCTCATGAAACTGTTTTAATAAATATTTGCAGGGGAAGAAAACCTATTCCTTATGGGAAAGTAAGTAATGAACAACTTCAGACCAGGAAAAAAAATTGTGAGGAGACATACACTGTTTTAATAACCAGGTAGGAAGAAAGAATTATATTGGTAGGATATGAGGCTATAATGAACCTCTATATTTCATTGAGCAATTTGCGGTAGATATAAGACAGATGTAGGTGGGAGGTCTTTTTTAAAGTGGTGCTTAGAACGTGGCTGAACTTGAGACATCTGGTGAGGCGAAAATCTGTGGAACCATCAGAATTTCACGTACTCTTTAGTAAGTTATAGTCACATTGAGACCTTCTGTACTACAAAAGTTCAGATGACTCTACCCGGCTCCGAAATTCTGTTTCTTTTCCACAGGTAAAGTATGTAAAACCCCTGCAGAGCCTATGCATGGGATGGTGCACATAGACACAGACATCAGCCTTGGATCCAGAATTAATTATTCTTGTAATACAGGGTGAGTTGACAAAAACATCTCTTGATTCAAGATTTGCAGAATAGCAATACTCCCTTCTAGTCACTATTGGAAAGGAGAGCTAGAGAATGACCATCTGCTTTTTACAAATATGTATTTTTATTGATTTCAGAGAGGAAGGGAGAGGGAAAGAGAAAGAGAAACATCCGTGATGAGAGAATCCTTGATTGGCTGCCTCCTGCATGCTTCACACTGGAGATTGAGCCTGCAACCTGGGAATCGAATTGTGACCTCCTGGCTCATAGGTGGATGCTCAACCACTGAGCTACGCTGGCCAGGCGACCATCTGCTCTTTAGAAGTCCGAATAGAGGTGTTCAATTCCCGATTGAAATGAACAAAGTGTTGATGAGATTCAGAGGGAAATCAGTAATCTTCGTGGAAACCACAGTGGTGCATATAAGAAAAGGGAGGTTCTCTCCAGGTAGAAAGGAAAAAAATGAGGGGAGGGCATAGTCAAACCATATAATAGCCCTAACGCAGCTGGAACAAAAGGAAGGCCACTGAGCAGCTGTGTGCAAAAATAAATCTTAAAGGTAATTGCACCATTCGTTTGCCGGGGCTGCCATAAGAAAGTACGACAAACTGGGTGGCTTAGGACAGCAGAGACTGATTCTCACACAGTTCTGGCGGCTGGAAGTCCAAAATTAAGGTGTTGGCAGGACAGGCTCCCTCCAAAACCTTGCCTCTGCCCACTTCTGGGAGCCTCAGGCCTTCCTTGGCAGTGGCAGCATCACTCCCATTTCTGCCTCTGTTTTCCCACAGCTATCGT
Organism: Myotis daubentonii; assembly: GCF_963259705.1. NCBI lineage: Eukaryota > Metazoa > Chordata > Mammalia > Chiroptera > Vespertilionidae > Myotis > Myotis daubentonii. The sequence goes on from NC_081857.1 coordinate 11,172,994, forward strand.
CCCTCTGTATCTGTGTCTCTACATAGCATGTCTCCTCTGTGTGTGGATCTAAGTTCAAAGTTCTCTCTTTTTTATAAGGTTGTCAGTTATATTGGATTAGGGCTGCCCTATTGACCTCATCTTGACTCGATTACATCTGCAAAGACCCTATTTCCAAATAAGGTCACACTCATGGGGACTTCAGCATACTTTTTTGTGGGACACTGTTCAACCCTATAGCAGAGCCTCCTGTGAAAATGTCAGTCATAAAGTGTCTACGGGTCAGTGGTCCTGCCCTTGGTGCTTACCCTTGCTCAGCACACAGTGGACCCTTGATCACATTCTCTGCGTGAACAGTGGAGCCCATCAGGGAATCTGGGCTACACTTGAGCTGGGTAAGCACTGAAAAATCATTTGTGGTCGTTGACATATGTATTTGCCACCCTAAGCCTCACAGACCGCAGTACCTGTAATCTGACAAAGTAAAATTAGAATAAATCTAAACACTTATCTCCTTCTGTGAGCTTTTTAAAGTACAGTCAATAAATTTTCTGATTGTACCTTCTTCATGTTGCTTTGCTAAATAGAAGTGGACTGTCCATGGTATGAACCAGCAAACCACTGAGCATATGCTAAATCTCAGGAAATGGTGTAAAAGAGACCAATCTGAAAAATCTGAAAGAATTTCCCCTTACAGTTACTTCCAAGAGTCAGGGAAAACTTTTAGAAAATAGCCTGATTAAATTTTTAACAAGATTCAGTTGCACACTGCTTTTGTAAAACTAGTTGGAAATTGGGAATGTTTGCACATGAATGAAAAGCAAAATTGTCAAACTAAAAAAAAAAAATCTGTGATAAACACACTGAATTATGTAGAAAATTAAAGCAGAAAGTAAGAAAAAATTAATCCAATTCTTCCAGAATTTAGTGGAAAAAAATAAAGAAAAATCCAAGAGAGAAGCTATGTTTAAAACAGACAGACTGAGGATTAAAAATACAGGGAACAAAAATTCCCAAAGGGAGAATAATAAGCCAAACCTTAGCCATCACTAGGGAAAGGTCTGTTATTTCAGGAGTAGAGATTTGACTTTGGGTGGCAAACACACAATGCAATATACAGATGACGCATTATGGAATTGTACACTTGAAACCGATATAATTTTATTAACCAATATCACCCCAATAAATTTATTTTAAAAATAAAAATAATAACATGTTTTTAAAACTTCAAGAATTCAGAAAGGAAATTAAAAACTATAAACCTGCAAAAGAAATGAATGCATATTGGATAACAGTGATCCTTTGCATCACTAAATTGCAGAAGATAATGTCCTAATGAGCCAAGATAGTATTCATATCCAGAGGCTCTAAATATATATTGAAGGAAAGTAATTACACTATTTAAGTACATATTCTGGGAAGAAAAAAAAAACATAAATTCAGCCAGTCCAGAGATAATTTTTTAAAGGGAAAATGACACAGTACAAAAGTACTATCAATGAGGTAGAAAATTTGTAAAAATAAATTTCAAAAAATCATGGCAAAATATTTTTAACAGCTATGAAACCAAATACAATGACAGAACTAAGTGTTCAAAAGTGAAACTTTTCAATGTAATAATAATTTAATAACAACCTCCAAAGCCATAAAATATATCCATAAAACCAGAAAATGGAAGAAAGTAAGACAAGATGAACTAGACTTCTATTACACAGGGGATGGGTAAACTCTATATATTTTGACATTAAAATTGAGCAAATAGGTTTAAATATATGCGCTGTGTACATGCACTATATATGCACATGAAATGAAATTTCTAATGGAATAAAATTGGATAATAGTTAACTTCCCAATTAATAGAACACCTAAATGAGGTTCACCTATCTGGTTCATATAGAACAGTGGTTCCCAAACTTATTTGGCCAACCGCCCCCTTTCCAGAAAAAATATTACTCAGCGCCCCCTGGAAATTAATTTTTTTTAAATTTTAATAGCAATTAAACAAAAAGATATATGTATTAATGTTTCTACCTTTTTCGTAAAATACAGTAAAGGTGTAAATTAGAAACATTGAAGTTTGAAATTATGAAACTATTTATTGAACTCAGAATAGAAAGGTAATACAAAAAAAGTTAAAACAAATGCACCTGTGGCCATCATCCCCCCCCCCCCCCCGATCGCTGCAGCGCCCACCAGGGGGCGGTAGCGTCCACTTTGGGAATCACTGATATAGAAAATAAGAAGGAGGAAAAGGGAACAGTAGGGAGTGTATCTGTCTCTTCTGTCAAAATAAGTCCCTGCTGTCTGTGGCAGATGTGTTTTATTCATTGCTGCGTCTTCATCTTTGGGCACTATGAAACTGGTAGTCTAACTAACGATGACAAAAGCAAGACCAAAAATACCATTTAATTCCGTAAATCTGAATGGTTTCATCTTCCTATTGAAAGACAGAGGCTTCTAAATTGGATTAAAAGCATCGAATAGGGTATTTACAAGAAACTTGCCTAAATTAAAATTGCATAGCAGGGTTCATTATATGTGTATATCAAGGAAAATGCAAACAAATTTTAAATGTCAATTAAATATGAGAAGAAAAAAACAATTTAAGAAATTAGCAAGTTGGTCTACAAGAGGGTTATTTTCTTTTGGTCCTGATACAATCCACAATGAAGCCCAATGAAGCAGAGTACTGCCATGAGGAATTAAAGATGAAATATCCCTTTCGATAGTCAGAGGGTAGGAAAAGAGAAATAGGGAAACCCAGATAGAACAGGTGGAGGTTAGGCTAGTCCTTGGGCTTCTCCCAGATTGTACTTTGTCGATTCTGCCACGTATGCGTGCTGTGAGGAAGTTAATGGGAGGTGGATGGAATAATTTTCACTTTTTGCCTTTAGGTATCAACTCATTGGTGACTCATCTGCCAAATGTATCATCTCAAACAATACTGCCATTTGGGATACAGAGCCACCACTCTGTCAACGTGAGTTAACATCTCTTCCCACCTATCCCACCAGTTCATCCTAGCACCCTAGCATCGTGCCCCTAGAGTTATGGAGACTCAGTCTCATCCATCTTGGCAATGATATCCTTCCACTATTTGAACCAAGAGTCCTGTTCTGAAAAGCGTTCACAATGTTCCAAACTTCTAGTTCCTCCTGGGTTTTCCTTATCTTAGGGTATAATTTAAAACAGCCCCCAACTTCCTCCTTTCTTGGTGGAACACTTCCCAATTTGAAGATTGTTGTCTTCAGTGAACTCAACACACAGTTAGTGAAAGTGGCCCAGCTTCCTCTCTGCCCACTCTTGGTATCAGGTCATATATCGAGGCAGTGGCTGTCTCCCTTCCTTCTTATTCTTTGAACAGTGACATGCTGTCTTCCTGGGAGTTGTTTGGAATGTGAGCTTCCTACACTTTGAGTAGGAAGAGCAATGAGCAATCCCAAATTAACCAAGAATATAAAGAGGATACACCCCTGGGTTTGGTGATAATGTGAAGAAATCAACACTCTCACAGCCAACGGTGGTAGGATAAGTGGGAACAAACTTTCTAAAAGGCCAATATACAATAGGTGTCAAACCCTTAACTGTCTACATGCCTTTAATTGAGAAATTTGATATTTTCTGATTTCTTCTTTAAGAAACAACTACCATGTTTTTTTTTCTTGCAAGGATATTGCTATACAAATATTTACCTACATTATTGTTTGTGATGGTGAAAAAGCCAAAACAATATAAATGTTGAGCATATTTCAAACAGTGCTTCAGAAATAATGGTATTTAAACAAGAGTGAGATGATCCTTTGGAAATTAGGAAGAAAACACAATTTCTGAATATATTTAGTTTTATTTTGTGCTTTAAAAATTTCTGTTTATCTGGGGGTTTTTTTGTTTGTTTGTTTGTTTTATTTGTTCATCATCTGTCTATCTGTTTTTAAAGCACTTAATACATTAGTATTTTGCATATGCATATTATTTCCAACTCCATAAATACACATATATTGGGAAAAATAAAGGAACAAAGCATGTGTTCTGCAAGAAAAAGAAAAAGTTTAAAATATGCCAGAATGTGTTAGCCAAGAAAGAGGGCTCTTCCAAGTGGAATCAGATAGAACATTCTTACACTGAAATATTATTAAGCCAACAAGGATATTTTAGAAAAAATATGGTATGTATGTATATTAAAAATTATACATTAAACAGTTAACAGTGTTTCTTTCTAGGTAATAGATTTAAAGATATTTTATTTATATTTCATAAATTTTCTGCAAGAAATATCATCTTAAAAGTAAAAATAAATAAATAGTCATTCCTACTATAAGGTAGAAATGATAGAAAGAATTTTGTGTGCTCAGGAATGCTTCAAAACGCATAGGAGTTATCGGATACTTAGATATTAGATCATATTTGTCTAAAAAATTATCTGTGCTTCCTATCTTTTTAGGAGTAGCATTTTTGATACATTTTTCCACTTCAATAGTCTACTATTTCCTGAGTCAATATTGGTAAAAATGTCTGTATCCCTAATATTCACATTTTCTAAATTTTTAGCATAGACTAGTCACTAGAACATATATTCAGATATTTTTATTACTTCTGAGTCTGTGATTATTGTGTCATGTACAATATTGCATATTTTTTGTTAGCTGGGCCAGAGCTCTTTGTGTTTATTTATTTGATAAAGATGCTATACTAGTATGAATGCCACATTATATTATTCAGCAGTAGAATAAAGCCAGTTGCCTTCTATCGTGAGAGAACTGCATTAAGAATAGTGAAGGAACATAAAAGTTCTCATGTAACATGAGAAGCATGTGGACTATATATGGACATTTATTGAAATAATGGTCATGGAGAAGAGCAGGAGCCATCATATTGTGATTATCAAATCTTCAGTTGTGCAAAAAGTCTGTATGTTAGAAAAGATTCAACAAGAGCAGAAGTGTTGTGAACAATCATATTTGGTAATTTGGGTTTTTTAAAATCTGGTTCCTAACATTTCTAATTAAACATAACTTTAAGAAATTGAGGTTTTGTTTAACTTGCCATCCCTCCGCCAGGTATTCATTGTAAGCCACCACCAACCATCGCCAATGGAGATTTCAGTAGCAACAGCAGAGACTATTTTCCATACGGAATAGTGGTGACCTACCGCTGCAATGACAGAAAAGGAAGGGAAAAGTTTGAACTCGTGGGCGAGATGTCAATATATTGCACCAGCAAAGATCAAGTGGGCCTCTGGAGCGGCCCTGCCCCTCAGTGCATCGTACCTAATAAGTGCACGCCTCCGCACGTTGAAAATGGAGTAAAGGAGTCTGAGAACAGAAGCTTGTTCTCCTTAAATGAAATCGTGAGGTTTAGGTGTCAGCCTGGCTTTGTCATGAAAGGCTCCTCCAGTGTGCGCTGCCAGGCCCAAAACAGATGGGAGCCCGAGTTGCCCAGCTGCTCCAGGGGTGAGTCTGAGGCTTTGAGGGGGCCTGCAGGTGACAGGAGCTGTGGGAGGACCCCCGGATTAGTGTTTGTTCTGGGAGGGAGGTGTGTGCTGAGCAGTGTGAGTAAATTTTCTAGGGGTGAAGCATGAAGCATGAAAGGAAGAAGGTGTGTGGGTGCCCTCACTGCAGTGAGTGTGCCTTCATCCTGGAGAGCAAGAGCCTAATCCATCAGGGACGGGGACGTTGGGGATGCTCCTACCGAGCAATTCGCAGGGCAAAGCACCAGCTCTCAGACTGAAAAGGATGTGAGCCTTCTGGCCAGCTGTGTAATGAGCGCTCTCTGTGCTTTATCTCATCGACTCTGTACAATCCTCCTGAGAAATAGTGCTATTCTCTTATCCATCTGACAGAGAAGTTAGCTTGGTCTTTCAGAGGTTAAAGAAATCGTCCAAATCACATGCCAGGAATAGAATGCATGTGTGTCAGCCCCTTTGTTAGACCCGAACCCCTCTCCTTATGAGTTTCTGACTCCTTGGATGAGTTAAGATTTAGCAAAGAATATTCCCCATAACTGACAGGAACGCTGTGCCTGTTCTTCCCCCAGTTTGTCAGCGGCCTCCAGGAATCCTGCATGGCCAGCACAGCCCCAGCGACAAGGACAGCTTTTCCCCTGGGCAGGAGGTGCGCTACAGCTGTGAGCCCGGCTATGACCTCAGAGGGGCCGCCACTCTGCGCTGTACGCCCCAGGGGGACTGGAGCCCGGCCGCCCCCACATGCACAGGTGCCTACACTCACTCCCATCCTTTCTGCAGATGAATGTCTTTGCACCTCACATGGCGGTCTTACTCCTCATTTATTTGTCTGCAGTGAAATCATGTGCTGCCTTCCTGGACCAACTTCCTAATGGCCGTGTGCTCTCTCCACTTACCTTCGAGCTTGGAGCCAAAGTGTCCTTCGTTTGTGATGAGGGGTGAGTGTGACCGGGATAGTGACCCTCTTCAACAGGGACATTCGTTATTGGGGTTAACAAGTCCAAGGGTTCCTTGACAGGCATTGAGTAACAGTCATTCAGTGAAGATCTGGAGGCAGTTCAGGAGACCAATGTTCTGACAATAAACCAGATGTTTTAGGATAATTATGCTCACAGTGGTTCTCAACCTTCCTAATGCCGCGACCCTTTAGTACAGTTCCTCATGTTGTGGTGATCCCCAATGTCATTGTTACAAATTGAACATAATGAAAGCATAGTGATTAATCACAAAAACAATATGTAATTATATATGTGTTTTCCGATGGTCTTAGGCGACCCCTGTGAAAGGGTCGCGACCCATAGGTTGAGAACCACTGCAAGGAATCCTGTCCTCTTTTCCTCTTCTTCTTCTTCTTCTTCTTCTTCTTCTTCTTCTTCTTCTTCTTCTTCTTCTTCTTCTTCTTCTTCTTCTTCTTCTTCTTCTTCTTCTTCTTCTTCTTCTTCTTCTTCTTCTTCTCTTTTTGTTATTTTGGCTCTGTTCTTCAATAATCCAGATAGGCCATAAGCCTCATTTAGGAATAGTCCAAGTGTATTGGCAAAAAGTACAGTCTCGGATATCTTCCCTCATGTTCTATGACTTGCCAACCTCAGGAGCTGTTTTCCTTCTGGTCCATTAAGAAAAGAAAATGCTACATTTCGTATTAGAGGAAACAGTTCCTCCTGATGACAAAAAGGGTGCTATCAGAGAACAGTCAGGGAACAATGACCTCCTGGAGGCCTGGGACCAGGTCAAGAAAATGCCTGCCTATGTTTTTTTAAATATATATTTGTATTGACTTCAGAGAGGAAGGGAGAGGGATAGAGAGATAGAAACATCCATGATGAGAGAGAATCACTGATTGGCTGCCTCCTGCACACCTCCTACTGGGGATTGAGCCCACAACCCAGGCATGTGCCCTTGGCCAGAATAGAACCTGGGACCCTTCAGTCCACAGGCCGTCGCTCTATCCACTGAGCCAAACTGGCTAGGGCCTGCCTATGTTTTTTATTCCTTCTTTGGTACAGCACTTTTACTCAATAAGTGGAAGCTAGCATTTTTCAAAATGTTTTGCTTTCTGAGCCTTTCTCCCAAGAAACCAAATGAGCTGATCTTTTTCACCAGGGATTTAACTGAGGAATTAAATTGTCTTTTAGCAGAAAGGAAGAAGCTGAGATCTAACCATGAAGGGAAGAGAGAAGGGGTACGCTCACCCAGTCACTACTGCTTTTGTCCCTTAGGTTTCATTTACAGGGAAGTTCTTCTAGTCACTGTGTCAGGGTTGGAACGAAGAGCCTTTGGAATAACAGTGCTCCTGTGTGTGAACGTGAGTAGAAGGAATATGTGCTCAGGTCTGAATATTTCTCCTTTTTCTTCTTTTCACTTCCTTACTGAGTTTTTGCCCCATGAGATTATCAAGTGTCTGCTTCTCTGTTTACCTTCATTTTTAATAGAAATATTTCTTTGTGGGTTAGTTAAAAAATGCTTTTTGGGGAAAATAAACCTGAGCATCATGTGTTTGGGGTACTATACAAAATATTTAGTAGCATACTATGTGTTATATATAAATGGGGAGAAATGCTTTGTAGATGGAGAGAAATTTGTGCCTTGGAGTTTTATCAAATTTTCTCTTTTTTCCTGGCAAAAGTGATAGTCACATTTCAGCTTTCTATCCTTTTCTAAATCACCTATTCATCCATATATTACTTTTTAGCCCTTCCTATGTGCCAGTCTTCTAGACACCAGGAGTATCCCTATAAACAAGATAGACTAGGTCCCTACCCCCATGCTGTTTATATTCCTGGATGGGAAGAAAGATTTTAAAAAATAACAAGTAGACAAGGAAACACATGGATAAATAAGTTCAAATAATACTAAGTGTCATTAAAGGGGAAAAAGGGGTAACGAATAGAATAGTTATGGGAATGGGAATAAGGAATGCCAGGGGAAAAAAAGAATAAAGTTTCTATTTTAAATAAGGTAATTAAGGAAATCCTTAATGAGGAAGCAACAATTAAGCACTGGCAGCAATTAGTTGATGCCAATGTGAATTACATAGAGGAAGAACCTTCCATTCAGATGGAACAGGAAATGCAAAGAAAGGCCCAAGGCAGATGTTTTCTTGGAATTTCCTTTAAAAAGCCTGTTCTAACATTTTCTTGGAAGCTTATGTAGCTGATGTAGAGTGAACAGCTGAGGGGCCAAAAAGTCAGGTATAGCCAAGAACATCTGAGAGTACAAACTAGGAAGTTACTGTAAAAACCTAATTAGAAATGTTAGCCCAGAATAACAGTGGGAGAGGTGATAAGTGCTCAAATTCTGCATGCATTCGGAAGGTAGAAATGACAGAAGTTGCTGGTGGTTTACACATAGAGATTAAAATAGAGACTAAATGAGGTCACCTAGTGAGGGAATGTGTCCATAGAGCAGGTGCATGGGCCATGCCTTGTAAATCCAACGTGAGAACGCAGAGCTATGAGGAGTCAGTAGAAGAGATGAAGAAGCAGCCGGTGCATTAAGCAAAAAACCAGGAGGATGAGGGTATCTTTGGAAGCCCAGTGGAGAAAGTATTTTAAGAAGATGAGCCCAAGCAACTCTTTCAAATTCTACAGAGAGGTCAAATAAGATGAGGACAGAAAATTATGCACAGGTTGAGTGACTTGGAGGTAATGGGTGACCTTAACAAAAGCAGTTTTAGTAGAGTTGTGGGAGTATATGCTTGATTGGAATGCGTTCAAGGAAGAAGGAAGGGGAGGAACGAAAGGTCACAGGCAACATCTTAAAGGAGCTCTAACGTAAAGGAGTAGAGAAATGGAACTGCAGAGGGAAGTGGAATTAAGAAAGTTATTTTTTGTTTGTTTTTAAGATGACAGAAATATAGTGTGTTAAATACAGAAACACTACCAATATATTCATTTATTTCTTTACTAAATCAAACAGAATATTGCTTCGTCTTCTGATCATAACTATTGAAAAATACATGTTTACAATAGAATTTTTCATGTGAGTACTCTGCTTTAAAATTGGACTTCTTGTACTGATTTATATCATGAATCTTGATAATTAGCTCTTTCATATTTGGAAGTCACCTATTAGAAAATCTTAACTTTCTGAAAGTATAGTTAAGAAACATGAAAAAAGAAAAAGGAAAAAAATCCTCTCATCAACCCAAAGATATACTTAAAATTGCTTACTAAAGTGTAAATGTTGATTAAGCTATTCCACTCTGAGATTAATTTTTTTAAAAAGAAAATGTTTTTATTGATTTTAGAGAGAGGGAGGGAGAGAGAGAAACATCATGATGAAAGAGAATCACTGATAGGCTGCCTCCTGCACACCCCCTACTGGGGATGGAGCCCACAAGCCTGGCATGAACTCTTACCAGAAATTGAACTGTGACCTCCTGGTTCATAGGTCAATGCTCAACCCCTGAGCCACACTGGCCAGATGGGATTAGTTTATCCATGATCCTATCAAGTTGCAGTATCCTCTTCCCAAATACTGATCAAATCAGAAGGGGAAAGGAGCTTCTCCAGATAGTTATACTCAAAAGAAATAAAATCTGTAAAAACTAGTAAATATCTCAAAAGTCCTATCATTTCTGAGCCATTTGGCGCATGCACAGGAGTATGGAGGATGTTGCATTTCATTGTGACATTACTGTCCCATTCATTTTGTTTTTTAGAATAACAGCCTCAAGTCATCAAAAAGATTAAATCACAGAGAAGTAGTAAATATATAATATATTTTGAAAGATTTCTCTAGGATGAAAATTCTTGATGTCTATTTTGTGCTTAAAATGGTACTTGATATATAGTAAGTGCTCAAAAACTTGTTTGTTAAATTAATGGATGATTTTTTTTTTATTGGTGATTTTCTTGTTAAGATGGTTAAGATTTTTTTCTTTTACTTTAAATGAATAAGCTCTCAATTATCCAGAAGTCTTAACTCTGAAGAGCTCAGGATGCTAAACCCCTTTTGGACTTCTGTAATAAACATTGGTTTAAGTGTCTTGTCATTTAGCTGCATCTCGGCAGAAGATTTGATAATTAGTCCTCCTGATAATATATTCATTTTACAGTCCATATGCTCCCTAAGAGCTTGATTGTTCTTTAATTGGCAATGCAGTCATAGCATCATAATGGTAGAATCAAATCAGATTAAAATGTAAACATTATAATATAACTTATGGCTCTTGTCTTCTTTCTAGAAATCTTTTGTCCAGATCCCCCTGCTATTCTTAATGGAAACCACATAGGAACTTCTCTCCGAGACATTCCCTATGGAACAGAAATATCTTATACATGTGACTCCCACCCAGACAGAGGGATGACCTTCAGTCTCATTGGGGAGCGCACCATCCGCTGCACCAGTGACGGTCAAGGGCACGGGATCTGGAGCGGCCCTGCCCCTCGCTGTGAACTTTCTGGTCCTGCTGGTCAGTACCCACCTGTGTACACCCTAAGTGGGTTCAGAATATCTGTACCAGAACTTTTATATTTCTATCATAAGATTAGAGTGTTTGCTTATGAGTTTAACTGTCATAAGTGGAAGTGTCAAATTACATGCCATCGCTGAAACAGATGGTTCCAGCAGTGCCAAGCTATGACTGAATAGGGAAGATGCTAATAACTCATCTTGCTGGTTGAGTGGTGAGGAGAGTAGGGGAAGAGGAAAAAGGGAAAGGGTGGGGAGAAGACAGTAAGCACCTGTGTAAGTCAGGAAGAAAGAAATGTTCATTGGAGAGGACAGGAAAACAATTGCCTATGCCAGTGGTTGGCAAACTGCGGCTCGCGAGCCATATGTGGCTCTTTGGCCCCTTGAGTGTGGCTCTTCCTAAGCCTTAGGAGTACCCTAATTAAGTTAATAACAATGTACCTACCTATATAGTTTAAGTTTAAAAAATTTGGCTCTCAAAAGAAATTTCAATCATTGTACTGTTGATATTTGGCTCTATTGACTAATGAGTTTGCCAACCACTGGCCTATGCACACTAACCAATATCAGGATAACTGATAAAGCTATCCTTTACAAGGTCATGGGCATTCAAAGGATAAAACTGGCAATATTGATATTATTTAGCTAAGGCTTTCACTAGTCTTATGCTGAATAGGTTATGTAACAAAATAAACTCACTATACCTTTGTATCTAAAGACCTCAACCCAAAGTTCACCCATTTGTCAGCTTGCCTAGGGGCCCATCTTAATCTTTCCTTGAACTCTTCCGTTCCTCCTGGGAGTGAAAAGAAGCAAGGAAAGATCAGCTCAAGGAAAATAGTACAAAAAGGAAGGGACTATTCCTAAGAACTGGAGAAGATGGCCTGGTACTTGAGGCCTGACTTGAGGCCTTTCTAAGAATGAAACCTGGAGTAGACTCTGTGCAGGGCCAGCCTTGGAATACCACTTCCCCTGCAGGGAAGCCTGAGAGAAGAGCAATCCCATGAGAAAAGGCCACGTGATGAAAAGCATTTAGCCTTTCTTTGATCTCTCTCGCCCTCCAATGGGTGTTCTATATCTGAATCGAATGGCATTTCTCTAAATGCAGATGCCTAGACCCCGGCCAGGCCCATTGAACTGGCAAACGGAAGCAGTCTCCTCCAAAGAAGAGCCGATGGAGTTCAGACTCTATTTCAAACATGCAGCACACAATATACCCTCTCATAAAGAAGGCACAGCTTCTGCCAGGATGCTGCTGAATGGCTTAATCTATTTGTCCTGGTCTTTAAGTGTCTGGTTTAGCATCAGAATGAGAAGAATAGTCTTTTGTTTCCTAGGGCTGCCATAACAAATTACCACAAACTAGGTGGCTTAAAACAATAAAAAGTTATTCTTTCATAGATAATGGGTCTCGAAGTCTGAAATCCAGGTGTTGGCAGGGCCCCAATCCTTCCTATGGCTCTAGAGGAGAATCCTTCTTTGCTTCTTCCAGCTTCTCGTGGCTTCTGGTTTGTGGGCTCATCACTCTAATCCCTGCCTCTGACTTCACATGGCCTATTCCGCTCTGTCTTTGTGTCTCCAATCTTCCTTTCTTTTCTTTTCTCAGTACACCACCCGTCATTGAATTTAGGACCATCCTGTTCACATAGAATAATCTCATTTCACTATCATTACCTTAATTATACCTGAAAATACCCCTATTTCAAATGAGTTCCCATTCTGAGATTCTGGGTGGATGTATCTTTGGGGAAAACATCATTCAACCCACTAATAGTGGTGACTTCTCTTTAGTGCCAGAGGGGCAGCTTCTGATGAGCCTCCTGGGAAAGAGGCAGGGAGGAATAAATGGAAAGAGATGGTAAAATATGTCTTGCTATACAAGGGTCATTAACACCAATAAATGAGGATATGAATTAACTAGGTGAACTCTAGGCATTCTGATAGGAGGTCTGACATGTGAAACCATTACCTAAATGTCTAGCTTCGGTGAAATAAGAGGAGAAAGTTCAGAAAGGTAAATAGTCTTTAAGTGGCAAAAATTTTTGATGAGTCGATGTTGTTGGAAAGCACCATCCTAAGGTAACTTCCAGAAGAAGAAAATACTTGCCATTATGATAAGTCTGTTTATGTGCTCATATATCAACTTAATGGGAGAGGGAGAAGGCTTGGGTGGAAGTCTCATTGCTCACTTGATATTCCTGTGGCTTTAATCTCCAGGTTACTGTAAAGCTCCAGACCCATTTCTGTTTGCCAAGCCTACAACCCTAACTGATGAGTCTGAGTTTCCAGTGGGGACATCTTTGAGCTACAAATGCTCCCCTGGGTATTTTGAGAAGATGTTCTCTATCACCTGCTTAGAAAATTTGGTTTGGTCAAATGTGGAAGATGTCTGTAGACGTGAGTAACCCTACCCTGGGAACTATGTTCTGTATGTGAAAGCATCTATGGGATCTGATTTAACTTGTTTTGATTTTGAAGGTGAGATATCTAAGGTATTTACATGGAGGGTAGACTTGTAAGACATCCCTGTTTATTGTCTGGCATTCTGCAGCTTGACCAGATACTCATTTCCTGGGAAAGACTCACACTAACGGAATTGTAGGGAAACTTTCCATTCACTGGCGGGTACCTTGAATGGTATGAATGAATGAAAAAGGAACACCCAAGAAAATTATGTGGGTCCTAGTGAACTGTGCTTAGCTAACTAAGATGGAGGGAAGTCTCAAATTATGAAGCCTTTGATTTAGGTTGGTGGGATGAGAAAACCATTCTTTAGCCATGAATGATTTTTTATTGAGAGATGCAAGGTAGTCCTTTAAAAGAGGTGCTCTGTAGCTACTTGATTCTAAGGTCGTATGGTAAGTATCCTCAAAGTGGCAATTCTGTGGGGAAAATCACAAATATATAGGTTAAGCGTGCTACACTCCAGTCTGAATCTTAAATCAAATGTAAATTTAACTCTACACCTAGTCCCAAATTCTGCTGCTTTCTCCTAGGAAAATCATGTGGATCTCCACCAAAACCTTTCAATGGCATGGTGCAAATAAACACAGATACTTACTTTGGATCAACAGTGAATTATTCGTGTAATGAAGGGTGAGTTGGGAGCACTCTCTTTGGAATTTGAGTTCCAGAACAGCAGTGTCAATCTCTGTCCCAATCTCAGAGAGGCAAGCTAGACGACTGCCCCCTGTACTTTAAAAAGTAAGCAATGGGAGTTCTAAACAGAGATGGTAGCTTGAACATGGGCACATGACCAAAGGAATCTTAAAAAAGAGTTGAATCTCTATCTGCATGATGAACCAGGGAGGGCACCATGCTCTTGCCGAAGGTAGCCCACGTGAAACCTGGTAAGATAGCCACTAGATAAAAAGGACTAGCCTGCCAAATCCATAGAAGGATAAATTCTAGTTGAACCATGCAGACATCCTTAACTGAGGTCGATGAGTACTGTAGCTGAGTTGGAGGACCCTAAAAAGGGAGGTGGGAGGGCAAGTCATATATAATATCAGTTCTGGGAAACATAAGCATTCAAATGCACACAGTGTAGGGACACTAATAGAAATTTTGCTCTTGAATTTTCTTTGGGAAAGTAACTGAGCTAGAAGCCGTTGCCTCGATTTAGAGCAATTAAAGAAAGTATATTAATTTTTAGTTGCCACAATAAATTTAGAGGAAAAAAGGTATCTAAATATATCATCTTTCTGCATAAACTGCCCTTGGTCCCACCCTGTCCTACTCAAGTAGAATCTATGTATTGTACCTATGATCCAGCAATTTTAAACTAGGATAAATCCACATTCACCCCTGCTCACCCTGGAGATTTTAACACATTTCCATACAATCTCTTCACCAGTTCTTTCTCACCTCCCATTGTGAATAAGCCTAGAGCTCTTTCATTCATGAGCAAAACAAAACACCATGAATACAAGGGAAGGAAGATACAGCAATTGAAAATAAAAGAGACATTTCTTCCAGAAATCAGAGAAAATATTCCTCTACAAATCAGTGTACTCTAATAAATAAGGGAATGAACTCTAAAACAGGATACTAGAAATCTCTCATATCTGTTTGTAACATAGAACCTCTGAAACAGTATGAAGATTTAATAATCTGATATCAGTAAAGTTTATATATGAGTAAACACACAGTATAAAAAAGCAACAATAATCTAAGATTGAATTCTAAGAAAAAGAAACCAAATAGATCATGAGAAAACTGAATTAAATTCTCCAGAATAAAGTAAAGACATCACTGGAAATTGCACACACACACTCACACACATTTTCACACACATTGAAACATAAGAAAAAAATTTAAAAAGCAAAAATTGGTGAAGTATCAATTAGCACTGAATGGAAGATACTTTTCCAGGTCAGAAAGAAAGAGATTAGATTGTTGGAATCCCAAGGCTTACTGAACAAACGCAGAATAAATGATAAGAGGCCCTTACCCTCTATGGAGAAAATTTATGACATTCAGATGTCAAAAAAAATATGCAACTCTCCAGAGCTAAAATAAACAGAAAAAAATGTATATTGCCATCAAATTTTTTTCACACTCTAAATAGTGGAAATTAGTGTTTTGAGGGAAAATATTGTGCTATAAAATATGTGTATTCAGCCAAGTTGCAGAAGTGTAGTCTTACATGACCAAGTATTCACAACATATACCAATTTTATATTATTCTTGAAAAAAAGAATAATTCCCATGCTAGATGTGTTTTGATATCTTCTATGTGAGTATAGTACAATAACACTAGAAACTCATAAGCAAAACTTAATTAAAATTCAAAGTTTTGGATCTTGATCAAAGAGAAAATTTAAATAGCCATTGCAGATTACCTATAAAAAAGCACTAATGAATGATTATTGAGTGCAGTTGTCCCAAGCAGTCTACCAAGTAATTTACATGAATTAACTTCATCTTTAAAATGATAATTAGAAGTGGGCATAGGCCAGTTAAAAACACAGGATTCTGTTACTAATAAGGAAGAGAAAAGTGGATACTGGAAATACCTATAGTTTCTGTTACAAATGGTTAACTGCCCTGATCATGTATCTTACGTAATCAAGAGGCAAAGTTCTTAGCTATCCAGAAACGATCCCACTATTACATGACATTGCATTAGACACCTTACCTTTCACTTAATCCAGGTTAGTCCTGCTGTATTTTGGAACACTTGACTATCTTAGCAAGTATCCTTTGTGACATTTCTTGCAGTAACAGTATAAGGACATCATAAATAAAAAGAAGATGCGATATTCCAAAGTTTGTGACCTTTTTTGAATGGTTTTATGGCACAGTTTTCCACCATTAAAGTATGAAAATAATTAACTACTGCTTCTGGCTCTTCACTGAATCTTCAGGGTAAAGCCATCATTCATTCCTTCAATCAACAAATATTTTTTGAGCACCCTGAGCTTAAGTGTCTTTTGACTAGGGCCAGGGACTGCACATATTTCCATTATGACATTTTCTGCCTTTGAGGAGTTCCTAATTGCCTTGACAGTACACATGGATTAAAAAAAAACACACCTCAGTTTCCCTAAAGATAACTTCAAAAATGCTCCATTATGAATAACACAGTTATTGCACTGAATTCTGAGGGACTAGGAATGATGGATTAAAGAGGTGCGAATTTATATTTGTTCTTAGCAATAAACAACTGGTTTGCAGGTGGAAATGGGGTTTCTTCTTTGCGGTCTCCCATGTGTCAGTTTGTCCTATAATTTGTGAAATCCTCTTGGCATTGTTTTCTCGTGGTGATGTAAGTGGGAAACATGTAGTATATAATCATTTTTCATCTTGTTTCTAGGTATCGACTCATTGGCTCCGCATCTGCTGCTTGTAACCTCTCAGGCAATAGCGTCACTTGGGATCAGGAGGCGCCTGTCTGTGAAAGTGAGTGGAAATATCTTTCCCCATAATTCCCTCCAATTGACCCTGATTTGACCCTGTAGTTACAAAGAAAAAATTTAATCCTTCATGCACAGACTAGTCTCTGAGATACTTGAGAATTGGAGTCAATTGTTACATGGTTCTCCAGTTTGGCTTTTTGTTTTTAATTTTAAGAGGTCATTTATCTGAAACTGTGGGCTTGACCTCCGGTCAAACTGTCCTACTCTCCTACTTTTATAGTAAACTCTTTCCCGAGAAAAGATCATTCTCCTTTGAGTAAATTCAAAAGACATTAGAGAAAATTAAACCTGTCTCTGCCACCTTGTAATAGCACACAAAAATCCCAGGAAAGAGATACATGACTCTCTTCCTTATTGTTCTTACTTTGAACAACTAAAGAAAAAAATTACACTTCTTAACAAGGCTCTGGCCCCTTCTTCCTCCTTCGAATTCCTCCATGCTCAAGCCCTAGTTGTATTTGTTCCTGATTAGCTGACTCTGTATTCAATGGGACGTTGTAAAGTGAACCTCCAAAACTTTGATGAACATGGAAGACTGAGTACAAATGGATAGAGTGTTAAGGCTGTTAAGGAATCAGTATCACCTACAGAATTGATGTCAGTAAAAGTGGGCACAAACTTCTGGAAGGCTAGTGAGGAATAAATAAAAAGCCGTAATGCAATACCCTTTGACCTAGCAAATCCATTTTCTAGAACATAATCATGGAATTTTCCCATGATTTTGGTCTAAAGACATTCAATGCAATTATATTTATAATCGTGGGAAATGTTAAGAATCTAAATGTTCAGCATGGTTTGAAAATAGCTAATAGAAGAAACAAGGCTTATTAAAAATGATTATATAGTTTTAAGAAAGATGTAAGATGAAATTAGAGACTGAGATGCCTCACCCAAGCAGAAATAAACACTATATCTATTTACTGGCATGCCTAAATGTTATCCAGCTAACAAGTATGATATTCTATAAAATATAAATTCAGCACGTGCATACATAAATATCTGAAATGATATGCATTAAATTAAGGATATTTATTTTTGGACCGTTATTATTTTCTTATTTTGGTTTGTCCATATTTTGTAAAATTCCTACAATGAATGTATTCATTGTATTCACAAGTATTCACACACACACACACATACACACAAATTAACTTTAGCTTTTAAAGATCCAAAGAAATGAATGAGAAGTTATACAAGGTGCCTCCTTTAACCTGCCCATAATTTGAAATTCTCTGAAAAAGTATAAATTAGCAAGATATTATCCGTTTACTATAAAAATTTTTCTAGGCCTAACACGTTTTGTAGGGGGTTATCTCTGATGAAAAATGTTTCCACTTCTATGGTATTTTTAGGTCAATAAACAGTTAACTGAGTCAATATTGGATATATATATATATATATATATATATATATATATATATATATATGAATGTGTGTGTAGTCACATATACTAATATTTTTAAAATTTTATCTTCTAATAGGACATAATACTCTTTTATTATTTTATTACCCCTGAATCAATGATTATTTCATTTCTCGTGCCTTACATTTTATATAATTTTTTCTTTTCTAAAATAATTTTCTCTTTTTAATTGAATTTATTGGGGTGACATTGGTAAATAAAAGTATATAGGTTTCAGGTGTACAATTCTATGATTAGAAATCATTCTTTTGTTTTCCAAATAGAGGCACTATAATTCATGTTTTTAATTTCTCTTTACCTGACCTGGCTGTTGGGCTGCACTGGGGAGCATGGGGAAAAGGGAAAAAAAA
Organism: Myotis daubentonii; assembly: GCF_963259705.1. Taxonomy (NCBI): domain Eukaryota; kingdom Metazoa; phylum Chordata; class Mammalia; order Chiroptera; family Vespertilionidae; genus Myotis; species Myotis daubentonii. The sequence goes on from NC_081857.1 coordinate 11,191,540, forward strand.
CAAAAAGAAAGAAAAAAACCTGGTGTATAAAAAGCTGGTGGCAGAGTGGGAAAATGTGACTAACACTTGAGGCTTTGTGACTACCCACAGCCCAGTATGGGGATCCCAGAGGTGGGAGGGCAGACCTCTGCTGAAATTCCAAAGTGACAGCAGGGAGCCTGTTCCTTCAATGTCCTTTGTCATTCTTGCCTGCCTCTTTTCCTTTCCTTGCCCTACACCCAGAGACAGACGTTACCCTCAGAAATCCATGAGACCTGCACAGCTGGGCAGTCAGTCACTGGCTGCTTTATCCAAATACCCTCTCAATAAATACAACTATTGCCTTACCACTCCTCTATGAGGGAGGTCACTACTGTCAACACCAGTGAAAGCCCAGTATGTTGTGCTGTTGTCCTAAGAGTCCTTGAACTACTCCTCTTTTCTGCCTCCCGATTCATCTACACCCTGCTCCAATGGAGTGTCTTATTGTCCCTTGAGGCTGGCTGGACCTCCACACATTCTTCCTCCACCATGTTTTGCACTTTCCAGGTTCATTGTTTTGCAATTATTACTAGTCAGTTTGTGGTAGGTTCACTGAACCAGATAGATCCACTGCCTACTCCAAGGTCCTACCCATTTACCTTCTGAATGACAGGTGGGTGAAATCTCCTGAGTATTCTGGTACAACGTGCAGAGGCACTTTTGTTTGGTTATGTATGACCGGTGAGTTGCAAATAAAACAGGAGAGAAAAAAAGCAATAACTCACACCACCAACATGCTGATATCACTCTCTCTCTCTCTCTCCTCTTTTTTTTTTTTAAATTTATTCTTTATAAGAGTTCCTTTGATGACATATGCTGGGGAGCAAAGTCTCAAATGCTCCATTTTAATCTCTTTTTGATGAGTAGTTCCAGAAGTGGTGTATTTAACCTGCAAAGATGTTATTAAATAGCCAATAGAAAACAATAGCCCAGCAATAAGTTAATAACAATCTATGATAAAAAATCATATAGATTATCCAGTTAAAATCACAAATATGTAAACTATAATAATACATGGATATTTTTACAATAACAATTATTATAAATAGAATCAATATCACACACCTAAATTTTTATTATGTAAACATGTCTGATCATTAGCAAAATTAGAAGAAAATAATAGTTTTTTAGTGCTATTTAGTAATATTTAGGTACACTCTGGGAAATAATTTGATTATTTTTATTTGTTATTTAAATTCTTAGTAAAGTCATTGTAAAAAATATTATAGAACAGGCAAAACTACAAAGACAGTAAAAACTGTGGTCACCAGGGAATGGTGGGTGGGATTAGTAGGCGGAACACAGAGGATTTTTAGGACAGTAAAAGTTTTCTGCATGATACCACAGTGGTCAATACCTACCATTATATACTTGTCCAAACCCACAGAATATAGAACATCAGAAGTGATCTGAAAGTAAACTATGGGCTTTGGGTGATTATGATGTATCTATACAGGTTCATCAATTGCAACAAACATACCACTCTGGTGGGGGCTACTGATAAAGGGGGAGCTATGCATGTGTAGGGGCTGAGAGTAAATGAGAAATCTGTGTACCTTCCCCTCAGTTTTGCTCAGAACCCAGAATAACACTATACAATTATCTTAAAAATTAAAAATTGAGCTGTTGTTTACCATACTCTTTCTTATCCCAGGGATATCTTGTGAGCCACCCCCAGCCATATTCAACGGAGACTTCTACAGCAGCAATAGAAATGTTTTCCAATATGCAACACGGGTAACTTACCGATGTCGCACTGGGCCGAATGGAGAAAAGCTGTTTGACCTCATGGGAGAACAATTTCTATATTGTATCAGCAAAGATGGTCAACTTGGTGTTTGGAGCAGCCCTCCTCCTCAGTGTATTTCTGCTAATAAATGCACAATTCCAGAAGTTGAAAATGGGATTAGAGCATCAGGAAATAGGAGTTTATTCTCTTTAAATGACATGGTGAGATTCAGATGTCAGCCTGGTTTTGTTATGAAAGGGCCCAACACTGTGCAATGCCAGGCCAACAATACATGGGTGCCTGAGCTGCCAAGCTGCTCCAGGGGTAAGTTTCATCCACTAAACCTTATTGAGGGGAGAGGGGGGCGGGGAGAGAGACATGTAAATGAAGTTGCTGAAATTAAGGAAAGGGTGTGTATGCAAGTGTGTGTGCGTATACAAGGGCTATGGAAATGGTATAAACAATACTATCTCTACTATCTGTCATCTGTGATAATAATAGTCAAATAGTAATAATTTTCTGTCTCATCTATACACACATTTTATGTGTTGTTTAATTTAATAACTAGAGCAAGCATAAGAGGTAGGAACTATTTTTATCCCCATTTTACACTGAGAAAATTGAGTCCTAGATCTGTTAAATTACCGTCCAGGTCACAGCGCCAGGAAACTAAAAGGCCTGGAATTCAGGAGCCTTTCTGATTGCAAAGCCTAATGAAATGTATGGTGAACAATAATGGATGAGAATAATGGCATAGATCTATTACGGGGGGGGGGGGTCAGGAGGCAGATGGGAACCAAAATTATAGCATCAGATTAAAAAGACCTTAGACTTCAATCATTCTGTTTCAACTCTCTCATGTTCTGGCTAAAAACTTGGAGGCTCAGAGAGGGGAAATGACTTGCTCAAATTCAAATATACTGTATATGTAATTTGTATTCAATTCTATATGGTTCAGATTGAAATTCACCAATTGGGCTGTGGATAGAGATTGCCAAAATTTGAGTCAAAATATGCTCTAAGTAAGCAAGACAGAGGTGGGCAAATGTAGGTTTACAGTTGTAATACAAATGAATACAACAGTAATTAATAAATAATATTACAAGAATAAGCCCTAGTTGGCTTAGCTCAGTGGATAGAGCTTCGGACTACAGACTAAAGGGTCCCGGGATCGAATCCAGTTAAGGGCATTCTATCCCCAGTAGGGGGGCGTGCAGGAGGCAGCTGATAGATGATTCTCTCTCATCATTGATGTTTCTAACTCTCTCTCTCCCTCTCCTTTCCTCTCTAAAATCATTATATATATATTATAATATATATATGTTATAATATATATATATAATACATATATGGATACTTGTATTTCTTGTACTCACAATTGTAAAACTACTTTTGCCCATCCCTGTACTAGTATTTTCTCTCTTTAAACAATGTATAGTTTTTGTGGGTGTGTGTTTAAGGGGATTTTGTTTTCAATGACTTCTTTTGTCTTCCGTGCTAAAATGCCTGGCTTAGCATGGAGTGGGAAGAATCCGGGCTGGCACATAGGGATCCAGAGGAGGCTAATGGTTCTGAAAGAGGAGATGGAAGGAAGCATGAAGGGGGATGCCTGACTGATGGGTCTATTAGTTGAGACTTGGGCAAAGGTATCCTTTGTTGTTGCCAGAAAGGCTGCCTCCTATGAAGTAAAGAGTGGAACAAGCCTCCAGCACTCGGCTGGATTGGATGGCCATGCCTGGGAAGCAGATAAACCCATTCTGCTTGTTGTCTTGGGAACATTTTAGTAGAAAAAAAAATCACAGACAAGGGGTTAGAGAGCCTTTGGTTTTAATCACGGCTCTGAGCTGTGGCCTTACTCTGCTCCTCAGTAAAAGGTGGGTGTGAAACTACCCATTCTTTTCAGTCCTGTACTCTGTAATCAGGATTTTTAAACTCCCTGGCAGGCGCAGGGTGTAGCAAATTCCCCCATAACTGATAGGAACTCTGTGCCTGTTCTTCCCCCAGTTTGTCAGCGGCCTCCAGAAATCCGGCATGGCCAGCACAGCCCCAGCGACAAGGACAGCTTTTCCCCTGGGCAGGAGGTGCGCTACAGCTGTGAGCCCGGCTATGACCTCAGAGGGGCCGCCTCCCTGCGCTGTACGCCCCAGGGGGACTGGAGCCCGGCCGCCCCCACATGCACAGGTGCCTACACTCACTCCCACCCTTTCTGCAGATGAATGTCTTTGCACCTCACATGGCGGTCTTACTCCTCCTTTATTTGTCTGCAGTGAAATCATGTGCTGCCTTCCTGGACCGACTTCCTAATGGCCGTGTGCTCTCTCCACTTACCTTCGAGCTTGGAGCCAAAGTGTCCTTCGTTTGTGATGAGGGGTGAGTGTGTAATGTGGTAAGTCAGACAAGGATTTTTTCAGGAAACTTTCAAATCAATCAGTAGTACAATTTGTAACAGTTTGTGAAGAAGTGCTCTTAATCCAATTATATGTCTTCCCTTCGGTAATATCATTGACATTGGGACCATCTGGCCAATGTTATTGGTTTGATTGCTATTATTAGCTGTTTATATGCATCTACCAGTAGCCTCCAAGTAATACACACTCACTGTGGAGGTAACAAGATTGAGCAATACAGCAGTTAATTTTATCAATTTCCTAGGAATCTTTGATGTGTACAAAGTCTACTACCCAGTCAAGGTGAGCATATTTTAGAAAGTCAGCAGGATTCAACAATAATCTGGGCATTTCAGGGAGACAAAGCCTCCTGGCCTCATCCTTTTGTTCCTGAACATTTGCTCAGTGTGTTTCTGTGAGCCTCTTTCTGGCCATTACAAATGTAGTGGCAAGAAGAACAATGTCGAGTCTCTGTAAATGTTCTCTGCTTTGCTCACCCAGATGGAGAGCTGTTTTTCCCCGTGATTCACTGATGAGAATAAGTGGGATGTCACAGAGCTGTCTGTGAGACGGGGTTTGGGTCCAGGCTCAAGAGGGGCCCAGCTCTGTGTTCAGTGACTTCTGGAGGTGACATTGGGCTGTGATGTCTATAGGACCACTGAGTTACCATCTCTGATGGCTTTGCCCATCATAGGATACAGTGATTCTTTAGCATAATTTGGCTTCTGAGTTCCTGCCAACTGCTGAATTCAGGTCCCTAATAAACAGACTCTCAACTGGGCCCCAACCTAAGAGCCAAATGGTATTCAGATGTAAGGGAGCAACCTGAGTATCTATCAGTGATGCGATGAAGAAAGAGATGGGAGTTGCTTACCTATTTGCTACTCCCCTTCTTTAACTTTAGGTTCCGATTAAAAGGCAGCTCTGTTAGCCATTGTGTCTTGGTCGGAATGAAAAGCCGTTGGAGCAGCAGTGTCCCTGTGTGTGAACGTGAGTAGAAGGAACAATCATGCAACCCGGGTAGCTCTCCTTTCTATTTCCTGTGTGCTGTGTCTCATGGTCTCACCTGTCATCTGGATCTTTCACCAAATTCCTTACAAAAATACATTTTGTTGGAAGAATTTCACAACAGGTCATGCAGATCTTATACACTGTGCTTATGTTGCTGCCTATAAATCACTAGGTTAATGCCAGTGCTGAATTTTGTGGGGAATATGAAGGGAGAAACCAGATGGCACAAAGGTCTGCCAAAATGTATTTATTCATTTATTTTTTAGTTTCTCTTACATATATATGTCCGTTTATCCCCTCACTGATCTAAACTATTCATCTATCCTGTTATTTAGTCCTGAGGAAGGGCCACATGTCAAGACTTTCCATGTGGGGAGAGTAATGAATAGGGAAGACATATCCCTCTTCTCGTGGAGTTCACTTTTTTATTGATTTCAGAGAGGAAGGGAGAGGGGGAGAGAGAGAGAAACATCAATGATGAAAGAGAATCATTGATCGGCTGCCTCCTGTGCGCTCCCTACTGGGGAATCGAACCCGCAACCCAAGCTTGTACCCTGACGTGGAATCGAAACCTGACCTCATGCTTCATGGGTCCATGCTGAACCACTGAGCCACACCGGCCGGGCATGGAGTTCATTTTCTACTTAGGGAGGCTGCCCACGAACAAGAAAATAAATAAATAAACAGAAAAATTGAATACATAAAATATGTTAAAATTGATGTGTTATAAATTAAAAAAAAACAGTGTTATATGATAAATTTGTATGGTACAGGGAGGTGAGTCAATATTTGAAATGAGATGAGGTGCCCTGAATATTCAAACCACTTGCTTAAATAAAACATGCTGAAGATTCAGAAACTGATAAATAGATAAAAGTGTTTTATTCACCAAGACATAACTGATTTAGCCTACTCTGTTAACTAAAGCAAAGAAAGATTTTTTAAAATATATTTTATTGATTTTTTACAGAGAGGAAGGGAGAGAGATAGTTAGAAACATCGATGAGAGAAACATCGATCAGCTGCCTCCTGCACATCTCATACTGGGGATGTGCCCACAACCAAGGTACATGCCCTTGACCGGAATCGAACCCGGGACCCTTCAGTCCACAGGCTGACGCTCTATCCACTGAGCCAAACCGGTTTCGGCAAAGAAAGATTTTTTAAAAATACCATTTTTTGATGATTGAAAAATAATCATTTTTAATTTGGATTTTGATAAACTACCTTGTGAGAAATCTATTTGCTTATCTTATGTGATTATGGTAGAACTTTATGAGAACATTCCATATGTATAAAACTCAGATACTCATCAAACTCAACCTTCCCAACACACATAAAACTGAAAATAAATTTATGATTAAACTTTGGATAAATACAAACAAACCAATTATTCTTTGATGTACTAAAGCCTTCACTTGTTTACTAGTATACATACAATTCTGATAAGCTTGGGTATCTCTTCCCCAATTTATATCAGTTTAGAAGCATCAAATTAGTTTTAGGGAGGGAATTGCTAAAAATAGGTACACTAACAGCCGGAAAAAATTGACAGCTGGTATCTTGGAAGAAAGAAAAAAGCGAAAGAAGAAGAAAGAAAAGGCTACCCGGTGCCTTTTCGTCTGACTGTAGGAATCAATGCATTCTGATGGCATTACGGTGTATTTGATGTGGGCACTGATGATAATGGTCTCAGTCATCTAGAAACATTTACAGCGGCTGCAAATGATAGCCCACATTTCACAAATTTCACAGAGATTTCCCTGGAACTTCAGACACCTGAGCGCCAAAACCTTGTTTATCTTGTATTGCATTGTCAGCCCAGGACTCTTACTACGTCTGACATAAAGTAGGACATCAAATGGTTGCTGAAGAAAAAAACAAATTAATTACCTTTCAAATTGATTAAAATCTTAGCTGCCCGGAGGGTCTTTTGGATGTTTGCAATAAACTGCAAGCTTTGTCTCATCTTCCTTAGTTTCTTCTCTAAAAATGTTCTACATATATAAGTTGCATGCACCTTAGTTATATTATCATAGAAAGAAATGTGTTTATACCTGGCTGATGTGGCTCAGTGGTTGAGCGTCGACCTATGAACCACGAGGTCACAGCTGGATTCTTGGTCAAGTCACATGCCCCTGTTGTGGGCTCAATCCCCAGTAGGGGGCATACAGGAGGCAGCCGATCAATGATTCTCTCTCATCATTGATATTTCCATCTCTCTTTCCCCCACTCCCTTCCTCTCTGAAATCAATTAAAAAATTTTTCCAAAACAGAATGTGTTTATAACACAGTCCCATGATACCAATATTGCATAATCATTTGATTGAAACTCTACGCTCTTGTCTTCTTTCTAGAAATCTTTTGTACAAATCCTCCAGCTATCCTTAATGGAAAACACACAGGAACTTCTCTGAGAGTCATTCCCTATGGAACAGAAATATCTTATACATGCGACTCCCACCCAGACAGAGGGACGACCTTCAGTCTCATTGGGGAGCGCACCATCCGCTGCACCAGTGACAGTCAAGGGCACGGGCTCTGGAGCGGCCCTGCCCCTCGCTGTGAACTTTCTGGTCCTGCCGGTCAGTACGCATTTCCCCACCTCCCATATGGGTCAGTGCGTCTGGCAAGAACCTCCAGATTTCTATTGTGACAGTTTGTGTTCCTCTGAATATCACTTTGTTATGAATATCAGACACAGAAGTACCTGCCAGGAGAATAACAGATGGTTCTAGAGGTGCTGCACTGTGCCCCAACTGGTGGTATTCTGATGACCCTGCCCACTGGGGTGAGGAACGTAGGATGGTGAGGAGAGGAGGCAGAAGAGAGTGGAGAGAATCAGGGAGGCCCAAAGTTTATAGAGAATATTTTAAAACCAGTGAAAATATTTGGTTATGCCATCTCTATTACTAGCTGCTTTTATGCTACGTAAGAGTAATTTCCTTCAAAATTGGTAATGCTCTAGAAATAATTAGGCAAGTCCCGATGTAGCCATTTGTGCTCCTGTTGTTATTTCTAAGAGTTCTGCTCAGCCCATGACTGTATTTTGCTGACCTTTCTTCTCATCTTTAGCAAAAGGAACTCAGGTTGCCCTGGAGAAGTGAAGTGGGTGGTTGTGCTCTTGGCCTCTGGCTCAATCCTTTCCCATATATTTCTAGCTTTAAGTGACAGTACCTGGCAACCAGAAGCTCCTTTGTGGCTGTGATTGGCCACACAAGCTCCGTCCTCCAGAGAGGACAGGTAGCATTGGCTGGGTGATTTGTAGATGCCAGTGGTATTTCTGTCTGGTACACTCTGCAGGTGAAGGACATACTACATGTTCCATACTACATAGGCTGAGAGGTCTATGTTTAATTAGTCTTCCCACTGACCCGCAAACATTTAGTGCCTTGAGTCCTGTCTGCCTAGGTGGCTCTAAGAGTCAGAAATATTATTTGATGTGTTGTCGTGTTCATACTTCTATGTTTAATTGAAAGTCTTTTCTTGATCTTAGCATGCCCACCTCCACCCAAGGTGCACAATGGGCATCACACTGGAGGACGTGTATCTCCATATCTTCCTGGGATGATCATCAACTACACCTGTGACCCAGGCTACCTGTTGGTGGGGAAAGGCTTCATTTTCTGTACACATGAGGGAACCTGGAGTCAAGTTTACCATTATTGCAAAGGTATCTTCTATTCTTGCTGGGTTTTTATGGGCAATTTCTGCATGAGGCTAATAAGGCTGATGGAGATCTTCTCTGAGAGGATGATGAAATGAGTATCAATAGAGGAGACGAAAAGCAGAACAAACAGTAGGAAGAGAGGCTGCACAAATATCCTTACCTCTACCAAGTAGGAAGAACAGAGGGAATTGTCAGTGAGAGAATAGACATCAACCACGGATTTAAAATGCTTTCCAGGCCTTTTACTAATAAACTATTTCAGCTTTAAAGGATCACAGATGGTCCTCACAAATACCCTTAGAATAGTGGTTCTCAACCTTCTGGCCCTTTAAATACAGTTCCTCATGTTGTGACCCAACCATAAAATTATTTTCATTGCTACTTCATAACTGTAATGTTGCTACTGTTATGAATCGTAATGTAAATATCTGATATGCAGGATGGTCTTAGGTGACCCCTGTGAAAGGGTCGTTCAACCGCCAAAGGGGTCGCGACCCACAGGTCGAGAACCGCTGCCTTGGAAGGTCAGTAAGAGACCAGAAGCACTTTGTTGTGAGGACTGTAGAAGTGAGGTCGGAGCAGTTAGTTCTGGAATGACCAGGTGTGGAGTCTCACTATAACTTCCAAGTCCAAAGGTAAGGAGTTTATTGCCTCTTTCCTGCACCAAGTCCCAGGAATGATTTTTGTTATTCTGTCTATATTTGCAAAAATGAAATATGACTTTAAAACCTTAGTTGGCAATATTCTAAAAAGCTGCAAAATGTGGAATTAAAATTCATATTCTATGACTAGGCATGCTACTGACATCTTTACAAAAGTGATGTGTGCTAGTCCACAGAGGAATCTGATGAGGTGGGATGATTATTCTTGCTGTCTTACCGAGGAGGAAATTGAGGTGTAGAGAGATCCAGTTACTAGCCTATGATCCTCAGCACAGGAGTGATGGTGCTAGGATTGGACCCCAGCTCATCTCCTGCTTTCTAACTCTGCACTTTATATTGACTCCTTTTAACTGTGGCTTTTTGACTTTTCAAAACTATAAGTGAAGGGCTTTTTGCTTTGCTTGTTTCTCTTCTAGTCTTTCATTTTTTCAAATACTATGTAATGTTAAGGGTTGGTTAGTCTTATGGCTGCTGTGGTTACAGGACTTCATGGCCCTCCCTGACCTAAAAGTCTCAGAAATCCGGCTTGGCCTCCTGCCCCTCAATTTGAGAGACACAGAAGAAGTGGGCCAACACAATGATGGCAAGTGACTTTGTTTTGGTTATTTGCCAGAATGGATGGCACTTACAGAGTCCCTGTGGCTCCGCAGAAACCAAAAGCTCACCCCTCCTTTTTTAAAAAAAATATTTTTAAAATCGATTTTCAGACAGAGAGGAAAGAAGAGGGAAAGAGCGAGAATCATCCATGCGAGAGCCAAACATCAATCAATCAACTGCGTCCTGCATGCTTCCTACTGTGGATTGAGCCTGCAACCCGGGCATGTGCCCTGTCAGTGCATGGGATGACGCCCAACCAACTGAGCCACACCAGCCAGGGCTCCTCTTTGCTTTCCTATATAATAAAAGGCCAGGGACCATAAGCGTACCGACCAGAATGACCCCTCGACCAGTCGCCATGAGGTGCATTGACCACCTTTTGGTCCCTCTCCCTCCCAGCCATGAGCGGTGGCGGGCAGGGTGGCAAGCAGCAGGAAGCAGCAGCAAACTACTCGCACATGATTTCGTGTGCTGGGCCTCTAGAAGTTACATAAGAAGTATGAAGATTTAGGGAATCATTCCAGGATTAACTGTTCAGATTAGGACTCTGGGATAGTTTTCCGGAAAATAAGAGAATTGTATCCCATTCTCCTAGTAGCTGCTTTCTTTTCATTTACATAAAATTGCTTTTGTCTTAATAACTGTTCCCTTCAAAGATGTCTTATTCATTTTCTATTTTTAGCCTTAGCAAAATTAGCCAGGAATCTTATTTAAAAGACAGTTTCTTAATCTACATCCCCAAGAACTTTTGATTCTGACAGTTTGAGTTGGGGTCCAGAGGTCTATTTTTAACAAACCCACTAGAATATTCTGGTGTAGAAAGACCACAGACCATACTGAGAGAATTAGCACTTTACCTGATTGGGTTTTACAAAGGAAATTAGACTTTTACAACTGAAAAACAGGCTTTGCTTAAATCGAAGACGTTGTGGCTGGGCGGAGAAAGACAGCAAAGTAAGGTTGAGCTAAGTGAGATAAATTAAGCTGAAAACTGATATTTCAAATTCAGAATCATGATTTACTAATGTCTTTGTTCTATATGTAGAAATGAGCCAGAAACAGGCATTTAATCGAGAGGCAAAAAGCAGTATTTGTTGTATTCCCAGAGAGAGTTAATGTGATCTTCCTATGTCCTGTGGTATGACCCAAGTGGATTTAGGCTAGAGTACGCTTATCCTAACTCCTCATCTTTCCACAGCTTTCCAGTTTCAGAGTTATTCACAATCAAAAGTGTATTACAGTACATTCCATATTCCAAGGAAAATAAAGTTTGAGAATCTTAAATCATACAATGTTTATCTTAAATCATACGATATTTAGGGAGGGGCTATCAATTTTTCTTGATTGAAAACATGACCCCTATTTGCTGAAGGGAAGTAGGTTTGGGGGTCATAGGTCTTTCCATTATGGTAGTTACAACTGAAGTTCTCAATAAAATATCAATTTCCTTCCAATTTTCTAATTTCAGAGGTAAAATGCAGCCTCCCAAAATTTACGAATGGAATCTGGAAGGGGTTGGACATGAGGCAAGAATTTCGATTTCGAGATACTGTAACCTTGGAGTGTAAAGATGGATATACTCTGGAAGGCAGTCCCCGGAGCCAGTGCCAGGCAGATCACACATGGGACCCTCCTCTGGCCACATGTACTAGTACATCTGGTAAGTGCAAGAGCAGGTACAGGGAATACAGGTCCTCCCCAATCATGCACTGTTCATTCATTCATCCGTACTGTCATCGAATGTGGTGTGATTGTTACAGCATCGAACGTGGTAGTGCTAAGGAGTGCAAGAGAAGCTCCTAATTCTTCTCCAAACGCCCTTAGCAAAGAGAGCCAAGCAAGCCTTGCTCTCTCCACAGTTCTCAACCCATTCATCTTTCCTTGGGGACCTCACTGAACCTTTTTGGTCTGCATCACTCTATTGTTGCATGCATCCCACAGTAATGATTTAGTTATAGCGCGGGGCCTTAAAAGTCAAGGCCATCAGATATAGAGCAGGCCTTCAAGAATTTCAGCATGAGTCAGGAAGCACCTTCCAAGGTGCTGAGACCAGCTGTCCTGTCTCCCTCACTGCTGTAGGCCACAGGATTCTAAACTGGTAAAACTACATCAGCAGATTTAGAAATCAGGTGTCATTGAGCTGTATTGGCAACTAGATAGAAAATTCTAAAGCCTGAACTTGTACACATCAAGGAGCTGATGAGCAAAATTAACGATGAATAACTTTCCTTAATCTAAGTTAGTGCCAGGCCTCCCTCACATATTCTTATGATTCTTATTTGTAGCAGTGATTACCAAGATTGTTCAAGATGTTTTTATAGTTAATCCCTTGAATTGCTAGTAAATCTGATTTATAAATGATATTTCCAAATTATAAACTTGTAACCTCCTGAATATCAAATTACTTTCACTTTGGCAAAAAGCTATCTGGATGAATGAATGCCTTTACAGCAGTGGTTCTCAACCTTTAATACAGTTCCTCATGTTGTGGTGACCTCCAGCCATAAAATTATTTTTGTTGCTACTTCATAACTGTAATTTTGCTACTGTTATGAATCGTAATGTAAATATGTGATATGCAGCATGTATTTTCATTGTTACAAATTGAACATAATTAAAGCATAGTGATTAATCACAAAAACAATATGTTATTATATAAGTGTTTTCCGATGGTCTTAGGCGACCCCTGTGAAAGGGTCGTTCGAACCCCAAAGGGGTCGCGACCCACAGGTTGAGAACCACTGCTTTAGAGGGTTTGAAGATGTGGCCATGAAAGACGGAAAATTCTCATAATGGAGGACTACCCTACCAGACATTAAAAGAAATATAAAGCCACAATACACAAATCACTTTAAAGTAGCACAAAACTGACTCATTTTTATAAGTGAAACAGAATAGATATTAATAAAATAAAGGTTATTATAAATAAAAGTAAAAGTATCTTACAGATGAAATATAACAGAGGTGGTAAAGATGATCAAATAACATAGGTAGATGGAAACAAATTGAGGACTTTTTATCTTACAAAAAGTACCAGATGTATTAGAGAGTTAAAGTTTTTAAAGTCAATATAAAAGCTAACGTAAATTATATTTATTTATCAAACCTCTGGAAGAAGACTTAAATTCTTTGAACGTTTTGATATGATAGAGAAAATCATATCAACAAATTTGACTTACAGCTTATGTGAGTATTTTGGAAAGTAAGAAAGCAGTAGACAGATGAGAAATATGGGACAAATATAATGAAGAGTTAATATTATTATCACACCAGTAGCAGTAGTGGTAGTTGTGGTGGTAAAAATTAACATATATTGATTGAGAGCTTAATTCCACTGTTCAAAGGTTAGGTAGGTAAAGAGATGCTATAAATATGTAAAAACCTACATGTATGGGAGCATGTTCTAGAAGGGAATGTACCAAAGCATTTCATGGTGGTAGAATTATGTGTGATATTTTTCTTTGTTCTGTTTTATACATTCTTTGCTGTAGTTTTATTAATTTTATGATAAAATGGTAAGTTAAAAAGAAAGGAAACAGACCACTGACTACAGAAGATAAAATGAGATTATCTCAGTAAAACCAATGGTTTTTTAAATTAGAACAAAATTGGACTGTGCGATGATAAAAATGAGGCCAAATTGTCATTGGCTGAGGGCTCCTGTTCAATCACGTTGAGGGCTTGACTGATGCATTTGTGATCTTTGTCTTCCTTTTAGGCCGACGCAATGCTCGCATTATTGGTAAGTTTTATGAAGGGTTTGCTGAGAAACTGCAGCACCTTTAACAGTAAGTATCCACTTATAATGAATGAAATGTAAAAAGAGAGGTCAACATATCTTACATTGAGCTGAAACCGGTTTAGCTCAGTGGATAGAGCGTCGGCCTGCGGACTGAAAGGTCCCAGGTTTGATTCCAGTCAAGGGCATGTACCTGGGTTGCGGGCACATCCCCAGTAGGAGATGTGCAGGAGGCAGCTGATTGATGTTTCTCTCTCATTGATGTTTCTAACTCTCTATCTCTCTCCCTTCCTCTCTGTAAAAAATCAATAAAATATATTTTAAAAAAAATCTTACATTACGATTTCATTTAGAAAGGAGACAGTGATAGACTCAGGCCACGGTGTGATGAAACTGGTATCCTCACCTGCCTATAGAGTGTCCTCCGTCAGAGGCTCTGCACTGTCTTTGAACCATTAAAGATGACCAGTCCTTCATCTTCTTTTACTGTAGCTGGAGAATACAACCTGGGAATATTCTTCAGGGCAGTCAGGCTCACCTGCACAAATTGGAGCCACAGAGACCACCAAGCCCGTTTCTGGGATCTGAGTCTGGAAGAGGAATAGTGTTATGAGAGAGTCGGCTTCAGAGGGATTTGGCAGAGTTTGTTGCATAGAATAGCTCCTGTGCCTCACACAAGAGAAGTGCAGGGCCTGAGAGGTGGAACCCAGGAGTCTCAGCGCTGTTCTCACATGTTGTTGAAAGGCTGCTGTTGGACTACAGGTTGCAGAATGGCTCTGCTCACTCCTTACCCTTAACCCTATAGAAGTGACAGTAACGAGCTGGATTAGACAAGGAGCAGAGGGGAGATCTTTTTGTTATTGTTGTTAATCCTCACCGGAGGATATTTTTTCCCATTGATTTTTAAAGAGAGAGAGTTGGGGGTGGGGGAGGAGACTCACCCCAACCAGGGCAGGGATCGAACCTGCAACCCAGGTAGGTGGCTTTGGCCAGAAATCAAACCCATGACCCTTTGGTACACGGGCTGAGCTCTAACCACTGAGAAATGCCAGCCAAAGGGGAAATCGTAAAGGTAAGCCTGTGTCTGTGTTTTTTAAACCAGAACTTAGTTACATTTTTAAAAAATCATTGGCAACCTCTAGAGCAGTGGTTCTCAACCTGGCCCTTTAAATACAGTTCCTCATGTTGTGACCCCAACCATAAAATTATTTTCGTTGCTATTTCATAACTGTAATTTTGCTACTGTTATGAATCATAATGTAAATATCTGATATGCAGGATGGTCTTAGGCGACCCCTGTGAAAGGGTCGTTCGACCCCCAAAGGGGTCTCGACCCACAGGTTGAGAACCTCTGCTCTAGAGAGACTAGATACGAAGATAGAGATGAAAAGCTATGGGTTGTATTTTGCATGCACTTAATTACCTTGTTTTACTGCCTAGGCATATCCTCCAGTGTGGTCATCTTTATTATACCCATCATTGTTTCCTGTTGGGTGATTCTAAAGCGCAAAAAACGGTCAGTCCAGCCATGGGCTTTGCAATCACTAAGACCTATGCTCATACTCACTCACTAGCTTTGATTCCTGGGCAAGATACTTAGTCTCTCTAAAGTTCATTTTCCTTGCCAGAAAAATAAGATAATAGTCGCTCCTACGGCAACACAGTGCCTCTCTTATAATGAATGTCACAAAATGTTAGCTTTGTTATTTATACATGACTATTCTTACTGATATTTAAAAGTAATTAAATACTTCTTTTACTATCAGTTCTTACGTACCTTCATGACAACTGCTACTGTCCATACTATAGGTATTGTACAAAATACAGAACGTATATCTTCACTATGGGGGTGAAAGGAAGCCTTGTGTAAGATTGCAGCGCAAAGCCAGTTAAATGTCACAATCCTGTTGTACCAGTATTTACTAATCAATATAGCTTGGGAATAGAGAAATATGTTATTCTAAGGCATGGGCACTTGTCTATAAGAGGGTTAGAGTTCCGACACAACCTATAGAATGGTTTTAGTATTCTTTTCTAATCCAAGGTTTTACTCAGTTTTGAAAAGTGTGACTTGGTTACTTTTTTCTTTTTAGATGCCTTACAAAGATATCAGAAACCTGAGAGAAATTATGCCCTAAATGTCCAAATGAAAGTTATTGATTACTTCCATTCAAAACAAAAATGTACATAATTTAGTTATTTTTCTCATCTTTTTCTCCCCTGCCAATTAGCAGTGATACAGATGCAAAATCTAAGGAAGTCAATATCCATTTACATCCCCAAGAAGGGAGCTGTGATCATGGGAAAAGTCTGCAAACAAGTGAGGAACATAGCAGGTACCGAACACAAATTGAAATCAAAATGCTTTCAACAACCCAAGTATCAAAATGGAAACAGGATTTAAATATGCCATTGTACCTGGTAGATCCCTAATACCAAAGCCGTTGGAAAGTACTTCAGGAGCTGGATACACTGCTGCTGGTGGTGTCTTTCTTGGATAATTGTTTCCAGTGACTTGGGGTGAGGACTCCGTCAGTGCTCTGCACGGGCACTGTTTTCCTAAGCATTCCTGTATTAATTGTGTGTTTGTTAGCGGTGGAAGTGGAGTTCTTGGGGGTGCCCTGGGGGAAAGAATTTTATTGATGATGTAAAGTTAAGGGGGTTCCCTTCCAAGATCCCATCTATGTCAGCCCCACCATGGAAGATGTCCGAGCTTTCCTTCAGCAGGGCTAGAATTAGGGATGCCAGTCTCCACCCCATAGTAAAGCACAGGCCAGTCCAGCATCCGCAGGTGGGGTCCACATGGCCATGGGCCACCTGGCTTCTAGGCCCACGTGGCTATGGAGAGAGAACAGGCGAGCGCACGGGGCAGGTGCAGGCCATGAAGCGAGAGTGCCACAGCACCAGACCAGAACTGCACACGAGAGAGGGAACTCTTTGTCCTGGGATCATGTATTCCCACATTTTCCTGAGTTTGCATTGTGTCTACCCCCCTAGCCAATCCATTGTTCCTCAAGCCAGGCAAGCACCTTTTCTACATCACCCTGACTGCACTGTGTATGCACCCATCTCCCCCTGTGTTCAACTCCTTCCCCTGAGCATGTACCCTGACTGGGAATCGAACAGGTAACCTCTTGGTACGTGGGAGCCATCAGAAATCTTACAAAGATATCAAAAACCTAAGACAAGTGATGCCCTAAATTTCAAAATGAAAGCTACTGACTACCTCATTTCAAAACTAAAATGTATATAATTTAGCTATTTTTCTCATCTTTTTCTCCCCTGCCAATTAGCACTGATACCTGGCCAGGCAGGGGAGACGCATTGGTTTTCCTCTATTATCAGGGAACTTCGATGGAAAAATTGTGCAAAACTGATTCATAGCCAGCCATGCTACCACCAAATATAAACAGACTAAATAACCAGACCATGAGGGCAATGCTTGTCTTTATACAAATTTTATTTAAAAATGTTCCAGAAGACTGCTTAAAATATCATTTGATTTACCCTATTCTTGCCAGGTTACCTGCCTAAAACACTTTGCTACCTTCCTTCCAATCTAAGTTGCATGAACCCAGCTCAGAATTCACTGACCCAAGAAGCTCCCCCAGATTCCCAAATAACTCTAGTCCAAAGTGATGTCTCTCTTTGGAACTCAAAGCACTTCCTGTCTATTCCAATTTTTAAAATAAATTATTTTCTTTCAAGGATAATATATACTCATTGAAAACAGAAAATACCCAGAAACAGAAAAATAATAAAAATCCCTTGTAATAACCCTCCACCCAGTGGTTAGTATTATTAAGCTACTTGGCATATTATTTGACATTTGCAAGGTTATACTTTGAGATTATGTTGATGTGATTTTGGTTTCACAAATGACAACCAATCTTCTCATTGTTAAAAACTGTATATGAATTCATCATACAGTATTCGGCTTTTCATTTCTTGTGTTTTACCTATTAACGCTATTGCATTCTTTCACTCACTCATTCATTGATTCTACAAATTTTGATTAGTCACTGATCTTTGTAACGGGACAATCAATGAGTCAGGGCTGCCTGTCACTACTTGAGCCATTTCAGCAGACAGGGTTGAGTCATATAAGAGCATTTATTTCAATAATGCCGGCAGTATGAGAGAGCAGCAGGTCATCCATAAAAATCTGCTCAAAGCGCCCCCCCCCCCCCGCCTCCACCGTAAGACAGCTGCTTATATTGGGTAGATGGACAAAGATTACATGGGGAAGTAGGCAAAAGGGATAAAAAAAAAAAGGTATGTAAAATGGGCAGTTTAAAGGTAATGCAGGCTGGGGATTGCAAAGGCCTGGGGGTGCCTCTGGTTTCTGCAACAAGGTTGTTAACCTTTCAATGATAACAGGCAGCTCCTGCAAGTGGAGGATGGACCACAGTTCCAGGTGAGCTCCCAGGTCCCACATGCAACTCCCATCCAGGTTGAAATGTGCTTTCTTTAATCAGAACAAAACAATCATGGTGAACAGAGCATGATTAATATTTCTTATCATAGCTCTTCCCCAATATTCTTTGTCTGCCCCTAACCTAATGTACCACACATTGTGCTTTGTGTTTTCTCTCCCAGGCTAAACTAACTTACGTATTCATAAAGACCAGCACTGTAAATGTCCTCAAATTTCTGAGTATAGACTTAATCAAATGAGAAGTGGTCAGTAAATACTTGAGAATCAATTTACCTAAATGTTATTTATCCTCAACTTTTTGGAGACATTCTTTTACATCCAGGTGCATCTCACGTTGTGTTTATTAACTGTTGGATGCTTTTTTATAAAAAGATAGAAACTCCTTAATAAAGTAATGTCAAATTTTCATTTTTAAGATTGGAATTCTGATCACAGGTGTTCTACAGGAGAAAGTTAACCGTTTGTAGACAAGGAGTGAGCTAGAATCGGTGCCAAGCTGAAAAGCTGTGCACTCAGGCCAGGTGCAGGGTCAGAGAGGATACAGGTAATGAGGCAGACAGACTCCAAAGACACAGCCACGCGTTGGAACACATGAGAATGCTCAATGATGATGCAGCTAACATGATGTTGGGAACACTTGTGAGCTAGAAAGGGGACAATGATGAAGGGTCAGGTGGCAATAATTACTGGGAGTGCCAGGTGAGCTGAGGGGAGTCTGACCATTTGTGACAGCACAGTGTTTCCAGCCTTAAGAAAGACTGGCGGAGGGAGCATTTGGGCACCTTAAACTATGCAATACCTCCTTTCAATCTTGACTGTGATAAGGGCAGGAGGACAGGCTATCTGAAGCTGCCCCACCCCCAAACTACCAGATTCTGCTTCCTTCCCCCTGCCGTAACCATGGTTCAGAAGGAGACTAAAAGAAAGCTTTTGTGTGTTACAATGGACCTGTAGGTTTTCTGGAATAAGGCACTTTTTATTTAATTGCTCAACTCTGAGGACACTTTTCCTTTTACAAAAAGACATGGGGAATGGCCAAGTTATTCATTCATCTCTTATCTACTAAGTGTCTCAGTTAATGCCATACTGTCTCGTGTCCTACATAGCTACCAAAACAGAGGGCAATAAACACTTCTTTTAAGCGTGTAAGATATATGTAATGTCAGCATCATGATTAGCAGCATAGAAATTTGTTGACCCTGCTGTCATTTAAATAAGAATTCCTTTTATTTCAGTGTCCCTCCTTGACAACCTACTATAAAGCTGAAGAACATCTCAAATGAAAATGCTCGTTGGAAAGGAGCCGATTCATTTCAACAGAATAAGATCTGAGACTCATAAAGTCCTTGAAGTGACCTCACAGAGCGGCCAGCGTGTGCACGTGGAGATGCTGGCTGTCACTCCATCTTCCTTCTTTGTGCTGAAATGAAAGAACGCCCTGTCTAGCCCGGGGAAGGACTGCACTTAGGGCTTAGAAGCACCAGTCATCTCAGTTATTTAAAGGAAGAAGTTGTCACCTAGGATTTCTGTCTATAAGTTTGTCATTTGTCTTTCTTATTTTTAATTATTCATATAGGTGATCTTGAACAATGTGGGGGTTAAGTGGTGCCATCCGAATGAAAATGCTGTTTCTGATTGGCCATTTGCTAAATCCTGCACGCAACATCTCAGGATGCAGAGGGGCAACTGTATAGTTACTGAAAAATAGTCAAGTGTAGTTATTGAAAAATATTCACCCATGCAGTTCAGACTCTTTGTAGTTCAAGTGTTAACTGTAATATGGAATGGACTCAAAAAAGAGAATTTGGAAAATGCAGGAGGAAGATATAAAAAAACAAGTAAGTCACATGTAATTATACTACCCAGGGATAATGACTGCTAATGTTTTAATTCACTTTCTGCTAATTTTTCTTCATATATATGGGTCTTTATACACACATATGTCTTTCTTTCTTAAATATCTTCTTTTCTGTTTGTAGAGCAGAATCCATTCCTTTTAGACAGATTGGAGTAAAAGATATGTATGTTTTCACTTTCTCAAAAAAATATATGTCATTTCTGTTTCTTAAAAAGTCATTAGATGATTATAGGAAAGATGGCTTAAGAATACTCAAGAGAAATATTTGGGGGGAAAATAAGCTTTGGATATTTCCTGAAATCTATTTCAAAAGTACTTTGTACTATGCTCTGTTTAAGAAACATACTGAATTTTAAATAAAAGTAAATTTTTTATATAAAAGTAACTAGTTTACTTTTGAATGGATTCAGCATACACTAAATTTACTAAGAAACATGACTTTTAAGAATTTATCAGACTAATAACATGTATTGACACATTCTCAACAAGTAGCCCTAAAGTCTCTAAAAAATCCAAATCCTTATAGATGAAAAATTCATTTGGGGTGATACTATGGGCCATCCTAGACAATTTGAGAATCTTACTGGATATTTAAGAATAGATTTGTGTATGACAACTGCTAACTTCTGTGTAATTCTGGTTTTAATAGTTGTTTTTGAAGTATATTTTATATTTATATTGATAAATATCAATAGTGAACTGGACCTCAACTAGAAGTTTAATTTAAAATCATGCAAGAGAAAAAAACACACAGCAGAACCAAAAAGTCAACTGACAAAGTGGGACAATAAATTGCAACATATCACAGACAAAGGGTAATGGGCTTAATTGAGAGTTAGTAATTCAAAGACCAATTCTTCCCTACCTCTCTCTAAAAGGGCAAGAGATATTTATCCAGATCTCTCTCTCCCTCTCTCTTTCCTTCTCTCTCTCTCTCTCTCTCTCTCTCTGTCTCTCTCTCTCTCTCACACACACACACACACACACACAGGTAATAGTCCACAATATAAAAATATGATCAATGGTTTGCTTAGCCAATTCTTATTATTTCTTGGGTTTGGGAATAGAATCTTTTAAAAGAGGTGTAGAAATTAACTGAGAATTAGCCTTGCTTAGTATTAAAAATCCCTTCATAGAAAAAATTCTAAATTCTTCCCCCCCTCCCCCATGGAGTAGGTTGGTGCACCATGTGATTAACAAATATCTGATGCTGTGACTTTTTAATTGTTAAAAACCCATGAGATATTTTTTAAATATTGGTTATCTCTGGGAAATAATGTATAAAATACCATATTGCCTAACTTAATTGTATTATTGAGCAATTCTGTTAACTTCTTTTTTATTTTAAATATATTTTTATTGATTTCAGAGAGGGGAAGGGAAAGGGAGAGAGTGATAGAAACATCAATGGTGAGAGAGAATCACTGATCAGTTGCCTCTTGCATGCCCCCACTGGGGATTGAGCCCCAAACCTGGGTATATGCCCTGACAGGGAATCAAACCGTGTCCTCCTGGTTCATGGGTGGACACTCAACCACTGAGCCATACCCGTGGGGCTTCTGTTAATTTCTTGCCTCACATTTTTCATCTGAAAAGCAGCAGCTGAAACAATTACTCTCCAAAGCCATTTCCAATGCTAATCTAACTTTTTTTGTACACTTAGATGTGAGATATGTTAATTTTAAATGATAATGCTTCAATGAAATCTTGTCTCCTCCATTATAAGAAATAAATAAAAGCTTTTAGTATTGAAACTCTCTTAGGAAATATGGTTTGCAACAGATCTACTTTTTAGAGCCTTCCACAACAAGAGGAAACAAAATGAAAACGTGTTCCTTCTGAGAAATGCCCTCCTTTCTGTATTTGGCTGGCTTCCAAAGGCCTGCTTGGGTGTGGCCTACCACAGCAAGGCTCTGGCTGGTAACAGCTATTGGCTGGCAGGTGCTTACCAGGTGCAGATAGAGAAGGCATCGCTCTCAGGGCCAGTCTCAGAAGCAGGGCTCATCCTCTGTTCAGCCAGCCACTCTCTCAGGTTTCCACAAACCCCTCCTGTGTCATTCCCCGGGACAGTCGAAGGCCTTTTCTGAGTGCATTCACAGGGGCATTCATGCTGCTACCCCACCTCTGAAAAGCATCATGTAAATATACTAATGTAGGCGGCAAAGAATCATCTAACATTGTTTTCTTTTAAAGAAGTCGGACTCTCATAACATCCCCACATTCCAACTACATCATACCACAATCCATAAAGCCTTAAAAGGGATCTGCCACACAGCTCAAAACCTGGGCATTCATGCACATTCACCACTCCCTTCTCCTTTTCTCTTTAGCCTTTTGAAAAAGTCTTTAAGGGGAGTTAGAGGAACCACTAGTTTTTTTGTTATTAATCCTCATGGAAGAATTTTCCCATTGATTTTAGTGAGGGGGGAGTGGGAGAGAAGGGAGATAGAGAAACATTGATGAGAGAATGCCACATCAATCAGTTGCCTCCTGTACATACCCCAACCCAACTGGAGTGGGGAACCTGCAACCCAGGTACATGCCCTTGACTGGAATTGAACCCCCGACCCTTGGGTTGGTAGGCTGCTGCTCTAACCACTGAACCATGCCAGCGAGGACAGAACCACTCGTTTTTACTCCCCTATTTCCTCAAAGCCTTAACTCTATGTTGTTGTTTTTTCCTGTGAGGACCTTAGGAAGTTCACGGTCAATATTCTCCTTTGAACTCAGTCACTAAAATGATCTCAATGCTAAGGGACAAACATTAGCTCCACTTCATAGGTCACCTTGTCTGCCTAATTAAGAAAGGTTTTCATTGCAAACATTCATATCTCATTTTTTAAAGAGACAAATCCAGTTTTGTGTTTTGTGTCTAAAATGATCAAAATCAAAATCTCTCAGAATTTTTTAGCATTTGGTAAACCCATAGAGTGAAGCATTGAATGAGACATGTTAAACGCACTTGACTTCTACACCTGTTTGTTTCACTCAGTACTTAACACATATTTATTATACAGCTCCAGCAGGCCTAGGACTATCTGGGCATTTGAGAAAAAGCAACAGAACTCTATTCCTGACTCATAGAGCTTGTCCATAAAAATAGGGAACAAGGCTTGGGACAAATCCCGAGATGAGTCAACTTGAAATAAGTTGAAGCAATCCATGTGAAAATTTTAAATTATGTTTAGAATGCTTTGATGAACACCAAGAGTAGAAATTTCATTGACTGAAAGCAACTTCCAGTTCTGAATCTAATCTAGTACCTGTAACTAAGAAACTCACCATATTTTCCCCCTATCTTTTGAATATTCTCACAAGAAAAAAACAACTTACTTCCAAGCCCCAAATAGATGGGAAAGGTTTTTCTCACCTTTATTGAGATATAATTGACATAGAACATAGTGTACTAGTGGTTGTAGAGAATAGATTCTCTGTTTTAATAAGTGACAACATTAAGCTACTTAACTACCAGTATAATTCTTTCACAACTGTTAGAATGAAGAGAAATGATAATTCGCCATAATTGAGTGTCCTATTCACTGTCTCCTTAATTATACCTCCTTTAATCTGTTTCATTGTGGGGTATCTAGATTTAATAACCCAAGATATTTTGGTGTTTATTTTATAATCATCTCCACATGTAGTACCTTACATGCTCGGCCAGTAATCCAAATGTTAATTATGTTGGTCTGAGAGGAAGAGGAAATTCCATGTTTGTTGAACCCAGAAGTCTTCAGTCCATCTCAGATGCAGAATTGTGTAAATGTATATAAAGTTTTGCAGTTCCAGAAGAATTTCAGGTTTGTATGGGGAGTTCCATTTCCTCACTAACATCTCATTCTTTAACCTGGAGCAGTACAGGTTCTATCCCCACCATTGTATGAACAAAACAACTATATATATATATATATATATATATATATATATATATATATATATATATATATACATTATGGTTAAAAATGTTTTTCTTTACCTGAATCCAAATGTAACATGAGGTCAGTCAATACAGGAAACTGAAAATCACAAGGAAAATTAAATATAATTGTGGTATATTTCCAACTAATCTCTTTTTATGTGCATAAATATACTGCCTTTTTCAATAAAAGAAATACCAAAAGGTATACACTAATTTGAATTCTGCTTTTTTTTCATTTATGAATATATTCTAGTTTCTCACATTGATAGTGTTTTACACTGCTTGCTACATTGAATTCCACCCCACAAAGCTACCAAGGATCAATTCCTTAACACTATTACTAGACACTTAAGGTTTACATTTCTTCCAAAATTATACATACACCTTTGCTCGCAGCTCTAATGATTTCTCTGGGATAAGCTCTAAATCAGTGGTTTTCAACCTGTTGGCCGCCAACCTGTGGGTCGCGACCCCTTTGGGGGTCGAACGACCCTTTCACAGGGGTCGCCTAAAACCATCGGAAAACATATATATAATTACATATTGTTTTTTTTTTTTATTGCTTAAAGTATTACAAAGGGTATTACATATGTATCCATTTTATCCCCCCGCCCTAGACAGTCCCCTAGCCTCCCCTATCACCCAGTGTCTTATGTCCATTGGTTATGCTTATATGCATGCATACAAGTCCTTTAGTTGATCTCTTACCCCCCTACCTCCTGCCCCCCAACCCTCCCCGGCCTTCCCGCTGCAGTTTGACAATCTGTTTGAGGCAGCTCTGCCTCTGTATCTATTATTGTTCAAAAGTTTAGAATGGTCTCTATTGTCCATGAATGAGTGAGGTCATGTGGTATTTTTCCTTTATTGACTGGCTTATTTCACTTAGCATAATGCTCTCCAGTTCCATCCATGACGTTGCAAATGGTAAGAGTTCCTTCCTTTTTACAGCAGCATAGTATTCCATCGTGTAGATGTACCACAGTTTTCTAATCCATTCATCTACTGATGGGCACTTAGGCTGTTTCCAGATCTTAGCTATGGTGAATTGTGCTGCTATGAACATAGGGGTGCATATATCCTTTCTGATTGGTGTTTCTGGTTTCTTGGGATATATTCCTAGAAGTGGGATCACAGGGTCAAATGGGAGTTCCATTTTCAGTTTTTTAAGGAAACTCCATACTGTGTACGACAGGAAACCATAAAAATTCTAGAAGAATCCAAAGGCAAGAAAATCTCAGACATATGCCGAAGCAATTTCTTCACTGATACAGCTCCTAGGGCACTTGAAACTAAAGAAAAAATGAACAAATGGGACTACATCAAAATAAAAAGCTTCTGCACAGCAAAAGAAACCATCAACAAAACAACAAGAAAACCCACTGTGTGGGAAAACATATTTGCCAATGACATATCTGATAAGGGCCTAATCTCCAAAATTTATAGGGAACTCATATAATTACATATTGTTTTTGTGATTAAACACTATGCTTTAATTATGTTCAATTTGTAACAATGAAAATGCATCCTGCATATCAGATATTTACATTATGATTCATAACAGTAGCAAAATTACAGTTATGAAGTAGCAACAAAAATAATTTCATGGTTGGGGGTCACCACAACATGAGGAACTGTATTAAAGGGTCGCAGCAATAGGAAGGTTGAGAACCGCTGCTCTAAATGGAACTGGTGGTTTAAAATCCATTTCCAATTTAAAAACGTTTCACATTTATAAAACTGAGGTTTAAAATTAAACGTTTGAGGACGCTTGTCCCCTCAAAATGTTTACTCACATTGGGTGATATTTTTCTTCTTTGGCAACAACTAATGGGAAGAAAATGTCAACTTTTGTTTTCTTTTTACTACCCATCATGTTACTGGTTTTTCCCCCTCCTTTGACTACTCACACAAGGTTAACTCACAACCCTACAAACCTACAAATAAATCTTGCTCATTCTTAATTGTCCGGGATTGAGAGATTGTTTCAGCAGGAAAGCTCTCTTTTTCTACTTCATCTAACGTTCTAACCAATTCCTACCCATTCTAACTCTACTGACATTCATTGCTCCCAAGAATTTGCCACTCAATACAGCCTTATTCTTACTTTTTCATGCAGGTACATTTCCTCTTCAATGAAATGAAACATTTAGTTCTGCAAGGTCATGGGCCCCATAGAGTTGAGGCTTAATATGCTTAATGGCACAGGGTTGTTGAATATTTTTCCTTCCCAGGGGTCCTCTCAGGAGAGTAAGGGACAAGAGTCATTTACATTAGGTGTGGGGAGTGCAGAGGCCAAACCCACCCAGGGCTGTCCTTCCCCTTCCAGGCCTGCACACCACCCCTCGCCCAGACCCCTCCTTGCAGGCTGCCGATTGGCCCTGGCGCCCGCCCAGGACACGCCCACTTGTGGGGCGGCACCTGGAACTGAATCTTTGTTTTTCTACTAGTACATCCGCTAAATTAACTCCATGAGGCACCTGCTCCTTGGCTCTCTCGGGATTCCCACTGATCTCCCCGACAATGACGGCTTTTGGCGGGACGCGAACCACACCTCCCCGGCGCCCTGAGAGCCCCTTCTCCTCTTGGAGCTTCGTTGGGGTCCTTTTGGTGGCTCTAGTGCTCCAGTTGCCCACATCCTTCGGTAGGAGCCTGGAGAGGGTGTGCGCTCCGGGGCGAACTGGAGCGGGTCGGGGACCCCCAGGCCGTCCTCAGCCAAGGGCGGGGGCGGGGGTGGGGCGGGGGAGGAGCGGGGCTTCGTTTGGTGGGTCGGGAGGAGGCTCAGGATTGGGTCGACTCGGGGTGACAGCGTGGCCCGAGGTGCCCTGATCTTTCTGCGCGCGGATCTAGGAGAGGGGCGTTGGGGGGAGCCCGTAGTGCCCGTGGCGAAGGCTGGCTGGTGGTGTCTCTAAGCCGGGGCGGGCGTTGGGCGCCCCAGAGTGTCCCGGGCTAAGTAAGCTGCGTCCCTGGCAAAAGCTGCAGGTGTCTGGGGCCTGGATCAATCAGGGCGAGCCGCGCGGGCACGTGCTCCAGGTGCGGGCTCCCCCGAGTGCTCTGGTGCCCGAGGTTGATGCTGAGCCCTTGCTGTGCCCGTGGGGAGGGCTGGCGCTGTGCCCCCTGGGCCGGAGGACGCCTGGGTGAGCGGGCTGTTGTGCCCCCCTGGCGTGGGCTGGGGGGTCCCGGGCGGGTGTGGCGTTGTCCGCAGAGTGTTTGGTGGAAGTGCCCAGAGCAGCGGCGCAGGGTGGGGCCGGGAAGCTCCCTGCTGGCTTTGTATGGGCGCCGGGAGTGCGTGTTGGGCGGGGAGCGCTGCAGGAAAGAAGCCTGGGTTCCTGGGTTCAGCGGGTTTTGGAAGGGCGCGCAATGCTTTTTGCATTCAAATAGATTGGTTGTTGGCCAATATCGGGCAGGGTTTTGTTTTGATTTTCTTTCTTCCTTTTTTTTAGGGGGTGGGGGGCATGGAGTCATGTTTGTGTACCTATCAAATATAGACAGTACACTATTCTATTACCAAATGTCTTCTTGGAATTGTTTTCTTTTTTTGTTTTGTGTTTTGTTTTGTTTTTCCCATCGTGTTGGGTCCTATATGAGGGGAGATGCAAAACTACCTAAGAAAACATTAGTAACCAACCAATGAGAAATGACCACCCTAAGAAATGCTAATATGCTTTTCCCCTACAGCTCAAAAATACAGCTGACAGCCCATCCACTGGGTTTATTTGGTGTTTTACTGAATGGGATATGCAATTTAAAATGCATATGCCACAGAAAGCATGCTTATCGTATCAAACATACGCAATCAAAGGACAGTAATTTTTAACACTTGGGTCTATGTCCTTCTGTCTTTATATCCGCTTGTGTTTCTATGCCACTGTTATTTTTAGAATTCTATCATATATACAATTTGTACACTGCATTCTGTCCTAAGCAGCCATCATCCTACAAATAGTTGCCTTGCATGTGCCATGTCCTGTGCTGGTCTTGAGGACACACTGATGAACAATAACAAACCATTCCTATTTTCATGTTCCTTATTTCATTTTTTATTGTGTGTTCACACACACACACACACACACACACACACACACACACACACACACTGGAATATAAGCAGGGACTGTGTTTTGCCCACTGTTGGATGCAGGCACACAGTAGGCAATCAGTAAATATTTGCTATAATGTACTGGGCGTGGCAGACACTAACCAAACCATAATACTACCCTGTTATAACCCAGGAGGGATGCTCTGGAGGGATGGAGGAGGATTCTCTGGCAGCATTTAATGAACGCATGACTGGTGGAGGGTAACATGGGCTTCTGGAGAGAAAATACATGAGAAAATGGTGATTGCAACAGCGTTAAAATGTTCCTGCCAGTGTAAGCATTCCAGGCAGAATTGTCCTCAATTTCTGCAGTTCATGGACCCGCCCTTGCTAGAGCAATCTTGGGAGTCACCGAACCATCTATAGCTGGAAATGGAGAAGCACCCTCTGCTCCACAGCCCGATTGTGGTGGTCACATGTTAGGTTGCCAGAAAGGAAATGCTGAGACAGAGATGGTGTGTAAGACAGTTATGAGGAAGTGCTCTTAGGCTCAATATTTACAGAAATGAGTAGGAAGAAAAATCAAAACTGGAAAAGAAGAAGCTGAGTGTCAGTGCAATCTCAATGAAGGTCTCAGGCAACTCTGTGGAGAGTTATGAAACTGGAATTACTCTTTGCATGTATCCTGAGTTAAGGAGAAAAAGCCAATATTTTATACGCAATGTAGATTAGTCATGGTATGCAGACCATCCCAGAAATAGTTTCACCGTGGGAGAGTTGCTTAAAAAAACAAACAGGCCGGGTCTGGGAGCCGGGGGAGGGAGCCAGGGCCCGGGAGGGAGGGGGAGGGGACGGGGAGGGAGGGGGGAGCCGGGTCCGGGCCCCTGAGGAGCCTGGCGTGCGGCCCCGCTCTGCTAGGCGGCGCTGTGGCCCCGCAGGCAGTGTGGCCTGGCCTTGCCCCCAGGCTTTTGCCCCGCAAGCCCGGCTCTTCCTCCCGGGGAACGGGGAGCGGCGGGGCGGGGGGTGGGGTGGGGGGGTTCCGAGGCCGAGGCGGCGGGGCTTGGGCGTGGTTGTGGCCTGAGCAGAGGCGGGACTGGCACGGGAAGCTCGTGCGGCAGGGGGCGCTGGGGGACCCGGCGGGGCAGGCAGATGCAGATAAAACCTGTCTGCCAACCTCCAATGCCTTTCCTTGGGGGTTCTGGTCTTTCTGGCGACCAGCCTGGTGCTCCCGAGGCGCTGCTCCAGGACTTTAAAGGAGGAGGGGCGTGGGTACCTGCTCCAGGGCCGGGTGGTGGCTGAGATTCTGAAGATCATGGCCTGCCGTCTGTTAGGCTGCCAAGACGGCCACTGCGGTCTGAGAGCACTGAATGACTCCTGCGGGAGGAGATCCTTCACAAGCCGATGGGAGCGATCAAACCCGCTGTTCCACCGGGATATCCGCTCTTCAGAACCACCTGCTCCACGTGGCGCTGTCCGATCTCCACGCAGCCACCGACCAGGTCACGGATCAGCTGAAGATCCTGACCAGGGCGCTGTTCTCCGTGTCTCTGCCGAGCGAGAAGCGGGGTGTGTGATTCTGATGGCCGGAGTGGCTTTCGTACAGCGGCCCTCGGATGCCCAGGAGCTGCACCCGAAGGCGCTCGCGGCTGGCTCGCAGTTCGTGGGCCTCATGGCCATGCTCACGGCCTGCTTTTCCAGTGGCTTCGCTGGGGTGTGCTTCGAGAAAATCTTTAAAAAAAAATCAAGCAGTCGGTGTGGATCAGAAACATTCAACTGGGTTTCTTCGGGAGCGTATTTGGCTCCATGGGCGTGTATGACGGAGAACTGGTATCACAGAACGGGTTTTTTCCAGGGCTGCAACCGACTGACCTGGGCAGTTGTTGCGCTTCACTGGGAGGCCGTGTCATAGCGGCTGTTAGAAAGCATGCAGGTAATATTTTAAGAGGATTTGCAACCTCTTTATCCATAATATTATCGACACTGATATCCTACTTTTGGCTACAAGATTCTGTGCCAACCAGTGTCTTCTTCCTCGGAGCCATCCTTGTAGTAGCAGCTACTTTCCTATACGGTTATGACCCCAAACTTGCAGGCAATCCCACCAAAGCATAGTGAGCGCTGCTCGCAGCCATGCCAGCAGGTTCAGGGCTGGGGGGGGGGGGGGACGTACCCCCAGGACTGCTCAGATCCCAAGAGGGTGTCGCCGCTCTTCATACTGTCCAAATGGTTGGAAAACATGAATATGCAGCTCAAGTATGTGTCTATGTGACAGCATGCCTGTCGCCTCTAGAAATCCAAGCTTGAAAGTATTGCCAGGGGTTTAGAATCACTGCAGGGACTGGAGATCTGAGTTTGGAGGGATCTGGCTGTTTGGACCACCACAGGGATGACCTGTGCACTCGCTGCAAGAGCGCACGCAGCAGGTGTCAGCTGTCATGTCTGCAGACGCGCTACTTCATTCTCTTTGGTGTCTGTCTTACTCCTCCGTGCAGGTCAGCAAGCCAATGGCATAGTCAGAGTTTGACAGTTAGGATTATTGCCTATAAAGCTGTGCAGAAATAGAAGTATAGCCTGAGAAACATTTCCACGGACCCAAGATTTCTATATTTATACAAAAGATTGGTAAACAAAAGATCGCTAAATGTTATTCAACTACATAAAAACTGGTGAAGTACCATTCTGGGTCTGGCTTCTCAGAGAATGAAATGCAGAGTCCACATTCACATTCCACGTAGAGAAACACACACATTTCTCCATCTGCCTGTCAGGTCTCTCAGTGCCTCAAAAGCATCCCCACTCCGTGCGGGTGGCACTGGGCACTTGGGCGCTAGCGGAGCTGTCCTGCCCCTACCTGCTTCTTTTCTGTAAATCACATCAGTCTTCAGTGGTGCTTTAAATTAATTCCTGTGTGTTCCATTAAAGTTTTAATACATAATTTAAAGGGATTAAAAACTCATTTATTAATTTAAAATAATTCTTGTCTAATATCTCCATTTGGAGAGTTTTGAACTATCAAAGCATGAGCTGTACACATTAGAATGTTTTTAATGAGTATTTTACTCATTGACCTGTAAGCTCTACAACTGTTGAGAAAAACCACCACTAAAGTAGGACTGACATCAACAAAGTGAGACTAAAACGATTTTCCTTGGAGACATTCCAGTTTGCTATGGCATCACCTCAAATAAATGGCGCTCTGACTGACACCCAAGGCCGCTCAGTGCTTCCCAGGCGCTCACACCCCTTCCCAGGGGCTCTGAGCACAGCCGGAGGCGAGGCAGGAGGCGCTGGCTCCCCTGAGCCTCTGACAAGGTTTCTTTTCCATGTGCTCAGCACCACAGGCGAAGTGGCAAATTGCATGAGTTATTTACTAGGGCAGTGATGGCGAACCTATGACACGCGTGTCAGAGGTGACACGCGAACTCATTTTTTTGGTTGATTTTTCTTTGTTAAATGGCATTTAAATATATAAAATAAATATCAAAAATATACATCTTTGTTTTACGATGGTTGCAAATATCAAAACATTTCTGTATGTGACACGGCACCAGAGTTAAGTTAGGGTTTTTCAAAATGCTGACACGCCGAGCTCAAAAGGTTCGCCATCACTGCCCTAGGTGGTACAGGGAGAGACTAAGCCAGGGGTGGGCAAACTTTTTGACTCGAGGGCCACAATGGGTTCTTAAACTGGACCAGAGGGCCGGAACAAAAGCATGGATGGAGTGTTTGTGTGAACTAATATAAATTCAAAGTAAACATCATTACATAGAAGGGTACGGTCTTTTTTTTCAATAGTTTTATTCATTTCAAACAGGCCGTGCGGGCCGTAGTTTGCCCACGGCTGGACTAAGCAGAAGAAACAGAGGACATGGTGGGCAAAATACTTACTGAAGTTGGAATGTGGGTTTATTTATTGACGCCAGGATTACCAGGGAGTAGAATTATTTTACTTTATGTTTTTCATCATACTTAATATATTTTTAAAGCTTCCTGTGCTAATAGTATAAAAACTGTAAAAAGTCGCTCTAATGGACTTTGCTAAATGTTATTTACTCCTTCACTACTTCTTCTCTCTCCACTACTTTGTTCATTGTAAAAAATATGCTAATTCGTGGGAGAAAAGTGCCAGTTGCTAGTTCTATTAAAAATTAAGGACATGGTATTTGGGAATGAAAGTCGGAAATGCCACATGAGGATGTTTCCTCGCCGTGATGGGATCAGTCCTGGAAGAGGTGACGTGGTGGTGTAGGCTGTTTCATGGAGGAGCATGTACTATAGATGCAGAATTTAAATGTTTACATCCGTTTATATTGAATGTCACGTTTCATAGAAGGAGGGGTAGTTTGATATGTAAACTAGATTGCAAGACAGACTCTGAAAGGAAACTAACTTTGTGCTCAGTAGACATGGTTAATGCTGACTATTCTTAAGAATCGGCACACTTTTCCTGCTTGCCAAATTATTAGATTTAAAATGCACCCTGTAGTCATTCAACTGAGTTTCTTATAAAAACAGGGTCTCGCATTGCTCATTTTATTTACACTTTCATCGTTACCATCTGTAACCACGTGTGGATGCATGCTGTATGTCAGGGAAGGTTACAGAAGTTAGCTCGCTCTGTGGGAAGTCACTTGAACAATCTGTAGGAGTTGTAGTGTATTTAAAGTCATTATAGGACCAAAGATAAAGCGCCTTCCTCAAAACCTGGTCCTGGGTGCCTTGCTTTACCAAAACACCTGACTTTGTTCCCTGGAGGCTATGACTGTAACTCACAGCTTTGGACACTTAGGCAACAGTAGGATGTTTTAAGAATAACTGTAATCCACTGTGTTGGCTGTTTCAGCATTTGCTCATGAACCCATCACCCAGCAGGATGTTAGGGTGGGAGTACTGCACACACACTGGTGGGCAGCCTGGCGGAACTGCAGGCTGTTAGGGTGGGTGTCCTACACAGGCACGGGGCGGGGGGGATGAGGGGGGGCAGGGGGGTGCAGAACCAACTTAAAGAATCACCCAGTCCTCTGGCATTAATCTCCTCTAACCTGGACAGTCGGATGGAACGGTCATGCTTTCAATTTATTTCTTGTGATTTAAACATTTTTAAATAATTTGGGTTTTAAATTTGTTTATATGTCTATGTATTTTATTTGTTTAGAAAGATTCTTTTGGGCTTGGGAATATAATTTGTATGATTAAATTTTTGTGACATAATTCAAAGAACTACATAAACTGGTCTTTTGTTAAAAAAAGGGGGGGGGACAGGTAATAGCAGAGTAAATGATCAAGAATTTTTCCAAAAAATATATAAGATTAGATCTTATTTAAATGAGGATAAAATAAATCCTCAATCCTATTGCCCATGAAAATAAGGAAATTGGCTGATATCAGATTTGATTCAAAATAAATGTTGAAAAATGAAGTCTTTATGCAACAAGGCTAGAATCAAGATTGAGTCTCTTCCCCTTTCTAGTTAATGGAATACAATAATAAAGAATAATAAACACTTTAATGCTATGACCTAAAGCTTAAATAACTAAGATAGTAATGTGAATTCATTAAAATTAATTTTAGAGCAGTGGTTCTCAACCTGTGGGTCGCGACCCCTTTGGCGGTCGAACGACCCTTTCACAGGGGTCGCCTAAGACCATTGGAAAACACATATATAATTAAATATTGTTTTTGTGATTAATCACTATGCTTTAATTATCTTCAATTTGTAACAATGAAAATACATCCTGCATATCAGATATTTACATTATGATTCATAACAGTAGCAAAATTACAGTTATGAAGTAGCAACGAAAATAATTTTATGGTTGGAGGTCACCACAACATGAGGAACTGTATTAAAGGGTCGTGGCATTAGGAAGGTTGAGAACCACTGTTTTAGAGAATCAGACCTGTGTTGAGCTTATAAGGTCTCTGATGTACTTTAGTTTCCTGTGCTATCCCAGAAAACTTTTTATTTATAAGGTTTTACATTTTATTTATTAGATTGTAGGAAGATGAAACTACTCCAGTGTCTTTGTGGAACTTTATGAAACATGACTTCCTCCATCTCTTCCTAAAGTCTCTAAAGTTCATCCTAAAATGTCTTTGCATTCTGAGCTTATTTCTCTGTATTTGCACCCCTAACTGCAAGATATGTATTTTTGTCCCAGAAATGATTGCTACCCATTTTTTTTTGTTTATTTTCTAAAGATGAAAGTTGTCAGGAAAATTAGTGACAAAGCAGAGGCAGAGTGCAAGGTTTAGCCTCTCTTACTTTGACATTCCTGTGGTCTTTGTGTCTAGGTCAGGGTAAGTTCCTGCCAAAGTATCCTGTTGCTAAGCCTAAAGTTCAGTGTGATCAGTCTGAGTTTGCTGTTGGGACATCTTGGGAATCTGAGTGCCTTCCTGGGTATATAAAAAAGTCGTTCTTTACCACCTGTCTAGAGACCTCCAAGTGGTCAGATGCTCAGCAATACTGTAAACATGAGTATTCTATAATAGAGGCATCTTTGGGTCTATTAGTGTATCTCTGTGAGCTAACCTGTTGTGTTCATGATAAATAACCAGCAAATTATCTTAATGAAGAGGATCCTGGGTTCTGCATGTTTTCTTTTACTCCTTAGGGGCATTGAGGGTTGAGGTTAAGAGAGTCAAGTTTTAATTGTAACATTTTGGTGTACAAGTTACACTTTGGTTGTTTCATTGGCAGTTTTTTCAGAAGCCCTAGTTGCTTATAACATGTCATTTAATAATACGTACATGCGTTATTAAAATAAATTTATCTTTAAAATTCTCTCATCACTGCCTCCTTTCCCCCTGCCAACCTGATCCAGCTAATACCCATTCACCTTCAAGTCACAGAAATCTTATCTCACACTGGCTTAGACCAAAATTTGATTACATCACATGACAGAAAAGATCACAGGTGCTGCTGCTTCAGTCAAAACAGGAAAACATTCAAATCACATCCTCAGGAATCTATCTCCCCCCCCCCCCCCAACCTCCTTCCACCCCACGGTTCTGCTTTTCCATGCTGGCCTCCTTCTGTGGTCAACACTCCCTAATCACTGATGGAGCAATGTACTGGAATAAACAGGGGCGGGGAGAACAGTGTAGTCTGTGAAAAGTGGTCTTATATGATACTAGATCACGTGTGCCTTATATGATACTAGAGGCCCAGTACACGAAATTTGTGCAGGGGGGGGAGGTATGTGTGACCCTCAGCCCAGCCTGCAGCCTCTCCAATCTGGGACCCTTCGAGGGATGTCCCAATGCCCTTTTAGGCCCGATCCCTGATTTGGACATCCCTCTCATAATCCAGGACTACTGGCTCCCAACCGCTTGCCTGCCTGCCTGCCTGCCTGATTGCCCCTAATTGCTTCTGCCTGCCAGCCTGATCACCCCCTAACCACTCTCCTGCCAGCCTGATCAATGCCTAACTGCTCCCCTGCCAGCTCGATTGCCCCTAATTGCTCTCCCCTGCAGGCCTGGCCACCCCCAACTGCCCTCCCCTGCAGGCCCAGTCACCCCTAACTGCCGTCCCCTGCAGGCCTGGTCCCTCCCAACTGCCCTTCCCTACTGACCTGATCACCCACAACTGCCCTCCCCTGCTGGCCATCTTGTGGCCACATGGAGGCGGTCATCTTGTGTGTTGGAGTGATGGTCAATTTGCATATTACCTCTTTATTATATAGGATTTTTCTGGATTCAATGAACTCCTGAATACAGACATAGTCAAGGTTTTAGAGTTTGTGATTTAATATTTATGCATTCTAGATGCCACCACCTTGTTTTATTTTTTTGGCCAAGTCTTAAACCACAAACTTAATTCCCTCATCCTCAAGAATTTCTCTCACATTTGTCCAACTATCTATCAGCTTCCCCCAGCGCATCACCACCCTCTTCTCTCTGGCTACTCTCTAAATCCAGCTGTTGATTTTCTCTGTTCCAGCATTTAATCCATTGAGAAAACAAAACCCTGCTCACTGACTACCAATAATTACTCTCCCATCTCCTCTCAGACTATATACGCTGTTTGACATCTTTTATTAAATTGTGGTAAAAAGTATGTAACATAGAATTTTTCATCAGAACCCC
Source organism: Myotis daubentonii (assembly GCF_963259705.1). Taxonomy (NCBI): domain Eukaryota; kingdom Metazoa; phylum Chordata; class Mammalia; order Chiroptera; family Vespertilionidae; genus Myotis; species Myotis daubentonii. The sequence continues at coordinate 11,227,695 of NC_081857.1, forward strand.
CTTTTTTTAAGTGTACAGTTCAGAAGTGTTAAGTATGTTTACATTGTTGTACAATAGATCTCTAGAACTTTTCTGTGTTATAAAAATTAAATGCTATTTCCTTTAAACAAAAACTCTACATTCCCCCTTTTCTCCAGTCCCTGGCAACCACCATTTACTGTTTGTTTCTGTGAATTTCATTAATTTAGGTACTTCATATAGGTAGAATCGTACAGTATTTTCCTTTTGTGACACATGTATTTCACTTAGCATGTTGTCCTCAAGGTTCATCCCCATTGCAACATGTGCCAGAATGTACTTTCTTTTTCAGGCTAGATAGATCATTGCATGTACAGTAGGTCCTCAGGTTAAGTCGGAGATCCGTTCCTACTGCGCGACGTAACGCGATTTTCGCCGTAAGTCGGAAACCACCTTCATAAGCACCTACGTCACTCACATGAAGCACATACACAGCAGTAATGAAGTGAAACAGTAAAAAAAATCTAAAAGAAAGATAATTCCTGACCTTTACTTGTGGTAAATAAATAATAAAAAACAAAAAGCACATATGTACATACGTCAAAATGGCGGAACTTTTTTTTTTATATAAATACTGTAAATCGGAGATGGTGACGTAACCACAAAACGACGTATGTCAAATCAGACGTAACCCGAGGACTGCCTGTATATACATTTTGTTTATCCATTTATTTCTCAACGACCATTTGGCTTGTCACCTCATGGCTGTTGGAAATAACACTACTTAGAACACAGGTGTGCAGCAAATATCTCCTGAAGACATTGCTTTCAATTCGGTTGGATATATACCCAGAAGTGAGATGTTCAACATATATTATTCATTCACAGTGCCATTTTCATTTCTCCACATTATCTGTTCATGCACTTCAGATCATCTACTCTCTTCTACCATCATCTCTATTATCCATCTTTCACTTAGCAAATGAAAATATCACAGGGTATCTCTCTCAATTTCCTCTCCCTACATCTCTAAGCTTATCTATATCCATTCATCAATTTCACTGACCACTTTTCACAGACTACACTGTTCTCTCTCTGTTTATTCCAGGACATGGCTCCATCAGTTATACCCTCTCTCATCACTGGCTACTTTCCCTCTGCCAACCTGATCCAGCTACTACCCATTCATCTTCAAGTCACAGAAATCTTATCTCACACTGGCTTAGACCAAAATTCCACTACATCACATGACAGAAAAGATCACGGGTGCTGCTGGCTTCAGTCAAAACAGGAAAACATTCAAATCATATCCTCAAGAATCTATTCCTTCCTCCACCCCCATCCCCTCACCTCCTCCCACCCTCCGGTTCTGCTTTTCCATGCTGGCCTCATTCTGTGGTCTACACTCCCTAAAAACTGGAAAAGTATTTGCTGACAAGGCCAAACACACACCTTGTCGGCTTAGCAGTCCAGCACAAAGAGCTTCTCTCTAATAACTCCTTCAAAAGTCCCTTCATTAGCTCTAATTTGTCAAAAAATGGCACGTATCTCCAACTGAACCACTTACTAGGGCCAGGGCTGTGAACTAGCAGATGGCAAGGCCTGAGCTCACTGCCCACAGTTGGATCTGGGGTAGAATTGATATACCCTTCTCTTTACCACTGCTTTATCTAAGAAAATAGTTAACCATAGCTCCCTCAATCATTTCACTCATACACTCAACAAATAATTATGTACATCCTTCGGTGTGCTAAGCAATGTTTTAGGTCATGGGATTTAGCAGTGGCAAAATGACAGTGCCCGTGTAGCCTTTATGTTACTGAGGAGAGAGACAATAAGCAGATCTATATATATAAAAAGATATAAGTACAATATTTTAGATTATCTAAATCAGTGAGAGAGGAAAGAAAGTTCAGTGGATAGGCCATTGTTAATAGTGGCCAATGAAGGCTTCATTAAAGAGTCACACTTGAGCAAAAGATGAGGGAGGTAACCATGCAGACAGATATCTGGTCAAAAAGTATTCCCAGCAAAAGGACCATTAGAAGGAAAACAAAGAACTATGCCTGCTGTTTTAGAGAAATGACATATTTGCATGCGTAAGGTAAACTGTATTAGAAAGGGGGAAACAGTGATACTGAAGAGAGAGGAACATTCCTGGAGTGATGTTTTTGAAAAAGTGAGAGCAGATGATCTCTACTGCTATGGAGGTGAGCCTTAGATAATGGTGTGAACAGTGTAACCATACTAATGGGAGATAAGGAAGCTAAATAGGCCGGATACAGGCCTTGGGGTGAAGTGATGAGAGAAGTTTGTGGAAATTCTCTTCGATTGCTTCTATTTTTCTCTGAAGAAAAGCAGCAAAGGTATAAACAGAGATTGAGAATGATGTAGGAGATGTCTGCATTCAATGTCAATATAAAAAATATGAAATAGCCACTTAGGGGAATGATGGAGTAAATGGACTAGGCAAGTACATTAGGAATACTAGCAGCATCACAGTGGTCCATTTGAAAGGAGCCATCTTTAAAGTAAGATTAGGCATCATGGATACAGGTTTTTCTCTAGCCACATTCAGTGCCTTGGGTACAGGAGAAAAATGCAGAATTGACTCTATCCAGGATTATTGTTTGTCTAAAGCATGTAATAAAGTGGGAAATAAACAAGGAAGCTGAGGATGTATGCAAGATAGTGATTACAACGATGGACCATGGAATTTAACCTGGTAAGGTGGAAAGTGAGGACACTAAGGGGGTTTGAGACTGAAAGACGGTGGTGAGATCAATGGGTTGTGGGTACTGAGAAATACAAAGATGGTTGGGTCCAGGCAAACGAGAAGGACAGATTTGGTGGTTGGACAGTGAAATGGTTGAAATTCTGGAGGTAATATAGCTTAATGAGAATAAAATCGAAGGTACTTCCATGGGCATAAGTGGCAGAGTAGAGTAAAAGATAAGATCATTGGCAGAGAAGATGAAGGCCCTGAAAGGGCAGGTGTTTGAAAATAGCATCGCTGGGAATATCAAATCACTGAGGGCTATTAATGCAGGGAGAATGGAGAAGGTTGCTGTGAGCTAGAAGTTAAACTTTCAAGCAATGAGGAGAGAAAGCAGATGTTAGAGATTAATGCACAGGAAGTGGTAATGACTGGTGTATTCTGATAGCATGTGCTGTATGACTGGGGAATTGAGTCATCTATTCCCTTTCATCAGCCTACTCCGATATGGCTTCTTCGTCCTTTTCTCTGTCGAGAATAGCTTGAAAGGATGATAAGAGGTCCTTGAGAGAATGGTAATAGATGTATTACAAAGGAGATATAATATGTGATATGATCAATATAGGTATTTCTTGCAGTAGAGTCTTAAAAGAGAAAGTAATGGAAAATATAAAACATTCTTCGCATTTAGGACACTGTCCTTTCTCAACGAGTGAAGGTAGGTGCTGAGACTTGAATAGACAGGAACCAATAAAGACAGTATTCTGGAAACTTTATGTGAGCTAAGGCTATGCATGCTGAGTTAGATAGGTTTGCTGGACTTTGGGTCTCTGTTTGTGAAACTGCACTGAGTATAGTTTTCCACCTTGAGTATCTTTGCTCCACTTTGAGTCACAGCTTTGCATGGGGGAGAAAAGACCTCACACATTTACTGAAATATCTGCTACAATATCTTTTCAAGCCTCATACAGCTTGACAGTATTTAATATTTGGAATTTCTCCACTCTCCATACAACCTATTCCAACTCTTGCTTTAGAAATGACTGACTCTTGTTCCTAATAATTTTGAAATCTGGGGTCCTTGTCTCAGAGACTAAAGACCTCAAAGGTTCATGGCTAGAACTGACTCTATATAACTGGTTTGCTTTGTAATCTCATGTAGTTTATTTTATGCATCCTATATAATAAAAGGCTAACAGCAAATCTACTGACTGGTGGAATGACCGGTATTATGACACACACTAACCATCAGGGGGCAGGTGCTCAATGCAGGAGCTGCATCCTGGTGGTCAGTGTGCTCCCACAGGGGGAGTGCCACTCAGCCAGAAGTTGGGCTCACAGCTGGCGAGCTCAGCTGCGGTCCCGGGAGCCTCTCCCACCTCCGCGGCAGATCTAAGGGCCCCTCAGCAGATCTAAGGGCCCCTCGTGCAATGTCCACCTGCCAGCTTAGGCCCGTTCCGTGCTAAGCGGGCAGGCAGACATCCCCAGAGGGGTCCCAGACTGTGAGAGGGCACAGGCTGGGCTGAGAGACCCCACCTCCCAAGTGTACGAATGTTGTGCACTGGGCCTCTAGTTTAAAAATAATTCTGAGAAAGGATCCATAGGTTTCACCAAACCGGCAAAGAGATCTATGATTTACACAAAAATGTTAATTGTTTTCTTTTTAAAAGGCCTCTTCTTGGGCCTTTCTGAAAACCCAGCTTCATAATCAGCACACTGCCTATATTCCTAAGCTTTTTCTAGAACATTCCCACTTCCCTGGGACCTCAATATACTCCATTTGTCCCATACCCAAGGCTTTCTCAGTTAAAAAAATAATAATAACAACAATGCTTTTCCTTGATCCAGCAACCCTCTCTCCCCTCTATATTAGTTTCCTGTCACTGTTGTAACCTGTACCTTGTAGGTTAAAATGACACAGATGTATCCTTTTACAGTTCTGTTCAGAAGTCCAAAAAGAGTCTGACAGGGCTAAAACCACGGTGTTGCCAGGACGGGTGCCTTCTGCAGGCAGGGAATTCCTGACTGGCCTTTATCAGCTTCTAGAGTTGGCTGTCATTCCTGGATTTTGGCAGCATCCAATCTCTGCTTCAGTCATCACCCTCTCCCAGCAGACCTACTGCCTCCCTCTAACAAGGACCCTGTAATTACATTACCCAGTCAAATAACCCAGGGGAATCTCCCATCTCAAGTTCCTCAATGTGATCACATCTAAAACCTCTCGTTACATAAGAAAACATATTCACAGGAATTAGGAATTAGGATATGGACATCTTTGTGGAGCTATTATTCAGCCGACCACACACACCCATTTCATCCTTGACCTCTTAGCCCCATGCTCCAAAATATGTCCCACCCCGTGTTTTTTAATTCCAATGAATGGTAAAACCATTCATTTAGAAACCTGTGGCGAATTACTGATTTTATTTTTCTCACCACTAACCTTAAGAAGGGAAGTAACCAAACTCCGATGCAAAAATTTGGTTCATTCCACATCCGATATCATCTAATTGTCCACTTTATCTAGTCAAGGCCGCCACCAAAACTCCCCTCGGTGATGGCAACGCCTCCAACCACTATTGCCTTTTCCAATCCAGTCTCCCTATTACAGACGGAATTATATTTTAAAATTTCAAATCTGATTTAGTAACTCTTTTTTAAAAAATCGTTCAGTGGCTCTATTCAGCATAGAGAAATGCGTTCTTCACCGTCCCTGTACCCTGCACATGTTGCTGTAACTGTCAACACAGACAGCAGGCATTTAGGGAGCCGACCTACCCACGCACGTTTTTGCAAAGGACAAAAGTCAGGCAGGAGCATAAGGGAGTGGAGCCTGGAGAAACCACCGCTTGGTCCTGCCCACCCAGGCAGGCAGAGCACACAGAGGCGCTGAAGTTCCGCTAGAGTGATCCCATTTAATAGACCTGCAGGTGGAGTTTGGACAAACTCGCTAGAAACAATGCAAATTGGGAGCAGGCATGGCCTCCCCCGCCCATTAAGGGGAAGCTGTGGTCAAAAGCTTTTTGTTCCGGAACCGCAACTGCGCTCCCCAGATCCTGGGCGCACCGCCTGGACTGTGGTCTCCATCCTCTGAGCTGCGCTTTCTAGTGGCTTGGATTTTCTTCTCGCGAACATCGGGCTTCCAGAGGTGCCCGGGGAAGATGGGAGCCGGATCTCCGAGGAGCCCTGAGCCTCCGTGGCCGCCAGCGCCCTCTCCCTCCGGCTCCAGAGGAGCCCTCCTGGCAGTGCTGATGCTGCTCGCGCTGCCGGCTGCCTGGGGTGAGATGCGGGCGGGCGGGCACGGGGAGCGCCTCCAGCAGGGACGCAGCCTCCGGATCCCCGCATCCTGGGGGTTCGTTTCCAGTGGGCTCAGCTGCGAGAGGGCGAGTGCACTGGGGTCTCTGCGACCCCCTCTGTGTCCTCAGACCCTCCTGGCTTCTGGGTAGAGCTGGGTTCCCCTCTGCAGGGTCTTAAGCGTCCCCAGCGCAGGGAGAGCGCAGATGCGCAGGTGGCGCAGCATGAAGTCCTTGCCTTCCCTGCTGACCAGGACTGGCTGTGTGAGGACGGGGCGCTGGTCCGAGTGCCAGAAAGAGGTCTGGGCATTCCACCAGCCTGGGTTCTAATCCTGGAAACTTCTTAACTGTGGGGAAAGTGACGAGCCCTGCCTGCGTCCCTTTCCTCTTCTGTGAAATGGCAATGCCCTTAGCCTTACCTCACGGGGCTGCCATCTAAATGGCATAAAGCATGCCAAGGGTCGAACCCAGAGCCTGTCACTTCATTTCTGTTCCCCAGTCATTAGCTCTGAGCTTTGTCCATGGGGGTGTTTGGACCAGCAGCGCTGGGAGGTGCGGTTTTCCCCGGAAATCTGCCCTGTATCCGGCCAATATTCAGCCCATGCCCTCCCCAAACCAGCACCTCCATCATCAACACGCACTCATTGAGCAGCTACTTGAGGGCATACCCTTGGCAGGGCACTTGGGGTTAGGAGAACTGGTGACACCCCAGAACCCTCAGCGCAGCTGGCCTCCGGGAGAAGGCACCCTGGAAAAGTGGACCCGTTTTAGCCATGAGTTTAGAACTAAATAAAACCATTATAACCATTATGGAAATTTTGAGGTCATGCCTTCCCTTCCTTCCTTCCTTCCTTCCTTCCTTCCTTCCTTCCTTCTGACTTTAGATAAACAACTTCAGTGAGGGCCCTTCTCTTCTTATTTTTGGCTTTCCCAAAAGACCTTTGAGTCCCGGGGGGACCCTGGCCACATCTCATTTGGACTGACATTCTGCTTCTGTTTGTTTGCCCAGCCTCCTCTTGACAACTGAGCTGGGCTCTTCCCTGTCACTAGACACTTCACATTCGTTATTGGATGGCGCCCTCTCTCATGGGAAAAGAAAAAACAGGTTTTCAGAAAAGTTGGTGTTAATGTTTCATCTCCTTAGACATCAGAAAGTAACCTGTTAGGGGAGGAAATGTAATAGAACCTGAAGTTTTATTTTCAGAAGAGAAGCGCCGCCAGTGAGGTAAGCCAGCTGTTGTCAGTGCTTGGAAATTGCTATGGACCTTGTGAGCATCTGGCTCCCTTCTTATTAGAATATTGTGACAGTTTCCCCCTGTTAACAATCTCAGACACCATTAACTGCCCCCCAACTTATTTTACTAGGGTCACCATACTAGCCTCCGATTGTGAAAAAGCCTAAACCAGTGATGGTGAACCTATGACACACGTGTCAGTGGTGACACGCAAACTCATTTTTTTGGTTGATTTTTCTTTGTTAAATGGCATTTAAATATATAAAATAAATATCAAAAATATAACTCTTTGTTTTACTATGGTTGCAAACATCAAAAAATTTCTCTATGTGACACGGCACCAGAGTTAAGTTAGTCAAAATGCTGACACGCCGAGCTCAAAAGGTTCGCCATCACTGGCCAAAACTTAGCTAACTAGTGATTTACTTGCCAAAATAATTTAAATAAAGAAAGTGTTGATGGAATGCTGACAATGTCACAGCACTTTAGAGTTGGAAAGAAGTCCTAGAGAGCCATGCCTCCCAGGCGGATGCATATAGACCCAGAGTAGTGAGGTTTTATGAAATCTCTGTCATTGGGTGACCCTGGTTCTGGTTTGTCCAGTGTCTTGCTACATACCAAATGGGGGTCTGGGATCCAGCAAGTCAGTTAACATCCCTAACTTCCAGTGTCCATGAGTAGAAAATGAGCATATTTGACATCCTGTTATCTGAGAGGGCTATTGCAAAAATTGCATGAGGTAGTGTCTGTGATAGTGTTTTGGAACCTGAAAATCCCCATGCACATCTAAGGGACCCTGACTAGGAAGTCACTCAAGACAACCTCAAAGCCACAGGAGGTCTGAAATGGAGACATCTCAGCGTCAATGAGTGGAAGGAGCACAGCTTAAGCAGCACTTAGGGAGGGAATCCAAAAAACAGTTGTACAGGATGATTCACGGGGATATTGGGTTTATATACCTAGGAGCACACTAAGGAAGCATGACAGTGTTCAATAAAGCGGTCTCTGTTGCCCTCTCCTGGGCCTCAGGTCAGCTCTCACTCTTGGCCCCTGCTGTGTAGTGATGCAAGGTAGGAAGGAGGGGCATTCCTGTTCGCTTTCTGTGTTTTGTGACATATTTCAGTTTACATGTATATGCTCAGATGAGAAGGTGTGTATGGTGTCCGCTGCCTAGTTTTACCTAATGTAACCTTCACCATTGGACAAGTAACTTCAGAATTGACTTGCATAGAAACACTGAGTGGAATAATTCTAATAAGGTCAACTCAAGGAAGTAAGAAAACAGCATACCTGACAACCACCCCCCACACACAGACACACAAACTCATATACAAGCTCTGTCAATCTAATCACAATGGACCAAAGGTTGATAAAAGCAAAAATGTAGAAAGTATCAAGAAACTAGGTGATAGATAGCTTTACTAACAGAGAAACTCTGTTACCGTATATTTGTCTGTTTAAATGTTAGTGATCATATTATCTTATGGTTAGTAAAGCATTTATAATATTTATTTCATCTCTATCCTATTTCTTTAAATTTCTATTTATATGTAATATACAGTATAAGTATCTAGAAGATTTCAGCAAATATGATTAATTGTTAAATGGGCCTGACATACACAAAACACTATACCCACTACCACAGATACACCTTTTTTAAAAAAATACATCTGATACAGTTACATCAGTTGACTATATGCTGAGACATACAAGTGTCAATCAATTTCAAAACTTGATAATAAATCTACTGCTAAAAATTTCCTCAAATGTTTATAAATTATGCAAAACATTGCTACATAAGCCATGGGTCAATGAAGAAATCACAATAGCCATTACCAAATATTTTGAATTGAAAATACGCATTTGTACACTGGAAACCTATATAATTTTTTTAACCAAAGACACCCCAATAAATTTAATAAAATTAAGAAACCCAAAACCTGAAAATATGGCACATCAAAACTGTGAATACAGCTAAGTTTGTGCTCAGAATAAAATAATAATATAAATGCTTATTTCAGAAATTATGTAAAGCTGAAAATAAAAAAATCTAAGTTACCATCTTAAAAAATTATTTTTAAACTCATCAAATAGGCTCAATAAAATTTTTTAAAAGGTAAAATAAAAATAAGTACAAATCAATAAATCCAAAAGTTGATTACTTACAACCTAATAAAATTGAAAAATCTACCCTCCATTTTTTAAATTAAGTAATAAGGTGTGCGGAAAGAAATAGAAGCTTAATCAAAACAAAACAGAACCTATTTCTAATGTAAAATACTTTTCCAATAGCTATTTCTTCTTTATAACATACTAGAGGCCTGGTGCATGAAATTCGTGCACACAGTGGTGGTCCCTAAACCTGCATCCTCTCGCAGTCTAGGAGCCCTGGGGGGATGTCTGACTGATGGCTCAGAATAGCCGTGGGCAAACTACAGCCCTTGGGCAAACTACGGCCCGCAGGCCGAATCCGGCCCGTTTGAAATGAATAAAACTTTTGAAAAAAAGGACCGTACCCTTTTATGTAATGATGTTTACTTTGAATTTATATTAGTTCACACAAACACTCCATCCATGCTTTTGTTCCGGCCCTCCGGTCCAGTTTAAGAACCCATTGTGGCCCTCGAGTCAAAAAGTTTGCCCACCCCTGGCTTAGACCCTATCCTGGGGGCTGGCAGTCAGACATTCCTCTCGCAGTCTGGGCCTAAGCCAGCAGTCAGACATCCTTAGCACTGTTTCAGAGGCGGGAGAGGCTCCTGCGACTACTGCTGCACTCACCAGCCATGAGCTTAACTCATGGCTTCTGGCTGAGCGGCACTCTTTCTGTGGGAGTGCACTGACCACCAGGGGGCAGCTCCTGCATTGAGCGTCTGCCCACTGGTGGTCAGTGCGCATCATAGTGACTGGTTGTTCTGTTGTTTGGTCGATTTGCATATTAGCCTTTTATTACATAAAATTGTTTAAGTCTACATGGTATTTTTATTAGTTTAACTTAAAGCTTTAGATCTTAAGAAGTAAATGAGTCTAATATTTAATTCAAGATATTCATTATAAAATACTAGTGGCCTGGTGCACAAAATTCATGTATGGAGGGGGGTTCCCTCAGCCCAACCTTCACCCTTTCCAATGAGGGACCCTTTGGGGGATGTCTGACTGCCGATCCCTGTGGGATCCGGCCTAAACCAGCAGTCAGACATCCCTCTCACAATATGGGACTGCTAGCTCCTAACTGCTCTTTCTGCCTGCCTGATTGCCCCTAAGTGCCTCTGCCTGCCTGCCAGATTGCCCCTAACCCCTCTGCCTGCCTGCCTGATTGCCCCTAACTGCCTCTGCCTGCCTGCCTAATCACCCCTAACTGCCCTCCCCAGCCAGCCTGATCTCACCCCCAACTGCCCTCCCCTGCCAGTCAATTTGGTTCTGATTAGTCAGTTTCTATGCCAGTCAGCATCAAAAGCTCTGCCTCCTAGGCAGCCATTGGCTCCTCACAGTTCACCCAGATTTGGTTCTGATTGGTTGGTTTCTATGCCAGTCAGCATCAAAAGCTCTGCCTCCTAGGCTGCCATTGTCTCCTCACAGTTCACCCAAATTTGGTTCTGATTGGTGGTTTCTATGCCAGTCAGTGACAAAAGCTCTGCCTCCTAGGCAGTCATTGGTTCCTCACAGTTCACCCAGATTTGGTTCTGATTGGTCAGTTTCTATGCCAGTCAGCATCTCCGGGCCTATCTCTGGGCCTGATCAGAGAGGTGGGGCTCATGAGCAGCCCCCGAGGAGGCCCAGAGAGATACAGAGGCATGGCTGCTGGTGAAGCCCGGAGAGAAAGAGAGCCAACAGCTGATCAACAGTTGCCACAGAGGCTGTGGATCAGACCCTGCCTCTCTCTCCAAGCCTTTCTCTGGGCCTGATCCACAGCCCCCTCAGCAGTCAGTGCTGGGTCGCTATGCCCTAACAGGTGGCAGTCAGTGCTGGATCACCACAGCAACCCAGCACCCAAACATCAGGACTGACTCCTGGTGTTTGTTAGAGCCTTTGGTTGTTACGGACCCCTGGGTTTTTATATATTAGGATAGGCCCTCATAAAGTTTAGTTGTTGAGCTTGGTCTGCAAAACATGTGCTTAATTTTTCTGTGCTGATGTATTGACTTGGCAACATCTTTTAATAGTTGTGACCACTACTGAAGGCCAGAGAAGAAGCTGTTGTGCTGCTAGGTCTGGGTGGTCAACTGGGAATGAAGATAGATGGTGAAATGCATGCATGCTGTTTATTATGAAAGAGGATGGGGTAAAGGAAGCCAGAGCCCAGGCACTTTCTGATGGATAAAATGTGAAGCTATGAATTAGTTTTCCTTCAGTGAAAGAGCAGGTAGATTAGATATATAGATATAGATAAAATAGATACAGATTTGATATAAATATATATTGATATAGATATATCTTAATTGCCTTCAAAATAGCAGGCATTTTTAAAATGGATAGATGCTGTTTTAAAAAGCTCTTTTCTAAATTTGCTGCTAAGGGAAGCAATCCTTTTACCAGCATTAAAGTGTTCATTTTCTTCTTCGATCACATCTATGAAGCATATTGGAGAAAAACAGGAGGTGGAATACAAGTTCCCTCATTGACCCTAATGTCCCTGTGATCTTGGTCTTCAGGTCAATGCCAAGCCCCGCCATATCTTCCATCTGCCATGCCCACAACACTGACTGATGAGGCTGAGTTTCCCATTGGAACATCTTTACAGTATAAATGCCGCCCTGGTTACCAGAGGAGAGTTTTCTCTATCATCTGCCTAAAAAACTCAGTCTGGTCAAGCCCTGCAACCTGTACCCGTAAGTAACTCTGGACTGAGAACTCCTCTGTCTCAGTGAAACATCCCTAAGAACTGGTGCAATTGTTCAGATTTGGGAATGAAAACATCTATGACTTGTAAGTCTGCCTCATTAGGACCTGAGGACCGAGAGGTCATATCTTCCGACTGCTTTGAGTTCCTGGCACCTTCATTAAAAGTTCATTTCATAAGAAACTGTCATTAGAGCATGATTGAGGGAAAATCTCCACTCACTAGTCATCTGCCATTTTCATAACTGAAACTGATGAATGACTCAGGAAAGGAAAAAAAAGTGCAAGAACAAAAGCCCAGACTCAGACCTTTACTCTGGTTGAATCACAGAGTAAACACTTTGGTAACAAGTAAAGTTTACATTTTCCTGGGAGGCATGAGGTGAGGATTAGATAGAACTGGAGGGGAGGTCTTTTTGAAAGTGGTGCTTAGTAGGTGGCTGATTTTGAGACAGTGTTGTGAAATTCCCCAATGTGGCAAAACCTGTAGGACTACAAATGTTCTTCAGTAAGCTGCAGCCAGGTTGGGTCTTTACTAAGAGAAGTTCAAGGGATTCTACACCCAGTCCCCAAATTCTGCTTCTTTCCCATAGGTAAATCATGTGGAACTCCTTCCGAGCCCATAAATGGCAAAATGGAAATAACTGGAGAAGCCAAGTTTGGATCAAGAATTAATTATTCTTGTAATGAAGGGTGAGTTTGCAGTAGCATTTGTGGGGCGGGGTTGGGGGAGGGTGATGGTTTAAAAATTGTAACATCAATTTATAAAAAATAGTATTAGAGAGAAGAGTCAAACTACCTACCCGTTAAAACAAACCAATAGGATTTCTAAGTGGAGGTGGTCGCTTCAATCCAGGCATTTAAATACCCTTGAAATGATTAAGCATATATTTCAAAAATAGAAAAAAAAATCTAGAAAATGTGTGTGTGTGTGTTGGGGGTGGGGGTGGGGGGCGGGTGCCTGTTGTACACCAAATTAATGCACATAAAACCAGGTGAAGCATTCATTGGATGGGGAGGACCAGCTCTCTAAAGAAGCAAATAGAATAAACACTAGTTGACCCACAAATATATTCTCTCCTCAAAGCACCAAGAGCTGGGGATGGTGGATTCAAGGGGAAGTGGGAGTGATTTGTTTGGGAGGATGGAGCAGATGTGAGGAATGGGCAGATCTGAATTGTGATAGCTCCTCTCCAGAAGTGCTCACAGTGCAAGCATCATGCTGGGGACATCTTCTTGGAGTATCTTTGGGGGAGGCACCCATTTAGGAAAGAAGTAGGGGGACTGCTTCAACTTATACTTCACTTTTGCTTTGTTTTTTTTGCTTACTAGAGGCCTAGTGCATGGATTTGTCCAGTGCATGGATTCATGCACTGGTGAGGGTCCCTCGGCCTGGCCTGCTTCCTCTCCCAATCCATGGCCCCTCGGGAGAAGTCAGAGACCCAGTTTCAGCCCGATCCCTGCAGGCCAGGTCAAGGGACCCCACCAGTGCACGAATCTGTGCACCAGGCCTCTAGTATACATATAAGATTTTTGGTTAATCTCTTCCCACCCTCCCCCCTTCCCCTTTCCTCTGAGATTCATCAGTCTGTTCCATGTTTCCATCCCTGTGCATTGAGTGCCTGCCCCCTGGTAGTCAGTGTGCATCATAGCTACTGGTTGAACAGTCGACCCGTCGCTTAGGTTTATATATAGATAGATGGCATTGTTCTAACTATACCAAATAACACTTGATAATTATTTGGTATTATTTGTCTCAATTTGTAATAGTATCAAGTTTCACCCTAGCTATACCAACTCTCGTGAATGGCTCACCTCAGCATTCCATCACTATACAAAGCCTCTGTTGAAGTAAAAATAAATGTCACTAAATTTTCCAAATTTTATGGCACCATTTAAACAGTTTGGGGCATACTAATTGAGAATTTCTGCCTTTAATTTTTAAAATATGAGATTAGTGTTCAACTCAGTTTGTTCTGCTTGGATTTCCTTTGGTTCTAATTTGATGAATCTTATTTACCTTAGATTTACATAAAAATGTATCTGAAGTTGATAAAGAAGAGAGATTCCATCCAGTTTAGAAAGTATAAAGGAGAAATTTTAAAGCCCTAATACGGACATAAGATTTGAGAAATTGACAGTTTTACAAAAGGAAATTGTTCTGAATTCTTCAAGATGGTGGTCTCTTGTAAGTAACAATCTAAGCAGGGACATTAGAATGTAACATTCATTATTCTTTGCCTCTAGATACCAACTCATTGGTGAAGCGTCTAATTATTGCGCCATCGTAGGCAATACTGTCGCCTGGGAAAATCAAGTACCTGTTTGTCAGAGTGAGTTGAAACCTTTTCTATTACCTTTACCAGTAGAGTCTAAGTTTCCACCTGAATTTATAAAAATTTGAATTGAATTCCTTTAGTGCATTCTGTCCTTAGATAGTTGAAGACAGCGCTACTGTCCTCAAAGTACTTGTGGGTTTCCTGGCAACTGTTTAAGTTCTTCCTGATCTCGGGATGTGTCTTTTGTAAATCTGAGGACTTAAATGCATAAACGCCTCTAAAATGTATTTCTACTTCAATTAATTTGGAATTATGTTGGTTCTACCATCCCCAGTATAATAACCATTCTGCTTGGCAAATAAATACAGAACGATAAAGTGATGCTCTCCTAGGTTCATGAAGCTGTGGAAGAATCAACACCCTCATGTACGAGGGTTCAACAAACCCTCTTGAAAGGCACCCTGTACTATACGCCTCAAAAGTGGGTACATACAAGACCTACTTCTTAGAATTCACACTTACGAAATAAGCACAGCTTTCTGCAAGGAGTTCACTGTAAACGCATCATTGCTGCATTCTTTATAATAGTGAAATGGTTCCGGTCACCTAAATGTACTACTTGTTTCAAAATATGGTTTAGAAAGAATCTGCCAGAAGGACAGTAAAGTGATAAAAATGACTACATAGGATTCCCTAAGGAACATACATTAGCCATGCAGCATTAGAAGAAATATATCTGTACACTGGAACTTTATTCAGCCATAAAAGAAAAACATCTTGGAGAAGCACTTAGTGACATATAAAGATGTTTATTATATCTATTTGATGTGAAAAAAAAATCAGATGACAAAACAGTTTGTATGGCAATAGCTCATTTTATTAAAAGATCACATATCTATGCCTATTTCTATATTTTCATTTCCATCGCTAATTCTGTAACCATGTTTATATTCAGACCCTGGTAACTAGTTTTAAGCCTCTTTGGTGAAGGCTGTGGGACAGGGGGCGGGGTCCTTTACCTTTTGGCTGTGTAGCAGGCTGCTTCTTCAAGAAGATTCAAACTCCCCTTTCTTCAAGCTCCTCTGTGTCTGTAAACTGGTTCTCAAGTCTGGGAATTGGCTGACGAAGAACCACACTCTGTTTTATAGTGTTTCAAGTTAGACTTCTGGTCACCAGACCTAGATCTTTTCTGCTTATACAAACCTTAGTTCACTCTTCTTCTACTTCATCTCTTGAGACTCCATGATCAATTAACTGATGACAAAGGTCTCTGCAGATAAATCATTGTGATTTGTTTCAATTGCCTCTGGCAGTTAAGGGCTGCCACTCGGCCTCTGCCATTCTGAGGTCCTGTCATCCCCCTTGATTTCAGGGAAACTGGTTCAATAGCAACCATCCCCACTGTCATTCCTGGCCTACTTAGAGGGCCTACATCACAGTTCTTCAAAGATGCTGAACTCCTACATGAATTTATTTCTCAAAGCCTTGGGTGAAAGAGGGATCCATCCCCCAACGCCCCACTGATGGACTTAGTTAAGGAGCCTATTCATGGGTCTTACAAAATGAATGCCCTCCAGCATTCTCAGAGCCCCGGGCCATTGTGATGCCAGGTGGGTTCATGCAGGAAGGAATTCAAAACCTGACCCAGAGAGAAGAGGTTAAAGCAGAGAAGTGGGTTTTATTGAGCAGACAGGACACACAGGAAAAGCCACTCCACAGACAGAGGGGTGGACGCCCCTCAGGAGAGAAGGAAGAGAGGCCCCGGCCATCTCTGCACGTTGAGCCTATACCTGTTTGTCGTTTCTATGGGAAATTTCTGGGATGGGGAAACAGAGTGAGGGAAAAGTCAGGATGAACTTTCACCTTTACAAGGTATATTTTGTGGTCTGTTTCCCTTTTATGGTATGCTAGTAGGTAAGTGATAAGGTGTGGCTGAGTAGCTAGTCATCAGTCATCAGTCTTTGCAGGAATGTCCTTGGTTCCGGGGGTCCCTCATGGTCTGCTTGCATCTCCGTGTCAGGCAGCACGGAGCAGGCCCCTGGCTTCACCTTGTTTGGATTTAGTTCATTTATATCGTTTTCATGCCCCTCTCCTATGTGAATAGGATTTCTGCCCCTGAGGTATGTTAGTAAAGTTCTGGTCTTTCACCTTCACTCGGCATGGTCCACACTCTAACACAGTGAATTCAGAATCTCACTTCTTTGGGTGCATTTGCACCTCTCATGAGCTATAATTTTTATCTCTCTCCCCATCCCCACCCGCACTCCACCCTCATTCCTGCCTGGAATTGAATCTGGTGAGAGCACTAGAAACCATGTGAGGTGGTAGGGGTAGGTCTTGAGAAGATCATCAAGTGTTACCATTTGAGTTGCCAGATTTAGTAAATAAAAAATATTCTATACCCAGTTAAATTTGAATTTCAGATAAGCAACAAGTATTTTTGCACTATAAATACTAGTATATGCCATGCAGCCCGACCGGTGTTGCTCAGGGGTTGAGAGTTGACCTATGAACCGGGAGGTCAGCATTTGATTCCCAGTCAGGCCATATGCCCGGGTTGCGGGCTCAATCCCCAGTGGGGGGAGTGCAGGAGGCAGCCAATCAATGATTCTCTCTCATCATTGATGTTTCTCTCTCTCTCTCTCTCCTTCTCCCTTCCTCTCTGAAATAAATTATTTTTAAAAAATATATATATGCCATGCAATTCTGAGATATAATTATACTTAGAAATGTTTACTTTTTTCTGAAATTCAAATTTAACGGGACTACAAATACTTCCTCTGGCAGCCCTATTTCAGAAGGGGCCATTAGAGTTCCTTCAGGCAAGAGAGGAGAGGCGGGGAGGAGCTACTTCTCCTAGTGTTATACAATGGAACCTTGACTTACGAGTTTAATTCGTTCAGGGACTGAACTCGTTAAAGAGCTCATCGTTAACTCAAATTACTCTGTCAACTCAAAGCAAAAAATCGGCCAAAAGACTGCTGGTATCTCAAAAAATTCGTTAGTCGGGACACTCGTAAGTCAAGGCCCCACTGTACAGGCAAAGTAAGTCTGGGAAATCTGGTTCCAATTAGCCTGGGTGATACTGTACAAAACCACTAGGTAAATAAAACTTTTATTTTCCTCTCTCCCCCTTCCCCCACCTCCCTCCTGGCCCACCTCTATCCCCCTTGTAGCTTTCTCTGTCTTCTTAAATTATTATTGGTAATTTATGTTTTCATTGATATCATTTAGGTTTTCAAAATGTTTAACATACAGTTGTCTACTGCCGAGGTCCAACCCCAGCAGGTCCAGGAGTTCCCAAAGGCGTAGACGGAGTCAGGGAAGAAGGAAGGACACGGAGACAGTGTTCAGTTGATCAGCAACCTAGCCAGGATCTCCAGCCAGGATCTCCAGCCAAGTTCTGGTCTGGATCTCCAGAGAGGTTCTGCTTCGGATCTCCAGCGAGGTTCTGTAGCCATGTTCCCTCGCTAGGTTCTCCAGCCAGGTTCTGTCCAGGTTCTCCAGCCAGGTTCAGTCACCAGGTTCTAGTCAGGTTCTCTTGTCAATTTCTGTAGTCAGGTTCAGTCCAGGATCTTTTGCCATGTTCTCTCGCTAGGTTCTGTCTCTAGGTTCTGAGGCCAGTTTCTGTCCAGGATCTTTTGCCATGTTCTCTCCAGCGAAGTTCTTCTGTCTCTAGAGAACGTTCTTTGTAGGTTCTGTGTTCTGAGTTCTGTCTCTTGCTGTCTTGTTGCATCTGTATTTATACCAGTTGATTCCAATCCTATCAATCTCTATTACAAAGGTTAGGGCGTTTCTTATCTCCATTCCAGGGAGTAAAGATTATGTAGCTTAAGCATGATTGTTCGTAGTTAAAATGATTAATTACCCACCTGGCACTTAGTTGAGGGGTTTTATTCCCTCCCTAACTTCAGGGGAAAATCCCTACCTGGGGATTCAACCTTTCTCGGAGAGGTGACCTTGGTTAAAACACAGCACCAAGAAGGTGAGCAAACATATTAAGAACCGTATGCCATATATGCCAGGTCCCTTGAAACAGCAAGGATGGACCGGCTCCCGGCAGTCTACAGTTTCATAAATATTCTCATGTATATGTAAATATGTTCAAACTAGAGGCCTGGTGCATGAAATTCATGCATGGGAGGGAGGGGGGTGTCCCTCAGCCTGGCCTGCACCCTTTCCAATCCGGGACCCCATGAGGGCTGTCCAACTGCATCTTGCAATCCGGGACTGCTGGCTCCTAACTGCTTGCCTGCCTGCCTGCCTGCTCGCCCCTAACCGCCTCTGCCTCAGCCCTGCACCCGGGACTCTGGATTCCCTCCTCCGGCTGGCCACAGGCACCTGGATTCCGAGCCTGCTCCACCTGGGCCGTCCACAGCTGCAGGGGACTGGGGGCGGTGGCTTTCCCAGGCTGTAGGCGCGGGCACCCTGGACTGCAGGGCGGGCAGCTTCTCCCTCTCCTGGGCCACAGCTGCGGCTGCTGGCACCTGGGACCACAGGGCAAGCAGCTTCTCCCTCTCCCGGGCTGCAGCCACAGCTACTGGTACCCCAGGACTGGGGGCAGGTGGCTTCGCCCGGGCCCGGCTTTGTCAGGAAGGATGTCCGGATGGTCGTCTGGAAGATGTCTGGTCTAATTAGCATATTATCCTTTTATTAGTATAGATTCTCTTTCTTACTGTTGCATATCTGTGTTGTCTCTCATACTTTTTTGAATTGATTTTTTAAACTCTATTGAGAGTATTACAGATGTCCCCCGTTTCACCCCCTCAGCCGCTCTTCCCCTGGTTCCTGCCCCACCCCATCCCAGGCCTTCACACCCTATTGTCTGTGTCCATAGGTAATGCATATATGCATATAAGATCTTTGGTTAATCCCTTCACCCCCCTTCACCCCCCCTCGCCCGTTCCTCTGAGGTTCCTCTGTCCCATGTTCTCATGCCTCTGATTCTATTTTTTTTCATCAGTTTATTTTGTTCATTAGATTTCTTGTTCGTTTATTTTGATTTTTAGATTTAACTGTTGATAGATATGTATTTCTTGCCTTTTATTGTTCATATTTTTAATCTTTTTTTCTTTTCCCTCTTCTTCTTCCGCTCCTTAAAGAATACCTTCAACATGTCATGTAATACTGGTTTGGTGGTGATGAACTCCTTTAGCTTTTTCTCCTTATACATTTTTTTTTTATTAAGGGTATTTTGATTTTATTTTTTTTAAAGCTATACTGGTCTCATTTATTTAAAAAAATGAAAAATTAGAAGGCAGTTGGAAAAGAGTAGGGGGAAACTGTATAAACTATGATATTATATAATCAAAGAGTTATTTGTACTAAAAAGAATGTGAATTGTATTACTATACGGATATGTTCATAGGAAATAATCTAAGTAGGAAACGCAGAATTATGCTTTTTATTATGTACATCTAAATTACAACTTTGGAAAACCTAATCTACATGTTAGTAAGGATTAAAAGCAAATAACGAGTGTAAAAATGGTAACAGTTTAGTGACATTGGATTGCTCTCAGTAGTTATTTCAATTCACTATCATTTAAATGGCGTTTCCTTTTCACAGTTATTCAATGTAAGACACCACCAACCATCACCAACGGATTTTTCGTTAGCTACAGCGGAGACGATTTTCCATACGGAATAGTGGTGACCTATCACTGCAATGACAGAAAAGGAAGGGAAAAGTTTGAACTCGTGGGCGAAAAGTCAATATATTGCACCAGCAAAGATCAAGTGGGCCTCTGGAGCGGCCCTGCCCCTCAGTGCATCGTACCTAATAAGTGCACGCCTCCGCATGTTGAAAATGGAGTAAGGGAGTCTGAGAACAGAAGCTTGTTCTCCTTAAATGACATCGTGAGCTTTAGGTGTCAGCCTGGCTTTGTCATGAAAGGCTCCTCCAGTGTGCGCTGCCAGGCCCCAAACAGATGGGAGCCCGAGCTGCCCAGCTGCTCCCCGGGTGAGTCTGACTGAGGCTTCGAGGGGGCCTGCAGGTGACAGGAGCTGTGGGAGGATCCCCAGATTAGTGTTTGTTCTGGGAGGGAGGTGTGTGCTGAGCAGTGTGAGTAAATTTTCTAGGGGTGAAGCATGAATCTAAGAAGGTGTGTATGTATATGTGCGCGTGCATGTGTGTGTGTTCAAGTTGAGAAACAAAGCAAAATCTGGGCACAGAATATGAAGTTCCCTTAGGGTTCTTAAAGAGGCTAGATAATGTCCAAGATCAAACAGATACTAACTGCAAACTGAAGGCTGAAACCCAAATCTGCCTGACTCTATGGCAGTGATGGCAAACCTATGACACGCATGTCAGAGGTGACACGCGAACTCATTTTTTTTATTGATTTTTCTTTGTTAAATGGCATTTAAATATATAAAATAAATATCAAAAATGTAAGTCTTTGTTTTACTATAGTTGCAAATATCAAAAAATTTCTATATGTGACGGCACCAGAGTTAGGGTTTTTCAAAATGCTGACACGCCGAGCTCAAAAGGTTCGCCATCACTGCTCTAGAGCCAGGGAAATCAAAACCACTCTAGATTGTTCAAGGAGTGGAGGATTTAGAGCAGATAACAGGACAGAGGGTATTGGCAGGGCGGAAAGAACAAAAGGAGAAGGGCTGTTTGCAGAGCACCGGAATCTGCCGTTGGCTCAGGACTGAAGAGCCCATGCCCACACTCACTGCTCAAACACACTGAGCAGCCCTCCCCTCCAATGCTGCCCCTGTGACCAGGATGCAGCTGAGATCGCTGGAGCCAAAGCCATTATCGCTAGAAATGAAGTCGCTACTGCTAAATAAGAGCCATCAACACTGCTACTTCCTGAGCCTCCTCTAGAAGACAAATGGCTTTTTATCATTTTCCCACCTTTGAATTTGTTATATCTTCCACCAGTTGACAGAGTCTAACCAGAACTCAGCTGTCAAGGGAGATAAGCAATTATAGTTTGCAGGCTTCGAGCCCCAAAAGTCAAAGGAGAATGCAAAGGTGTGAGGCTGGGAGTTCACAGACATTTAGACCACATAGCACTTAAATATCACATCACTGTGCAATTGTTAATCAAGGAGGCAGAGGGGTAGTGAGCCCTGAAAATGGGTTTTTAGAGCCTCAGAGTATCTTCAAAGTCCTTAAGGGAGTCATTACACTAGTCCAGTGGTTCTCAACCTTCCTAATGCCACGACCCCTTAATACAGTTCCTCATGTTGTGGTGACCCCCAACCATGAAATTATTTTTGTTGCTACTTCATAGCTGTAACTTTGCTACTGTTATGAATCGTAATGTAAATATCTGATATGCAGAATGTATTTTCATTGTTACAAATTGAACATAATTAAAGCATAGTGATTAATCAAAAAAATAATATGTAGTTATATATGTGTTTTCCGATGGTCTTAGGCGACCCCTGTGAAAGGGCCCATCGACCCCGAAAGGGGTCGCGACCCACAGGTTGAGAACTATTGGCCTAACAGGTGGACTATAAATTGGTGATGCTTTTCTAGAAAGTAGTATGAAGATATTAAAAAAATCCTTCAATCTTAACAACTGTATCTGGGTAACCAGTAATGGGAATCATTCTAGAAGGGAACTGTCTGCAGCATAATCTTAGGTGAGGATTTTAGATGGAAAACAGTGAACTGAGGATATGTCAGTGCTAGTACAGCTCTGTGTTGAATCAGGTCTGTGGCCTCTCTCTCTCATATTACCATTCACAAAATGAGGGTGTTAGTCTACAAGGTTTTTCAAAAATAGGTAAACTTATAGTTAGTATTCTGTTGGCCAATTTACCACTGAGGAAAGGTGCTTTTCACACTATTAACAGCACTTGGCTCTCTTTCCTCAGGATGTCAGCGGCCTCCAGAAATCCTGCATGGCCAGCACAGCCCCAGCAACAAGGACAGCTTTTCCCCTGGGCAGGAGGTGCGCTACAGCTGTGAGCCCGGCTATGACCTCAGAGGGGCCGCCTCCCTGCGCTGTACGCCCCAGGGGGACTGGAGCCCGGCCGCCCCCACATGCGCAGGTGCCTACACTCTTGTCTGGTTTGAAATTTTTAGCTTGGGGCTTTATTCTCCATGTGCCAGTGTCATCTCTGTTTGTTCTCCAGGGAAACCATGTGCTGCCTTCCAGGACCGACTTCCTAATGGCCGTGTGCTCTCTCCACTTACCCTCGAGCTTGGAGCAAAAGTGTCCTTCGTTTGTGATGAGGGGTGAGTGTGAGCTTGCCAGGCCCCCTGGACACTAAAATTGGAGGTAGAAGTTAACAGAAAGGGAAGGTTTGGTGTGGCTAAAAAAAATGAACTCAGGGGATTACATCTTGGATGTGTGTAAGAAAAGTAAGAGTAAGGAACAGGTGGAAAAAATAGCATGAGGTATGAAGGAAAAATTGGGACATATATGAAATGGCTGGTACAAAGACAAATACAATGACTGGTTATGAATATATATGTGATGCATTGATTGAAAAAATAATAATATTTTCCAAGCAGAAAAAAAAGAGAAGAAGAATTTGGAGAGTTCCAAGAAAAGTTTGATATACAACAAAAAGTTTCTTAAAAATAATTAAGATTATTTAAGAATTATTTGGTCATTTTTTAACCATCAAAAGGAAAATTTGTCATAAGAGTAAAAGCATAAGAATGGATATTTTAATCTAATCCCATATCTTCTGGTTAGTCATGTGCTTAGGGCTCTGAAATGGGATCACGGTGGCTGGTGAATGCTTTAGGTAACGACATTGTTCATGTGAGGCTGGTGCTCTTCCCAGTGTGCTCATCTCTGCATGGGAAGGATCAAGTGTGAGCAAAGAAGGACCTGACCTCAGACCCTTTCAAAGAATCCTGGCAGGCACCCAGTGACAGCACCCAATAAGATTTAGGAGCCACTGGGGTCCCACATGCATTGACCATTGTGGATGATCGCATACAAAAGTCATTTCTGATCTCCGTTCCCTTCCCCTAGAGCAGTGGTCGGCAAACTGCGGCTCATGAGCCACATGCGGCTCTTTGGCCCCTTGAGTGTGGCTCTTCCACAAAATACCGACTTCTGCACATGGGCCACGAAGTTTCAATTGCATTGTACATGCGCGCCCGCACGTGATATTTTGTGGAAGAGCCACACTCAAGGGGCCAAAGAGCCGCATGTGGCTCCCGAGCAGCAGTTTGCCGACCACTGCCCTAGAGCACTCAAACTTACTCAATAGCCCAACGTGCCTTCTTCACAGCCATCACAGCCATAGAGACAAAAGGACAATCTTTGCGCTCTTTCCAGTTACTCTCTGCTCTTTCCATCCAAACTTGGAACTGTTTTACTCACTTTTCCAGTATCAGAATTAGGAGTCTGTTGCATTAGAAAACTGTGTTTCCCATAAGATGAGTACATTTATCAGGTTTTTCATGGGAACTAGAAGTCCGGTGCACGAAATTGTGTACTCAGAAGGGAGGGGGTCCTTCAACCTGCATTGTGAATGGGCACAGGCCAAGCCAAGGGACCCCCACCAGTGCATGATCGGGGCCAGGGAGGGACACGGGAGGTTGGCCAGCCGGGGAGAGACCATGGGAGGGCTCTAGAGCATGCCCAGTCCATCTCGCTCTGTCCCAATCAGTCAGACAGCAGCAGCAATCTAACCCACCAGTCAGAGCATCTGCTCCCTGGTGGTCAGTGCATGTCATAGCAAGCGGTTGAGCAACCTTAGCATATCATTAGCATATTACTCTTTGATTGGTTGAACAGACGACCGGATGACTGGACACTTAGCATATTAGGCTTTTATTATATAGGATGATCAGCTAGAGATTCACTTCTCAGAAACTGGGTCCAGGATCAAGGAGATGGCTGCTACGCTCTGACTGTCTTCTTCAATTCAGCCTGGAACTATGTGTTATGTGACCAACTAACTGTCCTCCCTAACTGGAGGCTGTCATTTGTCTAGAGCAGTGGTTCTCAACCTTCCTAATGCCGCGACCCTTTAATACAGTTCCTCATGTTGTGGTGACCCCCAACCATGAAATTATTTTCGTTGCTACTTCATAACTGTAATTTTGCTACTGGTATGAATAATAATGTAAATATCTGATATGCAGGATGTATTTTCATTGTTACAAATTGAACATAATTAAAGCATAGTGATTAATCACAAAAACAATATATAATTATATGTGTGTTTTCCGATGGTCTTAGGCGACCCCTGTGAAAGGGCCGTTTGACCCCTGAAGGGATCACGATCCACAGGTTGAGAACCACTGGTCTAGATCAATATGGCCTCCAAACTTCTGCCACCTGTTGGTTTCAGATACTAAGGTTTTCAGCCGGGCCTCAGAGTTTTGCAAACTGAAACAGCTCACCTGTGCACTACCATTTTCTTCTTTAGATTCCATCTACAAGGCAGCTCTGCCAGCCATTGTGTCTGGGTGGGAATGGAGAGCCTCTGGAATAGCAGTGTCCCTGTGTGTGAACGTGAGTAGAAGGAATAACACTTTAGGACAATTCCTCCCTTAACCTATTAGTATTTTGACTTATGGCAACCCCAATAGGGTTCTTCTATTTTCTAATCTGAATTATTGAGAGATAATTGCTTTTTTAAATAGTATTTATTTGTGATCAATTTGTTGTGATGCTCATATTGTACATCATGTGTTTTGGGAACCATTTTGTCTGTCTCTGTTATTTTGAATTCTTCGTTCTGGGTGATATATCCGGCAGCAGTTGGCCTCTAGATCAGGAGAGATTAGATAACGTGAAGCCTTTGACAGTTTTCTTCCTTTCTTCTTTCCTTCCTTTCCTAATTCTTCCTTTCCTTTTCTTTTCTTTTCTTTTCTTTTCTTTTCTTTTCTTTTCTTTTCTTTTCTTTTCTTTTTCTAATACCAGGATGTAACCACTTTACATTTTTTCTATCTACTGGCTAATATGTAAATATGAAACATGCATTCATTCGAACAACTATTTATTGAGGACATACTATGTGCTTGGTATTTTCCTAAGCACTGGATTATAGCAGTGAACAAGATAAGTGAATGCCCTGTCCCCATGTTACTTATACCCCAGTGGGGAGATGGTCAGGAAAAACAATAAACAAGTAATTGTTATGGGAGTGACAGATCAGAGCAGTGAAAGAATGAGGGGAAAGTTGTGAGCAACATTACATGGGGTAAGCAGTTTAAGATGCCTTAAACCAGGGGTTCTCAACCTTCCTAATGCCGCGACACTTTAATACAGTTCCTCATGTTGTGGTGACCTCCAATTCCATTGTTACAAATTGAACATAATTAAAGCATAGTGGTTAATCACAAAAACAATATGTAATTATATATGTGTTTTCTGATGGTCTTAGGTGACCCCTGGGAAAGTGTCGTTCGACCCCCAAAGGGGTTGCGACCCATAGGTTGAGAACTGCAGCCTTAAACTCTCCAAACATGTACTTAAATAAATTATGTTGAAAGATTCAGAAGTAATAAGCTGATTAAAACATGAGTCTCCTGCCACAGCTGGGTGGCTCAGTTGGTTGGAGCATTGACCTATACAACAAAAAGTTGCAGGTTGGATTCTCAGTCAAGGCACATATCGAAGTTTCAGGTTCCATCCTGGTCAGGGTGTGTATAGGAGGCAACCAATTGATGTTTGTCTCACAGATTGATGTTTCTATCTTTCTCATTCTCTTTCTCAATCTCTCCATCCCCCCCCCCCATCTCATCAATAAAAACATATCCTCAGTGAGGATTTAAAAATAAAAAGAGTCTCTTATATATAGGGTCAATACCAAGTTCTCCTGTTCTACCCAATTATATTTTGCCCAATAAAAGATAAGATTTTTCTTCATCGCTTGACCTTAAAGATTGTAATATATATATACTAGAGGCCCAGTGCATGAAATTCGTGCATGGGGGAGGGGTGTTTCTCAGCACAGCCTGCACCCTGTCCAATCTAGGACATCCCTCTCCAATCCAAGACTGCTAGCTCCCAACTGCTCACCTGCCTGCCTGCCTGATTGCCCCTAACTGCTTCTGCCTGCCAGCCTGATCACCCTCTAACCACTCCCCTGCCAGCCTGATTGACACTTAACTGCGACCCTGCTGGCCCAATCGCCCCCAACTGCCCTCCCCTGCAGGCCTGGTCCTCCCCCAACTGCCCTCCCCTGAAGCCTGAAGCCCCAACTGCCCTCCCCTGTAGGCCAGGTCACCCCCAACTGCCCTCCCCTGCTGGCCTGGTCACCCCTAACTGCCCTCCACTGCTTGCCTGATCGCCCACAACTGCCCTCCCTTGCCAGCCATCTTGTGGTGGCCACCTTGTGTGAGGGCATGATGGTCAATTTGCCTATTACCTCTTTATTATATAGGAGATATATATATTATATATATATATATATATATATATATATATATATATATATATATATATAAAATAATCACATTTTACTATAATGTTTATGTTGCTAGAAATCTACTCAGACATCAAAATGTGCTTTTTATAGTAAAACTTATGAGAAAATAGCTTACATACTGTTATCTGCTATCCAGTGTTTCTTGATGAGAATAGTAAGTGGCTGTCGTACTGGCGTGCATGAGAGCTCAGTCATTGATTGGACATCTTATTTTCATGATTCTTACTATTGAAGGAGCTTCCTCAAAACACCAAGCCTAGTTAGAAACGCCAACCCGAAGTGAGGAGGGGACTGTTTTATACGGACAAGCAGATCCTAGAAAGAGGTAACAAGTGGAAGCCTGACAGAAAGTAAAGAAGGAAATTCTATCACAGACAGATCCATACATTTTAAAAACAAAGCAATCCGAGTTGCTTAGCATTTTTACAGTGACCGCGGAGGCTTCAATTCATTGTGGCAGCACACTGTCATAATCAAGATCGACGGCCAGTATCGAAAGGTTTCTCATCTTTAAGGTGATTAGCACACGTGGAATACTTCGTAAAAACATTTCTTGAAAATTTCTTCCTTGGAGGACAGTGACTTTATCTGTGCTCTTCATCTCTGTATTCCAGGGCTCCAATGAGTGACTGACACAGAGTATGTGCTCAAGTAATATTTATTAAGTAGTTGAATGAATTATCCTCTACAGCAGTGGTTTTCAATCTTCCTAATACCGCGACCCTTTAATACAGTTCCTCATGTTGTGGTGACCCCCAATTTCATTGTTACAAATTGAACATAATTAAAGCATAGTGATGAATCACAAAAACAATACGTAATTATATATGTGTTTTCCGATGGTCTTAGGTGACCCCTGTGAAAGGGTCGTTCGACCCCCAAAGGGGTCGCGACCCACAGGTTGAGTCCCGCTGCTCTAAAGGGTTATTATTCTTCTATAAAAGTTTTGGTACTTAATTCAAGGGTGTTAAGTTTGCTTTATCCAGAAGATTTAACTAGCAGGAAGATTCAAGATAAGCAGATTTCTTCTGTACTTCTTCCATGAAAAATGGGATTGAGATCTTATTTCATTGAGCCCATCTCATCAACGGCCTACAGCGAAGATACAGTCATGGGTGTTTTCTAGGCAGCACCATCCACAGCATCCTGGGCCAGTGGAATACCTCCAGGGGAACCTCCTCAATGAAACTAACAGCTCTTGCGTTCTTTCCAGAAATCCTATGTCCAAATCCTCCAGATATTCCTAACGGAAGACACACAGGAAAACCTCTGGAAATCTTTTCTTTTGGAAAAGAAGTAACTTACACATGTGATCCCCAACCAGACAGAGGGATGAACTTCAGTCTCATTGGGGAGAGCACCATCCGCTGCACAAGTGACAGTGGAGGGAACGGGCTCTGGAGCGGCCCTGCCCCTCGCTGTGAACTTTCTGGTCCTGCCGGTCAGTACCCATTTCCCCACCTCCCATATGGGTCAGTGCGTCTGGCAAGAACCTCCAGATTTCTATTGTGACAGTTTGTGTTCCTCTGAATATCACTTTGTTATGAATATCAGACACAGAAGTACCTTGCCAGGAGAATTAACAGATGGTTCAAGAGGTGCTGCACTGTGCCCCAACTGGTGGTATTCTGATGACCCTGCCCACTGGGGTGAGGAATGTAGGATGGTGAGGACAGGGAGCAGTAGAGGGTAGAGAGAATCAGGGAGGCCCAAAGTTGATAGATAATATTATAAAACCAGTGAAAATATTTGATTATGCCATCTCTATTACTAGTTGTTTCCATAATACAAGGATGGTGTGCAGAGCAAAATGTACATGTTGATGGAGTAATTTCCTTCAAAATTGGTAATGCTCTAGAAGTAATTAGGCAAGTCCTGATGTAGCCATTTGTGCTCCTCTTGTTACTTCTAAGAGTTCTGCTCAGCCCATGACTATATTTTGTTGACGCTTCTTCTCACCTTTAGCAGAAGGAACTCAGGATGCCCTGGAGAAGTGAAGTGGGTGGTTGTGCTCTTGGCCTCTGGCTCAATCCTTTCCCATATATTTCTAGCTTTAAGTGACAGTACCTGGCAACCAGAAGCTCCTTTGTGGCTGTGAGTGGCCACACAAGCTCCGTCCTCCAGACAGGACAGGTAGCATTGGCTGGGTGATTTGTAGATGCCAGTAGTATTTCTGTCTGGTGCACTCTGCAGGTAAAGACATACTACATGATCCTGTTTAAAAGCTGAGAAGTCTGGGTTCAGAGAATTAGTCTTCCCACTGACCAGCAAACATTTAGTACCTTGAGTCCTGCCTGCCTAGGTCTTCATGTGGCTCTAAGAGTCAGAAATATTATTTGATGTGTTGGTGTGTCCATACTTCTATGTTTAACTGAAAGTCCTTTCTTGATCTTAGCATGCCCACCTCCACCCAAGGTGCACAATGGGCGTCACACTGGAGGACGTGTATCTCCATATCTTCCTGGGATGATCGTCAACTACACCTGTGACCCAGGCTACCTGTTGGTGGGGAAAGGCTTCATTTTATGTACACATGAGGGAACCTGGAGCCATGTCTACCATTATTGCAAAGGTATCTTCTATTCTTGCTGGGTTTTTATGGAAGATTTCTGCATGAGGCTAATAAGGCTGGTGGAGATCTTCTCTGAGAGGATGGTGAAATGAGTATCAATAGAGGAGAAGAAAAGAAGAACAAACAGTAGGAAGAGAGGCTGAACAAATATCCTTACCTCTACCAAATAAGTAGGAAGAACAGAGGGAATTGTCAGTGAGAGAATAGACATCAACCACGAATTCAAAATGCTTTCCAGGCCTTTTACTAATAAACTATTTCAGCTTTAAAGGATCACAGATGGTCCTCACAAATACCCTTAGAAGGTCAATAAGAGACTAGAAGCCTTTTGTTGTGAGGACAGTGGAAGTGAGGTCGGAGCAGTTAGTTCTGGAATGACTAGGTGTGGAGTCTCACTATAACTTCCAAGTCCAAAGGTAAAGAGTTTACTGCCTCTTACCTGCACCAAGTGCCAGGAATGATTTTGTTATTCATATATAATGAAATATCACTTTAAAACCTTTCTTGGCAATATTCTAAAAAGCTACAAAATGTGGAATTAAAAATCATATTCTCTGACTAGGCATGCTACTGATATTTTTACAGACGTGATGTGTGTTAGTCCACAGAAAAATCTGATGAGGTGGGATGAATATTCTTGCTGTCTTACCGAGGAGGAAATTGAGGTGTAGAGAGATCCAGTTACTAGACTATGATCCTTAGCGCAGGAGTGATGGTGCTAGGATTGGACCCCAGCTCATCTCCTGCTTTCTAACTCTGCACTTTATAGTGACTCTTTTTAAGTGTGGCTTTTTGACTTTTCAAAACTATAAGTTAAGGGCTTTTTGCTTTGCTTGTTTCTCTTCTATTCTTTTGTATTTCAAATACTGTGTTATCTTCCTATTTCCTGTGGTATGACCCAAGTGGATCTAGGCTGGAGTATGCTTATCCTGACTCCTCATCTTTCCACAGCTTTCCAGTTTCAGAGTTGCTCACAATTAAAAGTGGATTACAGTCCATTCCATATTCCTAGGAAAATAAAGTTTGAGAATATCAAATCATAAGATATTTAGGGAGGGGCTATCATTTTTTCTTGATTGAAAACATGACCCATCTTTGCTGAAGGGAAATAGATTTGGGGGGTCATAGGTCTTTCCATTATGGTAGTTACAACTAAAGTTCTCAATAAAATATCAATTTCCTTCCAATTTTCTAATTTCAGAGGTAAAATGCAGCCTCCCAAAGTTTACGAATGGAATCTGGAAGGGGTTGGACATGAGGCAAGAATTTCGATTTCGAGATACTGTAACCTTGGTGTGTAAAGATGGATATACTCTGGAAGGCAGTCCCCGGAGCCAGTGCCAGGCAGATCACACATGGGACCCTCCTCTGGCCACATGTACTAGTGCATCTGGTAAGTACAAGAGCAGGTACAGGGAATACAGGTCTTCCCCAATCATGCACTGTTCATTCATTCATCCGTACTGTCATCGAATGTGGTGTGATTGTTACAGCATCGAATGTGGTAGCACTAAGGAGTGCAAGAGGAGCTCCTAATTCTTCTCCAAAGGCCCTTAGCAAAGACAGCCAAGCAAGTCTTGCTCTCTCCACAGTTCTCAACCCATTCACCTTTCCTTGGGGACCTCGCTGAACCTTTTTGGTCTGCATCACTCTATTGTTGCATGCATCCCACAGTAATGATTTAGTTATAGCCCGGGGCATTAAAAGTCAAGGCCATCAGAGATAGAGCAGGCCTTCAAGAATTTCAGCATGAGTCAGGAAGCACCTTCTAAGTTTGTGAGACCAGCTGTCCGTCTCCCTCACTGCTGTTGGCTACAGGATTCTAAACTGGTAAAACGATATCAGCAGATTTAGAAATCAGGTGTCATTGAGCTGTATTGGCAACTAGATAGAAAATTCTAAAGCCTGAACTTGTACACATCAAGGAGCTAATGAGAAAAATTAATGATGAATAACTTTCCATAATCTCAGTTAGTGCCAGGCCTCCCTCACCCATTCTTATGATTCTTATTTGAGGAAGTGAATACCAAAATTGTTCAAGATGTTTTTAAAGTTAATCCCTTATATGTGCTAGTTAATCTGTCTTATGAATGATATTTCCAAATTATAAACTGTAACCTACTTAATATCAAATTATATTTACTTTGGCAAAAAGCTCACTGCCTAGTTGGCTTTAGAGGGTTTGAACATGTGGCCATGAAAGACAGAAAATTCCCATGATGGAGGGCCACCTTACCAGACATTAAAAGAAATATAAAGCCACAATACACAAATCACTTTAAAGTAGCACAAAATTGACTCATTTTTATAAGTGAAACAGAACAGATATTAATAAAATAAAGGTTGTTATAAATAAAAGTAGAAGTATCTTACAGATGAAATATAACAGAGATGGTAAAGATGATCAAATAACAAAGGTAGCAGTGAAACAAATTTAGGACTTTTCTTTTTATCTTATAAAAAGTACCAGATGTATTCAAGAGTTAAAGTTTTTAAAGTCAATATAGAAAAGCTAACGTAAATTATATTTATTTATCAAACCTCTGGAAGAAGACTTACATTCTTTGAACTTTTGATATGACAGAGAAAATCATTAAAGATCAACAAATTTGACTTACAGCTTATGTGCGTATTTTGGAAAGTAAGAAAACAGTAGACAGATGAGAAATATGGGACAAATATAATGAGGATTTAGTAGTATTATTATACCAGTAGCAGTAGTGGTAGTTGTGGTGGTAAAAATTAACATATATTGATTGAGAGCTTAATTCCACTGTTCAAAGGTTAGGTAGGTAAAGAGATGCTATAAATATGTAAAAACCTACATGTATGGGAACATGTTCTGGAAGGGAATGTACCAAAGCATTTCCTGGTGGTAGAATGATGTGTGATATTTTTCTTTGTTCTGTTTTATACATTCTTTGCTGTAGTTCTATTAATTTTACGATAAAATGGTAAGTTAAAAAGAAAGGAAACAGACCACTGAGTACAGAAGATAAAATGAGATTGTCTCAGTAAAACCAATGGTTTTTTATATTAGAACAAAATCGGACTGTGCGATGATAAAAATGAGGCTAAATTGTCATTGGCTGAGGGCTCCTGTTCCATCACATTGAGGGCTTGACTGATGCATTTGTGATCTTTGTCTTCCTTTTAGGCCGACGCAATGCTCGCATTATTGGTAAGTTTTATAAAGGGTTTGCTGAGAAACTGCAGCACCTTTAACAGTAAGTATCCACTTATAATGAATGAAATGTAAAAAGAGAGGTCAACATATCTTACATTGCGATTTCATTTAGAATGGAGACAGTGATAGATTCAGGCCACGGTGTGACGAAACTGGTATCCTCACCTGCCTATAGAGTGTCCTCCATCAGAGGCTCTGCACTGTCTTTGAACCATTAAAGATGACCAGTCCTTCGTCTTATTTTATTGTAGCTGGAGAATACAACCTGGGAATATTCTTCAGGGCGGCAGTCAGGCTCACCTGCACAAATTGGAGCCACAGAGACCACCAAGCCCGTTTCTGGGATCTGAGTATGGAAGAGGAATAGTGTTATGAGAGAGTCGGCTTCAGAGGGATTTGGCAGAGTTTGTTGCATAGAATAGCTCCTGTGCCTCACACAAGAGATGCGCAGGGCCTGGGAGGTGGAACCCAGGCGTCTCAGTGCTGTTCTCACATGTTGTTGAAAGGCTGCTGTGGGGCTACAGGTTACAAAACGGCTCTGCTCACTCCTTACCCTTAACCCTATAGAAGTGACAGTAAAGAGCTGGATTAGACAAGGAGCAGAGGGGAGCTCTTTTTGTTATTGTTGTTAATCCTCACCGGAGGATATTTTTTCCCATTGATTTTTAAAGAGAGAGAGTTGGGGGTGGGGGAGGAGACTCACCCCAACCAGGGCAGGGATCGAACCTGCAACCCAGGTAGGTGCCCTTGACCAAGAATAAAACCCATGACCCTTTGGTACACGGGCTGAGCTCTAACCACTGAGAAATGCCAGCCAAAGGGAAAATCTTAAAGGTAAGCCTTTGTCAGTGTTTTTTAAACCAGAATTTAGTTACATTTTTAAAAAATCATTGGCAACCTTTAGAGAGACTAGATATGAAGATAGAGATGAAAAGCTATGGGTTGTATTTTGCATCTACTTAATTACCTTGTTTTACTGCCTAGGCATATCCTCCAGTGTGGTCATCTTTATTATACTCGTCATTATTTCCTGGATGATTCTAAAGCGCAAAAAATGGTCAGTACAGCCATGGACTTTGCAATCACTAGGACCTATGTTCATACTCACTCACTAGCTTTGATTCCTGGGCAAGATACTTAGTCTCTCTAAAGTTCATTTTCCTTGCCAGAAAAATAAGATAATAGTCGCTCCTACGGCAACACAGTGCCTCTCCTATAATGAATGTCATAAAATGTTAGCTTTGTTATTTATACATGACTACTATTACTGATATTTAAAAGTAATTAAATACTTCTTTTACTATCAGTTCTTATGTACCTTCATGACAACTGCTACTTTCCTTACTATAGGTATTGTACAAAATACAGAACGTATATCTTCACTATGGGGGTGAAAGGAAGCCTTGTGTAAGATGGCAGCGCAAAGCCAGTTAAATGTCACAATCCTGTTGTACCAGTATTTACTAATCAATATAGCTTTGGAATAGAGAAATGTGTTGTTCTAAGGCATGGGCACTTGTCTATAAGCGGG
The DNA here is from genome assembly GCF_963259705.1 of Myotis daubentonii. Lineage (NCBI taxonomy): Eukaryota > Metazoa > Chordata > Mammalia > Chiroptera > Vespertilionidae > Myotis > Myotis daubentonii. The sequence continues at coordinate 11,261,673 of NC_081857.1, forward strand.
TTAGAGTTCCGACACAACCTATAGAATGGTTTTAGTATTCTTTTCTAATCCAAGGTTTTACTCAGTTTTGAAAAGTGTGACTTGGTTACTTTTTTCTTTTTAGATGCCTTCCAAAGATATCGGAAACCTGAGAGAAATTATGCTCTAAATGTCCAAATGAAAGTTATTGATTACCTCCTTTCAAAACGAAAAAATATATAATTTAGTTATTTTTCTCATCTTTTTCTCCCCTGCCAATTAGCAGTAATACAGATGCAAAACCTAAGGAAGTCAATATCCATTTACATCACCAAGAAGACAGCTGTGATCATGGGAAAAGTCTGCAAACAAATGAGGAACATAGCAGGTACCAAACACAAATTAAAATCAAAATGCTTTCGCCCTGACAGGTTTGGCTCTTGGATAGAGCGTCAGCCTGAGTTCTGAAGGGTCCCAGGTTCTATTCCGGTCAAGGGCATGTACATTGGTTGAGGGCATGTCTCCAGTGGGGGGTGTGCAGGTGGCAGCTGATCGATGTTTCTCTCTCATTGATGTTTCTAACTCTCTATCCCTCTCCCTTCCTCTCTGTGAAAAATCAATAAAATATATTTAAAAATAATAATAATAAAATAAAAAAATAAAAATGTTTTCAACAATCCAAGTATCAAAATGGAAACAGGATTTAAATATGCCATTGTACCTGGTAGATCCCTAATACCAAAGCCGTTGGAAAGTACTTCAGGAGCTGGATACACTGCTGCTGGTGGTGTCTTTCTTGGATAATTGTTTCCAGTGACTTGGGGTGAGGACTCCGTCAGTGCTGTGCACGGGCACTGTTTTCCTAAGCATTCCTGTATTATTGTGTGTTTGTTGTTGGTGGAAGTGGTGTTCTTGGGGTGCCCTGGGGGAAAGAATTTTATTGATGATGTAAAGTTAAGGGGGTTCCCTTCCAAGATCCCATCTATGTCAGCCCCACCATGGAAGAAGTCCAAGCTTACCTTCAGCAGGGCTAGAGGTAGGGATACCAGTCTCCACCCCATAGTAAAGCACAGGCCAGTACAGGATCCACAGGTGGGGTCCACATGGCCATGGGCCACGCAGCTTCTAGGCCCACATGGCTATGGAGAGAGAACAGGCGAGCGCACGGGGCAGGTGCAGGCCATGAAGCGAGAGTGCCACAGCACCAGACCAGAACTGCACACGAGAGAGGGAACTCTTTGTCCTGGGATCATGTATTCCCACATTTTCCTGAGTTTTCATTGTGTCTACCCCCCTAGCCAATCCATAGTTCCTCAAGCCAGGCAAGCACCTTTTCTACATCACCCTGACTGCACTGTGTATGCGCCCATCTCCCCCTGTGTTCAACTCCTTCCCCTGAGCACGTACCCTGATGCTGGGGTCCAGCCCCAGCGGGTCCAGGGGTCCCCAAAGGTGTGGACGGAGTCGGTGAAGAAGGAATGACACGGAGACAGCGTTCAGTTGATCAGCAACCTAGCCAGGATCTCTAGCCCGGATCTCCAGAGAGGTTCTGCTTCGGATTTCCAGCGAGGTTCTGTAGCCATGTTCCCTCGCTAGGTTCTCCAGCCAGGTTCTGTCCAGGCTCTCCAGTCAGGTTCAATGTCCAGGTTCCAGTCAGGTTCTCCTGCCAATCTCTGTAGTCAGGTTCAGTCCAGGATCCCTGCCATGCTCTCTCGCCAGGCTCCGCCTCCAGGCTCCGAGGCCAGTCCCTGTCCAGGATCCTCCGGCATGCTCTCGCCAGCGAAGTTCTTCTGTCTCTAGAGAACGTTCTGTGTAGGTTCTGTGCCTAGGCTCTGTCTCTCTTGGTCCTGTCTTCCAAGCCCTGTGTCCTTAGTTCTGTGTTCTGAGTTCTGAGTGTTTCTGTCTTGTTACAACTGTATTTATACCAGTTGATTCAATCCTATCAATCTCTATTACAAAGGTTAGGGCGTTTCTTATCTCCATTCCAGGGAGAAAAGATTATGTAGTTTAAGCATGATTGTTCGTAGTTAAAGGGATTAATTACCTGCCTGGCACTTAGTTGAGGGGTTTTATTCCCTCCCTAACTTCAGGGGAAAATCCCTACCTGGGGAAAACAACCTTTCTCAGAGACCTTGGTTAAAACACATAGTGCCAAGAAGGTGAGCAAACATATTAAGAACAGTATGCCCTATATGCCAGGTCCCTTGAAACAGCAAGCATGGACCGGCTCCCGGCACCCTGACTGGGAATCGAACAGGTAACCTCTTGGTATGTGGGAGCCATCAGAAATCTTACAAAGATATCAAAAACCTAAGACAAGTGATGCCCTAAATTTCAAAATGAAAGCCACTGACTACCTCATTTCAAAACTAAAATGTATATAATTTAGCTATTTTTCTCATCTTTTTCTCCCCTGCCAATTAGCACTGATACCTGGCCAGGCAGGGGTGATGTGCCACAGTCTTTTCACTGCAATGGTTCAGGAATCTGGAGAAGGGGCTGCGACATAATGGATAGAGACTATATAAGAAATATAAACTTGGAATGCATTTTGCAGGAGCCAGACAGAAACCAGCTCTCTAGTGGAGTGGCTCACCGAATCTCCGGACCCACGGCTTTTGATTTTCACATTTTTTCCTTTAGCAAAGCAAACACACGTATCAAAGGTAAAGTTTAATAAACAGTAAAAGATTTTATCAGGTGAGGGGATCACCCTCAGCTATTTGGCCAGCAGCAGGGTAATATAATGTTGATACTCAGCCCTGCCCTGCTGCATATCAAAGTCCACCCACCTCCTGGTGAACTTGCAGCATTTATTATGACCTACTGGTCTTAACCTCCAGCAGCGATGCATTTGTTTTCCCCTATTATCAGGGAACTTTGATGGAAAAATTGTGCAAAAGTGATTCTTAGCCAGCCATGCTACCACCAAATATAAACAGACTAAATAACCAGACCATGAGGGCAATGCTTGTCTTTATACAATTTTATTTAAAAATGTTCCAGAAGACTGCTTAAGATATCATTTCATTTACCTTATTCCTGCCAGGTTACCTGCCTAAAACATATTGCCACCTTCCTTCCAATCTAAGTTGCATGAACCCAGCTCAGAATTCACTGACCCAAGAAGCTCCCCCAAATAACTCTAGTCCAAAGTGATGTCTCTCTTTGGAACTCAAAGCACTTCCTGTCTATTCCAAATTTTTAAAATAAATTATTTTCTTTCAAGGATAATATATACTCATTGAAAACAGAAAATACCCAGAAACATAAAAAATAATAAAAATCACTTGTACTAACCCTCCACCCAGTGGTTAGTATTATTAAGCTACTTTGCATATTATTTGACATTTGCAAGGTTATACTTTGAGATTATGTTGATGTGATTTTGGTTTCAACAAATGACAACAAATCTTCTCATTGTTAAAAACTGTATATGAATTCATCATACAGTATTCGGCTTTTCATTTGTTGTTTCTTACCCATTAACTCTATTGCATTCTTTTACTCACTCATTCATTGATTCTACAAATTTTGATTAGTCACTTATAATTGTAACCAATGAATCCGGGCTGCCTGTCACTACTTGAGCCATTTTAGCAGACAGGGTTGAATCATATATTAGCATTTATTCCAATAATTCCGGCAATATGGGAGAGCAGCAGGTCATCCATAAAATTCTGCTTTACCCCCCACCATAAGCCAGCTGCTTATATTGGGTAGATGGACAAAGATTACATGGGGAAGAAGGCAAAAGGGATAAGAATGGGTATGCAAAATGGGCAGTTTAAAGGTCATGCAGGCTGGGGGTCTGCAAAGGCCTGGGGCTGCCTCTGGTTTCTGCAACAAGGTTGTTAACCTTTCAATGATAACAGGCAGCTCCTGGAAGTGGAGGATGGACCACAGTTCCAGGTGAGCTCCCAGGTCCCACATGCAACTCCCATCCAGGTTGAAATGTGCTTTCTTTATTTTTTTTAATTAAATCTTTATTGTTCAGATTATTACAGTTGTTCCTCTTCTCCCCCCCCCGATTGCTCCCCTCCACCTGGTTCCCACCCCACCCTCTGCCCTTACCCCCCCACACACACTGTCCTCATCCATAGATGCACGATTTTTGTCCAGTCTCTTCCTGCACCCCCCATACGACTTTCCCCCACCAAGAATTGTCAGTCCATTCCCTTTCTATGCCCCTGATTCTATTATATTCACCAGTTTATTCTATTCATCAGATTATTTATTCACTTGATTTTTAGATTCACTTGTTGATAGATATGTATTTGTTGTTCATAATTTGTATCTTTACCTTTTTCTTCTTCTTCCTCTTCTTAAAGGATACCTTTCAGCATTTCATATAATACTGGTTTGGTGGTGATGAACTCCTTTAGCTTTTATTTATTTGTGAAGCTCTTTAGCTGACCTTCAATTCTGAATGGTAGCTTTGCTGGGTAAAGTAATCTTGGTTGTAGGTTCTTGCTATTCATCACTTTGAATATTTCTTGCCACTCCCTTCTGGCCTGAATAGTTTCTATTGAGCAATCCGCTGACAGTTGTATGGGTACCCCCTTATAGGTAACTGACTGTTTTTCTCTTGCTGCTTTTAAGATTCTCTCTTTGTCTTTTGCTCTTAGCATTTTAATTATGATGTGTCTTGGTGTGGTCCTCTTTGGATTCCTTTTGTCTAGGGTTCTCTGCACTTCCTGGGCGTGTAAGTCTATTTCTTTCACCAGGTAGGGGAAGTTTTCTGTCATTATTTCTTCAAATAGGTTTTCAATATCTTGCTCTCTCTCTTCTTCTGGCACCCCCATAATTCGGATGTTGGTATGCTTGAAGTTGTCCCAGAGGCTCCTTACACTATCTTCATATTTTTGAATTCTTTTTTCTTTTTGTTTTTTGCTTCTTCGTATTTCAAATCTTTGCCTTGATTCTTGGGATCCTCTAGTCGGCTGTTGGATCTCTGCATAATATTCTTTATTTCAGTCAGTGTATGCTTAATTTCTAGTTGGTCCTTTTTCATATCCTCGAGGGTCTCAATAGATTTCTTGAGGGTCTCACTAAATTTATCGTTGGTTTCTAGAAGATTCTTGAGTAACCTTATAACCGTGGCTTTGAACTCTATATCCAGTAGTTTGCTTTCCTCCATTTCTGTCATTTGTGACCCGTTTTTTTGTTTCCTCATTTTGGCTGCTTCCCTGTGTTGATAGAATGACTTTCTGTACTAGGTATCCTATAGGGCCCAGTGGCTCAGCCTCCCCAATTACCTGAGATGGACACTCTTGGTGCACCCCTTTGTGGGCTGTGTGCACAGTCTTGTTGTAGTTAAGCCTTGATTGTTGTAGGTATCACTGGGAGGAATTGACCTCCAGGCCAATTGGCTGTGAGAATCAGCTGTGTCAACGGTGGAAGAACTTCTGTGCTGGAGACACCCTTATGGGCAAGACTTGCTTCAGTGCGGCTTTGGTGCTCACTGAGTCTGCCCCCTGAGTGTGTCCCTTATGGATCTGAGGAGTTGTAATCTGGATGGTCCCACTCTGACCACTGGGTACACTGGCACATGGATCTTTAAGGAAGTGCTAATTTAGCCTCTGCCTGAGGCTATGCAGTAAAAGCTACAGAGAGATCTGCAGATTCCTCTTCTTTGTTTGGGGTTTGGAGGTGCCCAGATGAGGCCCAGCTGTGAAGCAATGCAAGCTGCTGTGGACCTTGGGCCTTCTTTTGGAAGTTCTGGGTCTTTCTGACCTAGCTGCAGTTTGTTAGGTAATTGTAGATTGCAAAGGGCCAGGTCATTCATATGCAAAAGCCTCTGCACACAGCTTGGGTGGGGCGGGATCTCAAGGAATCAACAGGGGGGGGAGCAAACAGCTATGGCTGATCCTCAGTTCTGCCCTAAGAGGCCCTGGTTCTCAGTGTTCCTCGGTATTCGCTGCAAGCACCTCTAAGAGAAAGCTGCCCTCAAGTTCTGCCCGATGCCAAACAGTCCAGTTTCTCCCCGTAGAGTCTGGGTCCCCAGAGACTCGCCCAGAACTGGAGTTCAGGACCGGGAGCTTGAGTCTCCCTCCCGATTGAAAAAGATAACCGCATCCTCAGTTGCCAGGCCTTTCCGCGTGTGCCTCCGTACCTCTGCACTCCACCTCCGCAGCTCCTCTGAGTCTCAGTGTGCTTTTCTCTTTCCTTCTAGTTGTATAATTACCACTCAGCCAGCCTTCCTGTGGTTCTGAATGGTGTCCGTTTTGTCTTTTAGTTGTATTTTTGAAGTGGTTGTGCAAAGCAGCAATTTTCGGTGTTTACCTATGCCGCCATCTTGGCTTCTTCGAAATGTGCTTTAATCAGAACAAAACAACCATGGTGAACAGAGCATGGTTAATATTTCTTATCATTATAGCTCTTCCCCAATATTCTTTGTCTGCCCCTAACCTAATGTACCACACATTGTGCTTGTGTGTTTTCTCTCCCAGGCTAAATTAACTTACGTATTCATAAAGACCATCGCTGTAAAACTGCCCAAATTTCTGAGTATAGACTTAATCAAATGAGAAGTGGTCAGTATATATTTGAGAATCAATTTGCCTAAATGTTATTTATCCTCAACTTTTTGGAGACATTCTTTTACCTCAAGGTGCATCTCAAGTTGTGTTTATTGACTGTTGGCAGCTTTTTTATAAAAAGCTAGGAACTCCTTAAGAAAGTTATGTCAAATTTTCATTTTTAAGATTGGAATTCTGATAACAGGTGTTCTACAGGAGAAGGTTAATTGTTTGTAGACAAGGAGTGAGCTGGAATCGGTGCCAAGCTGAAAAGCTGTGCACTCAGGTCAGGTGCAGGGTCAGAGAGGATACAGGTAATGAGGCAGACAGACTCCAAAGACACAGCCACGCGTTGGAACACATGAGAATGCTCAATGATGATGCAGGTAACACGGTGTTGGGAACACTTGTGAGCTAGAAAGGGGACAATGATGAAGGGTCAGGTGGCAATAATTACTGGGAGTGCCAGGTGAGCTGAGGGGAGTCTGTCCATTTGTGACAACACAGTGTTTCCAGCCTTAAGAAAAAGTGGCCGAGGAAGCATTTGGACACCTTACAGTGGTTCTCAACCTTCCCAATGCTGTGAACCTTTAATACAGTTCCTCATGTTGTGGTGACCCCCAATTTCATTGTTACAAATTGAACATAATTAAAGCATAGTGATTAATCACAAAAACAATATGTAACTATATATGTGTTTTCCGATGGTCTTAGGCGAGCCCTGTGAAAGGGTCATTCCACCCCCAAAGGGGTCGTGACCCACAGGTTGAGAACCGCTGCCTTAGACTATGCAATACCTCCTTTCAATCTTGACTGTGATAAGGGCAGGAGGACATGCTATCTGAAGCTGCCCCACACCCAAACTGTCAGATTCTGTTTACTTCCCCCTGCTGTAACCATGGTTCAGAAAAGAGACTAAAGGAAAGGTTTTGCGGGTTACAATGGACCTGTAGGTTTTCTGGAATAAGGCACTTTTTATTTAATTGCTCAACTCTGAGGACACTTTTCCTTTTACAAAAAGAAATGGGGAATGGTCAAGTTTTTCATTCATCTCTTATCTACTAAGTGTCTCAGTTTATGCCATACTGTCTTGTGTCCTACATGGCTACCAAAACAGAGGGCAATAAACACTTCTTTTAAATGTGATGTCAGTATCATGATTAGCAGCAATTTGTTGACCCTGCTGTCATTTAAATAAGAATTCCTTTTATTTCAGTGTCCCTCCTTGACAACATACTATAAAACTGAAGAACATCTCAAATGAAAATGCTCATTGGAAAGGAGCCAATTCATTTCAACAGAATAAGATCTGAGACTCATAAAGTCCTTGAAGTGACCTCACAGAGCGGCCAGCGTGTGCACATGGAGATGCTGGCTGTCACTCCATCTTCCTTCTTTGTGCTGAAATGAAAGAACGCCCTGTCGAGCCAGGGGAAGGACTGCACTTAGGGCTTAGAAGCAATCTCAGTTACTTAAAGGAAGAGTTGTCACCTAGGATTTCTGTCTATAAGTTTGTCATTTTTCTTTCATATTTTTAACTATTCATATAGGTGATCTTGAACAATGTGGGGGTTAAGTGGTGCCATCTGAATGAAAATTCTTTTTATGATTAGCCATTTGCTAAATCCTGCATGTAACACCCCAGGATACAGAGGGGCAACTGTATAGTTACTGAAAAATATTCACCCATGCAGTTCAGACTCTTGTTGTTCAAGTGTTAAGTGTAATATGGAATGGACTCAAAAAGAGAATTTGGAAAATGCAGGAGGAAGATACAAAAAACAAATAAGTCAGATATAATTATACTCCTCAGGGATAATGACTGCTAATGTTTCAATTCACTTTCTGCTAATTTTTCTTCATATATATGGGTCTTTATACACACATATGTCTTTCTTTCTTAAATACCTTCTTTTCTGTTTGTAGAGCAGAATCCATTCCTTTTAGACAGATTGGAGTAAAAGATATGTATGTTTTCACTTTCTCAAAAAATATATGTCATTTCTGTTTCTTAAAAAGTCATTAGATGATTATAGAAAAGATGGCTTAAGAATACTCAAGAGAAATATTTGGGTGGAAAATAAACTTTGGATATTTCCTAAAATCTATTTCAAAAGTACTTTGTACTATGCTCTGTTTAAGAAACATACTGAATTTTAAATAACAGTAAATTTTTTATATAAAAGTAACTAGTTTACTTTTGGATGGATTCAGCATACACTAAATTTACTAAGAAACATGACTTTTAAGAATTTATCAAACTAATAACATGTATTGACACATTCTCAACAAGTAGCCCTAGAGTCTTAAAAAATCCAAATCCTTATAGACGAAAATGAATTTGGGGTGATATTATGGGCCACCTGAGAAAAGAGCAGAATCTTACTGGATATTTAAGAATAGATTTGTGTATGACTACTGGTATCTTCTGTGTAATTCTGGTTTTAATAGTTGTTTTTGAAGTATATTCTGATATTTATGTTGATAAATATCAATAGTGAACTGGACCTCAACTAGAATGTTAATTTCAAATCATACAAGAGGAAAAAAAACACAGCAGAACCACCAAAGAGTCAATGGACAAAGTAGGAAAATAAATTGCAACATATCACAGACAAAGGGTAATGGGCTTAACTGAGAGTTAGTAATTCTAAGACTAATTCTCCCCTACCTCTCTCTAAAAGGGCAAGAGATATTTATCCAGATCTCTCTCTGTCACACACACACACACACAGGTAATAGTCCACAAATATAAAAATATGCTCAGTGGTTTGCTTAGCACATTCCTATTATTTCTTGGGTTTGGGGAATAGAATCTTTTAAAAGAGGTATAGAAATTAACTGAGAATTAGCCTTGCTTAGAATTAAAAATCCCTTCATAGAAAAAATTCTAAATTCTTTTCCCCCATTCTGAATGGAGTAGGTTGGTGCACAATGTGATTAAGAAATACTGATGCCTGTGACTTTTTAATTGTTAAAAAAAATGAGATATTTTTAACATTGGTTATCTCTGTAAAATATCATATTGCCTAACTTAATTGTATTATTGAGCAATTTTGTTAACTTCCTTTTTATTTTAAATATACTTTTATTGACTTCAGAGAGGGGAAGCGAGAGGAAGAGAGCAAGAGAGAAACATTAATACTGAGAATCATTGATCAGTTGCCTCCTGCATGCCCCCCACTGGGGATTGAGCCCAAAACCTGGGTATATGCCCTGACAGGGATTCAAACCGTGTCCTCCTGGTTCATGGGTGGACACTCAACCACTGAGCCATACCCGTTGGGCTTCTGTTAATTTCTTGCCTCACATTTTTCATATGAAAAGCAGCAGCTGAAACAATTACTCTCCAAAGCCATTTCCAATGCTAATCTAACTTTTTTTGTACACTTAGATGTGAGATGTAAGTTAATTTTAAATGATAATGCTTCAATGAAATCTTGTCTCCTCCATTATAAGAAAGAAATAAAAGCTATTAGTATTGAAACTCTCTTAGGAAATATGGTTTGCAATATATCTACTTTTTAGAGCCTTCCACAACAAGAGGAAACAAAATGAAAACGTGTTCCTTCTGAGAAATGCCCTCCTTTCTGTATTTGGCTGGCTTCCAAAGGCCTGCTTGGGTGTGGCCTACCACAGCAAGGCTCTGGCTGGTAACAGCTATTGGCTGGCAGGTGCTTACCAGGTGCAGATAGAGAAGGCATCGCTCTCAGGGCCAGTCTCAGAAGCAGGGCTCATCCTCTGTTCAGCCAGCCACTCTCTCAGGTTTCCACAAACACCTGTGTCATTCCCCGGGACAGTCGAAGGCCTTTTCTGAGCGCATTCACAGGGGCATTCATGCTGCTACCCCACCTCTGAAAAGCATCATGTAAATATACTAATGTAGGCGGCAAAGAATCATCTAGCATTGTTTTCTTTTAAAGAAGTCAGACTCCCATAACATCCCCACATACCAACAACATCATACCACAATTCATAAAGCCTTAAAAGGGATCTGCCACACAGCTCAAAACCTGGGCATTCATGCACATTCACCACTCTCTTCTCCTTTTCTCTTTAGCCTTTTGAAAAAGTCTTTAAGGGGAGTTAGAGGAACCACTAGTTTTTTTGTTATTAATCCTCACTGGAGAATTTTCCCATTGATTTTAGTGAGGGGGGTGGGGGAGTGGGAGAGAAGGGAGATAGAGAAACATTGATGAGAGAATGCCACATCAATCAGTTGCCTCCTGTACATACCTCAACCCAACTGGAGTGGGGAACCTGCAACCCAGGTACATGCCCTTGATCGGAATTGAACCCCCGACCCTTGGGTTGGTAGGCTGCTGCTCTAACCACGGAACCATGCCAGCGAGGGCAGAACCACTCGTTTTTACTCCCCTACTTCCCTCAAAGCCTTAACCCTCTCTGTGCTTTTTTCCTGTGAGGACCTTAGGAAGTTCACGATCAATATTCTCCTTTGAACTCAGTCACTAAAATGATCTCAATGCTAAGGGACAAACATTAGCTCCACTTCATAGGTCAGCTTGTCTGCCTGATTAAGAAAGCTTTTCAGTGCAGACAATTCATATCTTATTTTTAAAAGAGACAAATCCAGTTTTGTGTTTAGCGTCTAAAATGATCAAAATCAAAATCTCTCAGAATTTTTTAGCATTTGGTAAACCCATAGAGTGAAGCATTGAATGAGACATGTTAAACGCACTTGACTTCTACACCTGTTTGTTTCACTCAGTACTTAACACATATTTATCATACAGCTCCAGCAGGCCTAGGACTATCTGGGCACAGGAGAAAAAGCAACAAAACTCTATTCCTGACTCATAGAGCTTGTCCATAAAAATAGGGAACAAGGCTTGGGACATATCCTGAGATGAGTCAACTCAAAATAAGTTGAAGCAATCGATGTGAAAATTTTAAATTATATTTAAAATGCTTTTTGAACATCAGGTGTAGAAATTTCATTGACTGAAAGCAACTTCCAGTTCTGAATCTAATCTAGTACCTGTAACTAAGAAACTAACCATATTTTCTCCCTACCTTTTAAATATTCTCACAATTAAAAACAACTTACTTCCAAGCCCCAAATAAATGGGAAAGGTTTTTCTCGCCTTTATTGAGATATAATTGACATAGAACATAGTGTACTAGTGGTTGTAGAGAATAGATTCTCTGTTTTAATAAGTGACAACCTTAAGCTACTAAACTACCAGTTAAATTCTTTTACACTGTTAGAATGAAGAGAAATGATAATTCCTCATAATTGAGTTTCCTATTCACTGTCTCCTTAATTATACCTCATTTAATCTGTCTCATCATAGGATATCTAGATTTAATAGCCCAAGATATTTTGGTGTTCATTTTATAATCATCTCCACACATAGTGTCTTACATGCTTGGCCAATAATCCATATATTAATTACGTTGGTCTGAGAGAAAGAGGAAATTCCATGGTTTGTGGAACCCAGAAGCCTCCAGTCCATCTCAGATGCAGAATTGTGTAAATGTATATGAAGTTTTGTAATTCCAGAAGAAGCATTTCAGGTTTGTACGGGTTGTTTCCATTTCCTCACCAACATCTCATTCTTTAACCTGGAGCAGTACAGGTTCAATCCCCACCATTGTATGAACAAAATAGATGTTGATATATATATTAGATGGTTAAAAACAAATTTCTTTACCTGAATCCAAATGTAACATAAGGCCAGTCAATACAGAAAACTGAAAATCACAAAGAAAATTACATATAATTGTGGTATATTTCCAACTAATCCCTTTTTCTGTGCATAAATATACTCCTTTTTTTTCAATAAAAGAAACACCAAAAGGTATACACTGATTTGAATTCTGCTTTTCATTTATGAATATCTTCTAGTTTCTAACAGTGATATTATTTTACACTGCTTGCTACATTGAATTCCACCCTAAAATGCTACCAAGCATCAATTCCTTAACACTATTACTAGACACTTAAGGTTTATATTTCTTCCAAATTATTTACCTTTGCTCTCAGTGCTCATGATTTCTTTAGGATAAGCTCTAAATGGAACTGGTGGTTTAAAATCCGTCTCCATTTAAAAACGTTTCACATTTATAAAACTGAGGTTTAAAGGTTTGGGGACGCTTGTTCCCTCAAAATTTTACTCACATTGGGTGATATTTTTCTTCTTTGGCAACAACTAATGGGAAGAAAATGTCAACTTTTGTTTTCTTTTTACTACCCATCATGTTACTGGTTTTTCCCCCTCCTTTGACTACCCACACAAGGTTAACTCACAACCCTACAAACCTACAAATAAATCTTGCTCATTCTCAATTGTCTGGCATTGAGAGATTGTTTCAGCAGGAAAGCTCTATTTTTCTGCTTCATCTAACGTTCTAACCAATTCCTACCCGTTCTAACTCTACTGACATTCATTGCTCCCAAGAATTTGCCACTCAATACACCCTTATTCTTACTTTTTCATGCAGGTACATTTCCTCTTCAATGAAATGAAACATTTAGTTCTGCAAGGTCATGGGCCCCATAGAGTTGAGGCTTAATATGCTTAATGGCACAGGGTTGTTGAATATTTTTCCTTCCCAGGGGTCCTCTCAGGAGAGTAAGGGACAAGAGTCATTTACATTAGGTGTGGGGAGTGCAGAGGCCAAACCCACCCAGGGCTGTCCTTCCCCTTCCAGGCCTGCACACCACCCCTCGCCCAGACCCCTCCTTGCAGGCTGCCGATTGGCCCTGGCGCCCGCCCAGGACACGCCCACTTGTGGGGCGGCACCTGGAACTGAATCTGGGTTTTGCTGCATCCTATAAGTTAACTCAATGAGGCACCTGCTCCTTGGCTCTGTCGGGATTCCCACTGATCTCCCCGACAATGACGGCTTTTGGCGGGACGCGAACCACACCTCCCCGGCGCCCTGAGAGCCCCTTCTCCTCTTGGAGCTTCGTTGGGGTCCTTTTGGTGGCTCTAGTGCTCCAGTTGCCCACATCCTTCGGTAGGAGCCTGGAGAGGGTGTGCGCTCCGGGGCGAACTGGAGCGGGTCGGGGACCCCCAGGCCGTCCTCAGCCAAGGGCGGGGGCGGGGAGGGAGAGGAGCGGAGCTTCGTTTGGTGGGTCGGGAGGAGGCACAGGACTGGGTCGACCCGGGTGGTGCGGAGTTGGGGTGAAGGCGTGGCCCGAGATGCCCTGATCTTTCTGCGCGCGGATCTAGGAAGGGGGGAAGCCCTCAGTGCCCGTGGCGAAGGCTGCCTGGTGGTGTCTCTAAGCCGGGGCGGGCGCTGGGCGCCCCAGAGTGTCCCGGGCTAAGTAAGCTGCGTCCCTGGCAAAAGCTGCAGGTGTCTGGGGCCTGGATCAATCAGGGCGAGCCGCGCGGGCACGTGCTCCAGGTGCGGGCTCCCCCGAGTGCTCTGGTGCCCGAGGTTGATGCTGAGCCCTTGCTGTGCCCGTGGCGGGGCTGGCGCTGTGCTCCCTGGGCCGGGGGACGCCTGGGTGAGCGGGCTGTTGTGCCCCCCTGGCGTGGGCTGGGGGGTCCCGGGCGGGTGTGGCGTTGTCCGCAGTGTGTTTGGTGGAAGTGCCCAGAGCAGCGGCGCAGGGTGTGGGGCCGGGAAGCTCCCTGCTGGCTTTGTATGGGCGCCGGGAGTGCGTGTTGGGCGGGGAGCGCTGCAGGAAAGAAGCCTGGGTTCCTGGGTTCAGCGGGTTTTGGAAGGGCGCGCAGTGCTTTTTGCACTCAAATAGATTGGTTGTTGGCCAATATCGGGCAGGGTTTTGTTTTGATTTTCTTTCTTCCTTTTTTTTAGGGGGTGGGGGGCATGGAGTCATGTTTGTGTTCCTATCAATTATAGACAGTACACTATTCTATTACCAAATGGCTTCTTGGAATTGTTTTTTCTTTTCTTTTTTCCCCCATCGTGTTGGGTCCTATATGAGGGGAGATACAAAACCACCTAAGAAAACACTGGCAGCCAACCAATGAGAAATGACCACCCTAAGAAATGCTAATCTGCTTTTCCCCTACAGCTCAAAAATACACCTGACAGCCCATCCACTGGGTTTATCTGATGTTTTACTGAATGGGATATGCAATTTAAAATATATATGCCACAGAAAGCATGCTTATCATATCAAACATACACAATCAACGGACAGTAATTTTTAACACTTAGGTCTATGTCCTTCTGTCTTTATACCCTCTTGTGTTTCTATTTTTAGAATTCTATCACATATACAATTTGTATGCTGCATTCTGTCCTAAGCAGCCATCATCCTACAAATAGTTGCCTTGCATGTACCATGTCCTGTGCTGGTCCTAAGGACACACTGATGAACAATAACAAACCATTCCTATTTTCATGATCCTTATTTCATGGTTTTTTATTGTGGGTTCACACACACACACACACACACACACTCACTGGAATATAAGCAGGGACTGTGTTTTGCCCACTGTTGGATGCAGGCAGACAGTAGGCAATCAGTAAATATTTGCTATAATGTACTGGGAGTGGCAGACACTAACCAAACCATAATACTACCCTGTTATAACCCAAGAGGGATGCTCTGGAGGGATGGAGGAGGATTCTCTGGCAGCATTTAATGAACACATGACTGGTGGAGGGTAACATGGGCTTCTGGAGAGAAAGTAAAAGAGGAAATGGTGATTGCAACAGCGTTAAAATGTTCCTGCCAGTGTAAGCATTCCAGGCAGAATTGCCATCACGTTCTGCAGTTCATGGACCCGCCCTTGCTAGAACAATCTTGGGAGTCACTGAACCATCTATAGCTGGAAATGGAGAAGCACCCTCTGCTCCACAGTCTGATTGTGGTGGTCACATGTTAGGTTGCCAGAAAGGAAATGCTGAGACAGAGATGGTGTGTAAGACAGTTATGAGGAAATGCTCTTAGGCTCAATATTTATGGAAAGGAGGAGGAAAAAATCAAAACTGGAAAAGAAGAAGCTGAGTGTCAGTGCAATCTCAATGAAGGTCTCAGGCAACTCTGTGGAGAGTTATGAAACTGGAATTACTCTTTGGATGTATCCTGAGTTAAGGAGAAAAAGCCAACATTTTATATGCAATGTAGAGTAGCCATGGTATGCAGACCATCCCAGAAATAGAGTTTCACCATGGGATAGTTGCTTAAAAAAACAAACAAAACAAAAAACAGAAAAAGAAAAGGGGGGTGGGGGTAGGAAACCAGTAATACCAAGGCTAATGATCAAGAATTTTTCCAAAACATATATAAGATTAGATTTTATTTAAATGAGGATAAAATATATCCTCAATCCTATTGCCCATGAAAACAGGAAATTGGTTGATGTCAGATTTGATACAAAATACATGTTAAAAAAAATGAAGTCTTTATGCAACAAGTCTAGAATCAAGATTGAGTCTCTTCCCCATTCTAGTTAATGGAATACAATAATAAAGAATCATAAACACTTTAATACTATGACCTAAAGCTTAAATGACTAAGATAGTAATGTGAATTCATTAAAGTAATTTTCGAGAATCATACATGTGCTGAGCTTATAAGGCCTCTGATATTCTTTAGTTTCCTGTGCTATCCCAGAAAACTTTTTATTTATAAGGTTTTACATTTTATTTATTAGATTGTAGGAAGATGAAACTACTCCAGTGTCTTTGTGGAACTTTATGAAACATGACTTCCTCCATCTCTTCCTAAAGTCTCTAAAGTTTATCCTAAAATGTCTTTGCACTTCTGAGCTTATTTCTCTGTATTTGCACCCCTAACTGCAAGATATGTATTTTTGTCCCAGAAATGATTGCTACCCATTTTTTTGGTTTATTTTCTAACGATTAAAGTTGTCAGGAAAATTAGTGACAAAGCAGAAGCAGTGTGCAAGGTTTAGCCTCTCTTACTTTGATATTCCTGTGGTCTTTGTGTCTAGGTCAGGGTAATTCCTGCCAAAGTATCCTGTTGTTAAGCCTCAAGTTCAGCGTGATCAGTCTGAGTTTGCTGTTGGGACATCTTGGGAATCTGAGTGCCTTCCTGGGTATATAAAAAAGTCTTTCTTTACCACCTGTCTAGAGACCTCCAAGTGGTCAGATACGTAGCAATACTGTAAACATGAGTATTCTAAAACAGAGACATCTTTGGGCCTATTAGTGTATCTCTGTGAGCTAACCTATTGTGTTCATGATAAATAACCAGCAAGCTAGTAAATTATCTTAATGAAAAGGATCCTGGGTTCTGCATGTTTTCTTTTACTCCTAAGGGCATTGAGGGTTGAGGTTAAATTTTCACAGTTGGCCAACTCTATTTACCTGTAATCTCCATGAACTTGCTCTGTGCTCTCTGTACTGTATTAGAGTGAGTTGTAAGTTAGTATGCAAGGAATATTAGTTTTCACTTCATTCTTACCCCATTTAATTCAAGAGATATTTTTGAGTAACTAATAGGTTTGAAGCTTTAAGCTAGATGATGGACTTGGAGAGAACCATACAAGTCTATTGGTCCCTTCCTGTAAAGAATTCCTTTACTAATTGTAAAGACCAACTTTAAACAAATACCGTACTATGATATGATTTCATTTATTCATAGAGATAAATTTCTATGATATCATAGAGAAGTACATAATAAATGCTATCTAAAAGAATTGTGGAAATCCAGGCATTATAGGTAGAGGTATGAAGGTATGAAAGAACATATCTGTGGAAAATAGAAAAATTCGGTGTGGTTGCAGTATGAGGTGCGTGGTGAGGAATAGTAGATTGGATCTTAACCGTGACAGGCCATGACTTTTTTTTTCCAATCAACTATGGTAAGTCATTGTAAGATTTTAAATGTAGGTGGTGGCATGATCGCATTTGTGATTCTGAAAGATAACGTGTGCAGTGGTAGATGTGCATAGAAGATGAAGACCAAGGGACACCAGTCGTGACCAGTGACCAGTCTTAGTGACCAGTCATTTGTTACTCAATGATCCAGTGAGAGATTACAGCAGTGATGACATGGTTGGTTTAGAGATTTGGGGAATTCAGTCACTAAAATTTGGTAACCAAATGAATGAAGGGCAGGGGATGAAGAATGAGGTACCGAAAGGAAATGGTGACTGTACGTTTTTTCAAATGCCCAATTCCAGAAGTTGAAAATGGAATCATGGAGTCTGAGTATAGGCATTCATCCTCCTTAAATGATACTGTGATGTTTAAGTGTAAGCCTGGTTTCACCATCAAACGCATGGTTCTGACCAAACAATAAATGGAATCCTCCACCACCCAGGTACTGGAAGGGTGAGTTGGGCTGGAAATCTGGTGATCTAGAAATAAAATGAGGCTTTTGGTTGTACAGATACATTGTGGTTATGAGAAGAGGACGAGAAAGACAGATAGTGGTTTGGTATTCCAGTTAAAGGATATCAGGTCATTCCTCCAAACTCTTGCTCTCTTCCTGTGGCTTTTTCAAAGGGGTTTAGCATCAAAGGATGACAAATGACTGTAGTGAGGCTGCAGTCCCTTTAGTAGAGGAGCAGAATGTACTTTCACCACTTGTAGCCCCCATTGTATGTTTGAAATAGACATCGAATAATTTGTATGTTTCAGTGATTGTTCTTCTTTTAGGTACTTTTATCTCTCTGGATTCTCATTACAACCTTATGAAGTAGCTTAATTTATACAATAGACTGGGAAACTGAGGCTTAGAGAGGGTAAGACTTGCCTACAGTCACTCAGCTATTCAATGACAGTGGGAATCTGAGACCAGGTCTGAGTCCATATTTCATTAAGTCCATGGTACCTCCCCACATGCGATTAGCATGTTGTTAACATATTATTTTCACAGCTGTTTGCCTTCAGTTTTATTAAAATTGATGAGACTCTGAATTATTTAATAAATTCTCTTTCATTGTCATTGTTTGGTCAAGATGGTACTTTTAAGTCCTGTATTGATTTGTTTGCTGAGCAGCAAAAGAAAGGTAAGAATTTAGGAGCTTGGGGATAGGTAGGGATTCTGAGTCCCTAAGAAATAAATTATACAGATTTCTAAGTCTGTTTCTGATAAGGTGACATAAACTATATTTGGAGCTTTAATCTACATCTGAATCTTTTTCTTGTCATAGTCAATATCACCACATATTTCCTTTTCTGTTTTTCAGGGATTTTTTGTGACCCTCCTCCTCCTATCCGAAATGGTCGGAATAGTTATACTTCTGGCTCCATACCTCTTAACACTTTGGTGAGGTACAGTTGTCCCTCTAACTTCCGCATCATTGGAGAAAAGAATCTTTTCTGTATAAGTAAAGACCAAGTGAAAGGAATCTGGGATAAACCTGCTCCTACATGTGAATATTTCAACAGAAGATCTATTTGCTCTGAGCCCGTAGTGGCAGGGGGACACAAAGATAAAAGATCTAGACCACCATACATACATGGTGATTCTGTGACCTTTACCTGTGATGCCAACTTCACCATGAAAGGAAGCAAGACCGTTTGGTGCCAAGCAAATAAAAGGTGGGGGCCGACACCACTACCAACCTGTGAGAGTGGTGAGTAAGAGAGAAAATCATCTTGAATCGGGAGGGTGGACCGTTGCATTTCTGTGCAGGCTGGATTTTGTATCATTCTGAGCTAAGAGCAGTGTGGGTGTGTAAAGGGTAGGGGTGAGGGAGGAGGCATGGCAAAGGGTGAAAAGTATATTTCCCTGTTTTGTTTTGTGTGTGTTTTTTTTTGGGGGGGGGGGCATTAGTCCTGAAGGATATAAATATTCATTCAACAAACATCAATAAAACAAAGAATTTTAAAGTATGATTGGAAAAAATAACTGAATATACCTAATAACTGAATTGAATAAGTTCCACAAGATAGGGGGTGCTATGTGAATTGTGTGGTTTTAAACTATATATCTAAATTGATGTTAAAATGAGAAAAAATGTGAGGCCTATTAGAAAAAATGCATCCAATGGCTATAAAACTCGATTGTAAATAGGTGCTAATACAATCTGGCAGAAATGATGCCTGTTCTGAGACCTCTATAAACACTTTCTGAAGTGATGAACTATTCTACGAAGTCATCTCCTCAGACACAGTGTTTCAAATCAAATAACTTTAAAGGTAAAATGGGGATGGCTGTAATAGTGTCAGCACTAAAAGTAAAGTTAAGAATAAAAATAACAAGTGAGAAAGCAGAAAAATAAAGTTAGAATTACTATAAGTTCTCGTATTTTTATTTACTTAGGTTTATGTTGTTGCTCAAATAAATCTGAATTCCAATCGTACAATTACAGGGACTGTAATGTTTAACAAACATTTACCATCAAAATTAGCTATTAATGAAGAACAATATCAATTTATCCTAAATCAATTAACGAACTGAGAAAACTATTAGAAAAATATGATTCTATCTATGTGTTTATAAATAGATATATAACCTTTGAGGTGCATAAGATCTGAAGATAATCACAATATGAGATGACTATAGAACATAATTAAGCCATTAGAAAGACTTAGATAGACCTATATGTATTAACATGGAAAGATATAATAAACACAGTATTAAACTAATAATTCGCATAAAATAAGATGTGAGTACACATATACTCACAATGTAAATATATATGTATCACATATAGGATCCCATAAAACTATATTAATAATATCTAGCAGGATAAGCCCTAATAATAGTTATTTTTGAAGCAGAAAATAGCCTTAAGGGTAGCATGAGAATAATTGTGAAAATAAACTATTTTTTGGTAAATGAAATTTTTCACAAAATAAATCATAAAGTGTAACTAAAAATGGAAAATAATGAGCTATATGGTGTATAAAATGGATATTACATCACACTTGTTTTAAAGATTGAGTTGAAATTCATGATGACTGGTCACCACAGATAATGTGCCATTTAGTTGGATGAATGTACTATGTCAAAGTCTAGGTTGTGAGGGATGTATCATCTGATGGCCTTTTGCTCTAATGTGTGTGTGTAAAGATTTCCCCCTGGAGTGTCCACCACTTTCCATGATCGCCAATGGACATCACACAGCAGAGAATGTCAGCCTCTTTGTCCCTGGACTGTCTGTGACTTACAGCTGTGAGCCTGGCTACTTGCTTGTTGGAGAAACGACCATTCGTTGTTTGTCTTCAGGAGACTGGAGTGCAGTCATTCCACAATGTGAAGGTACCCCAAATTGACAATCAGTTTTCAGAAATTAGGCTATCCTGTTATTTGCCATGCTTTGAGCATCTTTGGCTTGTTTCCATAGAGGCCCAGTGTGATGCTCCAGGACCACTGCTCAATGGGCAGGTAAAGGGGCCTGCAAGTCGTCAAGTTGGCGCAACTATAACCTTTTCCTGTAACGAAGGGTGAGTGTCTGGAGGACCTAGGAGATTTAATTCATTGGGCTTCTCCATGTGTAGTATGACCTGTGAAGGCTCCTCTGTGAGGATCTGTGGAGAGCCATGGGTGAGGTTATGAGAAATAATGCTAATAAGAGTCAGTGCACACAAATTAAATGAGTTTGTATTTAAGTAGAGGTTATTGATCCATATCACCAACTGTCTAATAGTTCTGAATGACCACGCTCTGTCTCCAGATATCGATTACGAGGCCAACCTTCTAGTCAGTGTGTAATTGCTGGACAGAGAGCTTTATGGACCAAGATGCCAAAATGTGAAGGTAGGTTATGCAAACTGTGGTTTGAACCTAGTTACTTATATGAGGCTCAACAGAGCACTGAATTCTTTTAACTAAAAGATGTTGATTCAGTCATTACTATACAGAACATTATAGAGCAAACATCTCTCCTAGACATCTTTAAGGGTTATAACAGAAGCATCCTTCAGTTACCTCTCTGTTCTCTGCTTATTCAAGTAAAACAGGCTTCCTAGGCCAGTGATGGCGAACCTATGACACGTGTGTCTGAGGTGACACGCAAACTCATTTTTTTGGTTGATTTTTCTTTGTTAAATGGCATTTAAATATACAAAATAAATATCAAAAATATAAGTCTTCGTTTTACTATGGTTGCAAATATCAAAAAATTTCTATATGTGACACGGCACCAGAGTTAAGTTAGGGTTTTTCAAAATGCTGACACGCCGAGCTCAAAAGGTTCGCCATCACTGTCCTAGGCTTTTCTTTCTCTAAAGCTAAGTAGACTTGTAAGCCAGGCCATGGACATAAATGAGAGGGCGTATTCAGTAACAGAAATCCAAGGATCAGCAAGATATACTTTTTCAATTATATTGTTAACTAGAGGCCTGGTGCACGAATTTGTGCATGGGTGGGGACCCTAGGCCTGGCTGGCAATCAGGGCCGATTGGGGCTGTCTCACCCAGTCCCAATCAGGGCCTCCTGGCCAGGGGGAGAGATGGGGGGAGGGACTGCTGAAGGTTGGCCCACCACGGGGAGGGACAGGAGGAAGTTGGCCAGCCATGGGAGGTTGGCTGTGGGAATGCACTGACCACCAGGGGGGCAGTTGAATCATAGCTACTGGTCATTCTGATCGTTCGGTTGTTCTATAATAACGTTCACTTAGGCTTTTATATAGAGAGATAGCTGCCTTGATGGTTCATCAGCGATTCATATATCCTAGGACCCTGAACCTAGGAGATGAGAGTGGCATCAAGTCTGAGGCTTTCTTGTGTGTAGTACAGCTGCAACCTTGTCATTTCTCTCTAATTTCTCTAGCAATCCTTTGCCCACCACCTCGTCCTATTCTCAATGGAAGGCATACAGGCAACCCTTCAGGGAACATTCCATATGGAAGCACAGTCACTTACACTTGTGACCCGGGCCCAGAGAGAGGAGTGGACTTCATCCTGATTGGGAAGGACACTATCCATTGCACCACTGATAGTCAGAAGACTGGGATCTGGAGTGGTCCTGCCCCACGCTGCGAACTTTCTACTCCTGGAACTCACTGTCCACCTCCCCAGATCCTAAGAGGCCAAATATTGTCTGGGCAGAAAGATCAATATTCATATAATGACACTGTGGTATTTCATTGCTCGTTGGGCTTCACCTTGAAAGGTAGCGAGAGAATAAGGTGCAGTGCCCTAGGCACATGGGAGCCCTCTGCACCTGTCTGTGAAAAGGGTGAGTGTTCCAGGACCAAGAAAAGGTTCTACTGATTTCTTCTTTTCTAAGAATTATAGGTAGGGATTTGGGGTGTAAGCGGGTTATTTTTCAGTTTGTATAGTGTTTATAAATTATGTAGAAGGCTTTTTAAACACTACACCCATTGTTCGTTCATTTTGTAGAAGCATCCTTGGGAAAAATAACATTAGGAACCACTAAGTTGCCCATTTCTTTATGGGAAAAATGTTTGTGTTAATACTGATTTCTTAAAAGGGAAGTCATCCAAGCCCCCATTCCATGGGTATATGAGAATCTCCCATTGAGAGCATATGAGGTGATTCCTTAAGAAGGAAGAAATGAGAGGAGGTAAAGCACCAAGTGGAAACTGAACAAAATCTGCAGCAACCTAAGTGCAAAGAAGAGGAAAAGATTGAGAAACACTGATTCAAAATTACCCCCAACTGGGCTGTAAGATACCTTCTGCATCATACAGCTGCCACCAGAGAGGAATTACAGCGTTAATGCTCATTTTTTTGGCTGTTTCTCCCTGTTGCTGTTGTTTAGACAATAAAAATTTTTTCTTTCTTGTAGCGTGCCAAGCCCCTCCTGAAATCCTCAATGGGCAAAAGGAAGATCGACATGGGATGCGCTTTGAGCCTGGAACATCCATAAAATACAGCTGTGACCCTGGCTATGTGCTGGTGGGCGAAGAATCCATACATTGCACCTCTGAGGGGGTGTGGACACCCACTGTCCCCAAATGCAAAGGTATCAGGACTTGCATGCAGGTGTTTTGTAGTTTTGAGATTACTTGTGTTGATTTCTCATCCTTGTCTCTTTTTTTTAGTGGCAGAGTGTGAACCTATAGGAAAGTATCTCTACAAAAAACCCCAGGATCGAGTGATTAGACCAGATGTTAACTCTTCTTGTGATGAAGGGTGAGTGAGTGCTGGCTCAGCCTGAACTGGGTCTGGGTTATCAGCGCATACTGCAAGCTCTGTGTAAGCGTTTACCTCAAAGCCTGTGTCCATGGAAGTGCTAATCTTGCTAGTTTTCCATGTATGGGAACTACTCCTGTGCAATGGGTGATGGAGCTGATGCTGGCTGCATTCTGTTCGTATTGCTTCTTGTCCTGAACGTGGTGAGTCTGCTTTTGAGCCAATAGCTCTTGCTTAGTTTAATGGTCACTAGATGGCAAAATGACACGACTCTATCTCTAGGTCCCGGTTAGGTGAGAGTGTTTATCAGCTGTGTCAAGGCACCATTCCTTGGTTTATAGAGATTCGTCTTTGTAAAGGTGAGTAGTAAAAAATAACAGAGAACCTGAGATAATGTGATACCTCTGCATGCCCTGGGAGATTTCTGTTTTAGGCTATGTTGTGGGAATAAGAATATTAGCCTCTGTTCCATTAAATTTGTCAACACTTTTTCTGTCTTTCTACTGGCCCCTCTATCTACTTCAAAGCATAGCAATCACTTAATTTAAGTGTTTGCAGTTAATGGCCCTCTTTTGTGATTTAAGTGTATAAGATGATGAAAGCAGTGAGTATATGAGCCACCATGTTTAATTTTGCATACACTGTAGTTTAGTGGGGGGAAAAAGGATATTGATGTGGGATCTGTTATCTTATTCTATATCTACTGCTTCATTTGAAATTGGGTGGTTTATGCAATTTCTCTGTAAATCTATCCCCTCATCTGTAAAGTCAGCATAAGACTTCAGACTTCAAAGTCATTGCCTACCAAAGTATATACTTAATCAACAACAAATATTCTTGGCTAAACTACTGTATCACCTCAGCACTAAAATGGCCTGCAAAAGAAGCTCAATTCTGTGTTCCCATGCCTTTTATTCAACTACTAGAGACCCAGTGCACAAAAATTTGTGCACTCAGGGGGGCCCCTCAGCCCGGCCTATGTAGATTTGTATATTTGTTTGTTTGTTCCCCCCACGTCCCGCATAATTCAGGGTTCAGGATCTGGAAGAGGGGCCACACACAAATGAAAGATACAAGACAAGAGATAATTTGGAAATATTGGGAGGCCAGGCGGGCAAATCCAACTCAAGGGGAAGGACTTCCACTGGTGCTCAGGCCTCGCCAACCTTTTATTGGTTTGGGATACACCCATAGCCCTTAGGCAGGCAATTTCCAGTAACAGGCAGACTTGCCCTTTAGCAAGGATTTACATAATAATAAACAGGGAAGTTGCTTCAGCTACCATTGTCTGGACTAACAGTGGGTGCACAGCTCTGACCTTTGCCAGGGTTTCAAGGGTCACCTCCCAGGTTCCTTGTCCACACCTCTCTGCTAGTGAAGACAATAGGCAGCTTTGTACACTGGCCTATGTCCTCTTGCAGTCTGGGACCTCTGGGAGGATGTCCACCTGTTGGCTTAGGCCCGGTCCCTGGGGGATTGGGCCCAAGCTGGCAGTCAGACATCCCTCTGGCAGCCTGACAGCCCTCAGGGGATGTCCACTTAATAGCAGGGAGCAAACCTAAGCTGCAGTCGGACATCCTTAGTGCTGCTGAGGAGGCAGGAGAGGCTCCCGCCACTACTACTGTGCTGGCAGCCGTCAGCCTGGCTTGTGGCTGAGCAGAGCTCCTCCTGTGGGAGCACACTGACCACCAGCGGACAGTCCCTGCATTGAGCATCCGCCCGCTGGTGGTCAGTGTGTGTCATATTGACCAGTCATTCCCAGTCGTTCTGCTGTTAGGGTCAGTTTGCATATTACCCTTTTATTATATAGGATAGAGGCCTGGTGCATGGGTGGGGCCTGGCTGGTGTCTTGGATCAGAGTGGGGGTTCTGCTGGGGCGCTTGGCCAGCCTGGGTGAGGGGCTGATGGGTGTTTGCAGCTGATCACACCCCCTTCAGGGTGGGGGTCCCCACTGGGGTGCCTGGCCAGCCTGGGTGAGGGGCTGATGGCTGTTTGCAGGCTGGTCAAGCCCCCCACCCCCCAGTTGGGACCCTCATCCCATGGAGGTTTGGCCAGCCTGGGTGAGGGACTGATGGCTGTTTGCAGGCTGTCCACACCCCCTTCAGAGTGGGGGTCCCCACTGGGGTGCTTGGCCAGCTTGGGTGAGGGGCTGATGGCTGTTTGCAGGCTGGTCAAGCCCCTCCCCCCCAGTGGGTACCCTCACCCCATGGAGGTTTGGCTAGCCTGGGTGAGGGGCTGAGGGCCGTTTTCAGGCTGGCCAAGCTCCCCAGCAATGGAAGCTCCCAGCCTCTCCTTTTTTTCTTTTTTTTTTGTTCTGGGATTTATTTACCTTCTATAATTGAAAGTTTGTAGCCTTGAGTGGAGCTCAGAGCCAGCCAGGGTGGGCGGGCAGGAAGCCTGGCTTCCTCCATCGCCAGGGACAACTCAAGCTTCCTGCTTGCTCCAGCTCAGTGGCCACAGCCAGCTAAAAGCAGGTATCTGGGGTTTATTTATCTTCTAAAATTGAAACTTTGTTGCCTTGAATGGAGCTCAGAGCTGGCCACGGCAGGCGGGAAGCGTGGCTTCCTCCATCACTGGGGCAACCAAGCCTCCTGCTTGCTCCAGCTCCATGGCTGCCGGCCGCCATCTTTGTTGGGTTAATTTGCATATAGTCGCTCTGATTGGCTGGTGGTGTGGCTTAAGGCATAGTGAAGGTACGGTCAATTTGCATGTTTGTCTTTTATTAGTGTAGGTTGTATATTTTAAAAAGAATTCTTATTTTAATTAATAATTTACTACTGGTCTTTACTGCCTCACAGTATAATACTGGTGTACATGTTCACACTTAACAAAGATATCAATTATAAAAAATATTTCCTATGGAACCTGTTTAAATTGAATTTTGCACACATAATGAGCTTTGATATAACTCACATATCATCAAATCTCACCCATATCCTCCAGGAAATTTGATAATAACAGATTCATAATCAACTTCCTTTCTCTTCTTTGGTGTCTAAAACTGAAACAGAATGATACAGTCACTTCTCATCTCTCCAGAAATCACCTGCCCACCGCCCCCTGTTATCGACAATGGGGCACACACAGGGAGTTCCTCAGAAGACTTTCCATATGGAACCACAGTCACTTATTCCTGTAACCCTGGGCCAGAGAAAGGCGTGGAATTCAACCTCATCGGGGAGAGCACCATCCGTTGTACAAAAGATGGTCAGGAGAGGGGCATCTGGAGTGGCCCTGCTCCTCTTTGTAAACTTTCCCTCCCTGCTGTTCAGTGCTCACATGCCTACATTGAAAATGGATACCAGATATCGGGCAAGGAAGCCCCATATGTCTACAATGACAGTGTGACATTCAAGTGTGTTGATGGATTTACTTTGAAGGGCAGCAGTGAGATTCGTTGCAAAGCCAATGACACCTGGGATCCCGAAATACCCATTTGTGAGAAAGGTAAACAGCCCAATGGGGGGAAAATAAGGTATTTACTTATTATTCTCATCTCCCATCCAAAACTACACTTATGGAGAAAGTCAATGCAACACAGATTACTATCCTATTGCTTTTATCTGTAACAATGTTCCATGTGTGTTGTGTATGTTCTGTATGTGAATGGCTCTTATATCCAGAATATATTCAAGGTGGATACTGAGACGACCTGTTTAAAGAAGTCTAAAGAGCAGACAACATTCAGTATTGAATTACAGCTTTATGATCCTTGGCTAAGATGTTTAAGATTATTTGTTGTCAAATGTTGTACTGTGAATGTTCTTGAGTATAAGTTCTTTTGTTGATATTTATGTGGGAAGTTTTCCCCTTCAGACTGCCAGCCACCTTCGGGGCTGCACCATGGTCGGCATACAGGCGGAAATAGGGTCCTCTTTGTCTCTGGGATGACTGTAGACTACACCTGTGACCCCGGCTACTCGCTTGTGGGAAACAAATCCATTCACTGTATGCCTTCCGGAAACTGGAGTCCTTCTGCCCCTCGGTGTGAAGGTACGTTAGCTCCAGAGTTGCCTTCCCTTTGATAGCAAGCATGTGTGAGTAATTCCAGCTGTGCTCCTCCAGAAGCGCCATGTGAGCCCCAGGGAGGAGATGTTCACGAGCTTCCAGCTGATTCGCATGTGGTTCTAGTTAATACATCCTGTCAAGATGGGTGAGTATGAGATGATCCATCCAGAGCGGGTCCCCACTTGGTTTAGTGCATTAGTTGCACCCTCAGCTTGTCTTGGTGGCTCTTTTTGAAGCTCCTCATTGCCACACTCACAGAGAATATGAAGTTCCAAAAGTCTAAGTAGCATCTCTGACTTGTTAGTTCTTTTTAGAAATATATATTTTATTGACTTTTTATAGAGAGGAAGGAAGAGGGATAGAGATTTAGAAACATCAATGAGAGAAACATCAGTCAGCTGCCTTCTGCACACCCCCTACTGGAGATATGCCCCCTTGACTGGGATCGAACCTGGGACCCTTCAGTCCGCAGGCCCACTCTCTGTCCACTGAGCCAAACCGGTTAGGGCTGTTCTTTTTTGACATAGAAATAGCTTTGCTGTCATCTAAAGAAGTTTGCTTACTGGGAGGGTCTAGGGTTTTCATTCCTCTATACCGAAGTTCTTATGTAGGAGTTCCTCTGTATTTGTGGTATGAGGAGGTGAGGTTTTAGAGACGTGATATTGGGAAAAAGAAATGTATGATAATCTCTCTCTAGGTATCAGCTGACTGGACATACTTATCAGAAGTGTGAAGATGCTGAGACTGGTGTTTGGTTCCGAAGGATTCCACTCTGTGAAGGTAAGAGAAAAATTAAAGTTGTAAATGGGATAGTTGGGGATTCGAGAGGACAGGCTACCTAAGAACTAGGGCCAGGGGTGGGCAAACTTTTTGACTCGAGGGCCACAATGGGTTCTTAAACTGGACCGGAGGGCCGGAACAAAAGCATGGATGGAGTGTTTGTGTGAACTAATATAAATTCAAAGTAAACATCATTACATAAAAGGGTACGGTCTTTTTTTTCAATAGTTTTATTCATTTCAAATGGGACGGATCTGGCCCGTGGGCTGTAGTTTGCCCACGGCTGAACTAGGCTGTAACTACCTCAACAGTCTACATGTTCTATCTCAATGTATCTAAGATAAGAAATGCCTTTCTCAGTTTGGTCAACACTCTCATTGGCAAGCAAAGTTGTCAAGTAGGAACCTAGTATTTTGCATACATCTGCTAATTACTCAAGATTTAAAAAACACAAATATAGCCTATATTTATAGCTTATTTTTAAATTTTTTGGAATGAATATATATTATTCAGAAATGTTAATAAAGCTGTTTTGATGAGAACAATGCGGGTTGTAAAGCTAAATAATTGTATGGTTATGTGTCATACATGCAGTCACATAGTTTTATTTGCATCCGAATGACGACTGTCCGCCTTGGTACACTAGCTGAAGCAGCGTTTCCCGAATCTCTTCTGCAGCTACTCACTGTCCACGTCCACCAGTGATTAACAACGGGAGGCACACAGGTGTGAGGGCAGAACACTTTCTCTATGGAATTGAAATCTCTTATGAATGTGACCAAGGATTCTCTCTTCTGGGAGAGAGAAACATACGATGCATAAGTGATTCTGAAGGACATGGATCTTGGAGTGCACCTCCCCCACAGTGCTTAAAACCTCCTCCTGTGGCCCACTGCCCTCACCCAGAGGTCAAACATGGGTACACGCTGAATAAAACTCATTCGTCATATTCCCTCAATGACACTGTACATGTTGCCTGCAACCCTGGTTTCATCATGAATGGCAGTGACTTGGTTAGGTGCCATGCCAATAACAAATGGGTGCCAGGTGTACCAACGTGTATCAAAAAGGGTAAGTTATTTTAAGAAGTTAACTATGGGATGTTGCTTAGAATAAGGAAATGTTTTTTGAATCTGCATTTGCCATTTGAGCTAAAGAAAAGCTTGTAACTGCTAAGACAGTTATATTGTTTTATAAGACACCTGCCTAATCTTTTTGCCCAATTCTTTCCCCCCCTTTTCCTTTCTAAGTAAGGCGAGAAAAAGTACATGAGAGGATAATGTGTCTACAAAATTTATTGTTTTCATTAATTTAGAATAAGAAAAATGCACCTATCTTATTTGGAGGCAAATGTTGGCAATAGTATTGCTTGGTAATTTGCTATCTAAGGCCAAAATACCAGCCAGTATTTCAGTATGTTCTTTAGAGTGAAGCTGACTTTTAAGCTCATTGAATTATCTTTCTTATAATATAGTTATCATTTGGCACTTTTATACACTTGTAAGTTATAAGTGCTTACAAGTTTGACTGGGACCTCTAAAAGTATGTTAAGCAAACTGTTATAACAGTTAATAATTTGCATTTAATCTGAGAAATCCCTGATTATACTGAGTGTATTATTTTTTTTAGTTGGTGAGCTACTGCAATTTACTGAAAGCAAAAATTTTTTTAAGTCCAGTGAGTTGTTACATAAGAAATAAAGAAAAAGTGGGTAGAATCCAGGCTTCCAATATACCTTTTCAAGGAGACTTAGAGGGACTGGGGCTGAATGGGACATTACCATGGGGCTTTGGACTACATTGAATCATGCAGCTACCAGTAGACTAATATGTTTATGATTTTGGATTCTCCTTAGGGTCACTTGCTCCTCTTCTTGGTGGTAAGTCTTCCTAAATACTTTAAATATATATATATGGCCCTATAACTCACCCTTCACTTTAACTTATAGAAAAGTACCTAGGGTGTTTTAAGAATGTTTTAATGTACCCTTTACATTACAAACTGTCACTTTTGAAAATAGTTAAATAAATGTTTTGAACAGACAGCTATTTCTAATTTTTAAGTTGAAAGTTTGGTTTACGTTAACTTTTGATCTTTTGCATGATTTAGTACTATCAAACTAGGCTGGCTTATTCTGCAGTAGCAAAATACCTTTCATAATTGAGAATTAAAATGTTGTTCTGCAAAGTCATGGGACTCTGGTGTCCTGAGATCATAATTTTACTACAGTGACTAGAATATTGCTAATAAAACTGAAAGGAACAGAAAAGCCCAACAGAACTTAACTGGAACCCTGTGGTCAAATGCTTGGTGCTTTAGAGGAAATGTGGACTAGATTGAATCAGAAAAACCTTAAGCCCAAGTATCATTATTTAGGAATTCACTATTTACATGGCTCAGAAAGGATAAGTATAAAAGTAACATACCATAGTCCCCTTCACTGGAAATAGGCCCCACAATCACTTCAAAACTATATAAGTCACATTTTTCTTGAATTTGATACTTGCTGTTTTGTTTTCTAGGTCTTTCTGCAGGTTTCGTGGTTCTTATCTGCTTGGTTAGTGTCACCTTGTACATGATATTAAAACACAGAAAATAGTAAGTTCAATGCATGCTTCACCAAAGCACAAAAGGTTTTGGCTTCTTCAGCTTTAGGGAGGATAATCAGGTGAAGTCTTACCAAGTCTCAGATTCTACTGGGGAATGACCAAGTCACGTCACCCCAAACATGTAACCCACAAACTCCAGCAAATTTTCTTTAAAATACCAAGTCACCAAGTGCCATCTGCTTACATTGATCACAGTTATATGATACCGACTGTAGGCATCAAACAAGAAAGAGTTGCATTGAAATTATGCAAAGGTGGCGTCTATGAGTTGAGTAGTTTGTTCTAAGCCCGATTAGGCCTGAGCACAGCAAGGTCTACAGTTGGGATGTACTTTAGACTGTCGTGTTTACCAGAGGATGGTGTTGTGAATGAATTCAGGAGAGAGGGCATTCTGTGACAGTAAGATTGGGAAATACTGCATACTGTATTTTTCTCATGGAGATTCACAGTCACCAAAAGAATAACTGAAGTCCGATAATATAAAAGCCAGTTTCATGTTTTTTAAGCCAGTGTTTCCCAAACCAATTGGATTACACAATTCTATTGTTTTGTTTTGTTTTTTCTTCTCACATAATACTTTTAACAACCCTTGGGACTAATATTCCATTTCATAGACATTTGGGAAATCTAGGAAGGTGGTTAGGAGCTAGATTATCAAAAGCCTTCAGGCCATAACAAGGAATTAGGGTGTAACCTATAGGAACTTAAGCAAGCAAAAAAAAATATATTCAGCCCAGCCAGCGTGGCTCAGTGGTTGAGCATTGACCTATGAACCAGCAGGTTCGATTTCTGGTGAGGGCAAATGCCCAGTTACGGTCTTGATCCCCAGTGTGGGGCATGTAGGAGGCAGCCAATCAATGATCTCTCTCATCATGGATGTTTCTATCTCTCTCTCCCTTTCCCTTCCTCCCTGAAGTCCATAAAATATATTAAATTTGTTTTTAAATATGTTCAGATTCGCATTTTTAAAAGAAGGGGCAGGGTTGGGCCATCAGCCGAAGCAGCAGTGGTAGGGGTCCAGAGGATGGAGCAGATGCAGGACACATCTTCACTGTTGAGAGCCTAGGATTTCCGGGACTGAGTGTCATGTGGAAAGGAGGGAGAAGGGACCTCAGAGAACGAGCCAAGTGAAGGTCATTTGATGGTCCCGGTGTTTCACCAAAAGAGGGAAAGGGCAGGTTTGTGGGGAAAGATGATGAGTTCAGTGCTGACCTTGCCACTTTGTGGCACTGAAAACTGATCCCGGAAGGACATAATGCTTAAAAGGCAGGAGGGGAAGGAGCAGTCAGAAGTAGGAGAAAAGTTAAGAGACAGCTGTTTCACACAATTCAAGGGAGTCTCAAGAAAAAAATAGGGATGTCATTTGCATGGCTTTTCCTTGAAGGAAGTTAGAAGATAACGTTAGCCGAGAGTAGTTATAAATTTAAATAAATAGAGAATGTGGTTTCTATGTCTTTTCTATCTCCTAACTTTGCTCTCAGAACATCTCGTCTGAGAAAAATTTCCAAACTTTGAGAATGCCTACAAGCTCATTTGAATTGTTTCTACTGATGATAATTAAGTTTATTAACATGATTATATCAATACTGGATATAAGTGCCTGTATTGATATGAACCAAATATGTTACACTAAATTGCTTATCATCACTCTCATTTTACTTCTACTTTCTAACCCACTTCAATTTCTTTTCTGATAGTTGATACAAACATTTCAATCACCTTAATGACTTTTTGTAAATGAGATGAATAATCATTTAAACATGGGTGTTTAGTAACAACACTAAATATTTATAAAAGCCACCTAACATTTGAAGAAAAGACTGCTAACTTTTTCTAGCCATGTAAGATATTTTAATAAAATCTGAACATCATAACTAAAAAGTATCATTTTCTATATTCTTAATATATTATTTATCATTTTACCTCTTAAATATGGTAGTTGGGGACATTCTGTAAGTAACCCTAGGAGTAAGCGTTCTTTCCCAGTAATTTTGTAATACTTTATTTCAGAGTTCTACATGGTAGGATTATCACATTTTCTTGTCTTTTGCTAACTTTAGCAAACTGGTTTTAGAAGCAAAGTAGATATGCCATCAAAGAGGGGGGAAAAATCATTTAAAGGTTTAGTCATGTAGGACCATGTAAGGATTTTGAATTAAACATCCAATATAAACATTTTCTTTTAAGTTAGATTGGGAGATTGTGTCCCAAGTAGGTAAATGTATGATCACATCTTAAAATAAAAGCTTCTTTTGTTTTTGTTTTAAACTGGGGGCCATAGTTATCGGTCATTTAGAGTTCTCGGTCTGAGATAAAGCTGTGTAATGTCAACTTCTGACCTAGATACTTAACAGCCTAGCAAATTGTTTTTATGGGCCTTTCCAAAATTGGGGATTATAGTGATTATTTCATAGGCTACTTAGGAAAATAAAATGGACTCATCCCTGAAAAGTGCTTACCATGTGTTGAGAATTATGGAAGTAAAACAACTGCTATATCTTTACAGCAATTATGGCAGGAGTAAAAATTTTACTTTTTCTTCCTTCTTCCATTTAGCAATTATAGACATAAAAGCCTCATAGAAGATCTTCATTTAGAGACACGAGAAGTATATTCTGTTGATCCATACAACCCAGCAAGATAACCAGAAGGTAAATGGATATCTAATGAAATTGAAATATTTTATTAATTTCTATGTAAAAATGTCCTTCTATTCATACTTATCAAAAAGCATAATGCTAAATTTATATGGTTCCACTGCACAGATTTTAAAATCATGAATATAGCCCTACATGATTTGGCTCAGTGGAGAGTGTTGGCCTGCAGACTGAAGGGTCCTGGATTCGGATGCCAGTCAAGGGCACATGCCTGGGTTGCGGGCTCGATCCCCAGTAGGGGGGGTGCAGGAGGCAGCCGATCAATGATTCTCTCTCATCATTGATGTTTCTCTCTCTCTCCCCTTCTCCATTCCTCTCTGAAATCAATAAAAATATATTTAAAAAATAAAATAAAATCATGCACATAAATCGTGAATTTACCTATGTCATATTGTCAATTAATTCCCTGTTTTTTTAATATAGTCAAGCAACAAATATTTAAGAGTAAGGAGGAAATCAAAGTAAATATTTTTAAGAGTGGAGAAATGACAGCTATGCTGCGATTCCTGTGTGCTAAGAATGATCTGGGAGAAAGTGGGAAAATACTGGGAGGGAAGGAAGGGCAGAATGGCTGGAGCTGTGTCTGGGTACACTAGAAGGAACAGAGTCTAGTGCTAAAGCAGGGAGCTGTGTCTGGGTACGCTAGAAGGAACAGAGTCTAGTGCTAAATCAGGGAGTGTAGATCTGAGGTAGGAGTGTGGCCTTGGGAACCAGAGGGAAAGCAGAACATGTGGGTGCAGATGAAGGCAGCTGGGGAGATGTGGTGGTGAGGGCATCTGTGGAAGTTCTCTTCTGATGATTCTGTTCCCACAGTGAATAGAAAGTACAATGATCAGCCGATAAGAAGGTTGGGAAAGGAGATGATAGGGATTTAAGGAAAAAGGAGGCATTAAATAGCCGCCATGCATTGGCAGGCAACATCAAGAGTCCCTATGGTTGTCAGGAGAACATGGGAGTGAACACTTGAAGGTTTATTATACCCAGGCATTATCCTGAGAGTCGCTCATGCCTTATCTTATTTAGCCCTGACTACAACACTGAACGGTAAGGAGTGCCCCAAGATAATACCAGGGTGAGCACATAAAACCCAAGATGAGAAAGCCAAGGTTAAAAATTTCTCTTGGCCAAGGTTTTGGGGTCAGTAAGAGGCAAAGGTAGAATTCAAGCTCAAATATGTCTTATATGCTTTATTGTATATAATCTGTAAGGTAAAGATACCACCTCTGTCTTCTTGGAGCTTATTTTAGATTATAAAATATACTGACATACATATAACATACATATCAGGGAGTAAGAACATATACCATGAACAAGATGCAGAAGAACTGCTGTGGCAATGGGGAAAGAAATGTTGGCTTGGTGCTGGTGCATCATAGGAAAAGCAAAGAGGAGAAGAGGG
The DNA here is from genome assembly GCF_963259705.1 of Myotis daubentonii. Taxonomy (NCBI): domain Eukaryota; kingdom Metazoa; phylum Chordata; class Mammalia; order Chiroptera; family Vespertilionidae; genus Myotis; species Myotis daubentonii. The sequence continues at coordinate 11,296,567 of NC_081857.1, forward strand.
GAGGCCATGCCAGAGTGATCTGTAAATCCAACCCTATAGGGATCCAAAGTAAAGCCATTACATCAGTATCTGTTCAGTGAATGTGTGAATCAAGGAGAATGAGACTGTTGCTTCAGCTTCTCCCGCACTTTTATTCATATTTATCAATATAAAATTTGTTCATTGCTCCATATCCTATTCTCTGAGAAGGACCTCTTAATGGGATAATATTTTTGAATAGGCTCGATGCCTTATTGGTTATAGTACTTACAATTGGTCTGTACAGGGAATGTTCACATTCCCGTTATTTAAACTTTGATTTGTACCAATGCTGCCTCCTAACCAGGAACTCTTATTTCAGTGTGCCTTCGTGCTTGGAATGCAGCTGAACACGGGTTGGAAAGAAACCATTTGAATATCAGCAAGTCTATCTGTATGGGCTCCCCATCACCGAAATGATGTCTTAAGCTGTAACTTCCTATTTGCACTTATTCTCGAGCAACACAAGGAACGTTTGCCTGATGAGAAAGACGGGAGCCCAGTGTCACTGCCACCTGCTCTCCAAGGACTTTCTGAAGCCTCGCCTGTGATGCGCCTGGAGCCAGGCTTTGGCTATAAGCAGTTACATACTAGTGGCTCTGAGGAGTCATCTTTTCTAGGAAAGCACTAAAGTGAACTGTTTTTATATGCAGACTCTTCCTTTTTTATAATCAGCATACTTACTGTTACCACATAGTTTTGGTTATAGTGTGGTTTTAATTATTTAGTCATAGTATGAAGGATTTCCTGTGGTTTTCATGGGCATATCTTTATAGAGAAGTCTGATTTTATTTTAATAGTGGTTTTTCTTCTCAGATAGAGTTAAACATTTCATTTTAATTTCCACTTGGTTTGAGGTTTTCTACACTATATACTTTCTGTTTCCATGATCACTCAGTAATTCCAACTCAAACAAGTTTTTTCTTTTAATAATGGGAGTGAAATTTTAATTCCAAAGTTTTTGTGTACAATTTAATCTTTAGATATATTCTTGGTGCTTTTGTCAGAAGATCTGGTTGCTTGTAAAATGTCATTTCAAATAAATTTTATCTTTAAAAAAATACCTTGTATGATTCTTTAGATTGCTTTAGGTAATACAGATAGTTTAACAATGTTGATTCTCCCAATCTGTGAAGATGAAATATCTTTGCATTTCTTGGCATCTTCTCCAGTTTCTTTCAAAAATGTCATATAGCACTGGTCAGCGTGGCTCATGGGTTCTTCTCCTGTGAGGACCTCAGGTTAGCTTACAATACCGGATTTAGAAAGTTTTCTATGCAGACACTTGGAGCTCATTCCTTTTAGAGATAACTCCCGCTTTGTTCCTGCTAGTGTCTAAAATTATTGTAATCATCTTTCAGAAATTTCCCAGGATTTGGCACATCCTTGCTGGTGGAGAATGGGCAGAGACATGTTAAATGCAGTTGACAGCGACACCCACTTATTTTACCCAGTATATAATAGGTATTCATTATGCACCTACTACAGGCTAGAACAGCCTGGGCACTGGAGAAAAAGCAAGAAAACTCTACCCTGGCCTCATGTATCTTGTCCAGAAAACTAGGCAACTTGGCTCAGAACATATCAATTGGAGCCTCAAATGGGTCAAATCAAAGTAAGTTAAAGAAATCCGTTATATTAAGAATGGCTTGATGGACACCAGGTGTAGAAATTTCACTGGTTGAAAGTTCCAGTAAAACCCCAGTCCTTTAATCTAGCACCTGTAACTAGGTTACCAAACTCAAGCCATACCTTTTCCCTATCGTTTAAGTTTTCTAACAAGAAAAAAACTTATTTCCAAGCCTCGAAATAAATGGGAAAGGGTTTTTTTTTTCCAGCTTTATTGAGATATAATTGACACAGAGCGCTGTGTACAGATGATTGTAGAAAACAGTAAACACAAGGGTGGGCAAAAGTAGATTTATAGCTGTGAGTACACAAAACACCTTTGGGATTGGATAAAAAATAAAATAAGACACATCCTTCTTTTACTTAGGTGAGTGCAGGATGGTTAGTACACAAACAGTGAAATCATCTTGGTGAATTTGAAATCTCACAGGCTTCGATGGGACTCCGCAGCAGACATTCAACCACGGAAACCTCCGGTGCTGTCCCTAATAATGCCTCGTTCGTGCAAAATTTGAGCAAGAGCCCTGGCACTTCTGAGTGCCTGGAGGCCCCAGGACAAAAGCGGAGCCCTAAGGGGTGCTGGCCACTAGGCGGCCCACTAGGCTCTGGGTTTCTATTTTCAGGCCGATGCGCTTTATTCTTTTTTTCCGGGGGTTCCCACGGCTCGGGCTCGTTTTCTTTCCAGAGCTCCCCACAGGCTTGGCGAGAACCCAGCAAGCAAGGGGCGAGCCGCTTCCCCGCCCCCGGTGCTCACCTGCCCAGGCGGGCGCCGGCCCCGCCCAGCCCCGCACGCCGCGCCGGGCACGCCCACCTGCGGTTGCTGGCACTTTGTGAGTCTAGCGATTGTTGCGTCTGGTGCCCGCGGTCGGGAAGGTGAGTGCACGCTGCCCCTGAGGATTTCCGCGGGCCTCCCGCAACATGACCCGGTCCTGCGAGCCGCGCAGGGCACCTCCCCGCCCCCCCGAGAGTCCCTCTTCTTCTTGGTGCTTCGTGGGGATCACTTTGGTGACCCTAGTGCTCCAGTTACCCCCCTCCCTTGGTAGGAACCTGGAGAGGGTGTGCCCTCCGGAAACGAACTGGAGAAGGTTGGGGAGCGGGCTGAAGGGTGCCGAAGGCGGGGGTGGGGGTGGCGGTGGAGGCGGGAGCGGGGAACAGGGGAGGAGATTCTCTTGGTGGGTCAGGGTCAGGGTCGAGGGTCCGGTTGGAGGCGCAGGGCTTGGCCCCGGCTGGTGCGGAGCTGGGGTAGAAGGCTCAGCCACAGATCCTCGGGTTGTGCTGGGGCGGTGGGTTCCTGTAGTGGCGGCGATGAAGGCTGCTGGGTGGTCGGCACTGCGCTTTGCGGGATGCTGGGGCGCCACGGGTGTTTGCCGGGGACGAGGGAATGCCTCCAGCTGAAGCTTGCAGGTGTTTGTGCACGGGGTCGCTCGGGATGGGGAGCCCTCACCTGGGCTGCAGACGAGGGCTTGCTCTCGAGTGCCCTGCGCGTGGGGATGTTGCTGGGGCCCGAGCTGTGCCCGGGAGGGGTGTTTGCGCTGTGCTCCCGGGGTGTGGGGATGCCCGGCTGAGTGGAGTGTGGGTGTCCGGCCGCGCGGGGCTGGGGGAGCCTTGGCTGGGTGTGGCCTGGTGTGCGCTTTGTGGAGCGCGGCGCCTGGAAGCTCGCTGCAGGCTTTGTACCGGGGCTGGGAGCGCTCGTGGAGTCCTTGAGTGAGAACAGCCCTGCGTCCTCGGATTTAGGATTGGGAAGGGCGCGCAGTGCCTTTTGTACATAAAGGTTACAGGCTCATTGTATTGGTATTGGTATTGTATTGGTATTTTGCTCCCCCTTCCCCCCCTGCCCCCCCCCCCTATTAGATTGCGTCCTATCTAGGGAAGATTCGGAAGCAACCGAAGAAAACATTGGTAGCTAAACCTAGTGAGAAATGAGAATCGTAAGAAATGAACAATAAGCAATGGTACTATTGTACAGCTCATAAACTAAACGCTGAGGCCATACACTGTCTGCGACGTTTCATTGAATCTAATGAGTTGTTATATAAACACTATTAAAAGCACTTTTATTGTATAAAAAGACATATTAGGAATCTTTTCTTTATATGCTTGCAGTTACTGCGATTGCATCAAACAAAGGTTGCTTGCCTAACTTAATCATGCTGTTGTGTGCTTTCTTTCTTGCTGGTTCCAGGAAATTCTAGAGTGATCTTATGCATTTGGATGAGAGCAGAATTATATAGAAATTCTAGGTATTTGTTTTCCTATTGTAAATGGGAATGTCTCGCTCAGGGTATTCAGTAAATGTTAATAAAACCAACCTCTCAAGTAACCCTCTTGTAAAAAATGCTGCTAATTACGAGAGCTTTAGGGTTGCGTCGACTTTAGGGCATGATGGCAATGAAATGTTGGATTGGGTATATATATAATTTAAGATTTTTAGAATATACGAAAGAAGAGTAAAATTTGACTTGTTTGGAATACTCCTGACTGGTCTCACCATCTGAAGTGAGAACAATCCAGGGTGTAAGACAGGCGGAAGGTTCCCTCGGGGTCACAATAGGTCTATCTCCTTTTTTTAAAGATCCTTCCGCGAATAGGAAAGATCCTTGATTCTTTTAGCCCTTTAGGACTTTACTTGATGTGTCTCCATCACATTATTTTACATAATTGTTCTAACACATTTTTTTTTAGATTTTCAAGCCCACAGGTTAAAAAAAAAGAAGAAGAAGAAGAAGAGAAATTACTGAAATGAAAAGGCTGAGGGGGGAAAAGACTTCTTAGAGAAGAATTGTTTTGAAATGAATTTCAAAAGAAATGGGGAATGATGCATACCTATATGGTGTATCTTTCAGACCTAAAACACTGATATTTGCTTCCTAAATTTACTGTTGAATAAAAATCCAGCTCATTCCCCAACAAACCAAAAGGGAATAGAATGCTATTTAAAGCAAGGGCAGCACATGGCCCACTCCTAGGACCCTTGGATGAAAGCAGGGAACAAGTCTTTAAAATCTTACCAAGTATCTTTCCATTTATTCTGGACTACCCACCTGCTGCCACGCCACAGTCCCTGGCTGGTCAAGGAGATTAAATATTTCATTTTTATGCTTGAATTTCCTTACTTTTAGGTCTCTGTGGTAAACCACCAGTGTTCCAATCTATGAAGTTAAAGGTTCCCCCTCAACCTGCATATTTACCTGGGGAGAGAGTATATTATCAATGTAATCCAGGATATTATTATTCCTATTTTTATGGCCTCAGCACCTATTGTGAGAAAAATAACTCCTGGTACCCTATTGATGAAGCTTGTTACAGTAAGTAAATAAAACCTTTCTTTTTTTGTATGCATGTGTGCTTGCTCTGGTGGTGCTGGTGTTGCTTTTAACTTGGATTCGTTGCCCACTGTGGCAATGATGATTTTCTCATGGGAAACGAGGTTTTAGATAGCAAGACAGGTGTTTAAGCTTTGACAAATCTCCCGGGGAAGTTTTTTGTAGGTGTGGTTTGGGTAAATGTGAGTTTATGTTTTCCCTTATAATAGTTTGCTCCAGCAAATACTATTGCACGAATTGACAACAGCGGTGTAGAATTATTTTTATTAAATCTGTTTTGAAATTTGTATAAAAAAATGAATTTGCAAATTTTCTTCTAGAAAAACAATGTCCAACTCCCAAGGTTCCTAACGGTGAAGTCTATGAGCAGTATGAACCACAAACGGGCTTTCAGTTTGATAAAGACGCTTACTTTTATTGCAACTATGGGTAAGTGGCCCCTTAGAGAAAAGGGAAAGGTTACCGGTTCAATATTGTTTTTCTTCTTAAACCAGTGGTTCTCAACCTTGGCTGCACACTAGAATCACCTGGGAATCTTTTAAAAACTAATCAGGGTTTTAAAAAGATTCCCAGGTGATTCTAATGTGCAGCCAAGGTTGAGAACCACTGTCTTAAACACTGCCATCAAGTTGATTTCACCTGCTTTCTGTGTGACCAGTTGCACTTGCAGCCAATCAACTCCCGGGCTTTTGAGGGAGACTGAAAACATATGGACTTAATAGAAACTTAAAGGAAAGCTGAATTACATAACCCTTGCTATAGGTAACAATCAGCTTATTGTAAGCATCACAAATGTAGTAATCATGGTGACTTCATCCTTGACAACAACATGCACCCTATTAAAAACAAAACAAGTCTCAGAGTTGAAGGAGGGCTCACAGAAATGTGTTGTTGAAGTCCTTTAATTCTTTACATACTTTCTATCTGGTGGCTCTATACTTTATTGCGAGTGGGGTATTGAAGTCTGTAACTATTATGGTAGAAATGGCTGTTATGTAGAAAGGTGTGTTTCTCCAGTTCTGTTGCTTTCTATATTTTGATGATTTGTCATTGGGTGTCAATGTTTATAACCGTTTTTATCTGCTTGTTAGGTACCTTTTATTAATAATACTTAAGGTCCTTTGTCTCTTGTAAACTTTTTTGATTTTGAGTCTGTTTTACCTGATACTAGTACAGCCACTCCCGCTTTTTTTTTTTTGGGGGGGGGGGGGATACTGTTTGCATGGAATATCTTTTTCCATCCATCAATTGATTTTGTCTTTGGATCTCAAATGAGTTGTCTATACTAGACAACATATAGTAGGATTGTGTGTTCATTCTGCCAACTTCCTTCTTGTGATTAGAGAGTTTGTCATTTAAATGTAAATTTGTGACAAGGAGGGACTTCTGCCTTTGGGGTATATGCTTTCTATATGCCTGGTAGCCTTTTTGGTTCATTTCCTGCATTACTGTCTTCCTTTTATGTTAATTGTCTTTTTTGTAATGAAATGTTAAAAATTATTCCTCATTTCTTTTTGAGTATATTCTATCGCTGTTTTTTATGTGGTAACCATGGGGCTTACATTTAAAATCCAAAAGTTATACCAATCTAAATTGGAATTTATACCAGTTTAATACACAATGCTTAACTCCTTTATAGAGTCATAGCCACCCCATTTGGTTGTTATTGTCTCAAAATTGCATCTTTTTATATTCTTTTAAATGCATTATCTCTTAACTTATATACAAAACAAGATTTGGAGTTAAAAAGCAAAGTTACAGGCCTGGCTGGTGTGGCTCAGTGGTTGAGTGTCGACCTATGAACCAGGAGGTCACAGGTTCGATTCCTAGTCAGGGCACATGCCGGGGTTGCAAGCTTGATCCCCAGGGTGGGGCTGCAGGAGGCAGCCGATCAACGATTCTCTCTCATCATCTCTCTATCCCTTTCTCTCTCCCCTTTCCTCTCTGAAAGTTACAGTACTGCAAGTTGTTACACTAAAAATTTTTTCTTTAAATGTATTATCTCTTAAATTGTGAAGAGAACAAAATTATGGTTACAAGCTATTTTTAAAACAATACAAGCTTTTATAATTGCCCATGTATTTACCGTTAGTGAGAAGTTTATTTCCCATCTGGGTGAAAGTTACTTTCTAGTGCCCTTTTATTTGACCTTGGAAGACTCCTTTGAAAATTTCTTATAGGGAAGTTCTAGTGGCCACAGGCTCCCTCAGCTTTGGTTTACCCTGGACTGTTTTAATTCCCCCTTCACTTTGAGGACAGTTTTGCTGGGTAAAGTATTTTGGGTTTAGAGTTGTTCTTTTCTTTTTGCACTTTTAGTACATCTACCCACTGTCTTCTGGGTTCCAAATTTTCTGATGATATACTGATCATATTATTAAGAACCCCTTGTATGTCATGATTTATTCCCTCTCCTAGTTCAAGATTCTCTGTCTTTGGTTTTTGAGTGTTTGATTACAGTAGTCCTTATGTATCATTGGGGGATTATTTCCAGCACACCTCCCCACCCCCTTGCTGATACTAATCCAAGTCCCTGGTATAAAAGGACATGGTATTTGCCCTTAACCTATAGACATCCTCCTGTGTACTTTAAATCACCTCTAGACTACTTATAATACCTAATACAATGTGAAGGCTGTATAAAATAGTTGTTACACTGTATTGTTCATGGAATGATGACAAGAACAAGAAATCTGTACTTTTTCTTTTTAAGAATATTTCCAGTTCTTGGTTGGTTAAATCCACAGATGTAAAACCTACAGATCTGGAGAGTCTACTGTATTGTGTCTTGGTGTGGGTCATTTTGAAATCATTTTGCCTGGTGGTTATTGAGCTCTTGGGTGTTTATAGTCCTGTCTGTTATCAAATTTGGGGAGCTGTGAGCCTTCATATTCTTTATATATTCTTTTTGCCCATTTCTGTCTTCTCATTTTGGAATTATCACAATGTGCATGTTGGTCCACTTGATGGTATCCCACAGGTCCCTTCAGCTCTGTTAATTTTTCTTTTTTTTTCTTTCTGTTCTTTAGACAATTTTTATTGTCCTAACTTCATGTTCACTGATTCATTCTTTGGCCTGCTCAAATCTACCTTTAAAACCTCTAGTGAATTTTTCAAGGCATATTGTACTTTTGAATTCCAGAATTTTTTGTTGTTTTTTTTCTGTTTTTTTTATTAATCTGCTTATTGATATTTCAGTTTGTTCACACATCATTTTCTTAACCTTCCTTCATTTTTTTTTCATTTAGTTCTTTGTGCATCTCTCAGAGTTATTCTGAGGTCTTTGTTTAATAATTCTGCCATCAATGCCTTTATCAGGGACAGTTTGTTGATTTTTTTAAAAAATGGATCATACATGCCTCTTTCTTGTTATGCCTTGTGATTTATTTTATTTTTGAATTTATATTGAATCTAATAATGTGGTAACTCTAGAAATCAGCTTCTTTACCTTAGACCTTGCTATTTTGGGGTATTGTCTTTGGATACTTTCATTGTAGTTTGGTGTCTCTGTGCTGAGGATCAGCTCGAGATATAAACTGAAGGTCTTCTCAGGTTGTTTCTGAGTCTTGCCCTGAGCACATGCACCCAATTTCTAATTTTCTATATATATGCAGTTCTTTTTGAAGATCCTGGTTTTTAATATTTGCCTCCTGAGAGAGGTAAAGAAAAATATGTAGTGTAGAGAAAAGGGTGCAGGATCTTTAAATCCCCTGAAAGTCGTTTCAGCTGGGGAGGAAAGGGTCAGCTAGAGAAACAGATGCTACAATGGCCTCCCATCTCTTTGTCCACTTCTCTGTGATCCGCAGCAGTAATCAGAACACAGTTTTCTGATATTTGTAGGGCAGGGCCTTTTTGCCCCCCTGGCTCTAGCAGGCTGCTTGAGGAATACAGACACAGCTGCCTGCCACATTGTGGATGGTGGGGGATGTATAGCTGCTATTTTCCTAAGAGCTGAAATTACGTTTACTTGTTGGAGTCTTTCCCTGGAAATTTCAAGCCCTCAATAGACTAGTTCAAAAATAGTTAAATCAAGCAGATCCTGCTATTGAAATTGTTGTCTAGTTGGAGTGACAAAGTCCTACTCTGCCATCTCCTCCGAATTCTCTCTGAAAACACTAAAATATGGAGAAAATGAGTGAACCTTCTGAAACTGTACAAACCGTTTCACTATTTTTAAACTTGATCAAGTAAAAATAATGGAACATCCATTTAATAGTTATATACAGAGCGACTGCTAAAGCATTTTGAGGGGAACCAATCATTTAAGACACAGATTTTTTTCTCTCAGAAATTGTATCTTTTTTGAGAAACACAATATAGACAGATGTGACGGCAAAATAGTAAAGGAGAAGTACCAAATAGTAGTGCATGATTATTGCAACGAGAATCCAGAAGGAAGAGAGTACTGTGAATTTAAGTAATCAGAGATTTCATCAAGTAGTATGTCTGAGCTATCCTAAGAAACACATCCTGATTTAAAGAATACATGCATACCTCATTTTATTGTGCTTTGCTTTATTGCACTTTGCATATATTGCATTTTTATCAATATCCAAGCATAACACTCCACCGGCAAAAAAGTCACAATTTGGCTGAAGGCTCAATGATGATTAGCTTTTTTTTTTAATTAAGCATAAAGCATTTTTAAATTAAACTATATACATTCTGTCTTTAGACATAATGCTATTGAACACTTAATAAACTACTTTATAGTATAAATATAACTTCATATGCACTGGTCAACCAAAAGTTTTGTATGATTCGAGTTCTTGTGATAATCGCTTGATGGTGGTGGCCTGGAACCGAACCCATGATATCGCTGAGGTATGCCTGTATTAACAAGAGCTAAAACTTACCTAGCACTCACTATTAACTCATCTAATACTCAAAACAGCCCTATGACATATATACTATTATCTCCTCTTCATAGATGAGGACTGTGGAAAGGGAAACATGAAGGGACTTGCCCAAGCTCAAATATCCAGTCAGTGCGAGAGCTGGGACTCGAATCCAGTAGGCAAGCTCCAGAGCCTTGTCTCTGTACTGCGTTGTGGTGTGACTGAGCAGAATGGGAGGAGCAAAGCCATGGAAATTAATATGCTATGCCCAGGAGAGCAAAGAGGCCAGCCTGCCAGGCATGGCAGATGTATTTAGATATCTTTGCTCTTGGCCCATGTATGTGCAAATGCAGAGACTGTTTAATTACATTCCAGATTTGGTTAGAACTTTCATGATAGTGTGCTATGTAAGAAAATTGCCCCTCAACTTATTATAGTGCAGAAAACAACTATATGAAATGTTCCTCTTTATTATGTACATCTTGTTAACTGGTAAATAAAACAGTAACCTTTTTTCCCCCCTTCATTTAGTTATTATTTAAAAGGTGAACCAATTGTAACTTGTAAACTTTCTGGAGACACAGTGTATTGGGGCGGTGATATCCCAACATGTGAAAGTAAGTAAATTTCCACTTTAGAATTTAGACCAGCAATTCTCAATATTTTTGGCCTGGGGGACCCACTTATGCTGATTTTTTTAAGTATAATTGATATGTAATAGTATATTAGTTTCAGCATAGTGATTCGTTTATTTATGTGCCTTACAATGTAATCACTATGATAAGTATAGTAACCATTTGTCACTATTCAAATGTATTACATTATTATTGTACTAGAGGCCTGATGCACGAAATTCATACAAGAGGAGGCCTTCCTTTCCCCATCTGCCAGCACTGGCTTCGTCCAGAAGGACGTCCAGTCTAATTAGCATATTATGCTTTTATTATTATAGGTTCCCTGTGCTATGTATTACATCCTGGTGACTTGATTCATTTTTTAAAATATATTTTTATTGATTTCAGATAGAGGAAGGGAGGGGGAGAGAGATAGAAACATCAGTGATGAGAGAGAATCACTGATTGGCTGCCTCCTGCATAACCCATACTGCTGACCAAGCCTGCAACCCGGGCATGTGCCCTGATCTGGAATTGAACCATTACTCCCTGGTTCATGGGTCAAAGCTCAGCCTCTGAGCCACACTGGTCTGGCATGATTTATTTTATAACTGGAAATCTATACCTCTTATTCCCCTTCTCCTTATTTACCCATCCTCCCAGCCCCCTTTACTCTGCAACCATCAGTTTGTTCTCTGTATCTGTAAGTCTACTTCTATTTGGTTTGTTTCTTATTTTAGATTCCACATGTCATAAAATCACATGGTATTTTCTTTCTCTTTCTGACTTATTTCATTTAGTATAATACCCTCTAAGTCCATCAATGTTATTGGCAAATGATGAGATTTCATTTTTTTTTTGTCTGATAATATCCCATTGCATATAGATGTATATTTGTATCCTAATAAAATAGTAATATGCAAATTGACCATCACTCCAACACACAAGATGGCCACTATCAGATGGCCGGCAGGGGAGGGCAGTTGGGAGGGACCAGGCCTGAAAGGGAGGGCAGTTAGGCATCAATCAGGCTGGCAGGGGAGTGGTTAGGGGCAATCAGTCAGGTGAGTGGTTAGGAGCCAACAGTCCTGGATTGTGAGAGGCATGTCCCAGATTGGAGAGGGTGCAAGCTGGGCTGATGGACACCCCCACCCCCGTGCACAAATTTCATGCACCAAGCCTCTAGTATTATATAAATATATATATACACATATATGTGTGTGTGTGTGTGTATATATATATATGTGTATATATATATGTGTGTGTGTGTGTGTGTGTGTGTGTGTGTATCACCTTTTTAATCCATCTATTGATGGACACCTAGGTTGTTTCTAAACCTTGGCTATTATAAATAATGCTATAATGAACCTAGGGGTGTATATATCTTTTGAATTAGTGTTTTTGTTTTCTTCTGATAAATGCCAACAAGTGGAATGGCTGGGTCAAATTGTACGTAGATTTTAATATTTTGAGGAACCTCACAACTGTTTCTGATAGTGGCTGCACCAATTTACAATCTCACCAACAGTGTAAGAGGGCTCCCTTTTCTCCACATTTTTGCCCTTTATGTTTTTAATTAACAAAGATTCCAAAGAGCTTCACTTTATGTGATTTATGTCTATTGATATTTATTATATTGGAATGAAAACAAGTTTCTAAAATAATTATTCATTAATATAAATGTTAAAAAAAAACAACAGTAAAGTCGATGCATGTTTAAATATATTTTATAAAAAATTTTAAAATGTCCAAAAACAAATTGTGGGAATGGTAGCATTGTTTTACACTTTCATAAATCTCTTCAAAATCTGGCTTGAAGGAAGACACTTAGATTCAACCTGTTGTGAAATAACTCATTTTGTAGCTTCTGGAACATTTCACTGTACTTGTAAGGTTTAAAGTGAAAAAAAGACATATCTTAGTATAATTGTGAACCAATGAATTAACAAATATTTATAAATTATAAAGCATTTCTCAACTATCAGTGAAGCTTTAATCACATGCATATTTTCTCAAATTTTCAGCAAACCTCATGATGACTAGAACAAAACTTAGCATAGCCTTATAGATAAATATTGGTATTTCATTTAGGTATTTAAGAAAATCAGTTTTCTTTTGAAAATTCATTTCTACATGGTTTGACTTTGGGGTAATAACATTTTCTCACAGAAACATACTAAATGGGTAGTAGATTCACCACTAGATTATAGAAATCACATGTTAATGGATTTATTGAATTTATTTTACTAAATGTTGTCTTAATCTTTCATTTTCCTCTCATTTCCTCTGTTCTCTCTCCCTCTCTCCCTCTCTCTCCCCCCCCTCTCTCTCTCTCTCTATCTCTCTATCTCTCCCCCCCTCCCTCCCTCCCTCCCTCTCAGAGATTTTCTGTGGAGAACCTGGAATAATAGAAAATGGAAAACGCACAAATAGCTGGAGGGTTGAATTTGAATTTAATGAAGTAGTGACTTATACTTGTGACCCTTCAGATGGACCTCAGGAGTATTCACTTGTTGGAGAGAGCAAACTTTCTTGTTCTGGGCCTGGCGAATGGAGTAGTGGCCCTCCTCAATGTAAAGGTAATGATATTTCCATTTATTCTTCATTTGTAAATACAGTAGAAACACTTTGTAGATAGTTTTACCTATAAGTAAACAAAGAGTCATATGTGCTTCCTCCTCCTGTTAAATTGACTTTCAATTTATGACAAGTTGAAACAAAAATAATTCTAGTTGTAGGAGTCCCCACCTCCAACATGTTCTTGGCACTTCAGTTTATACAATGTGAACTACTGTGTACATGTATGTTAGGGGTTTTTCTTGGAAGGACCAAAAACTAAACACACACTGGCTTAAAAATGAGTTCTTTTTATATTAAAATGTCTGAGATATATCACAATAGGTAATGGTGGAATAAATTGTAAAAGACCGACTCTCTTACAGAAAACAATGATAAACTCTGTACACACATTTTTTTAAATGTTTAATTCTTTTTTTAAAGTATATTTTATTGATTTTTTTACAGAGAGGAAGAGAGAGGAATAGAGAGCTAGAAACCTCTATGAGAGAGAAACATCGATCAGCTGCCTCCTGCACACCCCCCACTGAGGACGTGCCCACAACCAAGGTACATGCCCTTGACCGGAATCGAACCCGGGACCCTTCAGTTCTCAGGCCAATGCTCTATCCACTGAGCCAAACCGGTGCTGGCTGTACACACATTTTTAAAAAAACAGTGTTTAAGGCACTAGGGAGTAAATTCAAAACAAGGTAACAGAATAATAAAACTAAAATTCAATGAAATTGAAAACATATAATAGTACAGAAAATTCAGTGAAACTAACACCTGCTTTTTAGAGAAGATTGATAAAGTAGATATACCTACAGCTAGAATGACAAGTAAAAGGATGATATTTATTATCAATATCAAGAATGAGTCCCTTACCCTTCCTCTATCTCTAAAAATCAATAAAAACATTTTTAAGTGAGAAGACAACACTGAATACCCTGTAGATGTAAGGAATAATGAATAATAAGTCAATATTACAAAAAACATTATGCCTATAAATTTGACAACTTAAATGAAATTGACAAATTCCTGGAAAGACACAAATTACTGGTGTCCACTGATAGATGAATGGATAAAGAAAATGTGATACCTATACACAAACGCATATACACATACAATGGAGTATTACTTAACAATAAACAGAATGAAATCTTGCCAACGGAGACAACATGGTGGACATATGTAAAGGGTATTATAAAAATGAAAGCAAAAAGAAAAGACAACTATATGATTTTACTTATATGTGGAATCTAAAACGACAAAACAAATTAACAAACAGAAACAGAGACATAGATAAAGAGAACAGATATTGGTTGCCAAAGGGGAGGGGAGTGAGTAGAGGGATGGGTGAAAAGAAAATACTGAGTGCGATGAGATTGACCTTGAATCTTCACCCAAAATTTTCAGTAAAATGCTTTTAAACATGGGACCATATTTTTTTTAAAAAGGACTTTGTAACTTCTAAACCCTGCTCTGCCACTTAGTTGGATTAGCTTGGCTAAGTTTACTTCTCTCTCTAAGGCTCAGTTTTCTTGTTAGTAGAATGGTATTAGCCCAACAAGGTGGTCCTATGATCAAAAAAAATACTTTTTTTAAGACACAAAATACCAAAACTACTGAAAGATATAGGTAACCCGCATAGTCCTATATTTATTAAAGAAAGAGAGTTAAAACCTTCCCTCAAGGAGAACTGTAGACCCAGATGGCATACCTGGGGAATTCTACCAAACATTTTAGGAATAGACAATAGCACCTCTACACAAACTCCTCAAAAAATATAAGAGAAGGGAATACTTCTCAACTTATTCCATAAGGACAACATTAGAGTGATACCAAAACCAGACAAAGACATTGCAAGAAAATTACAAACAATAGCCTTAATAAATATAGAACCAAAACTTTATACAAACAAAATATTAACAAATCAAATCCTATGATATATAATACGAATAATGCATCATAACCTATTAAGATTTATCCCATAAATGCAAGGTTGGTCCAAATTTAAAGATTAATCAGTGTAATTTATCATATCAAGAGACTGCAAAGAAGAAAACAACGTCATCTTATTAGACGCCCCCAGAAAGCAATTGACAGAACTCATCATCTTTTCATAATAAGACTTCTGAGCAAACTAGAAATCTTAACTGGATAAAAGGCATTGATAGAAATCTTAGAGCTTACATTAATTTTAATGGTAAAAACTAATTTATTTCCTCCCAAGGTGGGAACAAGGGAAGTATATTCGCTCTCACCACTCTAGTCAGCATCCTACTGGAGGTCCTTCAACAAGGCAACAAAGAAATAGGCTATATGTATGAAAGGAGCAATAAAATAGTCTCTAAACTTATGACATTGTCTGTGTAGACACTTCCAAAGACTTTAATTTTAGCTTGGTTGTGAAAGAAAAGATCCACCTGCAGAAATCAATTACATGTCTATATAATACTAACAGCCAGTAGAAATTGAAATTTTAAAATTGCTGTTTAGAGCAGTGATGGCGAACCTTTTGAGCTCGGCGTGTCAGCATTTTGAAAAACCCTAACTTTGGTGCTGTGTCACATATAGAAATTTTTTGATATTTGCAACCATAGTAAAACAAGACTTATATTTTTTATATTTATTTTATATACGTAGTTAAATGCTATTTAATAAAGAAAAATCAGCCAAAAAAATGAGTTTGCGTGTCACCTCTGACACGTGTGTCATAGGTTCGCCATCACTGGTTTAGAGCATCTCCAAAATACATGCGCATAAATCTATCAATATATGTGAAAAGATGTGAATGCTAAAAACTACTGAGCACTAATAAAGGAAATTAAGAACGACCTTAATATATGAAGGGACATACGTTGGTCATCGATTAGAAGACTCAGCATAATAAAGACATTAATTCTCTGTTTTTGATGTATAAATTTGGCACAATCCTGATAAAAAGCCAAGCAGAACTTTTTGTAAGTTGATAAACTGATTCTAAAATTTATATGGAATGACAAAAGAACTAGAATAGTCAAAACAATTTTGAACATAATTAAAGGATGTACTCTACCGGATATCAAGAGTATATAAAGTCTACTCTAAGGTATATAGCTGTATAGGACAATGGAACAGAACAGTGAGTCCAGAATTAGACCCGTGCAAATATGTCCAGTGGATTTTCATCTCAGATATGCAAAAAAATCAGTGGTAAAATGATCCTCTTTTCAAAAATGGTACAGGCACAATTTGGCTTCTATATGGGGAGCGGGGGAGAGAGGGGAAAGAACCAGAACCTATGTAAGCACCATTCGCAAACATTTACTCAAAATGGGTCATAGACTTACATGTAAAACCTAAAACGATAAGACTTTTACAAGAAAACTTAGGTATTTGTGACCTAGCCAAAGGCTTCTTAAATACAGCCCATAAAGCATGATTCTTTTCAAAATTTTAACAAATTGGGTGTGCCAAACGCAAAACTTCTGGTCTGCAAAAGACTAAGAGAATGAAAACAAAAGCAATAAATAGAAAATATCTGCGAAGCAGACATCTGAGAATGAACTTTTGTCTACAATATATTGAGAACTCTCAAAGCTCAGTAAGAGAACAATACAAATTTTTAAAATAGGCAAAAGACTTGAATATAGCTATTTCACCAAACATGGAATACAGATGACAAAAAAGTAAATGAAAATTTGCTCAATATCATTAGTAATTATAAAAATGTAATTTAAAAAAAAAACCCACAAAGATGCCACTAACCACCTTTTTAAATGTCTGACATAAAAACAAGTCTAAGTATTAACTTTCAACTTTATCTCAGCCCTGTGTGTTTATGTAATGGTTTACAACCTAAAATTTGTTTGTTTTTTTTGTCTCTAGGTTTCAGTCTAAAATGTTTAGAAAACAGGGCTGTAATTCCATTGGCCTTTCTGTTTCTTGAACATCCCAGTTCATATGTGATATTGCCACCTGAGAATATTTTCTTTGCATATCTTTGCATGGCTAGCTTCTTTTCAACTTTTAAATTTCCGCTCAACTATTTTCTTTTCACAAGAGTCTTTCCGGCCCTTTGAAACATATCATAATGAAACATATCACAGGGTATCATAATCAGCGTTAGCATGAAGTTTTTAAAAATCTTTAGAGCTAACAAGTATCACAAATGACATTTGAACTTACCCAGAATTTGTACCTGGTAGATTTTCTCAAAATTTGCAGAAAAAAAATGTTTGAAATAAAAAAAAAAATCTATAACAGTGGTTCTCAACCTTGGCTGCACATTAGAATCACCTGGGAATCTTTTTAAAATCCTTATTTCTGGGCCTCATCCTCTGGAAATTCTTTTTCTTTGTTATGGGGTGGAGCCACGACATGAGTAACAAAGAAACAGAATTTCCGGAGGATGAGGCCCAGAAATCAGGATTTAAAAAAGACTCCTAGGTGATTATAATGTGCAGCCAAGGTTGAGAACCACTGATCTATAATGACTGTTCTAGATGGGAAAAGTTAGATTTTTAAAATATTTTTTTATTGATTTTAGAGGGGGCGGGAGGAGAGAGAGAGAGAGAAAGAAAGAAAGAAACATCAATCACCTGCCTCCTGTTCGTACTCTGACCGGAAATAGAACCCGCAACCTAGGTACGTGCCCTGACCAGAATCACGCCAGCGACCTTTCGTGCATTGGACAATGTTCAACCAACTTAGCCACACTGGCCAGGGCACATAAAAAAGTCTTTTTTTTAAAAAAATAGCATCTTGTCTTTCATTTCTTCTCTTTCCACTGGAAATTTCTACTTTGCACTATCTTTTCTAGCACTGGGTTAAAGCAACTTTCTATTAATTCTGAAATTTCTCTGCTTCTTAGTGGTACAGTGTGAACCGCCAGTACTCAAATATGGAAAACCATTGTCAGAAATGAAAGAAAAATTTTTCTACAAAGATGAGGTTGCATTTGAATGCCTGAAGGGTTTCTACCTTAATGGCAGCAACCCAGTGTTCTGTGGTGGAAACAGTACTTGGGAGCCTGAGATGCCCACATGTATTAAAGGTACATATTATATCTTTTCTTTCTTTTTTAAGGTTTTATTTCTTTGACATTAAATATCAGTGATACACCATAATTGAAAAGAAGCAATTTTAGTAATTAACTCTCTTGTATTCCTATCCATGACAGATGTATGACACAAAGTTCATATAGACTTTGGCTGTTGTGATTTTGTATGTGTTCATAGGGCTCTTAGCACATTATTATGTGCTAAGTATAATATATCACATAAGTACATAAATATATAAGTATATATAAGTATAAAAGTATTTATAAGTATACTTATAAATTATATAAGTATATAACTAAGTATATCACGTAGTATATAAATTTATCTTGTTCATATTTTTATGTATAAAAATGTTTAGTAACCCTTTTTTGGTATAAATTTAATGAATGATGGGAATTTTTACCTAAATAAGAAGGGAAGTCATAATTTTTTTTAATATATTTTATTTATTTTTTACAGAGAGGAAGGGAGAGGGATAGAGAGTTAGAAACATCGATGAGAGAGAAACATCGATCAGCTGCCTCCTGCTCACCCCGTACTGGTACACACAACCAAGGTACATGCGCTTGACCGGAACCGAACCTAGGACCCTTCAGTAGGTAGGCCGACGCTGTATCCACTGAGCCAAACCGGTTAGGGCGGAAGTCATAATTTATATAAATGAAAAGTGATAATTTTCAGTTGATTGATCCTACATTATGTTTCCAAGGTCATAACCTATTTTAAGTCATATTTATATCCTACAAAAATTGTTTGAATTCATGTTAACACTCATTCATCACTTTTAGTAAAAGGATAAAGACCATATTTATAGCCATTTTGATTGTTATTTTTACTGATTCTAAAATTATTTGCCATGTACCATAAACAGGTATGTATACTTGGGCAAGTTATTTAAATTTCTAATGTGTTTGCTTACATGCAAAATGACTTAATGCCTTCCTAACTGGGTGATAATACAGCTTAAATTGGTTGCACTTAAACCACTTAGCATTAATGCCGGGCACTTGGTAGCCTCTTAAAGGAAGTTAATATATGACTTAATTGATATTAGTGAAGAGGAAGATCTGTGGCGTTTGTTTTCTAACATGTATGCTTTTTGTGTCACCAATTTTGCTATTTTATTTATTTTTAATATATTTTTATTGATTTCAGAGAGGAAGGGAGAGGGGGAGAGAGATAGAAACATCAATGATGAGAGAGAATCACTGATCGCTGCCTCCTGCATGCCCCACACTAGGGATTGAGCCTGCAGCCCGGGTTTGTGCCCTGACCAGGAATCGAGCCGTGACCTCCTGGTTCATAGGTCAACACTCAACACTGAGCTAACTTTGCTATTTTAATTCATTTGCCCCATTTAACAGTATCTTCTTGGTCCAGGACTCTGTGTCATTCCCAGACTGCAAGTCCTTTTTATACAGTACAATTTGAACTGGGAAATTTCTGTTGTCTCTAGAACAAGACTGGTGTTTATACTACCTCATACGATTATTCTTTTTCTCTTTACTGGGCATTTCTCTTTGGTAACAGAAACTAAATTTCATACCAACTTAAAGGCAGGAAAAGTCATTATGTATAGGAATGAAATGGAGGATTTCTTGCAGGGACTACTCAACCACTCAGCCTAAGACTTGAGAAATTATTTTCATGAGGTGGAAGGAGTTGTCTTCCTGATTCCAGGGCTGTTCTCTGGCTTCTCTTTGGTTTCAGGAAAAGCAAGAGACGAGGAATAGTGGGAAAAGCATTAGCCTGGGCTGACCTCACGCAAGGCCCTAATTTGGTTTCACTTACTCATGGAACATCATTTCTGTGGGCTTTAATTTCCTATTGTTTAAAGAGGGTGTTGAACACAAATCTCAATCACTGGCTTCTAATTTGCTTATTTCCTGTTGTCCTAAGACTTTAAAGAATTGAGGGGAATTATGCATGTTAACATGGTAATTAGAACACCTTTTTATAATTCCTGTATACCTGGCACCTGGTAGTCTCCTTGAGTATCTTAGTTGAGTGTTGTGAGGTTGGGGGGGGTGGGAAAGAGATGGTTTTGGGGTGGATTGATATATAAGATTGCACGTGAAGTTTATACTCATTGACCCATCCATGTTTACCTGCATGGTCCTAGTGGGTATGTGTACTGTGGGATACTGTGTTTGTTGATATGCTCTTTTGAAAGAGTTGACCATGATAACTCATAAAGGACTTAAAAACACATATAGTTTAATGTTTGAAAGAAGAGGAGAGAATTAATGTGAGAAAAAGCGTATGAAGAGAAAAATGACGAGGATCATTTTTAGAAATCATAACTCCCCAAGGTATTATTAACCAATTTTTATTATTAGAGAAAACTATAAAAAAGAACCGATACCAACATATCATGGTGATAAAGTAGATCTGATTGTGCTATGAAAAAAATGTTCAAGAAATATTAAGCAGAAGAAAAAAGCATACAAATTATTTGGTTTGATACTACCTAGATGGTATATTTTAAATACATTATGTTTACTCTGAACACAATATTTTTATGATTTGTTTTTAGTTAACGTCTAAGGTTTTCATTATAAAATATAAAATAGTAGTGAACTTTTTTTATATAGATACCTGTGTAAATATATTTAGGTCATATTCTCAGAAGTAGAAACCCATAGTTTGGAAAGTATCCATATTTTTAACTTTGAGGAATAATTAATCTTTCTGGAAAATAAAAAAAATCAGCCCTGAGTGGTTTTGCTCAGTGGTCAGAGGGTCAGCCCTGGGATCGAAGGGTCATGAGTTCAATTCCCAATTGAACTACAGTGGTTACAGGTTCCTTAGCCCTGATAGGCGCGTGTGCATTAGGCAACCAATCCATGTTTCTCTTTCTCCCCGTCCTCATTCCCTTTCACTCTCTCTGGAAATCAATGGAAAAAATATCCCCAGGTGAGAATTTAAAAAAATCAAATCCATATCTATATTAACTGATGAATGGAATAAAATTTATTTTTCCAGGTTTCAAGCCTACTCATCCAACCAAACCTCCACTTTCAAGATATCCAGGTTCAGTAACTCTTTATCCTACTTCTATTGTTAAGAACTTTGTATGCTGATGGTGAAAAGTATTATCTTCCTTTAATTTGCATTTCTTTAATTATTAATGAGGCTGAACCTTTTTTTGTCTACATTTATTTATTCATGGCCTTTGCTCAGTTTTCTGTTAGGTTTCTAAAATGTTTTTTGTTGTTGATTGTGAGAGCTCATTACAAGTTCAAGACCTTTTAATATATAGTGAATATTTTTCTAGGTTTTTTTAACCTTAATTTTACTAGTTTTCTTTTAATATTTTTATACTATACTACTGGATATAGATGCCTTTTTATATCTTTTGTTACATGAGTAGTATACAAATGTATTTTGTATATTTTCAAACATTACAAAAATATACAGAGCAAAAAATTAGTTCATCTCTTTTTCTAGTTCATTGTCATTGTTAGTAATTTAGGTATATTTTTATTCATTTCTAATGTATAAGAATACATAATATCCTTATAATGTTATACATATTTGGGCATTTTTTTTCTTAACTAGAAATAGAATCACATTGTTCATACTTTTCTAAAACTCTCACATTTTACACTTACTATCTTAGATTGGGATTGTATTTAGATTTATCCCCATCCTTTTTTAAAGACAACTTTAATATACACCATATCTTAAATAACTATTCTCCTATAATAGTCCGTTATATGTGCAGAAGTTTTATATTAATAGGCAGTTGAATGTATTGATCTTTTCACTAATGGCTATGAGTGTTGTCTTTCTTATAAAAGCTTTAAGTTCTAATTATATAAGCATTTTAATCATTTATTCTGATTGCATTCTTTACATTTAAATCACTGGTATATCTGAAATTCATTATGGAATGTGGAATTAGATTATGTTCTCCACTTAATAGTTCTGAGTCAGTGGTTCTCAACCTTCTGGCCCTTTAAATATAGTTCCTCATGTTGTGACCCAACCATAAAATTATTTTCGTTGCTACTTCATAACTGCAATGTTGCTACTCTTATGAGTCCTAATGTAAATATCTGGTATGCAGGATGGTCTTAGGCGACCCCTGTGAAAGGGTCGTTCGACCGCCAAAGGGGTCGCGACCCACAGGTTGAGAACCACTGTTCTAGATCTTAGGGAAAACTGTCAGTATTTCACCATTGACTATGATGCTAGCTATGGGTATTGTTCTTTTTTTAAATAA
Organism: Myotis daubentonii; assembly: GCF_963259705.1. Lineage (NCBI taxonomy): Eukaryota > Metazoa > Chordata > Mammalia > Chiroptera > Vespertilionidae > Myotis > Myotis daubentonii. Next base: position 11,318,818 of record NC_081857.1, read on the forward strand.
ATGGCCTTTATTATATTAATGTTTGTATTCCAAATCAACTTCTAATTTTTAATTCCTCCTCCTTTAAAAATTTTAGGTAGAATCATATTTCATTCAAGGCTAATTTGAGACTACAGTAATGATAAACTTGCTTGCTATTCCACAGTATTGTCACAGGAAATTTCAGTGCATAGGGAAAAGTTTGCTGACATTTAGTATAAACTTTGAATATTTTATAATTCTATCTTTAATAAGAAACAACTTATAAGGAAATTATAAGCACTTTTATACAAATGTTAAAAAAATCAATGAAGTTATAGATCTTTAAGTTTTATTTAGTCTTTCCTTTTTTTAAATTATTTCCATTATGCCATTTTTTTTCTAGGATATCCCAAGCCTCTTGAATCACCACCAATTGAAGAGATTTTCGAAATAGGTATTTATCATGAGACCTTAGAGTCCTACATAAATATATTATGCTCCAATTATTTCAGGTTAGGGAAAAAAAGATGTCAAAAATGATTAGTAATAATTGACATTTATAGCAATAGTATGTGTAGACACATGTATGTAATTTTCTCTAATCTTGAGAATTTTAGTTGTCCTATTAATCTTTAACCCGGTGTGGTAAGTACAGCACAAAACAATGACAAGTGAGGTTCCTATTAAGGGTTTCACAAGACACATCCTATAGCCGGAATCTATTTGAAGTGTTCTGTAATCAAAGGGATTTGGATGTATTAGCGGTCATGCTAAAACTAGAATGATGCTTTTTTTTGCTGTAGATTTTAGATGATCAAATCAAAAGTAAAATGAAACTGTTATCTGGGACCCATACATGTTCAGTATCTTTAAAATTACTTTTCATTTCTTCTCAGATCCAGGAATCATTGCTCTAATTATTCTCACTATACGTAAGTATCTCAAACATGAATACCACTTAAAATATTACTGTGCTTTCTTTTCTAATGACTTTCTAGTTTCTCTAGTGTTTCTAGCTTGAACCGAAGCAAACCAGTGTAGAAAAAAACCTGACCTTTCCATATGATATGCACCTTTTGTTGGTGACTGTACATTCATTTATATTCTATATGTCCACTTAATAACAAACCCTAATTATTTTTCAAGATAATTAGTTATATTACTTTTAATCTCAAGTGTTCTTCAGGTCATTTTCTAAACTAAACTGGACACTTTTCTGACTAAACTGGATTATTCAGTGGTTCTCAACCTTCCTAATGCCGCGACGCTTTAATACAGTTCCTCATGTTGTGGTGACCCCCAATTTCATTGTTACAAATTGAACATAATTAAAGCATAGTGATTAATCACAAAAACAATATGTGAAATTATATATGTGTTTTCCAATGGTCTTAGGCGACCCCTGTGAAAGGGTCGCGACCCACAGGTTGAGAACCGCTGAAAGTGATTCCAGGGAACTACGTTTAGATCGGGAAGAGTCCAGATGGAATATGAATGTATATGTGCTTAAGTATATTTCTGACCACTGAAATGTAACCGACAGTAATTTATTTTGCTAGAATTTGAAACTTAGATATTATTGAGAGTTACATGTCATTTGTTTTCTGGTTTCTTATAGTTGTTGGCATTGCAGTAATTTGCACCTGTGTGTACAAATGTCTTCAAAGAGGAACAAAAGGGGTAAATTAAACATGTTTCTTCTAATTTCTTTGTCCTTCTCATTCTTGAAATACTTTTGTCACTTTTGTTTTTAAAATGTGCTACATTAGAGTACCATCCAAATTACATTTCTTTACTAAAATTATTTTCAGCTGCTTTTAATATCAATGCAACGAAAGTAATTGGTGGAGAATTATTTTAGGTATTACAGCTGTTAAATTTTTTAAGTTTAGGTTCTGCAACAAATCATGGACCATGATGAGCCCTTTCCAACTCTAGGTATACCCTATTTTCTAAAGGGAGTAGTGGCCAAGATTAAATTTAAAATAGTTCACTGCTCTACATGCAGACGTGAACTATTTTAAATTTAATCTCTTTCATATGCGGAAGCTGATGAACAAAATAGATCCACAGACATAGAAGCATTTCCCTAGCCAGTTTGACTCAGTGGATAAAGCTTCAACTCGTGGACTGAAGGGTCCCAGGTTCGATTCCGGTCAAAGGCATGCACCTCGGTTGCAGGTTCCCCAGCCCTGGTCTGGGTGTGCAGGAGGCGACCAATGGACGTCTTTCTCCCTTCCACTCTTCCTAAAAATATCCTCAGGTGAGGATTAACAACAGACTGTTGAATCTCAGTGGGAAGGCAGGGTTGAGTGAGAAGAGATTAACCAAAGGATTTATGTGCCTAGCCCAGTGATGGCAAACCTATGACATGCATGTCAGAGGTGACACGCAAACTCATTTTTTTGGTTGATTTTTCTTTGTTAAATGGCATTTAAATATATAAAAAAAATATCGAAAATATAAATCTTTGTTTTACTATGGTTGCAAATATCAAAAAATTTCTATATGTGACAGGGCACCAGAGTTAAGTTAGGGTTTTTCAAAATGCTGACACGCCTAGCTCAAAAGGTTCGCCATCACTGGCCTAGCCCATGGACACAGACAGTAGTGTGGTGAAAGCTGGGGGAGGAGGGGGGGTTGTCAGTGGGGAAAAGAACAAAGGGGAAATCTACACTAAACAAATTTTTTAAAAAAATACCTAGAAATAAGTTTAACCAAGGAATTTTGTACTCAAAAAAATTAAGACACTCAGAGAAATTGAAAATGATAAAAATAAATGTAGCATATACCATGCTTATGGATAGAATGAATAAACATTTTTTAAATGTCCATAATACCAAAAACAATGTGTTGATTCAATGCAATCCATATAAAAATACCAATGGCATTTTTTTTCAGAGACCTAGGAAAAAAAATTTTTAAACTTATATGGAATAACAAAAAACCCAAAGAACCAAAGCAATCTTAAGAAGGAGAGCAAAGTTGGAGGTGTCATGTCACCAGATATCAAAATACACTGTAAGGCTATGGTAACCAAGATGGCATAAAAACTAAAACATAAATCAATGAACAGAGATTCCAGAAATAAGCCCACAGCATATATATGTAGTCAGTTAACCTATGACAAAGAAGGTAAAAATATACAATGGGGTAAAGTTAGTCGCTTCAATAAATGGTACTGGGAAAACTGGATACATGCTAAAAATGAAATTAGACCACTTTTTACTCCCTATAGAAGAAGAATAAACTCAAAATGGATTAAAGACATTTAAGACTCAAAACCACAAAAAATAGAAGGAACCATAGTAAAATATCAGATATTTCTCTTAGCAAACTTTTTTTTTTTTGACATAACTTCTTAGGCAAGGGAAACGAAAAAAATCAACTAAAAAGATTTTGCACAGCAAAATGGAAAGACAAGCCCACTGAAGGGGAGAACATGTTCACCAGTGAGGACGTACAAGTGACCAATAGATATGAAAAGATGCTCAATGTCATTAAGCAAAGAAATTCAAATTAAATCCACAATGAGATAATCAACTCGCACCTGTCAGAATGGCTGTCAGTAAAGCAGCAAACAAGTGTTGGCAAGGATGTGGAGAAAGGGAACGCTTGTGCACTGTTGGTTGTATGCAAATTGGTGCCACCATTTGGAAAACATTATGGAGTTTCCTCAAAGTTAAAAATGGAACTGCCTTATGACCCAGCAATCCCACTTCTGGGAATATATCCTAAGAATCCAAGAACAACAATCAGAATATATTCACCCCTATGTTCATAGCAGCATTATTTATAATAGCCAAGATCTAGGGACAGCCCAAATATCCATTAGTGGATGAGTGGATAAAAAGCTGTGTTACATTAAAACAATGGAATACTCCTCAGCTGTAAAAAAAAAAAAAAAAAAAGAAAGAAAGAAAGAAAGAAAGAAAGGGAAAAAAAGCATTATGCTAAGTGAAATAAGCTGGTCAGAGAAAAACAAGTACCATATGATTCCAATCATATGTGTAATGAACAAAATAAACTAACAAAAATAGACTGACAGCTGTCTGAGGAGAGTGGGGTTGCAGGACTGGTTAAAAAAGTGAAGGGATTAAAAAAGAAAAAAAACCCTTATAGCCAGACGAAAGTATGGCAATTACCAGAGGGAAAGGGAGATTTAGGGAAATAGAAGAGGGTATTTGGGCATAAATGGTGATGTATGGAAACTTGACTTGGGGTGGTGATTGTACACCTGACACCTATATAATGTTATTAACCAATGTCATCCCAATACAATAAAAAGGAAAAAGGGTTAGGGACACTATTGGAAGTATTAACCTAATAAAACATACCTTCCTGAATATCAAAAGAAATGTTCAAAAGCAAAGAAAAATAAACAAATTAAGAAATACAGTAAATGTCACCTAATAAACATTGTCACTCGTCTGGTGTTGCTCAGTAGTTGAGCATCAACATATGAACCAGAAAGTCATGGTTCCATTCCTGGTCAGGGCACATGTCTGGCTGTAGGCTCAATTCCCAGTGTGGGGCGTGCAGGAGGCAGGTGATCAATGATTCTCTCTAATTGACCTTTCTATCTCTCTCTCCCTGAATTTGTTTAAAATATAACAATATATTTTAAAAATAAACACAATTTTGATATGACAGAGTTGAGACCAAATTTAATAGTCCTCTCAGTAATGTGAAGGAACTTGTCTATTTTTTAGAAAAATCATTTAAAATGGCTCATAAAGCAAAACATAAATCCATACTACATATAAGATACTTAAATTGCAGTGATTCAAAAAGCTAAAAGTAAAAAACTGGACAAAGATTTACCAAGCAAATGAAGACAATAAGGAAACAGGAGTTGTAACTCAAATAACAAAGCAAATGACCTCCTGAAATTAAATGTGTCAGAAAAGACCACTTCATAAAAGTACCACACTCCACAATGAAGATATGATAGCTCAGAATATCTATGCAACAAATAAAACCACAAGCCATCTACATAAAACAAAATCTATAGGAGATACAATAAGAAAACAGCCTTAGAGATTTTAAAACACCATTCTTATAAAACAGGTTAAGTGGACAAAAATATAAAAAAGTTAAATGAAAATTAAAAGGTGAATCTTCTACATACATATACACTATACCCTGAGAATAATATATCTTAAGTGCACATGAACTGTTCACAAAAACTATTAAGTATAAAGAATACATCAGTAGTTTCCATAAAATAGAAATATTATAAACAATATTCTCTATTCACTATGCAATTAACACTAGATATTGAAAATGGAACCAAAACATAAAAAAAAGCCCTTCCCAGTGTAGGAGAGCCTGGCCCATGAGGCTCAGTGATTGAGTGTCAAACCATTTACAATTCCTGGTCAGGGCACATTTCCATGTCGTGGGCTGGATCCCCAGTAGGGGGCGTGCAAGAGGCAGCTGATAATTTTCATCATTGATGCCTGTCTCTCTAAAATCAATAAGAACTTTTTTTTTGAAAGTATACAGGGGAGTGACACTGAGTTTTACTTTGCAGAGTTTTGACTTTTGATTAATCTACAAACTTAAAAACTAAAGGGAAAAAATGAAAAACGGAAGCAAATCGTAACAAATCTAATGTAATTTCAAATATATACAAACGATACCCACAGAGAAAAAAAATTAATCCAAGTAATTTATAAACACAATATTTAACTATATGCCCACAAGGCTTGGGCACTAAGGCAGTATATGGGTATAAGAAGAAAGTTGAAAACAAATCCTGAATTAAAAAAAAAAAATACTTGGTCTGCTTATTGTAGTTTCATAGGTGAGAAATTGTGAAACATTTTGGGGACATCTGGGGTTGAGCAACTATGCCGATGGTTAAATCATCGGGAGTGCCCCTCAGAGGAACGTGGTGCCGGAGTTTCCATGGCCGGCCACTTGGACACATCATTGTGGCAAATGCTGTCTGACCTATTGCTTCAACAAACCAGCAGACAAGGAATTGTATATGGGTTAATAAAAAACATGAACTAGCAACAAAAAAACCAATATTTTACTCATTAGTTAATAAATTTAATTTATAAATTAAATTTTAAAATTGGTGTAGAAATCAATAGACTATCAGATTTTTCAATTTTTATGTAAATAAAGTAGTGATCTTTCACTTTAGAATATTTATGTAAAACTATCAAAATATTTTTATATGAACATAACTAATCGTGTTTAAATAATACCATTAATGATAGACTGTTGTTGAGTTTCCTTCACACAGTGAAATATTCACTGTATATACTGCTATATGCTCCCCACAGAACGGATCTTTAAACCACTCACCCTTCTAGTGATCGCTCCAGGCCTCGGTCAGATCAGTGGTGATCACGTTCCGGTGAATGACATTTTGTATTTGGCTTTATTGTAGGACTCAAATGATAAGCACTGAGGGAGTAATTCTGGCAGCGAAGTTCTTGCACAGCTCTCTCCCTAACATAAAAAAGTTTAAAATAGAAGTTTTTAAACTTCCTATTCAGAGACATTCCCAAGACTGTGCTAAAACCGAAGATCAATTCAACCCTCACGGGATTACCTGTTGTTATCTAAGAAGCAATGCTTCTCAGGTTAAATACTGCAGAGCTTACCATTCAAAGCGCTCGGTCCCTAGCTGTCTTTTGGTGATGTCTAAGTCGGCTTCCAGTTGCGTTACAACATTCCTGAACTGGGCCACATCTCTGCTCTGGATGGCCCTGTGTAAAAGAATGTAAGACTGACTTAAAATATGCCTGGGACTCTTAGGGTACACTGAACCATAGTGGCAACGTTTTCTCTTCTGGATCCAAGCCAAATTGTAGTTTTTGTGGAGGTATTGCCAATTTTAGATGTACTAACTGCACAAAGGAGCCTACTTGGAAAGCTTAAGCTGAGCCAGTCACATTCAATCAGTTAAAACTCCTCTATATCAGTTTCCCTGCGTTTACATTAAGTAATATTATCTATTATCTATCTAGATTATTTATTTACTGCAAATTATTTTTTATAAAAGTACTTTGAAGTATTATATGCAAATTGTACAACCAATCAAAACTGGAATTTGTTAGCACCATGACTATTATGATGTTATATATATTAAATTAACCAAGAGTTTTATATACCTGTACACACTCTCTTCAATGTAACAGGATCTTCTTTAGGACTAAACAATGCCACACAACCCCTGTAACAAGGCACACTATCTTTAGGAAGATAATGATGGAGATTAATGCTGCTTATACAGAATGCTCTATCCTTTCTGCTCACTCCCAGGACTGCATTCTAGACTGCAAATATCTAAACTTAGAGGCTACGAACACAAAAGTTGATCATGTTTACCAGTTCTAAGTGATATGACTTATCAGCCAGTCTAAAATAGAATGTACCCTTTAAGGTGAAGTTTTGGCATACTTCACTAAGGCAGAGTTCCACCTACCAGCTTGAGAAAGTGGTTTTGCATAACCCATTGAAGATACCACAACAACCCAGCTGCACTGACTAAAAAGAATGATTCAATGACAGCTGCTATACCTGAAAACAGTTTCTGAGGAAAACTGGCTTTGGCTTTGCAGATTTTGCTTAGTCAGGGGCTCCTATGAGCTGATTCCTATCCTCCCCCAGGTCCCAACTCAGACAGAAAGGCAGAATTGAGTCTGGATGAAAAAGTGTTATAGATGAGATAGATAAGAACAGGGACTAAAAGTCTCCAACTTTTTGTGAGTGGCGACCAATTTTAATAACAGAACATTCACTATCCAGGCAGGCATTTCTACCCAAACTTCCAGCCAAGGTCATGGAGTAAGTGGCTAATGGTGCCAGGGATTATAAAGCAGCAGCAGCCCAAAGGGCATCCACAAAAGTGTGGTGATTGCCTGGGAGAGGTGGCTGGGGTCAGGGTAGGTGGGAGAGAGTATAGGGGGGGATAAACAGTGATTGACAGAGACTTGACTTAGGGTGGTGAACACACAATAGAGAGTACAGATTATGTGTGATAGAATTGTGCACCTGAAACCTGTATATTTTGTTAACCATGTCACCCCAATAAATTCAATAAAAAGGAAAATAACTAAAGCCAAAATCAATGCTCTAAGCCAGCGGTTCTCAACCTGTGGGTCGCGACCCCTTTGGCAGTCAAACGACCCTTTCACAGGGGTCGCCTAAGACCATCCTGCATATCAGATATTTACATTACAATTTATAACAGCAACATTACAGTTATGAAGTAGCAACGAAAATAATTTTATGGTTGGGTCACAACATGAGGAACTGTATTTAAAGGGCCAGAAGGTTGAGAACCACTGCTCTAAGGGAAGTCTTCAATATTTAGTGAATGCAGGAATTCTTCCAGGTACTTAGTATGTACAAGGATAGGTACATAAGGAAAGACTGTGTGACAAATGGAAAGGTTAGTTAGCAATATCAGGTGGGTCCATAAATAGAAAACAATTTCTGGTTTCAAAAGTGTTTTTGTGTCTAATCTGGTTATAATATTTCCTAAAGGCAATATTTTTAGATCAGACATTCTATTATAGCCAAAGCTCTATTGGAAATAATCAACAGAGATGGTCAAACTTAAATTTAAATAAATTTAGCTAAACATATAATGTAAATAAGTACTAAATCTTGGTCAAATCACAGTATTTCTGATCTTTAGTTTAATTAATGGCAGATTATGGATGTTTTATTAAATTGTGTAAATTCCAGCTTTAAAATTCTACTAATCTATAAAGTACCAAAAATTAAAGATATATAACTTTGTTATTATATCATGAACAAACTCACATTTTATTTTCTGCCAAACAAAGGTGTTCTTTAAGAAGCTGAATTTCAGATTCTTTTTCTTGAAGTGCTATCTGAGACTGATATTCTTTGTCTTGATTGGTCACCAGCAAAGCTTCTAGATTCTGTATGGAGATTCTCTCATTTGTCATCTGACTCCTGAGGAGTTCTAGTTCAGAATGAGCATAATCTAACTCATTCTCCATCTGTACAATAGGAATATATCTATACTTACTCCCATTCATTCACTTAACTGGTTGATTATCAGAGACTTATAAAATTTTTGTATTCTGTTATAAACTAACAACCCCTTTTAATTTTTTGATTAGAAATATTGTCGTCCTTACCAGATATACACACACAGTATCACTTTCCCCAACTCTTTTATCAGAAAATTCATTAATAAGTAATGAGTTATTAATCCCAAACTACAAACAATTTCCATTTCCAGCTCTGGTATTTTTTTATATACTAGAGGCCAGATGAACGAAATTTGTGCAAGAGTAGGCCTTCCTTCCCCTGCTGCAGCAGTGGCTTCCCTCTGGCACCCAGGACCTGAGATTCCCTCTGTCCCCGCCCCCCCTCCCCCCCACTTCCCTCACAGCCCCGGCTTCATCTGGTCTAATTAGCATATTACGCTTTTATTATTATAGACTTCTGTAAGACTGACATGGTAATACTGTGACTACTACTTTGTACTGAGGCGAGTTACAAACACCTAACACCTTATGAAATGCCATTGCACTCCATTGTTAAGGAAGATAAGAGGTCATTACACATTCTCTCTCTTGCATAAACCCATGGAAAGCTTCATTTTTCGAAGGTTATCTTGAACCTGGAATACATTCTGTAAGCCAAAGTTTCTTCAAAAGGAAATAAACCAGAGATTACTATTTATTTTAAAAACACCCCTATAATTACCTCATAATGCACATTATAATAAATTATATATGCACTTAAAAAGTAAAATATGAAAAGATAAAACTCTAAGAATAAAGAATTTAATAAAAATTAAATTATTGGGGGAAGGGAAGGTAGATACAAAAAGAAGTTTCTAGACTAGAAAATGATATCTAACAATACAATGGATAAATTTTGCAGATAGAAAATCAACGAGGAAACCGACACCTTAAATGACACACTAGATCAGATAGATTCAATTGATATCTTTAGAACATTTTACCACAAAGCAACAGAATATACATTCTTTTCAAGCACATATGGAACATTTTCAAGGGTAGACCACATGTTAGTACAAAAAAACATAAGACTCAATAGATTTGAGAAGATTAAACTCATAGTAAACATCTATTCTGTCCACAGTGGTGGTATGAAACTAGAAATCGATCACAAGAAAAAAACTGAAAAATACACAAAGACATGGAGGCTAAATAACATGTTACTAAACAATTGGCTAACAATGATATCAAGGAAGAAATTTTAAAAAATACCTTGAAATAAATGAAGATGAGAACACAACAACCTAAATCTATGGGACACAGTGAAAGCAGTCCAAAGAGAGAAATTCATAGCATTACAGGCTTGTCTCAAGAAATAAGAAAAAGCTCAAATAAACAATCTAACTTTACACTTAAAGGAACTTGAAAAAGAATAATGAACAAAGCACACAGTGAGTAGAAGGAAAGGAATATAAGGTTCAGAAAGAAACAAAATAGAGAGAAAAATACAAGAGATAAATAAAACCAAGAGCTGGTTCTTTGAAAAGATAAATAAGATTAACAAACCAGACTTAATAAGAAAAAAAAAAAGAATCCAAATAAAATTAGAAATGAAAGAAGAGAAAATTAACACCAAAGAAATACAAAGGAATGTTAGAAAATATTATGAGCAACTATATGCAAACAAGTTGGACAAACTGGATGAAATGGATAAAATCCTAAAAACATACAATCTTCCAAAATTATAACTAGCAAAATTGAAGCAATAATCAAAAACTCCCAACAAACAAAAGTCCTGGACTAGATGCCTTCATGGTTGAATTTTACCAAACATTTCATAAAAAATAACACTATCCTTTTCCAACTATATTCCATAAATTCATGAGAAGGGAAGATTCCCAAGTTCATTTTAGGAGGCCAGAATGATCTTAATTCCAAAAACTATATAAAAGGAAAATTAAAGGCCAACATCCCTGATGAACATAGATGCTAAAATCTTCACCAAAATATTAGCAAACTGAACTCATCAATATACTAAAAAATCATAAAACATTATCAAGTGGGAGTTATACTAGGAATGCAAGGTTGGTACAATATCCGCAAATCAATAAACCTGATATACCACATAAATAAAATGAAGGATAAAAACAACATGATCTTATCAAGAGATGCATAAAAAGCTTTTTATAAAATCCAGTATGAATTTATGATAAAAAAACTCTCCAAGTATAAATACAGAAAACCTATAAAATTTTAATAAACAATGTCACCCCAATAAATTTTTGTAAAAAGTATTTGTGCTCCTACATGCATAGTATAGCTAAAGAAATACAAAGATAAGTATGATGGTCTCTGCCCTGAAAATTATAGATTATGGGGATAAACATATATAGATTTTCAAGGCAAAAAATGTATGCCAGAAGCATTTTAAAATACAATGAGAATTAGCCTGACAACTTACCCATTAGGATAGCTATTATTTAAAAAATGAAGGATGAAAACTAAAAAATAATATGTGTTTCAGTTATTATAAAATGCATTACTTTTCCCATTTGAAAATGCCAGGTAAAAAGTGTTTTTAAAGAAAAATTAAGGACATAGCATTTGAATTTTTACAGTGAATATCTATTCATGAGTTATTTTCATCATTAAAATGTTATTGCTAAAAAAAATGTTCTTGCTGAAATAAAAAATAATTTAAGGTGAGTTTGACAATACTGGCATATGCCTCATTAATAAAATATTAACAATGCATTCTGACAGGAACCAGCTACATGATTCTCAAATGCCACATATCCTCCTAACGAACAGTAGACTAACAAAACTAAAATTTCAATAGGATTTGATAATAACAGAAATGTAAATGTGACCAAAATTTGTTGATGCTTCAATTACACTATGCAACTTGTATATATATATATATATATTCCTTTAGGATCTGGTCTCCATTTAGCTCTCTAGATCAGCGGTTCTCAACCTGTGGGTCGCGACCACTATGGCGGTCGAAGGACCTTTTCACAGAGGTCGCCTAAGACCATACTGCATATCAGATATTTACATTACAATTCATAACAGTAGCAACATTACAGTTATGAAGTAGCAATGAAAATAATTTTATGGTTGGGTCACAACATGAGGAACTGCATTTAAAGAGCCAGAAGGTTGAGAACCACTGGTCTAGATGCATCTCTCCAGCCATTTCCTCCCAGGCATGCCACACTGGCATGGAAAATTACTTACTATTCACTGAAGAATTCCTTTTTACCTCCATATATTCCCTATGTTGTTGTTCCCTCTGAAGGAAATGCTTCATCTCTTCTACATTCCTTAGCACTTCCTTGTGAACTCCTTCCAACAGCCACAGGCTAAATAGGAACTCCCTGTCTGAAACCTCAAGTATTTATTAGTATAACTTTCATCCCAAATTACTTGCATGTCAATACTGAAAGTTCCTTGAGGGCAGGAGCCTGTATCTTTTGCAGGTTACAGTCACAGCATATTCACAGCAGCAAGCACAATTTCAGGGACATGTAGATATAATCAACTGAATTACAGTTCAAAAGAACCCAATTAGTAAATAAATTTAGCTTAAAAGAATGTCATTAAAGTTATAACTTAGCTGGATAAACCTCAACCTCATGAGTTTTTAGCTGATTGGTATGTAAATGTGTTTTATAATTCTTCTGGCTAAAAGTAAATATAAAATTAAATATTCAAAGGAGGATTTCTGTTTTGTACTTGAATTGTTCAAATACAGCTGTCAAATTAATCTCTTGGACTTAAAAAATAGAATCTAAAGATGAAAGGCATGGCTTGATGTAATATTTTATTTTTAAAAACTTGCTTTATAAACTTATAATAATTTTATAGTAACAGAAATATGAAAATTTTTAATGCATTACATACCATTTCAATTTCTTGATCTTTGGCAACCAGCTGTCGATTAAGAATTTCTTTGCTTGAGTCAAGTTTAATACAAAGTTCCCTTGTGGAAGACAAGTCTGCAAGGGCAGACACCTTTTCTAACTGAACCTTCTGCAGCTCCTCTTCCATCTTCACAAGAGACTTATGTAAGGTACAAATCTGGGACTTGTAAGACCTTTCTGCATTCAAGTGCTACAAAAACCACATTATTTTTTAACTTGGAAAAAGACTACGATATGAAACACAAAATGGGGCAATTTTTAAATGAACCTACACTTACAGTATAAGGAATTTTAGATGCTATAGGTAGTAATATATGTCCAAAACACTATGGGAAACGTAATTTGAGGTTTCACATTTCTCTATATAAAATCTCTGAGTAAAGTGATCAACTGTCATACTTGGAAAATAACTTTTCCCATTTATAAGTCTCAGTCCCAAAGTTGGTAGAGATATATACATGCTTGGTCTACAGTTCTGTCTATATTTGCCAGTTTCAATTATTCTGTAATATAAATATTATTGTTGTTTTTAAAAAACAAAGTGACAAAACATTTGCCAGTATTTCATGCACAATACTCATTTTCTAATTCTTGAAAAACATGTTGATATCAGCTATAATATCATAAAATGAGGGCTGATACCACTTTAGTACTTAATAATACCAAGGAAAAAAGACTCTGGGCAAATATAAATTAAAAACATATCCATATTATGAAAAGCAAGAGTATGTTTTTAAAATGGTAATATGAGATTCAAGTTATATAAACACTTTCAAACATTCAAGATAATTAGCACCTTTTCAGAGGAAAATAAAAAGTCTGTGTAAGGTATACTGTCACCTACGGAGAAGTATTTGCTATTATGTGAAGAACAAAACTGAGAGGCAAATAACAAAACTGAGAGGCAAATAAAGACATTTTCCTGCTTTTACAACTCCTTTTATGCTCAAAAAAATTTCTCCTGGAATAAATTATTTAGTCACAATTCACTCCTACCTTTCCCTTCCCTTCCTGCCTCACTCACTCTATTTCTCACTCATTCTTAAAATAATTTTCTATTCATCCATTTACCCAACCACCCATTTATCCATCCATTCTTTATTTATTGAATATATTCTGTGTTCCAGTAAATGTACCTAAATGCATATCCAATGGGTAAGCAAAATGATCTCTGCTCTCATAAAACTTTCAGACAATGAAGGGGTCATACATGCATCAGTCAAATAATCACACAGGTGAATATATTAATCCATATTAAGCAACTACTTCTAGAGCAAAACGTGTATAAAGAAAGGAAAGTGACCTAAACTGAGAGAAGCAGGGAAGTCAGAAAAGGTTTTCCTGAGTAAATGGCAGTTGAGCTGAATGAGATCTAAAAGGTGAGTAGATATACCATATACCGTGTGCACTGCGGGGAGAGCCACTTTTCAAGTCAGGAATGCTAAGTGCAAAGCTTTGGAGGGAGTGTGTAGAAAGAGGGGAAATGACATACTCCAAGAACAGAGACAAGGTTAGTATGGCTGGAGCTTAGAGACCACTGGGAAGAGTGATAGGGGATACAACTGAAAAGGTATACAAAACTTACAAGACAGAAAGCTACTCTAAAAATTAGGTGTTTATCCACTGAAAGGTCTTAAAAGAAGGAGGTGATGCAATCAGTTTTGTGTTTTGAAAAGATTACTCTGTATGTTTCCAGTTCTAAGTAAGTTAGTTGATTAAGAGGAAAACCTTCTCTTAAAGGCTAAGATAAAAATAAAACAAAATATTATTTCTGTAATTCATAAATGTGCTTGCAAGGAAGAAAAATTCTCACATGCCCAAAATGAGAAAACTAACCCAGAGCAGGAAGCAAATGAACATGCTTAAACATTGAAAAGCCCTAGCTCAGTGGATAGAGCGTTGGTCTGAGAACTGAAGGTTCCTGGGTTGGATTCCAGTCCAGGGCACATAACTCGGTTGCAGGCTCCTCCCCGGCCCAGGCCCTGATCAAGGTTTGGCAGGAGGCAACCAATAGATGTATTTCTCTCAGATCGATATTTCTCTCTGTCTTTCCCTCTCTCTTCGACTCTCTCTAAAAATCAATGGAAAAATATCCTCAGTGAAGACTTTAAAAAAAAACAGTTTAAAAGACATTAAAGAAAAATTGGAAAGTAGATATGAAGAACTCAAATAGTACTTCTAGAAAGAAAGAAAAAGTAGTCATAAAGGTGAAAAATTAATGAATATATCTAAGAACAGACTAATAGAGCTTAAGAGGGAAGAATAAAATAAAGGTCAAAACACAGAGGAATAAATATATGGAAACTATGATTAAAATGTTAATAAATATTTGGGCTAGAATTCAAAAAAGCAGCCTAGTACAGGCATCATAATAGGCATATAGATAAATGGAACAGAACAGAGAGCCCAGAAATCAACCCATGCCTTTATGGTCAACTAATATTTGAAAAAGGAGGCAAGAGCATACAATTGGATAAAGACAATTTCATCAATAATTGTTGGGAAAATTAGGCACATGCATAAAAATGAAACCAGACTACCAACTTACACCGTACACAAAGAATAAGCTCAGGATGGATAAGACTTAAATGTTAGTTATGAAACCATATAAATTCTAGAAGAAAACATTGGCAGTAAAATATCAGACATCTTTCATAGCAATATTTTTGCTGATATGTCTCACTGAGCAAGGGAAATAATAAACAAGTGGGACTATATTGAACTAAAAAGCTTCTGCACAGCAAAAGCAACCCTTAACAAATTGAAAGGGAAACCCACTATATGGGAAAACATTTTGCCAATGGGACATGTGATAAAGGACTTCCTAGTGTTGAGCTGTAGAAGTCCAAATACATAAAGAACTTCTACAACTCAACACCAGGAAGGCAATCAATTTAAAAAATGGGTAAAGGACCTAAGTGGACACTTCTCCAAAGAGGAAATACAGATGGCCAAGAGACATGAAAAAATGCTCAACATCACTAATCACTAGAGAAATGCAAATTAAAACCACAATGAGATGTCACCTCACGTCTGCCAGAATCAACAAATCAACAAATGACAAGTGCTGGCGAGGATGCGGAGAAAAAAGAACCGTAGTGCACTGTAGGTGGGAATGCAGACTGGTCCAGCCACTGTGGAAAACAATATGGAGTTTCCTCAAACTTTAAAAATGGTACTGCCTTTTGACACAGTGATCCCACTTCTGGGAATATAATCTACTTAAACACCAATATGAAAGAGTATATGTACCCCAATGTTCATAGCAGCATTATCTACAATAGCCAAGATCTGGAAACAGCCCACATGCCCATCAATAAATCAGTGGATAAAAAAGCTCTGGTACATTTACACCAGGGAAAACTATGCAACCATAAAAGAGGAAGTCTTACCTTTTGTGACGGCATGGATGGACCTGGAGATTGTTATGCTAAGTGAAATATTAGTCAGAGAAAGACAAATGTATGATCTCACAACTTACGAACAAAATAGAAACAGAGGCATGGATACATGGAACAGTCTTAAAGCTGTCAGAAGGATGGGGCTGGGAGGATTAGATGAAAGAAGGTAAAGGGATTTGTCAAAAAACATGCATAACCCATAGACAAACAACAGTGTGGTGATGGCCAGAGGAAATGGAGGACTGGGGATGGATGGAGGTGGGCAAGGGGGGTGGGAGCGGAGATAGGGACATCTGGAATAGTGTCAACAATAAAAATAAATTTAAAAAAAGAAGCACGCGCGCGCAAACACACACACACACAAAGATGCATGGTTTATACTCAGCAATCAGGAAAAGACTACAGCCATAATAGATAAACTATATACAAAATCAATCTCAAGTAAATTAAAGATTTAAATGTGAAGGGCAAAATTTCACATACTTTCAGAACTTTTATATGATAATGTAAGAAAATATCTTCCTGGTCTTGGGATAGTAAGAATTTCTTAAAGAAGACATAGGGTAAAAAGTTGACTAATTCCAGCAGCACAAGAATTTAAAGCTTCTATTTATATTGCAAGCACAGTGAAAAGGAGAAGATAACTGTTAATATCTTTAAAAGGATTATTATAAAGAATATGTATAGTTCTTTTAAATCAGTATGAAAAGATAAACAACTTAATAGAAAAATAGAGTTTAAGAAAATTTGTTCCAGAAAATTGAGAGAAAATTCATAAAAGAGGAATCTGACATTTCCTTCAATATAATACATTTTAAAAAGAAATATTTATACAGTGAATATAGATGCAATTGTTTAGATGTACACTGTATCAAAATAAACTTCAAAATTATAATACTGAGCAAAAAATGCAAGTTGCAAATGGATTGCTATAGTACTTTATCACTTTTTAAAAACTTAAAGCATACATTATTCATTACCTGTGGGTGATAGATATGTAGAAAAGTATAAACATATGCAAACAAGTTCTACAACTGACAGGAACCTTATACACACTAGCTGTGAGGGAAGGAGAAGGGGAAAGATGAGGAGTTGGATCTTGTAATGTTTTGTTTCTTTAAATAAAGAGAGACTTGAAGCAAATAAGGAAAAATGTAGCATCCTTAAGCTTGGGAGGAGGGCAGAAGCATGTGTTTGATATTACCTGTTTTTGCACTTTTTTGGTATGTTTGAAATAGTTACTAATTTTAATACGTACTACAGATTGTTCTCGTTGTAGGGCAGGTGGCAGATTACAGGAGAACCAGAGTGGGTACAAGAACAGTTACCAGGCTACATTCACAGTATACTTAAGTCGTATTAAGTGTTTGCTTATATATTTAATTTATGGAAAGCCAAACAAAACTCTTAAATGTGATGCAAGATGTACTACAAGCACATTTTCCCAAACTCACCTGCTCGACCTCTCTATTGAGGGTATCTACCTTTTTAGAGATAAGTTCTAAGTTGAAGGTATTGTTATCTGACTCTGCTTGCTCAGCCTTATTTTCCAAGTTTTTAGCATCTTCATTGGCTTTTGGGAGTTGGCCCATCTTTTGCCAGTTCTCACATTCCTGAAAAGCAAATCTTAGGTATTACTTTAAAAGATATAAAATGGCCCGGCCGGGTTGCTCAGTGATTGAGCATCAACCTATGAACCAGGAGGTCAACGGTTCGATTCCCAGTCAGGGCACATGCCTGGGTTGCAGGCTCGGTCCCCAGTGGGGGGAGTGCAGAAGGTAGCCAATCAATGATTCTCTCTCATCATTGATGCTTCTGTCTCTCTTTCCCTTCCTCTCTGAAATCAATAAAAAAAATATTTTAAAAAGATGTAAAATATATAATTAAACATTATTTGCCAGGTTATTGGGAATTTGCTTGCCATGAGAATCATGACCTTGAGCAATCCCACCTACCTACCCTCTCAATTTAGAAAACTGGTCCTCCTGTAATTAACAAAAGGGAGTGGGATCAGGATCTGCCCAGGACCTAGATGAATATCTCTATATATAAAAGCCAAGCAACCAGAACGATGGAATGACCAGAACGACCAATGGGCCTGATCAGGGGCTGCCATTGGCTCCCCCAACCCTGATTGGGGGCGGGGATGGCTGACCTCCTGCAGCTCCACCCCTGGCTGGCCCAGTGGGCCAACCTCCCATGTCCCCGCCCCCCTGCCAGCCCAGCCTGATGGCCCCCATCAGGGCAGGCCGGCCAGACTCTACCTGTGCACAAATTTGTTAATCAGGCCTCTAGTGTTCTTATATTTGCTTCTGCCTTGGCCTGGCCATTTGTATCTATCTGTTCCCTTGTTCCTGACAACTTTATGAGTTGTATTGGCTACAGAGCTTCTGACTGCCTGCATATCTTAAGCATCAACTTCTGATAATTTTCTTGACTTAGTGCATTTCCTGTCTGAATCCTTCTTTTAATTCAGTACCCCAGCCTTAATTTTCTTCATCATGGACTGTTCTATGATCCATTTTTACTCACTGTTCTAATAACTTGCCTTAAATAGCTCAGAAGTACCAATATCAAACCTATGTCAATAAACACAATTCATAAATATACATCCTGGTATATATTGGGTATAGAATCACATTTTTAAAACCTTAAAAGTTCTAACATGTCATCTTGACTAAAGTAGGATTTTATTTCTAGAAGAAAACAACTCCACAAATAATATACTATGTTGAGTAATAATTTTGAAGCTATATTTAAAAACATATTTTA
Source organism: Myotis daubentonii (assembly GCF_963259705.1). NCBI lineage: Eukaryota > Metazoa > Chordata > Mammalia > Chiroptera > Vespertilionidae > Myotis > Myotis daubentonii. The sequence goes on from NC_081857.1 coordinate 11,337,847, forward strand.
GTAGTATGGTTTGGCCAATTCTAAAAAGTATTTTATAATTTTGGTAATTAATTTAAAAGGCACTGGATCTCCTTCTTTCCTACTGTTAACAAACAGTTCATTCCCCGATCAAAAACAGTGGTCTAAATAAAATAACCAAACAACATCCCACTCTGTAAGGCTTTCAAAACAGATTTAAATTCTCACAAATATAATAAGTCGTGAGTCTGGCTGAAAGTCAGTTAATATCGCCACCTTGTGACCTGATGTACCTTGACTAATGTGAAGACTGTTAATATGTTAACAAGCCAAACTACTGTTTTGGCTTTCAAGATTCAGATACTCCAAATGTGCCAGTAGGGACCTGATGGGTATTTTCCATTTTACTTAAAATTACAGTTGTATATAGAGTAGGTACTTGGGAGGTACATGGTACAATATACAATAACTAAATATAACCCATATCTATCTTTACTCTCTTTAAGTTTCTGTAGCACTTATTATTTAGGTCATTTTCTTAAAATGGCCTTATAACTTTATGTAATTAGGTATGGATGTACAGTCTCCCCAATAACAACTAGGATTCCTCAAAGATAGGAACTCATTTTTATGTTAAATTTAGTTTTGTGACTAGGTGATATAGGTTCAAAGTTCAAGTGATGAAAAATAATTGCCGTAAAACGTCTCTCCTGCCCTTTAACCATTTAGTGCCCCTTCCTTGTGGCAACTAAGAAGCCACATTTTACCCTTTCTTTGTGTCTGTTCAGAGCAGCCAGGGCAGCCTGGGTCCAAGATAGGCAACGACAGAGAAACAGTGAAACTGCCTTTTGGTCTTCTCTTCTCTCCTCTTTCAAGATGTCTTTGCTTCTTTCTGGACATATATAGTCAACCCACCATTGTCAACCCATCATTGTCAACCCTAAAATACGGTATGTGTGAAAGGAAGGCTCGATTCAGCTCTCCCCATGAGTAGAACTGATCAATAAGTTTAGTGAACACTCTTAGGGTATCATTAGCAAAGAGGGGAAAAATATATATACGTACTTCAGACTTTAATGTAATTTTTAGCTTGTTAACCTCCAAATTAGTATCTTGGACCTTCTGTTTTATATCATTAAGTTCATTATGTGTATCATTCAATTGTTTAGACAGTGCCTATGAAAAAAAGATAGCTGGATTTTACAAAAAAAAAAACCTTTTTTTAAAATAGCTCTATATCAAATACATCATAAATAAATTTTAAAATAATCATAATATGAAAAGTTAAAGTTAATATACCTGCTATATAAAGCTCATATAAAACGTGAGAAAATATGATTCCAAACAGTAAATGGGCAAAGAACCCAAACAGATAATTCACAAAAAGGAAGCTCAAGAGGATAATACTTTAAAAAGCTTAAAAATGTACTAGTAATCTAATTAAGACAATGAAATAGTATTTTATCTATCAAATTAGCAAGGATTTAAAGTTATTCTGTTATAAAAGGAATGGACATTTCCATGTATCATTGGAGCAAACATAAATTTATAAAAAACAAATCTGTGATCTGCTATCTGGTGATATCTCGAGAGACATTTTGAAATACTAATAAAAACAAGAAAGTCAAATATATTGCTTTTTGTTGAAGATGGGAGATGGATAATTGCATATTCATTACATTTGAAAATATCCAATTAAAAAACACTTCGTAAGTTTTGATTCAGTTTGAAATTAAATCTAATAAAATTTAATGGAAAGGAATGTTCATTAGGCATTGTTTGTTATATTAACAATATCTTTTCACATTAAGTGAATGATGCAGTAAATAATAGTATCTACCTAATGGCATAACTACAAAGAACATTACATCTCTATGAAGAATGTTGGGAATAATTTTTAATACAGAGAAAAATATCCATCTATAATTAGTGAAGAAAAATCAGGATAAAATACTAAAAATACATCATCCCAATTTGTTAAAAATCGTGGTATTGAGGGTGACATTTTTTAAAGTTTCTGTTTTCCAAATCTGTGATATGGGTTCTCAATCTGTGGTCTACAGAGGGATCCATCTTCTACCCTGGGCCTATGACCCAAACAAAGAAAAAAAGTACTCTTGAACATATGAAACTTGTTATGATACTAATTTTGTTCTGATTACAAAAAATGTTTATAAAATGTTAAGAAAGCAGGGAAGTGATTATCATTCTATAGTGAGCTAACAAGAGCCTACAAAATATTTATCAACTGGTTATGCTGGATTCTCTAATAAGTGCTTTCTATACATAATCTCATTTACTCTCCATTTTTACATATGATATACTGAGATTCAGAGAAGTTAAATGAGGCAAGGGGATTCAAACTCATGTGAGTCTTAAACTTCCCACTCTTCTGCCTCCCTATGAACCAGGAGGTCATGGTTTGATTCCTGGTCAGGGCACATGCCCCAGCTGTGTGGACTCAGTCCCCAGTGTGGGGCATGTGTGTGGCAGCCAATCAGTGATTCTCTCTCATCATTGATGTTTCCATCTCTCTCTCTCTCTCTCTCTCTCTCTCTCTCTCTCTCTCTCTCTCTCTCTCTCTCTCCCTTCCTCTCTGAAATCCATAAAAATATGGTTAAAAAATAAAAAACACAGACTTTTATGATGCAAACTAAACATACTGAGAGTGATAGCAAACGGGGGAAATAATTGGGACTGAAGAATTTTCAGAAGGGAAGGAAGCTTTCAAATAAAATTTGACCACTTTTAGTGGTCAATTAAAATAATGATACTGGAAATGAGAACTGTGGATAAAGTGCATTGGCTTAGAGAGGAAGTAATTAATTATAAAAGAAATTTTCCTGAAAAGAATTAGTGATAAAGAGAACCAAAAAGTGTGGCATAGTTCATGCACTCAGACAGAATAATAGTCTATCAAATCTATGATTTTCTCAAAAGTTTCTTAAGATTTTTATCTTCATTTGTTGAGTACTTCTAAGGTTTAATACAAATCTATTATATCTCCTGTTCCCTCTTTTCCTTAATATTTAACACTTTGTGTCTGAGAATCTCATTTAGAAATTATGTGGCATATTGTGTACTAAAGGTAAAAAATGGCTGGTTTCAAAGCCTGAGCTTTTCTACAGAATGAAAGGAGAACCGAGCCACAGAAGAAATATATATTCTCTTGGAGAAAAAGATACTAGGAACAAATATACCTTGTTTTCTTTTTTAGCTTTAGAAAACTGTTCTTGGAGATTGTCATTCTTACGAGCCAAGATCTCTCTTTTCCTGGCAATCTGAGCCAGTTCATCTTTTGTTTCATCCAACTGGCGGTGCATCCTGGAAATGTCTTGTTTACGCTTAGTTAGCACTTCAGTAGACTGCCTATTGCACGAATCAGATAGTACATAAGAGGAGACATTTTACCAAAACAGAACAACAAATTCTCACATGACAGAAGAGGGACAATTAGCAAGAAAACATTTGAAAAAGTTTTAAACATTTAAATTTATAGGAATAAATACGGCAAAGATAGTGCATTGGAGTTTCTCTATGTTTGCCAACATTTCACAATGAAAAAGAGGATGCTAAATATACATAATAGTCAATGATTAGCTAAGTATTTAAAAACTCATGACATTCAAATATAAGAAAGCTTACATCCTACTTCTAGATGCCATAGCTTAGTCTCCTTTGCAGGTTCCTCTTCCACTGCCCTCTTAAAACTTAATAGTTCTGAGTCAGGGGTGGGCAAACTTTTTGACTCCAGGGCCACAATGGGTTCTTAAACTGGACCAGAGGGCCGGAACAAAAGCATGGATGGAGTGTTTGTGTGAACTAATATAAATTCAAAGTAAACATCATTACATAAAAGGGTACAGTCTTTTTTTTTTTTTTTTAGTTTTATTCATTTCAAATGGGCGGATCCACGGCTGGCTTAACTCTTAGCCTTCTGATTCTTCTTATTCTAACCTTCATTCAGACAAATACTATTCATATCCATGGCTCCAAAACCCATCTATACCCAGATGACTCTGAAATCATTATCTCCAGCCTCAGCCTCTCCTTAGACTCCAGACTCATATTTAACTGCTTCTAAGACATATCTACAGGTGTCTTGTAATTCAGAGGAAAATCATCTTTTCCCATACTTTCTACATGTCCAGTATTCATTCCCAGCCCCAAACCTGGCACTTTCCTAGATTTTCTTCCTTGCAAGCACCTTACCCATCTCTCCACTTCCCAACCCCAATCTATCATCATTCTTCAGCCTGGGTAATCTTTCTAATGCAAAAATCTCAAAATTCTTTCATGAATTCTTATTTCCCAAAGGATAAAGTCAAGACTCCTTTGTCCGTAACACAGGCCTCTGTGTTTAGCCTTTCCTCCCTCACATCTCCTCACACTTTGGATTCCAACACTCACCTATTTGTCATTCAAGAGGCTCCTGAACATTATCTGAGGTTCTTTATGGTTCTTTGCTATCCTTTCTACTTCGAATGTGCTTTCCTTCCCGTTCCTTGGCAAACACCATATCCTTTACTTCCCTACACATACTTAGGCCTCCTTCCAATATTAGAAACTTACAAACTCTATACTTAACACTAAACCCCTTGTTTTTTTACTACCTTTTGCCTAGAGCAAAATAAGTATCCAAATTCTTATTGAATAAGTGGTTTACCTTGATGCCTGTTTTGTCTCAGGGATAATATTCTTCATGCCTGAAATGGCCTTTTCCTTGAAAAGTAATATAAAATGAAATAAAAAAAATTATCTATCTTAAACTGTTATTTCAGTTTAAAACATTTATAGAAAACAGTGCTGGAATTGCCTTCAGAATCAGTTTATGAGCTAGAAAGGGGTATCAACATTTCTCTGCCTTTTTGGCACACCTTTTGTGTTGTTTGAACAACAAAAACTGAGGGATGGAGATGATCATCCAGCTTTTTTACCAACTCTATATGGTCTATACGGTCAACGGCTAAGGACGTTGTGAAATGTGCATCTAGTTCTGAACACAACCACAAGGGCAGTTTTAAGAGAATAAACATATTGACTCCCATGGTGGCTACCTGGAGGTATAAGTTCTGGTGTGCTTTAAAAAGAAATCAGTCTCACTGCTTTATTTTCATGTTTCACATTTTGATATTTGAATTGGTTATTGTCAGTGACTGTTAATCACAAACTGATGGGAGAAATGACACATATTTCTTAAGACTACCCTGAAATATTTCAAAATCAGATCTTGTTTCAGCTCTCTAGAAAAAAAACATTTGAGAGAACCCTATTATTTGATTAAGATTCAAGTGCAAACATTTCTTTTAAACCACAGCTCTCAGGACATACTTTCAGTGTCAAGCTCTCTCCACGGGATGCAATATTCTCGTATTTTTTAGCCAACCGTGCATGTGGGCATTCCTTTTCTTTAGTCAGATTATTGAAGGTTGCACCAAGAGTGCTAATTTCTTCTTGCCGGGCAATACTTCGCCTTGTAAAATTATCTAAATATGTAATCATAAAGGCATATTTTAAATCAAGATCATTCTTTCCAGTTCAAGCAGATTGAAATATTTTTCAAAGTAAGTTCTGCTATATTATATTCAATGACTAAAAATAAGTACTGTATTCCAAATAAAAACATGGCTTTTATTGTTAGTGATTAAAAACTAAGATGAATCAGGAAATTCTAAATGTCTCATAAATGTAAAAGCACAATTAACACATTTGAATAAGAATAGCAAAGGAAAGCTCTATATTTCAAATTCTTAAAGTAGATTTACATGTGTGGTGGGAGAGGAGAGTATAGGATGAAGTTGGGTGGAATACTAAAACACCACTCCTCTCCTAACTTCCCCTCCCCTCTACACTATAATCACTGCTGCATATAAGGTGGTAACTAATAGAGCTTAATAAAATATTCAATTAGGTTATCTTCAGAATCAAATCTCGTCTAATATTCTGATTTTCTAAATTTTTCTGATTTTTTTCTAAAAAGTCCTAGAAAAAAGAAAATCACCCAGGACGTCTAATTCGATTTGTGGAAACACTGGCAAGCCAATGTCCATGCCGAAGGCTTACATTATAGGTACATCATTTAATGGTTTTCAAGCTGTGTTTTCTCAACCAGCAGCATCAACATCATCTGGGAACCCAGCCCCACTGTATGACAAATTCTGAGTGGGCAGAGCAATTATTTTTTTTTATTTTGTTTTATTGCTTAAAGTATTACAAAGAGTATTACATATGTTTCCTCTCCCCCCCCCCTTGACATTCCCCCGGCCTCCCCTACCCCCCAATGTCTTATGTCCATTGGTTATGCTTATATGCATGCATACAAGTCCTTTGGTTGATCTCTTACCCGCCCCCCTCCTATCCCCCCAACCCTCCCCAGCCTTCCCACTGTAGTTTGACAGTCTGTTCGATGCTGCTCTGCCTCTGTATCTATTTTTGTTCATCAGTTTATAATGGTCTTTATTATCCATAAATGAGTGAGATCATGTGGTATTTTTCCTTCATTGACTAGCTTATTTCACTTAGCATAATGCTCTCCAGTTCCATCCATGCTGTTGCAAATGGTAAGAATTTTTTTTGCAGCAGCAGCAGCAGCATAGTATTCCATTGTGTATATGTACCACAGTTTTCTAATCCATTCATCTGCTGATGGGCACTTAGGCTGTTTCCAGATCTTTGCTATGGTAAATTGTGCTTCTATGAACATAGGGGTGCATATATCCTTTCTGATTGGTGTTTATGGTTTCTTGGGATATATTCCTAGAAGTGGGATCACTGGGCCAAATGGGCGTTCCATTTTTAACTTTTTGAAGAAACTCCATACTGTCTTCCATAGTGGCTGCACCAGTCTGCATTCCCACCAGCAGTGCACGAGTGTTCCCTTTTCTCCGCATCCTCTCCAGCACTTGTCGTTTGTTGATTTGTTGATGATAGCCATTCTGACAGGTGTGAGATACCGTATTGTTGTTTTGATAGAGCAATTATGTTTTAACAAGCACCCCTCCCACATGATTCTAATGCACAACACAGCTTGAGAACCACTTGAGCAAAACGGTAAAGATACAAAAGCCCTGTCCATGTCCTTCTCCAGGAGCCCGGCTCAGTGGTCTGTACTAGCTCTCCAGGAATTCTGACACACACCGAAGCTTAGAACCACTGGTCTAGAGCTCTACCAGGGAAGCTCTGCTAGATTGGACCTCTAGGCTAATCCCTGTCCACGGCCATCTAGTGCAGCACTAAGAGAGGCAGTATCATATGCCAAGAGGATGATCTATATAGTACCCGAGACTATATCAATTCCCTTTTCCGGGCAGTACTACATGTTTTGAGTGTTCAGATATCTGAGGTCATTCCCACTGGCATAAGATAAATACATAAATGAAAGCTCTGAAACAGCTCTAGTACTTCCTAGCTTTAAAAAAAAAAAAAAATCCTCAATCTTACATACCACTCAGGCTACGCCCCATTTTTCTGCCACTTTTAGTAGCCAAACTTTTTAAGAGACTCTACTCTCTCCTTTCTCTACTTCCTCACTTCCCAGTCATTCCTCAACCTATTCCATCTTCCACATCCAACACTCTATCTAAACTTTGTGGGTGTTACCAAAACCTCCAACGTGCCAAATCCAATCAACATCTTTTCAACCTTGTCTTACTTTGCTTCTCGAAAGCATCTGTTAATTGACACGACCCTCCTTTTTAAAACACTTTGCTCTCTTGTTCCCAAAATAACACTCACTCATGGGTCTACTTCTTTGGCTTCTTCTTACTCAATCCTGGATCCTCTTAAATGTTCCCTCTGCTTTAAAATGGGCTCTTTTATAGTCCTAATCAAAATTTTACTTTACAGTTATAAAAATATTAAATTATAACCATATTTTCTGAGATCATTGTAAGAAACATACATATAAGACTTTATAAAAATGTTTCCCTCTATAAATCCAAGTAATATCATAGATATAGCCAAATATATGTACACTTTCCACCAAAAGTAATATATATGTGTGCTATGTTTCATTACAACTATGAACAAGCCACAGTATCATACAAAAACTTGTAAATTTACAAGTATTATGCATATTTTAAAGTAACCATACTATAAATTCAATATTGAATCCTGATTTATTTTTACCTACACTTAATATTTAAGAATTCTAAGTCAGAAATTATAAACTGTTGCTGCTTCATTTAGTTATCTCCTCATTGAAAAATGTGAAGCCATGTCTAAGTATTTAAGGTCCTAAATCTAAGTAAAAAGTTTACTATCAATGAAAAACATATTTCCATGATTGACTCATAAACTTTTAATTTAAGGGCCTACTTCCAAGTTTATCTATGTTATAACTGAAGCGAATAAAACATTTTTCTACGAGACTTAGAGAAAAAGTAATATCAGGAAGAAAAAAAAACTCACCGATTTTTTCATTCAAGCGTATAATTTTCCTCTGAGTAGGCTGTAGCTCATATTTTTTCTTTGCAAGGTATCGCTGAGTATTAGAAAGATCTTTTTCTGTATTTTCATATAAAAGTCTGTAAATATTTTAATAATAAAACTAATTCTGAAATTTTTATGTTTCATCAATCTCTTAGTTATTTAAATCTAAAAACTTTTAAGAACAACAGTAAACATTTTCCTTTTAGCATTTTCATAAAACCACATGTGCTCTGACATGGAATTGAACCTGTGACCTCTTGGTGCATGGTACAATGCTTACCAACTGAGCCACACTGGCCAGGCGAATCCCTATTTCTTTAAAGCTCCTCATTTGATTCGAATGTGCAGCCAAGGTTGTTAAGAAGTGCCTCCTAATGCTGCCTAACCCAGGGGGGCAACAAGCAGAAAGTGACAGTGACTTCAGTCCCCCATACTGTGAAGTTAATGTGGCTGACACGATGATTACCCCAAAGCACCGCTTGACATAGTATCTTATCTCCATGGAAAAAAATATGTTCATAGGCCAAAATCATAAGACATTTGAAAGACCAGCTACAGAATGCAATAGTCTGTGTAGACACAGACTACAGAATGCAATAGGAGCAGATATATTAGGATAAATACATCAAAAATTAAATTAGACTAGTAAACATATTAAAAGAGAAAGATATTAACAGTGTGAAAAAAGAACCAAGGAAAAAATATATAATAAGTGTGAAATAAGTATGAGAAATGTAGTAATTGAAATAAAAAAAATATACATGATGCAAATAGCAGAATATATATATGTGTGTATATATGGTCAATTAATGTTCAACAAATATGTCAAAGAATCCAATGAGAAAGGAAACAACTGGTACTGGAACAACTAGATTGCCATGTAAGAAAAAAGTGAATCTTGACCCCAAGATCACACTATATATAAAAGGCCTAACACAAAAGCTAAAACAATAATGCTTTGGTGAGAAATAATAAGCATACATGTAAAAAGTTTTAACCAATTTTAGCAAATATAATTCAAGAATATATAAAAATTATAATGCATAATGACCAAGGGGAGTTAATTTAGATATACAAAGTTGGTTTACAATCGAATATTAATGTAATTCACCATATTAACTGACTAAAAATAAACAGTAAAAAAAATCATATCAATAGATTCAGAAGAGGCATTTGTCAAAATCCAATATCCACCCTTCATGAGAAATCTCAGCAAATTAGAAACAGAAGAGAACATTTTCAACCTGACAATAGGCATCTACAAAGAGCCTACAGCTAAGACCACAATATTGAAAGACTGAACAAAGATGACTGTTCTCATCTTTCTATTTAACATTATACCAGAAATAATAGCCACTGCAATAAGACAAGATTGGATACTTAGATTGGAAAAGAAAAAGTAAAATTCTCTTTATTCACAGACAACATGATAATCTACATAAAAAAACTATCTACATAATTTTTGTATAATCTACCAAAAAAACTATAATAATAAAAGCATAATATGCTAATTAAACCAGACGTCCTTCCGGACGACCTTCCAGATGAAGCCAGGGCTGGGAGGGAAGCCCGGGTTCCAGGTGCCTGCTGGCGGCCAGAGGGAAGCCAGTGCTGGCAGCTGGGGGAAGGAAGGCCTACTCTTGCACAAATTTTGTGCATCAGGCCTCTAATCATAAATAATATGAGTTTAGCAAAATTGAAAAATACAAGGGCAATATACAGAATTTTGCTTCTATATACTAGCAAAAAGCAATCGGAAACTTAAATTTATAATAGCATTAAAATATGAACTACTTAGATGTAATATAACAAAGGGTGTGAAATATTTGTGCACTGAATATTTATAAAATACCGCTGAGAGAAATTTTTAAAGACCTAAATAAATGGAGAGATATTCTGTGTGTTTATGGATCAAAAGCTCAATATGTTCAACAATTCTTCCAAAATTTATCTATAGGTTCAACATAATTCTAATCAAAATCCCAATAAATATTTTGTAGATGAATGATTCTAATCATTAGATTCTAATCTAATGATTCTATATCTAACTTTTATTTTCTAATGATTCTAATTTTAGGTTATTCTAAAATTTATATGGAAATGTAAAGGGCCTAGGAGAGTCAAAACAATTTTAAAATGGAATAAAGTTAGACTTAGAGACTTGAAGTAAGTCTTATTATAAAGCTTCAATTATCAAGATAGAGTGGTATCAGCATAAAGATGGAAAAACAGATCAATGAAACAGAATAGAGTTCAGAAATAGACTCACACATATATGGTCAGTCAATTTTTCACTAAGATGCCAAGGCAATTTAAAGGGTGAATGGATAATCTTAACAAGTAAGAAGCAATGGATACCCATATACAAAAACAAACCTCTACTTTTAATCTCAGACCTTACATACTAGTAAACATTACTTCAAAAAGGGTCATAGATCTAAATGTAAGAGCTGAAACTATAAAACCGTTAGAACAAAACAATACAACAGTTTATGGTTTCTTTAAAAGTTAAACATATATCCATCATATGGCTTAGTTATTCTAGCTACTCTTATTTATCCAAGAGAAATAAAAACTTACATCCATACAAAGACTCATATAAGAACATTCATAATAGTTTTGTTTTAGCCCCAAATTGCAAACAACCAAAATGTCTACTACCCACGCAATGGAATATTACTCAGTGATAAACAGAAACAAACTCTTGATTATATGTGACAACATGAATAAAACTCAAAATAATTATGGTGAATAAAAGTAGCCTGACAAAAGAATATATACTGTAGAATTTCATTTATATAACACTTTTTCAAAATACAAATTTCTATGACAGAAGCAAATCAGTGGTTGCCTAGGGATTAGCAAGGCATGGGAGAGATTACAGAAGGGCATGAGAAACTACTGGGAGCGATGGTTAGGGCCACTATCATGATTGTGGTGATGGTTTCATGGGTATATACATATCTCAAAACTGACCAAACTGAACACTTTAAATATGTGCAGTTTGCACTAGCCATTTTGGCTCAATGGACAGAGCACCAATCCACACACTAAAGGGTCACAGATTCAATTCTGATCAAGGGCACGTACCTCGGTTGTAGACTTAATCCCCGACCCAGGTCGGGGCACCTGCAGGAGTCAACCAATCCATGTGTCTCTCTCACACTGATGTTTCCCCCCTCCCTTCCTCTCTCTCTGAAAATGAATTCAATGGAAAAATATCCTTGGGTGAGAATTAACAAAAAAACAAACAACAATTAAATTTGAAATGCATTGTCAAATATACTTCAACAATACTATTAAAAACAAATGTACACCACCATAGCTGGTTTGGCTCAATGGATGGAATGTCGGCCTGCGGAATGAAGGGTTCCGGGCTCAATTCCGGTCAAGGGTACATGCCCAAGTTGCAGGCTCGATCCCCAGTGGGGGGCATGCAGGAGGCAGCCAATCAATGATTCTCTCTCATCACTGATGTTTCTCTCTCTCTCTCTCCCTTCCTCTCTGAAATCAATAAAAATATATTTTAAAAAATATGTTTATACTTAAAATTAATTTAAAAAACAAACAAAAAAACAAATGTACACCAAAAAATCTCCAATTATATGTCTATCTGCTAAAATATTTTAATAAACTACTAAAAGGCTTTTGAAAAACCTCTAATGACATGGGAAAATGCTTATTGTATACAATTAAGTGAAATCACTTAACTATATCACTCAATATGATGTCAATTACATAGAAAGCTTATATACATAGAGATAAAAATATCTCTGGTTAGAAACAGACCTACATTAATAAAAGTCTTCCCTGGGTTATGGAATCGTGGGTGATTTAAATTTTCTTTACACTTTTCTCTATTTTCCAAGGTTTTTTTGTTGAGATTGTTTTATTTTATTACTTTTTAAATTTTACCTAAGATTGCAATATCCTTTTAAGCAGCAATTTAAAAAAAAAATGAAGGAAAGAAGATGAGTAAATGTCTATCCTGATAGTGACTCCAAAGTATGCACCATAGACCCTTGAAAGATCAAAGAGAAGACTCCAGGAACTCATGTAAACCAAGTATTCTCTGTAACTTAGTAATTTGTTTCACACTCACATGAATTACTATTTTTCAAATGTTCATAGATGCACTGAAATTCAACCTTACTGAATCTATAGAAATTCTATTTTTCACATCTACAGATACTAAAAGTAAAACAAAACCACTAGCATGGAGGTCTTCAAAAACTTATTCACTTGCACTTATTGCCTGGAAATTCTCCTGCTACCATATCAGTATGTAGGAAGCGCTAAGCACAGTACTTGACATTCAGTTAATAAGTTCCATTACATGTTCCTATTTCTCTATGACTTTTTATTATATTCTAAACCACCCATTTTCTAAGCTACTGTAAAACCTGTGCTTTATGTCTTCTTACACTGCTCAGACCACAGAACATAGTTTAAGCTATAAAGGTAAATTAACAATCAAATACCAAAGTCAATCATGCTTGTACCCAGGATGGCTTTGTAGAAGCTATTTTTTTGTTAAACATTGAGGTTTTCTCCAAATGGAAGATTGAGACTACTAAAAGTTTGAGTCCTTGGTAAGTGTGGCATTATCAATCTGTGATTGATCTTGGGGAAATCATTTAATGTATGCTGAGTTTTCTACAACTGTTTCATAATAATCCTCCCCAAAATTCAAGTCAACAAATAACTTAATTACCGTTATAAAATACACTACAAAAAGCAGAGTTATTTATAATAAACTATTAGTTGTTCAAAGGCAATTTAGTTTACCTCAAAGAATTATTCTCTGCTTTTTGTCTGCCAAGTTCACTTTTTGTATCTATTGCCTTTCTTGCTAGTGATTTCATTTCTTTTCCCACAGTGGTTATTGTTTTCTTCGTCAGACTCATATTTGACATTTGTTCCATAAGTTCATCATCAAGCTATACAAGGAAAATGACAAGGTTACTGCCATCACTAAAAGTGTTTTAATGATCTTCCTAAAGAGACATCCTCTCTTTGTAAAAACTGGTATATGACAAGATTCATACAATGATTAGACTTGAATACTGTGAAGGCTATATGGACAAAGTATTGTGGAGTAGGACCAAGAATAGTATATCCATCTACATTTCAATCTGGTTCAATTTGACTTTAGCATACATATCTATTTGCAGAAATGACTTATTTGCTGCTTAACCTTAATTATAGATATAAAATGGAATTATGAAAAAATTTCCCCATCTGTTATTATCATTATTATTATTAATCATTATGTTACATAGATTCTCCCCCATTGGCCAAGATGGCAGCAGGGAGAGGTTCTTACACTGAACCACCAAAAGCTAGAAATAATAATGGAGAGGATCCCAGGCACCAAAAGCTAGAAATATGAATGGATAGAACCCAAGTACAACACAAGCTAGAAAATGAATGCATGGGCCCCAAACACACCAAAAGTTACCAAGATAATTAGATAGGAAAATAAAAAAAGCCATCCTCTTCCTAGCCCTATCAGAACCCCGGGCTTGAACAGGAAGAGAGATTGGTCTTTCGGATGGGAGTCTGCCATTCTCCCAGGTCATGTGGCTCCTGAATAAAAGCCCTTTCCTTTTGCATGAGCATCTGTCTCACAAATTTGGCTTTTATTGAGCCAGGCAGCCAAGCCTCCGTTTATTTGTTCAGTTACAATTATAACAACATAATATAGATACATTTATAAACATATTGAATTAAATTTGGTAACAGAAAATCAAATTCCCTTAATTGTTTATATAGTCATACTATCTCAAATATATATTTATAGTATCTCAAATCGTTGATTACTAAAACAAAGTGATGCTTCACATTTAAGTTCATTACATATATTTTTCTCTTTAATTTTTATTTCATCATAATTTTTTCTATCCTAGCTACTCTTTAGGTAGAATAATCCAGATTCCCTGCATCTGGCATTGTTATCTTTAATGAAACAGGGAGATAAAAAAATTGCTAAAATCTCTGAGAATGCAGCCCTAATGATTTTTTTAAAAAGAACTCACTCTGCAATCTAACATAAAAAAGATTTTGCTCACATTTTTAAAAGAAAATAAACAACAAAGAATTGACAATTTACACCAGATATACCACCTTCAATATTTTAGGATTACAAACCTTAGTTAGAACAATAAAATAACTTCTCTGAACATAGAAAAAAAAAGGAAAAGGGGAAAGTCACTGACAGTTTAGAGCCCAAAGTGCAAAAGTGATTTTTCTTTACATTAGGAACTGTACACTCCAGATCCTCTATCCTTTGTTCCAAGTGAGCTTTCTCATGAAATGCTGTCTCTTGGGCAATCTGGTTAAAAAACATAAACAAAACACAGTGCTTTCAATGTCACTGCACTGAATTTCACACTTTCCTATAGATAAAACTCTTTCAAACCTTTAGCCTTTCCCTCAGACTATCTCGTTCTGTGGTCATTCTTCGTAAATCAGTGAAGGCTATATCTCTTTCAGTCTCCACTCGTCGGAGGATGGCATGGGCTGTTGTTGACTTAGGAGACTTACAGCTTTTCATCATTTCTCGTCGAAGTCGAGCAATTTCTTCCTGTGCCTATTATTTAAATAGGTAGACTCCTATTTAACAAGCTTTAGAACAAACATAAATATAGCTATCTTATATCCAGTCAGTTAAAATCCAAACCTATTATCAATATGCATGGAGTAGGATAATGGCATAATTTTCACTTTATACAAATAAATACCAGAGATGCCCCCAAAATACAAATGGATATATACAAATAGAAGTTTGCTTTGCAAAAAAAAAATGTTTTAATTAATTTGGAGGCAGTCAATGCAAGAGAAAATTATTTACTAAGAAATACATATGGTATACTCTATTCACTTTGTGATATAATCATGAATTCAGTACAATTCAGGTAGAATACTGGTTTAAAAATATTATCATAGTGTTTTAGTTTTTCTCTATATAAGTGTACATACCGTAGTCATTCCTAGCTACCTTTACCTTGACAGAAAGGCCCACCAATCCTTACTGACAACCCAACATATTCTCTAATACTGTTTAAGCATCCTCGGTTTCAAATCTATTCTACATTTGCAGATGATTATATTTCCTACCTTGTGGCTTAAGTCCTTATCTTCCTTCCTCCCAATTGTAATTACTATCTATTCAGCTAGTCTCCAAGTCTCATAGGAAGATAAATTACTTCCCAATTTCCATAAGCCTTCACCCAATTTCTGGAATTCATCTCCTGAAGTGTCTTCTAAGATATCCCTGACTCAACTATGATTATTTCCACTCACTTCAAATAGCACTCTCTCCCCTGGCTCTTTCTCCCCTGCCTTCAACCATGCAAAGGGCTCTCATATCTTGGAAAACTGTCACTTACTCCTCTTGTGTCCATTTACCATCCTATGACTATCTTTTTCTCTCATTTAAGTGTCTCTACCATGGCTTGTCCCTTACTACACACTTCCTCATCCCACTCTAACTTGGCTCCCACACCCATCACTTCGCAGGTCCTTACAACTAAGGACCTCATCAAATCTAATGGTTCTTTCTCAGTTCCGGTTCTTAATATTTTGGCAACATTTGACATTGTCTTCAACACAATCCTTGAAATTACTTCCTCCCTTGGCCTTATACCATAGTTCTGCCTTAGTTTCCTGTCTTCTTTCATAGTTTCCTCTGTCCATTGAATAAAACTTCCCTAGCTCTCATTCAGAGACTTTACCCCCTCTGAAGGCTCAAACCTTACCTCTAAGCAGGTGACTTAAAAATTTACCTATTCAGCTCTTGCTTTTCTCCCCACTCGAGTCCCACATTTCTTACTACCTGATGGCAATTACTACCTGAATGTCTTCCATCTTTCTGAAACCAAACACATCTTTTCCATCAGTGACTTTCCTCATTCTTTTTCTATTATCATAATTCTTCAGTCACTCAAAACAGAACTTCAAACATTTCTATTCATCCCCCCTTTTGCTTAAATCAAATCTTGTCAAGTCTTCCTTGTTAGCATTCTAGCTTAGTTCCTGATGCCTCCCATGGATAACTGTAACAGCCTTCTAAAAAGTCCATGTTTTCTCCCTCATCCAGCTCTTTTAAAGGAGAGATTGTTATAAAGAAGATAACATATAAAGATGTATGAGATAATACAAAATTGTTGAAATTGTAAAACTGTGACTTTGGTCATATTTCTTCTGCTTTAAAAATATAAACTGCCTATTGCTTATAAAGCAAAGTATAAACCCTTTGTAAGGCCCAGTGAACAGCCTTCTCTATATAGTCCAGAAGCTGGTAAACTACACTGGCACATAGGCCAAATCCAACCCCATTCATCCATCCCTCAGTACTCAAACTCTACTGAGTCTAGGAAAAATTTCCTTAATCACCGTAAATAAAAATATCCACTTATTTTCTTTTTACAATTATCTCCTAGACCAGTGGTCGGCAAACTCATTAGTCAATAGAGCCAAGTATCAACAGTACAACAATTGAAATTTCTTCTGAGAGCCAAATTTTTTAAACTTAAACTATATAGGTAGGCACATTGTTATTAACTTAATTTGGGTACTCCAAAGGCTTAGGAAGAGCCACACTCAAGGGGCCAAAGAGCTGCACATGGCTCGCGAGCTGCAGTTTGCCAACCACGGTCCTAGACTATTTACACTAAAATAACAAAAAATAAATACAAGGCAAAATACTTTATCTCCCTAACTAGATTGCCAACATAGAAAACAATGTCTGTGAATGTTTTAAACTGTGCTCCATGGTACTCCATGGCTTAATGAGGCAGTGGGATGGATCACAGCAGCTTTTCATTAACTATTCTACACTTCAAATCTCAATATAAAATTGTCTGAAGAAAAGGAATATGGCAACGATTTGAAAATCACTTATACTGTATGCAAGTATAGGATTTACAAGGCAGAGGTTTCAGTAAAATAATCTCACACCTTACACTAATGCACACAGGCTTCTCATTAAGGGACTTTCCTGCCTCCCAGCAGTGGTCTTATAATCCTGCATACATACACTGGCTCAGGTTTCATGGCACAGAAAGACACCCGGGAGTTCTAATCAAAGCAAAGTAATCACCTACACACTTAGAAGTGGTAGAAGTGCTTTTTAAACTGCTCAAACTACAAATAAGAAAGCTAATTATAGAAGAGAATATCCATTAAATAGCTAATATAATGTTTAACATTGTAAATATAATAAAATCTTATTAAAATGCTGAGAAGAAAAAGAAATGAACAAGACTAAGATTAGAAAGAAAACAGTACTGTGATTTAACCAAAAGGATTCCATGCTATGACATAGTATACACTGGGCATTTATTTTATATATTAAGATACTAGAGGCCCGGTGCACGACATTTGTGACCTGGAGGAGGAGGGTCCCTCAGCCCAGCCCGTGTCCTAAGCCAGCAGGCGGACATCCCCTGAGGGGTCCTTAGGGCTCCCGCCACCGCCCAGCTTCTGTCTGACCAGTGCTTTCCATGTGGGAGCGCACTGACCACCAGGGAGCAGCTCCTGCATTGAGCATCTGCCCCCTGGTGGTCAGTGTGTGTCACAGTGACTGGTCATTCCACCATTAGGTCAATTTGCGTATTAGGGTTTTATTATATTAGAATAATCCATTTCCACATGGGCCAATTCATCTTCAACAAGCTTAACTAAATGGCAAAGAGCAGACCCAAATAGGAGTCAGAAAATTTGGACTCTGAATCCTGCTGTTCTTGGGCAAATCAGTTAACCTTATTAGCCCTACCTCCTCATATATAATATGAAGCAAATAGGCCGTACAATCATGGTATCCAAAGTCACTTTGGTTATTTAAAAACAGATTATTAACCTTGACTTCAAATTAAAGTAAAATCCACTGAGGCAAACTCTAAAACTTAAAAAAAACACACACAGTATCTGCATCTTATCACTTTATTCCCTTAGAGTAGCAAGCTCATAACCTGCACAAACTTGCTGTAATTGATGATGTTGGTAATGTATGGAGTTTAATATCTGCTGAGTGAAGAAATGAATTTTAAACTAAAAATAGAGAAACTACAAACTGATTTTACTCTCTGAAATTAAACAAATTATATGGCAGTTTCTAAAGTGACTGATAGTATATCAAAATGATATGTTAGCATTTTTAATCCCCAATCTTTTATGGGCATGGGAATATCATATATATGTGTGTGTGCACATATACTGTATTAGAAAAAATATATTACATTTCGATAAAAATATCTTAAAAACAAAGGTATTTCCAAATGGTAAATTAATTTGATTGACAGACTTAAGCATACCCAAAGAATTATATATCTCTACAATTAACTGTAATTACTTACATATATTGTTTCCTTATAAACAACTTTACCTGTTCATAAAGAAGGAAGGTCTTGTCTCTCTCAAATGTAAGAGTCTTGATATTACCCTGAATATCTGCCAAATGACGCTCATATTTTTCCAGCATGCATTTAAGTTCTTCACGGTCTCTTGTCTTCCAAACCTCTACATCACAGTTTGTACCCTACAATTATTATATAAGAAATTTGAAATTCTTCTTTGACCTGTAGTATGAATAGAAAAGTACTACTGATGGCAGTACACAGTCTCCACTTAAGCAAACATCCTATAAATAAAACCCTAATATGCAAATCGACCTAAGGGCGGAACGACCAGTCGCTATGACTCGCACTGACCACCAGGCGGCAGATGCTCAATGCAGAACCTGCCCCCTGGTGGTCAGTGCACTCCCGCAGGGGGAGCGCCACTCAGCCAGAAGCCGGGCTGATGGCTGGTGAGCACAGCAGCGGTGGGAGCCTCTCCCACCTCCACACAGCACTAAGAACCCCTCAGTGGACATCCCCCGAGAGGTCCCAGACTGCAAGAGGGCACAGGCTGGACTGAGGGATCACCCCCCCTTCACGAATGTCAAGCACTGGGCCTCTAATGACTATATAAGGTAAGGAAATGATGAAAGAAAGTTTAAAATTCATCTCTTTTAAATTTGTATTGATTGATTGGTATTAGAGAGAGAGAAAAGAAGGAGTGATAGAGGGATGGAAGGAGAGGGAGAGGGGAAGAGAAAGAAAGAGAGAAAGAGAGAGAGAGAGAGAGGCAGGCTGGGAGGGAGAGATCAATCTGTTGTTCCATTTAATGCATTCATTGGTTGCTTCTTATATGTGCCCTGACAGGAGATCTAACCCACAACCCTAGTGTATAGGGATGACACTCAAACCAACTGAGCAGCTGGCCCAGGCCAAATTACCCCTCTTTTAAACAATTTCCCCCCAAATCGCTCCACATTTGTCTGATTACCTCCCAACCATGACAAATGCTAGGGACAGAGAACCAATTTCAATGATCCACTGTCCATCAAAGAGACCTCTCTTTGATATAGCAAGTTATGCTAATCAACCTGAATTACTTCCAGATAAGCCAAAGAATAGAAGTCAGTCTTTGAGCAACAAACTCCAAAATATTTATTTATAACTTTCCAAAACCTACCCGAGAAGATGGAGACGGGCGGCTTGGACCTTCAGATGTACTTTTGATCATCTTTCTCAAATTTTGAGCTTCACTCCTGTAGTAATTTCTGTCTGCTTCTAAAGTCTTGACAAAGGAATCAAGTCTGGAAGGAGATTTATTTTGTGCTTTTTCAATCTCTAAAATTATCTTGCCAGGAAGGAAAAAATTAAGCCATTATTTCAAGCTAAACTTCAGCATCATTTACTACATGAAGTCGAACACAAAAAGAATCCTTAAAAACAATAAATGTGGTGAGTTTTGAAAATAATTTTTAAAAATCATAATTTTAAAAAAGCAGTTAGATATCTTCTCCAGCTTTTCTGAATGTTCTATATATTTTTTTATTGTGACATAACATTTGACATTATTTTTTAATTTAAATTCTTTATTGTTTATAGTGTTACATAAGTCTCCTTTTCCCCCCATTGACCTCTCCCAGGCCGCTCCCACCCCCCAGCACATGTCCTCATCCCCCTACTGTCTGTGTCCATTGGTTATGCTCACATGCATGCATACAAGTCCTTTGGTTGATCTCTTACCTCCCCCTCCCGAAATGTTCTATATTTTTATTAAACTTAAAACATACCCCAAAATTTATCCAATAATTTTGAAGAAAAAATGGTAAAGAAATTTCAGAGAGGCCAGAAATGTCCACAGATATGGTTGCAAATCCTAGAAGTAAAATTAATTTACTTAGAATAACTTGTATAGCAACTAAGTTTTTTTTTTCACTAAGTATTCAAGGGATGGATAAATTAATGCTGGAAACATTTCTTTCACAACATTTATTTTTCCAAAGCTATATTGAGAGGAAATGACAAATATATTTACAGAGGTGTTTTAAATATTTTAAATAATAACATTAAAATATCTAAACAACAGTTTTCATTTCACATTGTTAAAGAAAACATATTACTTAGAATTAAACTAAAAATTTGCCTTACAGAAATTTATTACTAAGAATAAAATTTAATGTGTAGCCTAACCGGTTTGGCTCAGTGGATAGAGCATTGGCCTGCGGACTGAAAGGTCCCGGGTTTGATTCCGGTCAAGGGCATGTACCTTGGTTGCGGGCACAACCCCAGTGGGGAGTGTGCAGGAGGCAGCTGGTCGATGTTTCTCTCTCATCGATGTTTCTAACTCTCTATCCCTCTCCCTTACTCTCTGTAAAAAATCAATAAAATATATTTTTTTAAAAAAGTTAATGTGTAGACAAACTCATGTTATATTTTGAGAATTAAATTACTCAGTTATTATTCTAAATCAATTAACAGCTAAGGGCATTAAAAAAAACAACCAAAAGTTCTTTCCACCTCTAGGAGTAATGATGACACGAAGCAAGAACAGCATTGCTCTTACAGATGGGAGTACCCTTGTGCACCCGGCAGAGAGAAGGCTGACTGTAGAACACAAACATTTTTTATTGCTCACAAAATTCATGAGAGTCAAAACATATGTACAATTTTTTGTAGTTTTACTATACTAACAAAATAAAAATTATTCCTTAACATCTATTTAAGAAAAATGTACTTACAGATCTAAATCTTCCTATTGTATCTTCCAATACTATCATATTATTTTGTTGGCAAGTCAATCTGAAAATCAAGCCAAAAGAAAAAATACTTGGATTTTAAATATTTGAGCTGATTTAACTGGAAAGAGAGCATCAAAAGAGTAAGCCACTTAAAAATAAAAACATGCAGACAGTGAATAATTTACAAAAGAAAAGATACACTACCTCTTTATGTTTACCTAGGGGAGAGAAGGGGGTGTTAGTAGTAGTTGTGTGTGTGTGTGTGCACTTTGGAGGGGGGAGCACTTTATTTCATCTTTGATTTCAAATTACAGTCATGCTGGATAGAGCAGTCTTGATTGCAGGTACTTGCTTTTCATTACTTTGAATACTTTATGTCAATCCCTTCTGGCCTGAAGTGTTTCTGTTGAGAAATCAGCGAAGAGCTTTATGGGAACTCCCTTACAGGTGAATGACTATTTCTCTCTTGCTGCCGTTAAGATTTCCTCTTTGTCTTTAACCTTGGCCATTTTAATTGTGATGGTTTTAGTGTGGGTCTGTTTGGGTTCATCTTGCTTGGGACTCTCTGTGCTTCCTGAACTCACGTGATATTTTCCTGAATCAGGCTAGGGAAGTTTTCTGTCATTTCTTCAAACAGGTTCTCTTTCACTTGCTTACTTTTTTCTCCTTTTGGTACCCCTATGATGCGGATGTTATGTTTTATACTGTCCCAAAGTTCCCTTCAACTATCCTGCTTTTTTTTTTTTTTTTAAGAAGGTAATTAAGGACTTGTATGCATGCATATAAGCATAAGTGATGGATGTGGACAACAGGGGGTGAGGGTGTGGGTGAGGGCAGGATTGGGGGGATGAGGGGACATTGGGGGGATAAGGACACATTTGTAATATCTTATTCAATAAAAGGGAAAAAAAAAGAAGGTAATTAACCTTTAGAGAGAGATAAAGGGAAAGGGAGCAAACATCGACGTGAGATGTTTTGATCCACCGAGCAGGGATCAAGCCCACAACCCAGGACTGTGCCCTGATGGGGAATCAAATCGGCAACCTTTCAGTGCATGGGATGACACCTAACCAACTGAACCATACCGGCCAGGGCTCAGTGGTGCAGTCTCCTTGAACTCCTGAGTTGGCTGCTCTAGGGAATGTCTTCTGTGTAGGTTATTTGGGAACTCTTGTTGTAATTGGGTCTTGGTTGCTGTTGGCCTGTTTGTGGGTGGGATCAACTGTCAGGCTGGCTATGAGTCTCAACCCAACCACGGCATGTAAACTGCTGTTCAGGTGCAGTCTTGACGTGTCTTGTTAGGCTCAGCGACACAATCATTAACCCTTCAAGCTGGTTGTCTATAGAGGTAAACCTGATCACCATGTAGGAGACACTGTGCAGGCACTTCCCCTCCCCCCCCCCCAAACTCAAGTGAGGTTGTTCTCCGAGGGTCTGGAGCCTGAGATCCCTCGTTGTGTGTGCCATTTGTGTGTCTAGTTGGGTCAGCTCTGGTGTGGTCTGAAGCCCATCACTAGTTGTGTTGATTCTGGGTCCTCTTGGGTAGGTTTCAGATAAAGGTCACTGGCCTTGGACTACCTGTCTACAGCTATCACTCTGTTTTCTGTTTGTGTCTATGTCTACTAGACCTGGGATGGAGGTCGGTGGGGGGAGGGGGGGGTCAACCTGTGTAATGGGTAAGCTTCTTCAAGCTTAGAAGTCAGGGCATATCTGTGGTCAGACAGAGGTTACCTGAGGTACTCTCCACCTGTCAGCTATTCTGCCTCTCCCCTGAGGTTGCTTGGTCTTCCTGCAGAGCCTTCTGAAAAAGGTCTGTAGGATTAACCCAGGCGAGCCTAACTCAGGCTAGTACGCCCCTGCTTGGGGATTACACAGCCAGGCACTCAGTGAAGGGAAATCAGTCCCTGCTTCAAAGACAAACTCCTGTCTCAACCACAGTCTCCAACTCTAGTTCCATCTGTCTCCCTGACAGAAGCCTCCCCAGTAGACAGTCCAAAAAGCCCAGCTCTGCACAGCAACAATGACCCTGAGCCACTAAACCAAGCAGAAAATCAGCCCTGCATGCAACTCTGATTTCTATGTGGCTGTTCTCAGTGAAGCAGGGCCCAAATTCCCAGTTCTGCTTGGGCTCCAAACCCTACAGTGCAGGCTAAAAATCCCGGACCTGCACTGCTCCTGTCCCCAGCAGAACGGGGCAAGACTGGTGGCTCCACAGGTGGGGGGAGGTGCTCTGACTTTGGACTCAAGGTGGGAGAGACTGTTCCATTTTTCCCCAATCCACACAGTTCAGTCACTGACTAGGGCTCTGCCCAATGCCTTTCCAGAAAATAGAGGGTCTCTAAAAGTTACTGCTGGGTGCAGCCCATAGACTTCTTCGCTGGACCCAAACATGGTTGTGCAGCAGTTGGAGTCTAGAGCCAGCTTCTCTGGCTGGGGCTGCTAACAACAGGAGCACTTCTTCACTTAAAAGGTGAGGTCCAAGTCTCCCAGGCAGACAGAATCCCTCTGATCCCCTTTGCCCAATGCTTCACGGGCTCGTCTTCCTGTCTCTCACTCTGAGTTGGGGAGCCCTGAGTGGGGTTGAGACCCCACACTCCCAGGCAGAGGGAGCTTTCCAGCTGCAATATCCCTCTGGCCTCAGCTGCCACACCTGCTCGAGAGGGGCTTGCCCTTTCCGTGTCTGTGCTCCTCTTACCAGTCTCTCTGTGGCTTCTTCAGTGCTCCTGAGATATAATATTTCAGATCAGCTACACTTCAAGTTTTTCAAGTTGATTGCTCTGCACTGCGCTGGGAGCAGGTGCACGCAGTCTCCAGCTAAGCTGCAGCCATCTTGCATCCCTCAAGCTGCTTTTCAACGTCCTTCAAATACTTTAGTAGCATCCATGACAAGATAAATAAAACTCACAAGTTAAAAGCATACCATTCTTACCTACGCTATCAAGTAGGGCTAAGAACCCCCTCAAGGCAGCAGTGTTAAAAAAGACTGTGTCCTTACATTAAAGTGGTAACTTCACATATGTAAATATACCATTATTCAGACTTTCCACTAATTTAAACTTACTTACTCTTTCTAAATAAGTGAGTTTACTGCATATAAACACCATCCTCAAGTTCATTAACTCAGCTCTTATATTACTGTAGCAAATAATACCTTCAGGAACACTCATGTTCTCAGCCTAATCATTTAATTGTTTTTATCATATGCTACCAGTAGTACATTAAAATGATGTTTAAGAAATAACATCTAATGACAATTAGCTTTGGGGGAAAACTACCTTATTACAGACACATTTACTAATTTGGTGCCTAATGAAATCAAGTCAAATAGGCACGTTAAAAATTCAATAGGTTGCTTTTCAGCTTTCAAATCCACTCTGTGTCTTCCTTATAAACCATCAGCAATGAGAAACGAAACTGTCTCCACTTTATAATAGTGTTGAAATCCTCAGTTTCTAAATTTCATGGCGGAGTACTAATAGAAACTCAATCAAGAAATGAAATGTTATCAAAATGTCACAGAGCTACAGTAATTAAAATAAGGTAGTAGTGGCACATGAATCAATGAAACCAAACAGTACAGAATTTTTAGCCACACACATATGTGAATTCAGTAGCTGTAAAATGGCACTTAAGTCAGTGACTAAAGAAAGGACTAGTTAACCCAAATTCATAGTAGAACAAAAAGAAATCCCAGAGGATTAACACTGTTTAAAAATTATTTAAAAAGTATTAAAAGAAAACTAGAAAATAGTCTTGTAGTTCTTGAAGTGAGAAAGCCTTCCTAAACAAGAATCAAAATGAGGCAAAGTACAGAGGATTTTTAGGGCTGTGAAACTACTCTGTTTGATAGTATAATGGTGGATAAATAAATGTTATTTTACATTTGTCCAAAACCACAGAATGGACAACACCAAGAGTGAACCTTAATGTAAACTGTGGATGCTGGGTAATAATAACGTGTCAACACAGGCTCATCGATGTAACAAA
The DNA here is from genome assembly GCF_963259705.1 of Myotis daubentonii. Taxonomy (NCBI): domain Eukaryota; kingdom Metazoa; phylum Chordata; class Mammalia; order Chiroptera; family Vespertilionidae; genus Myotis; species Myotis daubentonii. The sequence goes on from NC_081857.1 coordinate 11,363,297, forward strand.
TGTACTGCTTTGGTGGGGGATGTTGATGATGGGAGAGGCTATGCATGTATGGGAGCAGGGAGTATATGGGAAATCTCTGTACCTTCTGCTTTGTTTTGCTATGAATTTAAAACTGCTCTAAAACATAAAGTTTATTCAAATTTTAAAAACAGGAAGAGAACCTCAAAAGAATAAAACAATTAAAAGATTGGCAACATGACTACCTAGAAATATACAACTTTGATTTAAAAATCTTTTTCTAAAGTCTAAAATATATTTTGGGTGTGAACACAAAAAAAGAAAAGAAAAAAAGAATAGGAATATATGTATCATATTGGTAGCCATCTGTGCAGAGAGAAGGATTAGGGAGGAAGAGAAATGTCCTGTATACAGAATATTCTTATTGCTTAAAGTTTTTATCATTACTACATCTTACTTAGGAAATTATCTTAGCAAAAATTTTTAAAATAAAATGTAAGACACAATATAATTTAATCCCAGAACAGACATTTAAATATAATATCAAACCTAAAAAACTTTCAAATGATATGAGAATGTCACTTTTTCCATTGCATTTAAGAATTACATGATGTAAAGTAGAATTAAAATCTTCATCAGTAGTCAGATGTTAACTAGAATGACTGCGGTCATTTCAATAATATATATATATATCCTATCTAATCTAATAAAAGACAAAAAGGGTAATCAGGGCGATATGCAAATTAACTGCCAACAAAGATGGCAGTTAATTTGCATACGTAGGCTCCAAGTGGTGGAGCAAAGCCAAACGTCCCCGAAGCTGGCTGAGCAGCGAGGCCTCACGGCCCCGGGATCAGCGGAGCCACGAGGCCTGATGGCGGGTGGGGGTGGGGGGGGGGGGGCCTCTGGCTGGAGCCCAGCCAGAGTGAAGGCCTGGGTCCCGGGTGCCAGAGGAAAACTGGTACCAGCAGGAAGGCCTACTGCACGAATATCTTCGTGCAACAGGCCTCTAATAAATATACACACACACACACACACACACACACATATGTAATCATTATGTTGTACACCTAAAACTAATATAATGTTATATGTCAATTATACATCAATTTTTTAAACCTATCAGTGGTAAATCTAATACCTTTGCTTCTTCAGCTTCCTTGTTGAGGATATCCACCACAAAACTTTTCTCTTTTTCTAGTTGCTCTGCTAGTTGGTCAATTCTAATCAATTCTTTACAAAGATGCTCATTATGGCTCGTTAAATTGTCTATTGACTGCTTACCACCTCCTCACTATCCAAGAGTTTGCTAACATATCTTCCAAACCATGATTTGTCTGTCTGAGATCTTCAATCTGTTAACATTAGAAAGAAAATAATCATATTAAAATATTTCCTTAGCTTCCCCTCTAAAAACAACCAGGTGACAGGAACCAGAAATGTAGGTTTGCTTCCCTGGCAAGGAGACTGAACTATCTATCTTTTTTTGCTTTATAAATTTTATGCCATGTGAATATTTTCCCTTCTGAAGAAATAAAAAAGAACTTAATTACTTTTGATTTTCAAACAAGCTATTAGAAAAATTGTCAAATATTTATATCTGTAAGAAAAGAAACCATGGTCTTAAGATTATTTCATTTTAATAATTAGTATCATCAATTAGGCCTTCCTTATAACTAAATTTCTGTTGTTACCTAAATATGTTAACTGTTCACAAAAGTCCTTTTGAACGCATCAATAACTTACTTGACTAAGCTAAATACCAAATCAATCAAATATTTGTGACTAATGCAGAAGATCACAAATTTCCTTTCCAGCCCACTATCAAACCACCAAGGAATGAAGAAAAGACCTTTCTATCACAAAGACATCCAAACGCCTTTAAGGGGAAAAATGTATGTATTAGACCCACTGAACAATGAATATATGTCAGGAACTATGCTAAATTCCAAAGATACAAAGCTAGGTTAGGTATCTGCCTTCAGAGAATTTATTGTTTACTTGGGAAAATACCAATAAAATACGTTAAGTGCCATAAAAGAAATACCTATGAGATAAATGGCACAGAGATCCTTCTCTATAGTATTTGCCTCTCACTGTGTATTTAACAAACATTTCTTGAGCACCTACTATATTCCATGCACTGTTTTAGTACTCTCTGGAAGATGTAAAAATATGAGAGAAAAAAGTCTCGGTCTTTTAGAAGCATCTAAAATTGCAAGTCCCTCATCTAATTGTATTCAAATTTATCCGCATTAAATTTAGTAAAGCCTCACTTCTTGGAGATATGGACTTTACCTTGGCCCTGTGGAGGGCCGCCTCATTCACATACTCCTTATTCTGCAGCATGGTGATGATGGGCATGACTTGGCCAATATGCACCCTGGTCACTGTGGCCTGGGGCTTCCCAAAAGCACCATATAGACTGGGAACAGCATGCGGTCAGACATGAGTGTCCACTGGAAAGGGCTGTCTCCAGGGTCCCTTAGGACAAGAGCCAGAGCCTTAAAGCTAGCAGGTTTCAATTTACAGTGGGGCCTTGACTCACGAGTTTAATTTGTTCCGTGAAGGAGCTTGTAACTCAAATTACTCGTATGTCAAATCAAAAAGTGAACGAGTGAGACACGTGATGCTGGGCTGATGTTGTGGTGTTTACTGTGATGTTCGCTGTGCCAACTAGCGGTGGGGTATCTGAAGCTGGCTTGTAACCTGAATTTTAGCTCGCAACTCAAAGCAAAAAATCGGCCGAGAGACGGCTCGTATCTCGAAAAACTCGTTAGTCAGGACACTCGTAAATCAAGGCCCCACTGTAAATAAAATCATTCCTCACCCCAAGAATCTGGAAGATCTCAATTTCAATGAGAAAAGACAATCAAGATATGCCAACACAGAGATGAATTAGGTATTACACTTATCTGACAAGGCTTTTACATCGGCCATCTTATAAACGCTACAGCAAGTAATTTGGGGCATGCCTCAGACACACACAAAAAAAACAGAAAATCTCAGCAAAGACCTACGAGATAAAACATAGAGACCTTTTCTAGGTCAGGAAGTTGGAATCACAGGGTATGTAACCTTTTCATGTTGGCTTTTTTTCACCGAGCAATACGCTTTCAAGGTTCCTTTACATCTTTCTGTGGCTTGATAACTCATTTATTTTTATAGCTCCATGGCATGGATGTACCACAGTTTGTTTAGCCATTCACTTATTGAAGAATAACTGAGTTGTTTCCACACTTCCCACCTGGCTCTTGTGTTTTAGTAAGCTTCCTGGGACACTGCTCAGCTAGAAAAGAGGGACACTGCCTTGATCCCGCTGGGTGGGGTGGCAGTCCAATTTCCACCCGAGGCTTTCAGGGACACCTAGGAAAGGTGAGGCCCCTTGATGCTGCGAGGCAGGGATGGAAGTTCAGGCTCCTCACTAGGCCCCTGCTGATACCACAACAGCAGGAAGAACAGGGATGCCTCGTTACTGCTCTGACGAGTCCTCCACAGCCACTGTGGGTGGGTGAGCTTGTTTCTATTGGGTCACGGTAAAAGCCCTAACTCTGCATTATGTCTCCTCTGACTCCACTCCAGCAAGGAGGATAGGGGCCACCTCGTACTGCCAGTTGGGGGTGACGTGCAGGCTCCCCATGTCGTTTCCACTGGCAGTAGGGAGTTAGGAACTGCCCTTACTGCCTTGTAGGCACAAAAGTTTTAGTTCTCAACTCCGCCTGCTTCTTTGATACCACCTTGTCGGGATGGAGAAGTTGGCAGGGCTTGGGGTGCAGCTATGAGGTGCAGCTGGAGCTCCTTACTGCAGCCTGGCAAGGGTGGAAGTCTAGGCTCTTTACTTAGCCCTTGCTGGCAGGAATCGTTTTTTCCATTGTGTTGCTTAGGGCAGGCAGTTATTGTCTAAAAGTAGTCAGCCTTGCTAGGCTGTCCCTTTCTGAGTCCTTTGGCTAAAGAAAAAGACAGCTTTTCTGATATCCTTCTTTGTCTGCACCTGTTGTTTTGAGTGCCAGTTTCTCCAGCACTCTGTCTGGAATATATGGGGCAAACAGAAAAATCCAGGAACTCATGAATGTGTCATTCACTGTGCGTTGAGGTCCCTAACTCGACTTCCTTCTTCTCACCTCTCACTGTCCTATGTTTTATGCATAATGTTCAGGGTTTTTTGGCTGTACTTAGTAGGGAAAATAGGGAAAAGTAAGTCTACTCTTTCTTCCTAGAAGAGGCCGTTTCCTTAAATGGCATGTATTAAGAGCTACCCCACAGATCAGGCACCAGGAAAGTAGAAACAATACCGAACTTGTAGTTCAGAGAACTGGGTTCAAATCCTAGCTCACTGGGGAGTTCAGAGGAATCCTAGCTCATTAGTCCAGTATCATAATTCTTTAACCTCTTGGAACTTCAGCTTCCATGTCTGTAAAAATAGAAGTAGCATCACTGTTTCACAAGGCTGGGATGAAGTAAGATTATGTACTTGAAAGCACCTAATATAACACTGGGCACATAGTTTGCACTCACTGACTCTGAAGCTATGTGTGTCAAAATGGTTATGATAAAAATGAAATCATTTTAGACCCATAAAAAAACATAAAACCAGCACTGAATTAATATTTATTCTCCATCTCCTTAATTTAAAATACACCCGAGTCCAAATTAATTCTGAGAAATACATATATAATAAATTAAATGTAACCTGTAATTTCAGTGTAGAGATGAATTTATCTTGATTTCTGACTTCTTGTTCAAGTGGAGAGTGTTCTGGTGTTTTATAGTTTCAGAAACTGGAGTCCCTAGACCGAAATCATGTTCTTTGTTGGCAACCTAGTGGAAAGAATGGGCATAATACTGAGGCATTCAGTCAAGGAAGGCCTGGGGCGGGGGACAGGGGCCATCTAGAAGAGGGGGGAAAGGGGACATGAATTACTTTCAACAATAGAGATTAAAATATATTTTAGTGTAAAAATAATAATAATAAAAAACAGCTTTGTGATTTCTCACAAGTTTTGAAAATTAACATTTTTAGATACATTTTCAATTGTTTTTAACCTTGTCACACCAGCAAAGATTTCAGCAAGCTTTACTTTCTTAAAATTTTGTTATAAAACTTTTTTTGTGTTTTTCAAATATAAAACTATAATATTAAACATGCCTTTAAAAAAATACATACCCCATCCCATCCTCTTGTTAATCACTCTACTAAGGAAACACTGGGTCAGCAGCAAATTAAGTAGTCTACCGCTAGGCCTGTGTTTTCCAAAATGGTCACCGTTCACCACCTATTTATTGTTGCTTTGGGATATGAACAAAAATGTTTGCTACCCATATCACAAAGGGCTGACTTCCCTAATATATAAATAATTCCTATAAACAAAAAAGGAAAAGAAATACCCTAGTAGAAAAATTGGCAAAATATGTATATTTCATATATATGGATTTTAAATAGATTTAAAAATATTCAATCTCACCATTTAGAAGAATACAAATTAAAACAACACTGCATACTATTTTTTAATCATCACATTGGCAAAGATAAAATAGTTGGAGGTACTTAGCATTCTTATATATCACTGGCGGCAGCGTAAATTGACACAATATATATGGAGAAGTGGGGTTCATTCCAGGGGCACAAGAGTGGTTCAACATATGCAGATCAATCAGTGTAATATACCACATTAACAAAAGGAAGGATATAAAACATATGATCTTATCAATAGATCCAGAAAAAGCATCTGATAAGATACAATATTCATTTAGCCAGACACACAATGGAGTAAAGATAGTTGCTTCAGTAAATGGTGCTGGTGCCAGCTTATGTAGCTCAATGGCTGAACATTGACCTATGAACCAGGAGGCTGCAGTGTGATTCCAGGTCAGGGCATATGTCTGGGTTGCAGTGTGGGGCATGCAGGAGGCAGCCAATGGTTGATTCTCTCTCATCACTGATGTTTTCTCTCTCTCCCTCTCCCTTTTTCTGTGAAATCAATAAAAATATTTTTTAAAAATTAAAAATAAGTAAGTAAGTAAATGGTGCTGGGAAAACTGGAAGGCCATATGCAAACGAATGAAACTGGATTACAGTTTGTCCCCGTGTACAAAAAATAATTTAAAATGCATCAAAGGCCTAAGTATAAGACCCAAATAATAAGTTACAGAGAAGAAAATATAGATACCAAACCTATGGACCTTGGTCATAGAGAACATTTTATGAACTTGACCCCAAAAGCAAGGGAAGTAAAGGTAAAAATAAATGAATGGGACTATATTAAACTAAAAATCTTCTGTACAGCCAAAGAAACTGACAACAAAACAAAGAGGCAGCCCACCAGATGGAGATGATATTTGCAAATAGTAGCTCTGACAAAGGTTTAATTTTCAAAATATATAAAGAACTGATAAAACTCAATACCAAACAAACAACCCAATCAAAAAATGGGTAGAGGAGCTAAAAATATACACCTCTCCCAAAAGGCATATGAACAGCCAATCCAATATAATAAAAGCCTAATATGCTATGTGTCCGACCGTTCATTCAACTGTTCGACCAGTTACTATGACGTGCACTGACCACCAGGGGACAGATGCTCTGACCGGTAGGTTAGCTTGCTGCTGGGGTCCGGCCAATTGGGACTGGGCGAGATGAGCCAGACACACCCTGGAGCCCTCCTGCAGTCCCTCCCAGGGGGGCCAAACTCCCATAGTCCCTCCCCAGCCCCAATTGTGCACTGGTGGGGTCCCTCGGTCTGGCCTGCACCCTCTTGCAATCCGGAACCCCTCAAGGGATGTTGGAGAGCTCATTTTGTCCTGATCCCCGCAGGCCAGGCCAAAGAACCTCACTGGTGCACGAATCTGTGCACCAGGCCTCTAGTAGATATATAAAAGGATGTTCAACCTCAGTGACAATTAGGGAAATGCAAATCAAAACTACAATGGATACCACCTCACACCTGCTAGATTAGCCATTATCAATAAGACAAGCACTAACAAGTGCTGGAGAGGTTGTGGGGAAAAGGGAACCCTCATTCACTGCTGGTGGGAATGTAGGCTGGTACAACCACTACCAAAAGCAGTCTGGCCATTCCTCAAAAAATTGAGAATAGAGCTACCATACGACCCAGCAATTCCTCTCCTGGGTATATACCCGAAAACCTCAAAATCACGTATGCGCAAAGATATATGCACCCTTAAGTTCATTGCAGTATTATTCACTGTATCCAAGACATGGAAACAACCAAAGTCTCCTGCGATAGAGGAGTGGAGAAAGATGTGGTACATATACACAATGGAATGCTACTCAGCCATAAGAAAGGATGAAATAGCACCAGTTGCAACAACATAAATGGACCTTGAGAACATTATGCTAAATGAATAAGTCAGAAAAAGCTGACTTCACTCATATGTGGGATATAAAATTGACACTTGTGAACATAAACAGCAGTGTGGTGGGTGCTGGAGGAAGAAGGAGGTCCCAATATACGCCGATAGGAGAAGATCTGACTTTGGGTGGTGGGTGCTAGGCATTCTTGTGCTCTATGATGCCTGGCTTGGCAAGAGCCCCTTCTGGTCATTTTCCTGTTATTCTCATTATAGGTTTCATGATTAACAGCCTTCAGTTTCCTGTCAACTGCCTCACCCACTTTCCAGTGGACCATCTACACCTGACCCCCACCTGCACCTGGTCTGACCTTTACAAGAGACATAAATATCCTGCTCCCCCTACCCTGCCCCACTGATGCCATCTTGGTCTCAGCTCTTCTGCTCGCAGATGTTAACAATAAATGTATAATTCTTGCCAAACCGGTTTGGCTCAGTGAATAGCGTCGGCCTGTGGACTCAAGGGTCCCAGGTTCGATTCCGATCAAGGGCATGTACCTTGGTTGCGGGCACATCCCCAGTAGGAGGTGTGCAGGAGGCGGCTGGTCGATGCTTCTCTCTCATCGATGTTTCTAACTCTCTATCCCTCTCCCTTTCTCTCTGTAAAAAATCAATAAAATATATATTTTTTAAAAATAAAAAATAAATGTATAATTCTTCACCCCTTTCGGCCTCGTGCATTCTTCCTTTGGCCACTCTAACAGTGGGCACATGGTGCAATATACAGATCTTACAACAGAAACCCACGCCTGAAACCTACATGTTCATGTTGACCAATGGCTCCCTAATACATTTTTTTTTAAATGTCGAATAAAGGAACACAATGCAAAGAAATACTTACTAAAATTCCATTTATATAAAGTTCAAAAGCAAGCCAAACTAGAATGTGTATGTTCACATACAAAGAGGGAAGAACTATAAGGAAAATCAAGGAAGTGCCTGTCAGAGTGCCTACATCTGGGGAGAAGGGCGTGTGATGAGAAAAGGGAATAAGTGAGACCTGCTCTAACTGCTTCTGTATCTGGAGTACTTTAAAAGCAAATTACCTAAAACTGCACTAAGCAACTAAAAAGAAGAGAGTCCAGAAAATCTCTACAACTGATTAAAAGCTGGACTAAAGCGGTGATTTTTTTTCCATAAGATAAAATAAGATATACCTGGGAAGCTGCCATTAAATAATGTCAGCAAAGTTTATTAAATACAGTGGGGCCTTGACTTACGAGTTTAATTCATTCCGAGACCGAGCTTATTAAGGAACTCGTTAAGGAGCTCCTTAACTCAAATTACTCTATCAACTCAATGCAAAAAATCGGCCGAGAGACAGCTGGTGTCTCAAAAAACTCATAAGTCGGGACACTCGAAGGCCCCACTGTATTTCATTAATGTACCTTTTGAATTATCTCCCACAATTAAGACCGATTTCGTTCATTCATTCATCAAAATGCAAACAAAAATCAGTTTTATCCTGGAGGCAGATTTGACACTTTTATATTATATATTATAACTGACCTATTTTCTTCTACTTAAAAACCGCATGTTATTTTATTTATTTCCTTACTGGAATGTCACACAGACACACAGACACACACACACACACACACACACACACACACACACACACACAGTGTAGTTGAAATGCCAGTAGAGGACATTTAAAACACCGAATACTCTGAGATATAACGGCATGCATGGAACAAGGAAAACTCCTGGACGCCGTCATCTTTGCAAACTTTCCCTGAAGCTGCGATTCTTGACTATTTAAAAAAGAAGAAGAAAAAGGTGTTCCTATACGTATTTAGGTATCAGGTCCTTGATCGCTTCCATTAGTCCATTTGTCTCAACTATTTTTTCAACAAAAGCCAGCTTACCCTGCCTTTCCTGTGTACAATTTCTACTGAAATTATAGGAGATTTCCATGCAAATGCCTTTGTAATCTCGTCTCTAACTCCCAAGGTCTTATAGGAGTCAGGATAAACCAGGTTGAACTCACAGATCTGACTTGCAAATTCCTCAGCTCCACTCCAGAGCGTTTCTAAACCGCACAGTCCCCCGTCTCTCACCCTCCACCCCGACATCCAAGCCGAGAGCTTCTGCAAGAAGCGTAGCGGACACCACAGCAACTGGGCTCAAGCCTAAACCCCTACGAAAGGGCAACAGGGGCAGTTTGCTCCCGGAGGGCTTCCCCGGACCCCAACTCCGCCTGCAACCGCCCCCACCGCCGCTGCAGCAGTGACTACCTGCCTCGGGGTCACCCTCAGCTCCCGACCCCGCCACACACACACACTCCCTCTGGCAGCTGCCCTCTCGGGGGCCTTCCGCCCAGAAGCTGCTGGACGCCGACCGACCGGGCGCATCACCCGGCTGCTACCTGGAGCTCCAAACGCACCCTCGCGGTGCTCAGCCAGCCGCCCTCCTCGGAGCTCCACCTCCGCCTGGGACCCAGATCCCACCCACCTCCATCCTCCGCCCCTCTCCCGCCCTTCCCACCCGAAATCGACCCGGCCCCGGCCAGAAGGGGGGGGGGGGGGGGGGAGGGCGGTTAGCCCCGGGCGGCAGGGCCCCGCCTTCCCGCTCTACCTGAGCCGGGCTGGTCCTCCCCTCTCCCCTCGTTCGCTCCGCCTCCCAGCCCCGCGCCCGCAGGCCCTGTGCGCACGCGTACCTGCCTCCACCCGCGCTCTCGTGGGACTGCGAGGCCTGCGCGCGCACCCACGCACCTAGCCCCGCGTGGACCCACTTCCCAGTCCTCACAGGTCCCTAGGCTACCCTTTCCCGGTCCAGCCAGGCCGCGCAGGCTCAAGCCAGCGCAGAGCCTCTTCGTCTCCCTCCACCACGCCCCCACCCCCGACCGAGCGTCCCGTCTCCTAGTAACTAGCCGCCACCCCTTTCCCACCACTTAGTTCTTAACCCCTAGAGTGCCGGGGAGCGCGATCGCGCTCCTCCTGTCTTTCCCCAAAAGTGCCAGGAGCGCGACCGAGCTCCTGCTGCAGCGTCACTATTAGATGCTAGTAGTTCACTCTTTATTGACAGATGGCACCTAAAGTGCAGATTACGCATGATGATGAATGTTTGCAGTTCTAAAATTGAACATGTAACTTCATTTACTTGCGATTCATAATTTTTTTCCTAAACTGCTAAAATTGGCAATTTTAGCATAGTTCCTAGGATATTGGTTGGCACTCAAAGTTAATACTGTACTTGCTGCGGCCACCGCGCAGGAAGGGAGGCGCATGCGCAGGCCTGTGCGTCCTTCCGCCACCTTCCCAGAGCTCTGAACACCTGCTTCTTTGATGCGACGCCTCTGAGCCGCTTTTCCCGGAGATCAAGCACCCTTCGGGACCCACGTTCCGTGAACTCGTTACTCCCCAGAGCTGCTCTTGGGCGCTGGGAGGTTGGCGCGCTGCTGCCGCAGTCGGTGGTTTCGGGACGCCTCCCAGGTCGGGTCCTGCAGCGGCACCCGGGAAAGGGCCGGCTGATGGGTGAGTACCGGTGGCCTGCAGCCTGGGGAGCCCTGCGAACCCGCGGCCCCGGTCAGCCTGGCACGGTCCAGGCAGGGTTGAATCGGGAGCCCAACTTGAAAAAAAATGTCTTTGTTTCTTAATGTTTAATATGCCCCACCTTTCTCAAATAACCCGCAGGTTTCTGAACTTTAATGGTGGCTTTATCTCCCTGTCTTTTCCACAGATGGAATAGATAACTAGGTTTTTAAAGCTGTGCTCTGAGTATCTTGATTTAGTATTCGCCTGTGTATTTCAAAAGTAACCTCACATTTGAAGAGACTAACCGTTCCTGTTTTTGCCGGGTAAGTACTCATTTCTTCCCAATATAAATTATTGCAGAGCATAAACAAATTTCATGTTAGAACATATTTCTTCATAGAAGTACATTTAAATATAAGTGCCATATATTTTTCCATTCTCTGCTCTGGCTTTTTTCATCATTTTGCGTGGTTACATTTTCTCATATTTTGTAGCATTTATTTTGCCATATCGTATACTTTGTAAGTATAGCAAGATACTAAAAATTAAATTGAGTGTTGCTGCTATTTTAGATAAAGAAGTCAGACGTCCCAAGAGGTACATTTCCTCTGAAATATAATTATACCTAATTAAGGAAATAATGTAGGGGAAAGATCACTTTGTGGTCAAACCAGGATGTGAAGATTTTCCTTTTAAAAAAAAAAATATATTAAGGACTATTAATTTCTTCCCCAGCCCAAGAAAGTAAAAATGTTCTTCCCTCAATGAAAAGCCAGAGTGCCCCAATTAACCCTTTCATAGTACCTCTGCGCCCTTCCTTCTGACTGAAATGCTAAGGTCTGAGTTTTCTATTCCCTTAGTTTCTCTATCATTTCACAAACTTTACTAAGAAAAATCGATATGTTGCCTTTTTTTTCTTCCGACCCCTGGTTGCCTAAAAAAAGAAAAAAAATGGAGGCTCCAGTTGCACATATATTAAGCTGCTTGGTGCTCTGTGTGTTATTTTTTTAATTAGATAGTTTCTATTATATATATTCAAGTTCACTATTCTCCTTTGGTGGTGTTAATCCCATCCACATGGGATTTTTTTCACATCAAGTATATTTTCATTTAGTAACTTCCATTTCTTACCTTATCATGCTCACGGTTTGCTCTACCTTCATGGAAATGTGGAATATATATTAACATAGCTGTCAAGGTCCTTGCATACTAATTCTATCATTTGTGTCATTCCTACTTATGCTTCTGTCAACTAAGTCTTCTCTCCTATTTATCATTCATATTTTATGCTTGTTTCCATAGCTCATAAGTTTTTATTGCCTACAGACATTGCAGATTATACATTGTTAGGTGCTGGAGGTTTTTGTGTTTCTTTAAGTATATTTAGGCTTTGTTCTGAGATGCTAAATTTACTTGGAAACAGTTTGATCCTTTAGAGCTGCCCTGTCAAAAATAGGGACCACTAGCTACAAATGCCTATTTGAATTTATGTTAATAAAATTAAGTAAAAGTTAAACTTTAGTTCCTCGTTTGTATTCTGTACATTTCAAATGTACACACCCAGCTACTGGCTACTACATTGGATAACCATTGAAAATAGTTCTATTGGACACTGCTGCTTTAGAAGCTTGCTTTTAAGCTGTTAGGTCCAAAACAGTCTTTACCTAGGGCTGCTGTTTTGGCCCCATTACAGAACCAATATCTTTGTGAGGACTCTATGCAGTGCTCCATCCAGTCTGTCTGGTGGGCATCTTTTCATATTCTTATTGGATAGTCATAATCTTTGGGTTAACTTCCTTGGTTAATTTCTAAATATTTTATTATTGTATTTATGCCACTGTAAAGGAATTTTTTTTTCATTGATTTCAGAGAGGAAGGGAGAGAGATAAAAACATCAGTGATGAGAATCATTGATCGGCTGCCTCCTGCATGTCCCACACTGGGGATCAAGCCCGCAACCCGTGCATGTGCCCTTGGCCAGAATTGAACCTGGAACCCTTCAGTCTGCAGGCCGATGCTCTATCCACTGAGCCAAACCAGCAAGGGCTGAAATTGTTTTATTTCCTTTTCAGGTTCATCGTTAGTGGATAGAAATGCAACTGGTTTTTGCATGTTAACTTTGTATCCTACTACTTTGCTGAATTCATTTATTAGTTCTAACAATTTTTGTGTGTGGAATCTTCAGAGTTTTCTACATATAAGATCCAATTATCTGTGAAGACAGATAATTTTATTTCGTCCTCTCCAATTAGTATGCCTTTTACTTCTTTCCTCTAGAACTTCCAGTATTATGTTGCATAGAAGTGGCAAAAGTGGGCACCCTTGCCTTATTCCTGATTTTAGAGCAAACACTTTCTCCATTGAATATGATATTCACTGTGACTTTTTCACAAATGGTTTTTATTTAGTTTCCTTCATTTTCTAGTTTGTTGAGTGTTTTTATCATGAAAGGGTGCTGACTTTTGTAAATGCTTTTTCTGCATCAAATGAAACAATCGTGGTTCTTTTTCTTTATTCTGTAGTGTGGTGTATTACATTAATCAATTTTCATATGGTGAATCATCCTTTTATTCTAGGAATAAATCCTACTTGGTCATGATATATAACACTTTTAATATGCTGTTATATTTGGTTTGTTAGTATTTTGTGGAGGATTTTGCATAAGGGATGTTGGTCTGTAGTTTTCTTGCACTGTGTTTGCCTGGCTTTGGTGTCAGGGTAATGCCGGCCTCTCAGAATGAGTTAGAAAGTGTTTCCTCCTCTTTAACTTTTTGAAAACAAAAGATTGGTATGATTTATTCTTTAAATGTTACAATAGAATTTAAAAAAGCTTTCGTTTTTGTTTAGAGATTTTTTATTATTACTAATTCAATCTCCTTAGTAGTCATAGGTCTATTTAGATTTTCTGGGTTTTTTTTCTTTTTTTTATATAATATGTTTTTATTGATTTGAGACGAAAGGCAAGGGAGAGATATTAACACCAATGATGAGAGAGAATCATTGATCAACTGCCTCTTGCCTGCATGCTTGCCACAAGAAATGGAGCCCACAACCTGGGCATGTGCCCTTATTGGGAATCGAACCATGACCTCCTGGTTCACAGGTCGATGCTCAACCACTGAGCTACTCCAGCTAGGCAGATTTTCTGTTTCTTCATGACTTCATCTCGGTAGGTTTTGTTTTTCTAGGAATTTGCCCATTTCAGCAAGTATATACAATTTTGTGGCATGTAGTTATTTTTGCACTCTCTTATAATGCTTATTTCTGTAGAATTAGTAGTTAAGTCCCCGACTTTCATTTCTGATTTGTCATTTGAAACCACTTTTGTTTCAAAGATTTTATTTTTTTCTATTATTTTTCTAGTGTCGATTTCATTTATCTCTGCTCTAATCTCTATTATTTCCTTCCTTCTGTTAACTATGGATTTAGTTTGTTCTTTTTATAGTTCTTTAAGTTGTAAAGTTAGGTTGTTAATTTGAGGTCTTTCTTGTTTGTTTAAGGTGTTTATAGCTATAAATTTCCCAAATTAGCACTGATTTTGCAGCATTCCATAAATTTTTATGTTGCATTTTTATTTATTTTAGTTTCATCTGTACATATTTTCTAATTTCCCTTGTGATTTATTTGATCCATTGGTTGTTTCAGAGTGTATTGTTTAATTTCCACAGATTTGTGGATTTTCCTGTTTTACTTCTGTTGTTGATTTCTCACTTCATCCCACTGTAATCAGAGAAGATACTTTGTATATCTATCTTTTAAAATCTGTTGAAAGCCATATTGTAGCCTAAAACGTGGTCCATCCTGGAAAATGTCCCATGGGTATGGAGAATGTGTATGCTGTTGTTGAGTGGAATGTTCTATATATGTTGGTAAATCTACTTATTTTAATTGGTTTTCATATTTTCTTGTATTCTGTCTGGTTGTTCTATCCATTATTAAGAGTTGAGTATTGAAGTTTCCAACTGTTAGTGCAGAACTCTCTCTCCCTTCAGTACTGTCTGTTTTTGCCTCATATGTTTTGATGGTGTGTTATTATTTGGTAAATGTTTATAATTGTTTGGCCATCTTTATTTTTTTAGAGAACAACTAGCAAAGTGTTTGGACTTCAGTAATTATTACTTTAACCCATTAATAATTAAAATTTTTGACAGCAAGAATGATAGAAAGGGCTAAGTAGAGAAGTTCTATTTTCTGAAAGGTGCTGAAACATAAAATCTGATCAATTCTTTTTAAAACACTTTCAAAGAATCTATAGAATCTGTGATCCCTCCCACAGAGAAAAAGTAAACACTGAGATGTAGCAGTGTTTTACTTTATATTTATGGATCCATCACCATGATATTCCATTAACACTAACAGTGCCATGAAGTTGGTTGAAATTCCCATTGTATTCACTTGTTTCCATTTTTTTTTTCTCAAGCAATCAAGTTGAAGCAATCAAGTTGAAGAAACGTTTCCACTACTATATTTATTCAGCTCTTCCCATGGGATTTTCTGTTAGTAAATCTGCTACTCAGTTATCTGCAATGTGTATGGATGCAAAAGTGGACGATCACTTAATGCAAGGGGCTGAGAAAAGCAAGCTGGAACCAGTAACTCAGTTATTTCAAAACACTAAGAAAATAAGATTAGAAGACCCAAACCAAGAAAACCTTACAAGAGAGAAAGAGTCTGGTCCAGGCTCTCTTTCCGAGAAAGCCGTGGGTTCAGTGGTTTATGTTAAAGAAAGTGATGGAATAGAAATGACAGATGTGGAATGAAGTTGTTTGTACCTATTACCACAGAAATCAAAACTTGCTTTTGACTAAGAGGGCATATTGATTGAGAACTTAACCTCAATAGGAAAACCTAACAAAATGAAGGAAGATGTTTGCTTTTTCCCCCCCACTGTTTATAAATCACCGTAGACTGCATTTTTTTACTCAAAACAGTTGCTTTAGGGAGAAAAAGCTTTCCAAAATTCAAAGTAGATTTCTCTGGTATTATCCTTGTCAAAATCAGAGTTTTGACTAAAAGTATTTAAATGGCACTAAACCATATTAATGATAAAGTATTTAACTAATAATCAAAAAACATGAAACAGTACCCAAACAATTTGACATCATTATGTCACACTATTTCTTGTGCACCAATTTTGTATGTTAGATTTCCAGTTTGGGATTTTGCTTAAGGGGACTTTATCTTTCTACATTTTTGCATTTCTGTTATATAGACATTCACTCTAGGTAAACTATGCAAAAAAAAAAAAATCCCACAGTAAATTGCATACTTTAAAAAGCATTTCACATTTTAAATCATCCTTTTAAACTGTTGTTATTTTCTCCACATCGAATTCATTTCAGAACGACAACATAGCTATTTCAAAGTGTAGTAGTTTATCTTACAATTGCAACCATTTTATAGCACCAATATTTAATATAAGAAAATAGCCTTAAAATTATTGTTTAATATATATCATTTTGCCATTCTTCTTGAAATATGTAGTAGTTTGAAATGGCAGTACTGTCTCAAATAATGATAGATGAAATTAAAACCATTTTGTAGCTGGACATATAATGAGTTGTAACTGTATTATGTATGTTTTGAACATTTTCCTGTATTTTAATATTTAATGACTATCTCTAATGCCCAATTGAGTAATCTCCTTCATATTCTCAAAATAAACCAAAAGGAAAAGGCTTCTTTAAGGGGAAGCAATATTTTATAAATTAAACAGTACTAAACCAGGAGTTAAAAAAAAAAAAAGATGTTGAATGCGACCTAACCAATAAGATGATGCTTTTTATCATTTACAGAACATAATTCTTTGGGAGAGAGAAAATACACAAATCATTCATTTGTTCACCTAACCTGAATTGTTTGAAAGAGAACAAATACACAACCCATTCACTTGTTCCCCTAACCTGGCACTGTACTCAGTGCTGGGGATATAGTGGCGAGTAAAATAGCTACGGCCTTTACAGTGCTTACTGTCTGGCTGTGGAGAAATAGAACATCAGATAGTAAATATGTAAGGTACAACTTGTGATATGCCAAGAAGAAAAAGTAAAATGTTCAGAGAGACAGATGAGGAGACGTAACACATAAACTTGATTTTTCATAATGGAACTAGAAAGGCTTCCCTGAGGACATGACAGGGGTAGCTTTTGCAGGGACGTGGTTGTCCAAGTGAGATGATGGTGCTGATTGAAGTGGTAAGAAGGGTATGTAGTCCAGGTGAAGTTGGGCAGGATGTACAGATGGTTTGAAAGTGGCGAGTGAGGAAAAAGAAGGAGTTTCTAGCAAAAAAAAAAAGGCTAAATGCATGGAGGTTCCTGGGGAACAGGTGTGCTCAGGGGTACACTTTTTGGACATCCCGGGTTTCCAAGGCAAGTATGTATGGATGGAGCTAAACATAAACGTTTCAAAGAAATGCTATTTAGAGCCATAGGCATGAATGATATGGCTTAAGGTGAACGTATAGTTTGAGATCAAGTCGTGAAAAACTCCAACATTTAGACAGTGATGGCGAACCTATGACACGCGTGTCAGAGGTGACACCCGAACTCATTTTTTGGTTGATTTTTCTTTGTTAAATGGCATTTAAATATATAAAATAAATATCAAAAATATAAATCTTTGTTTTACTGTGGTTGCAAATGTCAAAAAATTTCTGTATGTGACACGGCACCAGAGTTAAGTTAGGGTTTTTCAAAATGCTGACACGCCGAGCTCAAAAGGTTCGCCATCACTGATTTAGGAGCTGGTCATCGCAGGGGGAGCTGGCGAAGGGGGCCGAGAGTGGGCAGTGCGATTGGCGGAAAACCAAGGCGGGGAAATGTCAAGATTGCCCACAGGAGTCGTTAAGGTGGAGGGCGTCAACTGAAAGGTTAGAGGAGGACTGAAAAGTCCATTGGATCTAACAACATGAATGTCACCAGTGACCTTAGCAAAACCACTTAGAAAAAAAAAAGGGGGGGGACTTCACTCAGGCATTGACAGACTGGTGTTCCACGTCCACAGTGTCCAACAGGACATTGGATATTTGTATCGGATGTTGAATTGGGGGTGATCTTTCCTTGTGTGTGATGCCCAGTGCCCTGCAGGATGTCGAATGTAGTAAGTAGCACACCCAGTCACTGAGATGACAAAAAAGACAGACATTAATTACCCTCATCCAGCACCACGGCTACTAAGACGTCATAAGATTGGGATCCCCAAATCCCAGCCAAGTCGTGAATTGGACAGCACACCTGGGAAGGGAAATCCCCAGACTTCCTGAAAGGGGAACAACGGGACAAGTTTAGTCACTTAGGTGTTTGTTTGGGGGGAGGCTTCTATAAGTGGAATCCTCAAGGAAGCACTTTTTGGAGTGCTATTGTTTCTGATAAGTAAGTTTTCCATATTAAAAATATATATATTATTTTTATATATGTATATTATGTATATAGATGTATATTATTGTATATGTGTATACAATACGTACATATGTACATATACATATGTGTGTGTATATATGTGTGTGTGTGTGTGTATATATATATATACATATATAGTACAGGGTTTGTTCCTTTAAATGCAATGTCTTTCCCACCTGACTTTCGTTTCCTCGCCTCCCAAGTGGAGTTGCCTGCCTTTGGGGCGTGGCGAGGAGACCGTTAGGGACCCGGTGCAATGCCTGGCCGCGCAGGGAAAGGACTGATGTGTTGGCACCGGGCCTGGCGGGTGACCCGGTGCCGCGGGTGTCTGGCCGCCATGCCCACACTCGCCCCCGAAGTGCCCGCTCCAGCCAGGCACGACCGCCCCTCCCGCCTTCGCTCCGGCTGTCACGCAGCGCGTGTCCGTCTGAGCTGCCGGCTCTGGGGTCCGGTCGTACCCGCGTCCCGGCCTCTCGTCCGGTCTGGCGCGGGCTCGGCCACTCCCGGGTCCGTCAGAAATCCTCCTGGGTCACCCAGACCCGCCCGCCCGGACGCTCGGGGCAGAGTAAAGCCCAGCTCTTACGGGCACTTCCGGTGGCTCTTAGCGCCACTTCCGGGGCGGGGCGGGGCTGCCATGCGCGCAGCCTGCAAACCGGGGAGACGGCAGTGCGTCCCCGGCACGAATCCGCGCGCGGGGAGCAGCAGGTGGGATACCCCGGCCGCGTGGTTCTGGGGCGCCGCTAGCCGGGGCAGGCGGGCGGGCGGGCGGGCGGGAAGATGGGAGGCCCCAGGCCGGGACCCGCGCAGCTGCTGGAGGCGCTGCAGTTTGCGCTCAGCCCCTGCGAGTAGTAAGCTCCAAGGCTGGAAAACGTCTCTCCCCGATATCGGAGGGTGAAAACTAAAACGCGTTGGGTGCCATCCCAGAGTCGGAGAGGCGAAATAACACGTGCGCACGACCATCCTGAGGCTCTGGGTCAGTGCCGCCGTCAGGAAGGGCAGGGTAGCTCGGAGACGTGCCCTGCAGGAGCCGGGCCAGCCTGGGTGGGTAAGTGTGACTGTTGCTGTTTGCTTTCTGGCTGGTGATGAAACGAAGCCTGTCTGGCAAGGCAGAGTGTCCCCTGGAACATGGGAATAAGAGTGTCCTCTGAGGAAACACTATAAAGTCCATCAGTGCAAGGTGAGAGTGGAGATATGCAAAGTTGGTGGGAAGAAACCAGGTCTTCAAGACTTGATTATATCCTGACGATTAAAGAAAGAGTGTCATTCAGTCCGAGCACCACGCCATTACTGAAGATGGAATGAAAGGGAGGTGCAACCAAGCCCCCCCCCCCCCCCCGACCCCCGCCCAGAGGGAGGGTGGCCTGGCTTTCATCCAGGGAGCTCTCCAGAGCCCGGGAGTTGAGAATGTGATTTCCAAAGGGCTCATCCCATCAGACACTGAGATCGCACAACTCACTCCTTTTATTCGGATTCTGTGTTCACCAAGCGACATCACGATAGGTGGGAGAGGCTGATCTGAATATCCCTTCCACAGCCTACGGTTCTCTTTGTAACTAATGAATAGGATTACAAGTTGTGTGTGTTTCCCAGACATCCCTTTGTTTCCACTTTTTCTCCCTCTGCTTCTCATCCTCCAGGGCTCAGTTGGGAATTTACCTCCTCACAGGGGCCGCCTGTTGCGTTCAGTTGCCTAGAACAGTTTCTGGCCCACAGGCGCTCAGCCTAACTCCCTCAGCGCTCTCAATCCTTGCTCAGACGTCACTTTTTAAATTTTTTGTTTATTGTTTTGTTGTTGTTTTGTTTTATTCTTTGTTTTTCCAAATGTCACTTTTTAAATGAAGCTAAGCCTGACAAACCTATTTAAATATCAGCCCAGTTCCTCTTACTTACACAGTCTTCCCTTTCCAAGCCTTGCTTTTTTTTCCTATAGCCTACTCACTTTTATTTATTTGGTTCACTAATGAACCCCACATGCCAAGACCAATGCCTGTCCTATAGTTGATGCCACTTACCAAGTATTACAGATTCTCTAGGCTTAAATCTCTAGGGTGTGTCTCTGAAGTATAAATCTGATCTTCCTGCTTTCTTAAAACTCTTCAGCACCTCCTCCATGGCCCTCAGGATTAAGTTATGCATTTAACATGAATTTCAAGTCTCTTCCTTATCTGACCTCTACTTCTCCAGCCTTCTATCTCTTGCAACTCTCCTTTCTTGTACTCTCCCCCACCACCACCACCATTGATTATTAGAGAGGGTGGAAGGGAGGGGGGAGAGACAGAGAAATATCGGTATCAATTGGTTGCCTCCCACATGTGCCCTGACCAGAGCCAGGGATTGAGCCTGCAACCGAGGTACATGCCCTTGACTGGAATCGAACACAGGACCCCTCAGTCTGAGGGCCACTGCTCTATCCACTGAGCCAAACCGGCTAGGATTCTTGCACTCTTAAGTTCAGCAGTTTTGTGCATCTTAAGTATAAGCCAATGGAATTCAATTTTTTGAATTCTTTGAATGGGTCTTTTTTTCCTCCAGGCTGTTATACTTTGTTGTAATACTTTTCCTTATCCCTTTTATAGCTCAGCTTCAATGTCACTTGCACTAATTTGAGGAATAGATGGCCCTCTGGTGTACATACCCTATCACAGCACTTATGATACTACTAGAGGCCCAGTGTACAAAATTCGTGCACAGGTAGGAACCCTAGCGGCTGCTGGCTGCCAGCCAGGGCCTTCTTTTGTTCCGTGTCACCCCCTTGGTGATCAGCACATGTCATAGTAAGCGATTGAACTCCAGGTCAGTCGAACTCCCGAGGGGACGCTTTGCATAGGCTTTTATATGTATAGATATATTTTAATCATTGCTTTAATTGCTTTTTAGTATCTCCCATTAGATTTTGAGTTCTTGGAAGACAAGAACCACTGTATGACCTTAAATGTCTCTCATATTCATCCCCTTCTTTATGTCTATCCTAGTTCAGGCCCTCATTATCTCTAACTTGGACAACTTCAGGAGTCTATTAACTGGTCTCCCTACCCCTGATCTAGCTTTTCTTTAATTCATACTCAACACTGCTGGCAGTGGTAGTTCTGTTTAATGCCTGACTTATCTCCTGCCTGCTTAAAACACTTCAATAAATCGCAGCTGCTTTGAGAAAAAGTCCAAATGTTTTAGGATCACATGAATTTGCCTCCTCCCTCCCTCTATTCCCTTACTGCTTTGTACCTAGTAGGCACTCCATAAATAC
The DNA here is from genome assembly GCF_963259705.1 of Myotis daubentonii. Lineage (NCBI taxonomy): Eukaryota > Metazoa > Chordata > Mammalia > Chiroptera > Vespertilionidae > Myotis > Myotis daubentonii. The sequence goes on from NC_081857.1 coordinate 11,384,740, forward strand.
TGGTTGAGTGAATGAGGGACTATATCAAACTCAGTCAAACAGAACCAAGAACAAGGGTTTAACCAAAGAAGGGACTTCCTATGGCAATGTAGCCACAGACGTCAGTGGAGCCAAAAGACTTGAAGTGTAACTATCCCTGGGGAGGGAGTCTCCAAAACATGCCTTACTTTTAGATGACTCCTTGTCTTTTTATGTCTGGAATATGCTACTCCCATCCACTTGGTAAACACCAACAGATTTCAAGATAGTTCAAGTATCTCTCCCTCTATTAAACTAGCCTGACCTCTCTGGTGTAAATTGGCCCAACTTTTCTGTAGCATAATTTATCAAAATATATCAAGAGTGATGAAAATCTGAAACTCCTTAACTTGGGAATTGTGTTTCTAGGACATTACCTAACTACAAAAGACTTTGGCCTACTTTTGGACTTTAATAATTCATTCTATCTTGGACCTAAAGAAAAATTATGGCTATCCTAAGAAACAGAATTGGGACAGGATGGTTTCTTTATGACCATAACTAGTCAAAATACTTCATTGGTGTAGCTAGTATTTTCAGCCCTTTGCCACCTAATATTTAATGAGCACTGCTAAAAAAAAAAAATATATAGTGTCCAAACATAATAAAACTAGACGGCTGGTGCACAGATTCATGTACCGGTGGGGTCCCTCGGCCTGGCCTGCAAGGATCAGACCAAAACCGGCTCTCTGACATCCCCCGATGGGTCCCAGATTGTGAGAGGGCAGTTCTTGGGTGATGCACCCCAGAATCAGGCTCCCTCTTCTCTGGTTCTGGGTGCATCATCCAAGAACCACAGCTGCCAAGTCACTGTGGCTCAGCAGCTCCTGCATTGAGCGTCTGCCCCCTGTTGGTCATTGCGTGTCATAGCTACTGGCCAATGGGGGGGTCGGCCGGTCCCTTAGGCTTTTATATATTTAGATTGTTCCTGCTAATCAGATTGCCTTTCCCTTTGACCTCAGGGGGTCCGTCCTAATCTAATATTGATCTGAATGAGTTATGTTGCCAGTAAATCAGTCAAATAAAGTATTATAATAGCATAAAGCTTTCCACAGAGATGTTCATAAATACATTGCTGATAACAGAAAAACTAGAAACAACCTAAATTACAAACTAAGATTGAGTAAACTATGATATATCTGACAATGGAATATTACACAACATTAAAGCTGATGTGAAAACAGATTTAACATTGAATGAAATAATAGTACCGTTCCACTTCTATGGAGAAAAGTGTGTGTGTTTACACATGCACAGAGAAAAATGAGTACACACCAAATTGTAAATTGTGATTATCTCCAGGTGGTAGTATGGAGTCTTTTAGTTTGCTCTTTTTACTTAACTATAATATTCTCATTTTTCTCAATGAACTTATAAATTCAAAATAACTGGTTTGGCTTTGAGATTATTATATATTTGAAAATTTATTGTTTGCAAAATCTGTGCCCCTATGCCATTTCAACGGAAATGATTTGAGGTTTGTCTTCATTTATTTCTAGGTCTCTCTTGTCGAATTGCTAAAGACAAATGGTAAAGCTAAAAGGCAAGAAAAGCAACTGTCCTGGATAGAGAATTAGATAAGTTTGGATTAAATAACCAAGAAAGAAAAACAGTTTTCCTTTTCTCAACCAATTAATTTGTTTGTCTCCCATCTTTAAAAGCATGCTGATCCCATTTTCAAAAAACTGCTTACAGTTATTTTGTAACTTCAAGGTCCCAGCAACTGGCTTTAAAAACACAGTGAAAAGAGGGCTCATTTTACAGTCAGTTTCCAATGATGTTTACCAAAATCTGGCTCTGGAAGACTGGATCCATGACCATGTGAACCTAGAAAGCAAGCCGATTCTGTTATTTTGGAGAAATTCCCCCTCTGTTGTCATTGGTAGGCATCAAAATCCTTGGCAGGAATGTAACCTGAATCTGATGAGAGAAAAAGGTGTAAAACTGGCTCGGAGAAGAAGTGGAGGAGGCACAGTTTACCATGATATGGGCAATATCAATTTGACTTTTTTTACAACCAAAAAAATGTACAATAGGATGGAAAATCTAAAGTTAGTTGTGAGAGCTCTGAACGCTGTCCAACCCCAGCTGGATGTGCAGCCTACCAAAAGGTTTGACCTTTTACTTGATGGACAGTTTAAAATCTCAGGAACAGCTTCGAAGATTGGCCGGACGACTGCTTATCACCATTGCACTTTGTTATATAGTATTGATGAGACCCTCTTGTCGTCTTTGCTCAAGAGCCCTTACCAAGGGATCAAGAGCAATGCAACTGCTAGCATACCTTCCGTAGTAAAAAGTCTGTTGGAAAAAGACCCCACTCTGACCTGTGAAATACTGACAGATGCTATTGCGGCAGAGTATGCTGCTTGTCATCACATTGAGAATCACATCACCTTGATAAACCCAGCAGATGAGACACGATTTCCTGGAATAAATAGCAAAGCCAAAGAACTACAAACTTGGGAATGGATCTACGGCACAACTCCGAAATTCAGTATAATAACTTCCTTTAATGTGTTACATGAACAGTCACTCTTGGAAATTAAGGTACTCATAGATGTAAAGAAGGGGAGAATTGAAATCTGTAACATTGAAGCCCCTGATCATTGGTTGCCACGGAAATTATGTGACAAATTAAATTCAACTTTTATTGGCAGTAAGTTCTGCCCAATTGAAACTACTATGCTAACAAATGTCTTACATGAAACATGTCCGGAAGACGATGAAGTACACAGTAAATGGAATATTGTCTGTGACAAAATTAAGGGAATAATGTGATTGCAAGTAAAGTTAATATTGGCAGGTTCAGTGAGAAAATAAATATTTTCAATGTGCATTATGTGTCTCTTAAAACTAAAAGGGTCTAGTCTCTCTGAGTAACTTCTCCCCATTTGTGTCTATCCCCTATCCTTGTCCATATTTCCTAGTGACCTCCAGGATACTCTGTCTCTTTCTGCACTGATTTTAATACCTGGCATGCATTTATATTTTAGCTCCTGCTTGTTACCATCTTGGGAATGTTTACCATATCGGACACTCTGACCTTAATTATTTTTCTTACTTCTGGGGAATACAGCACAGGCTTCTTGCCACCTCTGATACCTTAAACTCTAAAATTCTCCCTTTTAGTTACATCTTATCCTTCCATCCTCTCCCATTAAATCAAGCCTGTTTTAAATTCCAACAATTGATTTTTTTTTTACTCCTATGCCGAAATGGGAAGAAAATTCACATGAACCCAATTCATATTTAGTTTTCAATTTGTGTTTCTTTTTTTCTGTGGTGTCAGATTCAACTCATCCGATGACTCCCTATCATTTTTCAGAGGCATTATTCCTAAATGTTTTCACTCTACTTGAGCTCAGAATTCCACTACTCTTAATCTTGTCACAAACCTTGACTCATGATGTGATAGCAGAGGTCTTCAGAAATGAGTGCCTTTAGTCCCCCATGTTGTCTATTTCAATATTTCTCATTTCATCCAATCTCAGAGAAAGACCTCCTTTTCCTTAAACCTAACCCCTCTAACTGTACCCTAGATTTTGTCCTCTCCAGCCTACTTGGGCCTTGTACTATCAAATATTTCTCTCTTTTTTTTGGTATTTTCTCGCGGCTTTCACTGGATCCTTACCCATAGTGAATGAACACAACTCTCTTGCTCTATTTCTTCATTACCAAACTTCTAGAAAGAGTAACATCACTTCCCTGGCCAGGTAGCTCAGTTGGTTAGAGCTGTCCCTATATGCCAAGTTTGTGGGTTTGATCCCTGGCCAGGGAACATACAAGAATCGACCAATGAATGCATAAATAAGTGGGAAGTGTGCCTGAATGAAGAACCAAGCCCTATATAAGCCAGACCCCAACAGCAGTTCAGCAAGCCACCTTCCTCATTAGTGTGTGCTTCCTTGACGCATCAAGCTCCCTCCCTCTCCCCTTTCCCTCCACCTTGTTTTCAGTAAACCTCTTTTTTGGAATATTTCACCTCCTCTCTTGATTTCCATCTTGGGAGAAGAGGGGGTACAAGAACCCCTTCACCAGTGACACATAATAAAGTTGGGCAAAACTAATTTGAGCATGTTCAGGTTCAGCACTATCAGTACCTGAACCTGAAAACATCAAAGAACATCAGGAACTTTTCTTGTTCTTTTATGCCAACTCAATCCTGCGCCTGCTGGCTCACATGGGTAAAGCAAACCTGGCATCTAAAGACACCCAGGGCTACTATGCTCAACCTTAGTACCATGGCTCCTCCCCCCTGGCTGTGGGCTTCCACACTAATTTTGAATATAATCTTCAATTTTTCTCCTGATGTTTCTATGAGCACTCTTTAACACCAGTACTTCTATTTCTCTCTGTAGACTCTGGGTTAACTTAGTCTTTACTAGTAAGCTTCTGGACTGCCCATTGCTTCTACCTGTACCCACTCTCCTAGTCTAACTCCATATAACCTAATTTTTTTCTTTTTTTTTTTTTAAAGAGGATGCTTTTTAAAATATATATATTTTTTATTGATTTCAGAGAGGAAAGGAGAGACAATCAATGATGAGAATTATTGATTGGCTGCCTCGTGCATGCCCCCCACTGGGGATAAAGCCCACAACCTGGGCATCTGCCCTTAACCAGAATCAAAACCAGGACCTTTCAGTCCACAGGCCAATACTCTATCCACTGAGCCAAACCAGCTAGGGCCATACAACCTAGTCTTTGTTCCCAACCAGTCAACTGGCATCTTGATGGAAGAGCTTACCCAGAACAATTGATTCTAAATTGCAAATCTTTATAAATGTGCCAGCTGCAAAATGTATCTGGATAACTAAATAAGTGGATTTGCCTTTATGGAGTTAGGTAATGGTGGATAAGTAAATATTGGTGAGTGTCTGCCAAAGACATTTAATTTTAACAAAATTAGCATTGTACTTTTTTTCCTGGATATTAAACCCACAAGCCCATCTGTCTCTTAAGAGTACTCTTATCCATATTTTTTCCTCCTGGACTCTAAATTCCCAGGGGCAATATAACATCCAGTTCATCTTTATGACAGGTACTCATTATTTGTTGATTCACTCTCCAACACCCAAGTAGTAGAAAAGCTGGTAAAATGTTTAAATTAACTGTATGACTTAAAACACTGTAAATCTAAGTAATGTATTTACAAAGATATTTAAGATGGGTCACAACTGAATAATGAATCCATAAATTAGTAGGAATGTACAAGTTTATTATTAAATTCACATTTTATAGGAATAATATGTCCAAAGTATAAAAAACTAATATTCACTTAAAATAGAAATATACACTGTAAATTAAGCTACTGCCCATCATATTTTTTTCATGTGCCTGTTATGAAAAATGTCCACTGTTGTTTCATGACATGGTCTTAAATCAAAATCACAATATCCAAGGGAAAAACGACCCTAAGAAGAGAAGAAAAGAATTTTTTAACAAAGAACCAAAGCCATGCTAAAATGATACAAAAAGAGTGCTACCTACCCATAAGGCTATATCCTACCTGTGGTTTCTTAAAATAATCCAGTCCCCTTCCAATCTTAATCATCCATCCATTGTTGAACCTATTGAAATAAGTATATAGTATAATATTCCAGAAAGTTATGCCAGACAATTATCAAAGCTGTAGGGTATGAAGTATCAGCAAATCTCCCCCTAAAAGAAAACCATTTCCTCCAGTAGCATGAGTTGAACCAAACCTGGTGCCGGGGTCCAACCCCAGCGGGTCCAGGGGTCCCCAAAGGCGTAGACGGAGTCGGCGAAGAAGGAATGACACGGAGACAGCGTTCAGTTGATCAGCAGCCTAGCCAGGATCTCTAGCCCGGATCTCCAGCCAAGTTCTGGTCTGGATCTCCAGAGAGTTTCTGCTTAGGATCTCCAGTCAGGTTCTGTAGCCATGTTCCCTCGCTAGGTTCTCCAGCCAGGTTCTGTCTGAGATGTCCAGCCATGTTCGGTCACCAAGTTCTAGTCAGGTTCTCTTGCCATATTTCTGTAGTCAGGTTCAGTCCAGGATCTTTTGCCATGTTCTCTCCAGCGAAGTCCTTCTGTTTCTAGAGAACGTTCTGTGTAGGTTCTGTGCCTAGGCTCTGTCTCTCTTAGTCCTGTCTTCCAAGCCCTGTCTCTGAAGTTCTGTCTTCTAAGTTCTGTGTCTTGCTGTCTTGTTACATCTGTATTTATACCAGTTGATTCAATCCTATCAATCTCTATTACAAAGGTTAGGGCGTTTCTTATCTCCATTCCAGGGAGTAAAGATTATGTAGCTTAAGCATGATTGTTCATAGTTAAAGTGATTAGTTACCCGCCTGGCACTTAGTTGAGGGGTTTTATTCCCTCCCTAACTTCAGGGGAAAATCCCTACCTGGGGATTCAACCTTTCTCGGAGAGGTGACCTTGGTTAAAACACAGCGCCAAGAAGGTGAGCAAACATATTAAGAACCGTATGCCATATATGCCAGGTCCCTTGAAACAGCAAGGATTGACCGGCTCCCGGCAACCTGGGGTAACTCATGGGCTGTGTCTACAATGAAACAAAACATTCAGAGAAACCAAGGGTTGATTTGATTAAGTGATAAAAGAGTTTAACAATTACATTAAAACTTACTCTTGAGCCCTGGCCAGGTGGCTCAGTTGGAGCATCATCCCATACACCAAAAGGTTGTGGGTTCGACTTCTGGTCAGGGCCCATACCCAGGTTTCAGGTAAGATCCCTGGTCGGGGCATGTAAAAGATGCAAATGATTGATGTTTCTCTCTCACATCAATGTTTCTTTCTCTTTCTCTCTGTCTTTCTCTCTCTCCCCCTTCTCTCTCTAAAATCAATAAACATATCTTGGGTAAGGATAAAAAACTTACTCTTGAATTTCAGCTTGCTGCTGATAAAACTTTCCTGTTCTGCCAACACCTGGTTTCAAAGTATACTCAGGCAGATTGTGGTGGTGGTTCAGGGGTTTCCTATCTAGTGATGGGGGCATAAGCAGGAAGAGCTGTGGATCCTGACCTCTGACTGCTTCAACCACAGCAGCTGCACTGTCATTGGTTTTGCATTTAGGTTGTGCTTAAGTTTTTCCTAAGATTGGGGGTGCCATTGATGTCTATATATATAAAAGCCCAGTGACTGGAATGGCAGAACAACTGGTGGCTATGACGCGCACTGCGGCCCCCAACCAGCCTGATCCAGGCCCTGATCGGCTGCCCCCCCCCCCCCCCGGCACCTAGCCCCCGATCAGCCCCCAAAACCCCACCGGGGTGGGCCACCCAGACCCTACCTGTGCATGAATTTGTGCACCGGGCCTCTAGCAAACATATGAAAGGCACTGTGCTAAACACAGGAAACATACCACTAAAAAAACTGCATATACTGTTTCTTTATGGACACAGTATACTGTCATGCCTACTAGAATATTTTATAAAGTGTAAGAAGTAAAGCCACATTAAATAAATATCAGTATCACACAAGCGGAAATAAATTCTCTCAATACCATAACACAATATGTATAATTGTCATGTAAGAAGAGAAAAGTACTTCCTCTTCTTACATGACATAGAACATGTAAATTTTATTGCATCAGGAAATACGAAACACATACAGGACAAAATAAGCCAGACTTTTTTTCTTCAAAAGTGAAAAGATACTAGAACTGAGCTTTATTTAAAAAGTTCAATATTTAAATGGAATATTTATGTGCAATTATATACAACTTAAGAAAAATAAAAATAGTATTTTTCAACTGCATAAAAGTTAAAATATTACTATATACTAACCTAATTTCTCGGTCATGTATGGAAGAAGAATATTCTAATTCCAACAGCACTCCATGATTCCTAAGTGATGCTTTTATTTCTTCCAGGCCACTAATTTGCTGTGCTTTCCCAAAGCCCTATTAATAGGAAAAAATATCATTTTCTGACTCAGTTATTAATATTTTAAATTATCCCTGAGCTATGCAATGTGTATCATAGGTGAATTAAAATGGAAAGATTAAAAAATAAAATAAAATAGAAAAATTCTACACTAATTTCAATGTCTATTAATCTCAATTAAGCCAGCAAAGAATATGATGTAGTTTATGAGCAACTGTTTTTATCAGAAGAACTGTTTTTTTCTAATGTGAACATAACTCTGTCCTATCTCCTAAAATGTATTTATAGTAATGCTGTTTAGTTATTTAGATGGAACTGGCTTGTTTTCAAATTAATCCTAGAAATCTGAATTATTTATATATAGAATGTTTAGAAACATTCCTATGTTAAGTCAAAATCAAGAGAGATATGCCCACTACCATGCTATGATTCCCCAGAATGCCAATGCAATCAATCAAGAAAAAGAGATACACATGACAACTAGTAGGGAAAAAAACACACACAAAATTGTCAACAGTGTAGTCAGTGTGACTGTCTCTTAGAACATGCAAGAGACTAAACTGACAAACTATTTAAATCAAGTTTAGCAAGCTGACCAATTGCAAGGTACAAGACACTAAAATCAACAGCATTTTCTCAAGGTGTTTTATGCCCATCGTTAGAAAATAAATTCACCCCAAGGAAATACCTCTAGCTGAAGCATTACGTCCAGGTTTTCCTTGCTTGAACTGAATCTTGTGACTGAATAAAATGAAGTTAAGAAAGAGTAAATGCCTTCAGATACCTACTTCATCCAGGGAGGTCAGAAGATGAATGGTTTGTACTTTACATGGTTTCTTGATAAGCATCTCACAAAATCGAAGGAAGTTATACAGCTGAAAAACATTCAGGATGGGTTACTACGACCTTGCACATTTTAAATAACATTCCATCACATGTTAGTGGGTTACACTTACCTGATGAGTATGCCTAATGTAAGGGTCTTCTATCCAAACTTCTCTCACTGTCTCATTAAGGTATTCTTGAAAAAGCGACTCATAACTGAATCCTGTTGCATTCTCCTCTATTTTAATTTGCTTGTGATACTTTCCATCTACAAAACATAAGCTTTACTATAAAAACTAGTGACAACTTATTTTATTTTTATACTTATTACATTTATATATAGTGATTCATCAGGATCAGATACAATTTAATTTTTTTAACTCCTCCACTCAGTAAACGTTGTTTAATCCCTGGTGTATACCAGGCACATGGCAGGATGCTACACATACAGAGGTAAATAAGGCAAACCATTCCACAAGTGACTCCTGCCTTTACAGAGGCCAGGCACGTGGGAAGGTCCAGAGATTTCTCGGAACAGGTTCTTGAGCTGATTCCTAGAAACCAGGCATTTTATTCAAGAGACGTCTGTATGCATAACGATATCTGATATTCTTGTCACCATAAGTAGAACTGCAGTGGCTATCTAGTCCTTCTCTTTAGATTTAAGTCTTTTTAAAAAAATATATTTTATTGCCGAAGCCGGTTTGGCTCAGTGGATAGAGTGTCAGCCTGCAGACTGAGAGGTCCTGGGTTCGATTCCAGTCATGGGCATGTACCTGGGTTGCAGGCACATCCCCAGTGGGAGATGTGCAGGAGGCAGCTGATCAATGTTTCTCTCTCATCGATGTTTCTAACTCTCTATCCCTCTCCCTTCCTCTCTGTAAAAAATCAAAAAATATATTTAAAACAAAAACAAAACAACTCCAAAGCCGTCCCAGGAGTTTCTTTAGATACTTTAGTATTTTGGTCATATTATGAAGAGAAATACATAGGATTCATATTCAGTATTCCTCTGTAGTGTTCATTTAAACTGGGTCCACACATAAGCTTAATGGGGATCTGTGAATTCCTTAGAACAGCAGGCAAAGGTCTGCAGTCTTTATAGCTTTCATCAGATTCTCAAGAGGGTGTCTGACTACCACCTCACTCCCCACCCAGCCCCCAAAAAGGTTAAGAATAGCTTCTGTACAGGGGAGCAGAAATGCAGAGTAAACGGGTCCACTCCACCGAGCTCCAACGAGAGGGCCAGAAACACAGGGTGAAATGGGCTTTGGGGGAGGGGGGTAGGAATGGGGGAGTGGGCAATCGGGGGAAAAGGAGACATATGTAATACTTAAAATAGTAAAAGGAAGGAAGGAAGGAAGGAAGGAAGGAAGGAAGGAAGGAAGGAAGGAAGGAAGGAAGGAAGGAAGGAAGGAAGAAAAGAAAGAAAAGAAAGAAAAAGAAAGAAAGAAAGAAAGAAAAGAAAGAAAAGAAAGAAAAGAAAGAAAAGAAAGAAAGAAAGAAAGAAAGAAAGAAAGAAAGAAAGAAAGAAAGAAAGAAAGAAAGAAAGAAAGAAAAGAAAGAAAGAAAGAAAGAAAGAAAGAAAGAAAGAAAGAAAGAAAGAAAGAAAGAAAGAAAGAAGAGGGCTTTGGCAATAGTGTACGAACACATTCTCTAACACAGCCTCTTTACCTTCTTTTTCTTGATCCAAGTACTTCTTTATGTTTTCTGCTCTATCCATGTAGTCGGAAATTTTTTTCCTGAGGTTACATTTCTTTGTATCATCTTTGGTGCCTACAAATTAAACAAATATAGTCCCAAGTTTCCAAACGGTTTTTCTATGGAGTGCAGGCGTTATTTCCCGGCTTCCCAAGCCTCCCGCACATTTCCCATCCCATAGCAAGGTGTGCCTCGGTCCTCAAAGACACAAATTTGACTTGATCAGCGGTGCACGAAGCATCTGAGGCAGCTTTCCTTAGGAGTGGCCCCTCCTGCACTGGGTCTCACTGCTGGACACACCAAATCTGGTGAGGAACAGAGCTGGCTTCTTACATGTCAAACCTGGTCTGAGCGCTGTTTTGCCCTAATCACCCACAAGTTTGAAATCTTAGCATAACAATAATAAAAAACAGAGCTAACAATACAGTATCTAACTTTCTCCCACAAAACCAGCTTCTCTTCCAGACTTCTCCGTTACAGTTGATGCTCAATCATTTTCCTAGCCACCCCGAAATGTAAGGTAATTTTGAATATACTTTATCAATAAAATCTTACCCCAAAATCCCATCCCCCAAACCAAAATCACCACTTCACTTCTAGTTCTTTCCTTCCTTTTGATATTGGTTATATTTCCCATGACAACTTCATTTTTAAACTCTTAGTTTTGAAAACATTTTATTTTGAATTAATTTTATCTTTTTGGAAAGTTGCAAAGATGGTATACTCCCTTCACTCAGATTCCCCTAAGATTAACACATCACATATACATAGTACAATTATCAGAGTCAGGAAATTAACATTGATTCAACACTATTAGCTCATCTATAAACCTATTTCTCCAATTTTTCCATGAAAGAAAGGTTGTTTTCTGGTCCAGGATCCCACATAGCATTTAGTTGTCATGTCTCCTCCTTTGTGTACTCCAATTTGCAATAGATTCTTAGACTCTCTCTCTGCCTTTTATGACCTTGACATTTAGGAAGAGTAGTGGCCAGTTGTTTTGTAGAATGTCTCTCATTTTTGGCTGTTGATGTTTTCTCATGATTAGAGTTATGCTTTATTGGCAAGAAAAATCACAGAGGTGTTGCACCCTTCTCAGTGGGCACATGATGTCAATGTAAACTCTGGTCACTTGGTTATGGTGGAGTTCACAAAATCTCTCCACTTTAAAATCACTATTTTCTCCTTTGTTATCCTTTGTTATCTAAAGGCATCCTGTTTTTCATCCCTCTTTGACCTATTAATTTTAGCCTCCATCGACGGTCCTAAGAGAGACAAGCCCTGAGAGGCAACTTTAATTACAGCGCTGCTTTGTAAAAACTTTAAATGGTTTCTCCTTGTCTATGCAATGAGTAAAATCTCTAGCAGTCAAGGCCGTCCAGTGTGCTCCAAGACCCAACCTACCTTTAACCTTTACTTCTCACTCTTCCTCTATAGACATATGGTGAAACAAAGTGGACTGCTTATTTGGTTAAACAGTACAGAGAGAATTCGAACACTATTAACTGAATGTCTGGTTTCTGAAATTCTGCTAATCCTCCAAAGGCTCTATATAAAAAGCCACATCTACTTTTTCACCCCCAAATGACCTTTAACTTTAAATCCTTCCTGTGCTCGGCCATAGCTCGCTCCTGGCACTTATTCCCTGTTTTGGAGTTATTTTCTGTCTGAACCTTAACCTGTAAGATCATGTCAGGGTCTCTGTAACCTCTGCAGGCTCAGTGGAGCACACTGCAGCAGCTCTCCCGTGAGTCTCCTGCTTCAGACTCCCAAAGCGCCAGGACTTGAGCAGTGCTCCGCCTGACCGACACTGTGCACCATCTCTCTTTCTGGGAGTCAGTACGCCACAGTCTCAAACTGTGGGTCGTGACCCCTTTCGCAGTCGAACGACCCTTTAATACGGGTCGCCTAAGACCATCCTGCAGATCAGTTATTTACATTACGATTCGTAACAGTAGCAACATGACAGTGATGAAGTAGCCACGAAAATAACTTTATGGTTGGGTCACAACATGAGGAACTGTATTTAAAGGGCCAGAAGGTGGAGAACCATTGCTTTAAAGCCTTCCCTTCCAAATGCGACTCCATCAATAGTAGGAGAACTGGAAGGCAAACTTTTTTGCTATAAAATGAGGATAACATCACCTCCTTCATAGGGCAAATGTTAGAATGAAATGAGATCATGCCTTTAATGTGTACTGCACAGTGCCGGGCACTCGGCACTCATCAGTGCTAATACTCTTATTGTTACCATCCTCCTCACCATTACATGGATCCTGGGGGCAGACGCTCAATGCACAGGCATGGAAACATGGAACAGACTGATGAATCTCAGCAGGAAGGAGGGCAGGGGAGGGCGGGAAGAGATTAACCAAAGATCTTATATGCATACTAGAGGCCCAGTGCACGGATTCGTACTCCGGTGGGGTTCCCTCAGCCTGGCCTGCAGGGATTGGACCGAAACTGGCAGTCTGACATCCCCTGAGGGGTCCTGGATTGTGAGAGGGCGTAGGCCAGGCCAAGGGACCCCACCAGTGCACAAATCCGTGCACCGGACCTCTAGTAACATTATAAACAGGCTAAAAGGCAAGGGGGTGTGGCGGGGAGGCCAGACTGGGAGCTCCAGGGTGAGGGAAGCAAGGGCTGGTCTTAACTTAAAACAAATACTGGGCATCTACTATGTACCAGAGATTGTGCTGGTGTTAGGGTTTGGGGTACTTCACAACACTGTACCCAAACTTTATGTAACAAAGTCTCACTGTCCACACCCACAATTTAGCATTTCTCACACCAAATATCAGTAAATCTCATTCTTACAGAAAAACAAAATGTTTTCTTCTACCACCATGTGATTTTATTTTTGTTTACTTTTAATGAAACTCCTAAACAGAAAGTAAGAGTAACAGTGTCATGAACATCCTTATTCCCCAACACCTAGATTTAAAAATTATTAGCGTCTTGCCACATGTGTTTCAGTGTTTCTTCCCGGAATACTTCGGTCTGCGTCTCTAAAAACTAAAAAAGTGTTTAAAAAGTTTTCTAAGAAAACCTACTGCCTAACAGAGCTAATGAATGATTTTAATATTGCCAAATCCATATTCTAACTTTCCAAAATGATCTCCTATAGTTCGTTCAAACACAAGTCCTATAAGGACATATGAATTATATTTGGTTATGTCTCTTAAAATTCTATAGCAATATCCCCCTTTTCTTGCTGACATCCACCTATTAAATATATAAAAGGAATCAGACCATTTGACCAGTAAAATGTGCCACCTTCTGCATCTGGCTCCTTCCTCGCGGTGCCCAAGGATCATGAAGACACTGAGGGACGCTGCCCCTTTCTCTGTCTCCCTCCCGGACCCCCTCTTCCCCCCACCCCCACCCCCACCCCTCCAGGGCTCCGGGCTCACCTTTGAGAACCTGCAGCAGCAGGTCGATGCCCTCCTGGTAACACACCAGCGCCTGCGGGTACCGGGACTCGGCGTCCAGCTCCACCGCCCGCTTTAGCACAGTGGCGGCAGCTACGCCCCCGGGGTCCAGCCCCATCCCGGGTTTGGCCATGATCCTGGGAACCCCGCTCCGCCTCCCACCCAGTCCGAGAGGGCAGGGTCCGCGGCGCTTCCGGGAGGCGGTCACCTGACACAGACACCCGCCTGCTCGCGCTCCGGGTGGCCCTGGCGTGGAAGGGAGTCGGCCGGAACTTTAAAAGGGCAGCATTTTGCCCGGACTGTGGCGGCCGGGTTTGAGGGGAGCACTCGGTGGTGTCTGTTCAGCTTCCTGTCGGCGGGCAAGTTGGGGCTTCGCAGCCTTTAGGGCCCGTAGGTGAGTGGGGGATGCGTGGCCCCAAGTGCGGCGGTTTTGCCGGGCGTCCCCAGCTGGGAGCCCTGTGTAGACGCGGGTTGATTTCCCCCGTTTGCGTCGGCGGGTCGCGGGATCGAGGCGTGCACTGGCCGGACGCGGTCCCTTTGGCGTCCGGAAAGCCGGCGGCCGCCGCGATCGCGCCCCGGTGGGAGGGGTTCCGGGACGCGAACCCGGTTCGGGAAGCGCCGGGGTCGGGCCGCCTGGGCTGCGCAGCTGGGGAAGGGGCCGCTCGCGCGGTTTCGCATTTTCGGTGCTTCTGCCTCATGCATGACGCTGGCCTGCCAAGTGGGCATTCCGTGTAGTTTAATTTGTTGTTAACGCAGATGCGAACTTGCCTGATGTTTTAAATGCTGCATTTTAGAAGGCGAACCTGCCGAAATGAGCCGATAAACGATTCGTCATTTTACTACAAGCTGTGATTTTGCAACCGTGGTTTGGTGGCCACATACCCAAAGCTGCTTGTGCTGCGTATTTTTTGCCAAAAGGCACGTAGGAGGCCTGCCTAGTGCTTGTTGGGCTTTAGGAATTCAGAGAAGAGACGCTCTTTGCCTTTATTGTTACATAGATGTCTCTTTAGGAAAGGAAATAGTTTGTTGTGTTTTTAAAAATAAACAGTTATATGCATGGTCATTGTACAAGAGCAGCAATAACAATCTATTGGACATTACAAGAGGAAAACTTGCCCTAGTAGCCTGCCCACCCCCCAAGGGTATGTTAATGTGTTTCTGATAGCTTCCCACACATTCACAGACATTTTTTTTTTTTTTAAATGGGATTATACTTATCTCGTGATGCATGTATTTTCCTACTTTTGCATTAGTGCAAGAGACAGGTTATTATTTGAGGTGGTGAACACAATACAGTGTACAGATGATGTTTTGTGGAACTGTGCGCCTGAACCCTGTGTAATTTTGTTAACCAGTGCCACCCCAATACATTCAATAAAAAGGAAAAAAGTAATAATAAAATAGAAACCCTTTGGATAAAAACGAAAGAAAAGTTATTGTAAAGTAGAAGGTATTATAATTGTTTCAAGGTCCAAGAGTTATGAAAGACAACCTTTATTAAAACTTAGAGCTTTTGACTATCACACCTTCTGAAGTCTGTTAACTTAAACTTCATTCATTGAGTAAAATTTAATTGATTGCCTGTTACATGGCAGGTGCTGCTTTAGGTGGATGCTTGGGATATATCAGAACAGACCAAAAACAAACAAAATTTTAAAATCCTGTCTTGGTGGAACTAACGTTCTATTGGGTGGAGATAGACAATAAACCACAAACCTACCACATAATTAAATTAAGTTAGAAGATAAGTGCTATGGAAAGAATAGAGAAAGAGGGATCGAATGAGGCAACTTGGCAATTGTGGTGTGGGTCAAAATGTTAAATAATGGAATCAGAGTAGACCTCATTGAGAAGATGAGATTTGAGCCAAAAATTGAAAAAAGTCAGAGAATTAACCATATGAACAACAGGAGCAGGAACAGCCATTACGAGGGAGAATGCCTGCCTGGCAAGTTTAGAACCAACAAGGGGACCAATATGTTTAACGATGGGGCAGGAGAGTAATTGGCCATGAAGTGTAAGGGGTGGGGGAGGGAGTGTGAGGACTGGCTGTCACTCCGATGGAAATGGACAGGCGTTGGAGGTTTTTCATTTTTTAATAAATAATTTTAGAATAGTTTCAGATTTTAGAAACTTGTGAAGCTAGCACAGAGATTCTACATACCCCAGGCCCAGTCTCCCCTTTTAACACCTTACATTAGTGTAATCGATGAACCAATATTGATAGATTATTAACTAAAGGTGATATTTCATTTAGAAATTTTTAGATTTTACCTGATGTCCTTTTCCTGTTCCAGAATCCCATCCAAGATACTATATCACTACATTTAGTCATCATGTCTCCTTAGGCTCCTCGTAACTATGACAGTTTCTCAGACCTTCCTGTTTATGATGACCTTGACAATTTGGGGGCAGTCAGGTGTTTTGTACAATGTCTCTCAATTGGTGTTTGATGTTTCTCCCATAAGAGTGGTGTTATGGGGTTCTGGGAAGAAGACCACAGAGGTGAAGTGCAAGTCGCATTCTATCATATCAAGGGTACATGCTATGAACTTGACTGCTGTTACAGTTGATGTTAATCTTTCTAGCTGACATCCTGTTGGTCAGGTTTCCCTAGTGTAGTGTTATTTCCCCCCTTTCTATACTGTCCTCTGGGAACAGGTCATTGAGCACTGCCCTCACTTTAGGGGTGAGTGGTTTTGCTGGACCTCTTTGAGGAGGGAATAGCTACATCAACTATTTGGAATTCTTCTGTAAGGAAGGTATGTGTTTTTTTTTCTCTGCCATTAATTTAATTTATTCACTTAATTATGTCAGTATGGACTCACAGTTATTTTTTTTTTTACTTTTATTGTTAAAAGTATTACATATGTCCCTTCTTTCCCCATTGACCCCTTCTGGCCTGCTCCTGCCCCCCGACCCAGGCCTTCCCCACAGTTCATGGTTATTTTACGGTTTGGATTATAAGCCAATACTTCATTACTTATTTTGTTGTTCATATTATTCCAGCTTTAGCCATTGGGAGCTCCTTCAGTGGGCTCCTATGTCCCTTTGACATACTTTATCATTTTGATTTTTTGAATGGTCCTTTCTAGCACTACAAGATGTCCCACACTCACCTTTGTATATCCCCTGCTGCAGTCATGTATCAGCTATTTCTCCAAGGAGCTCTGGTTCCTTTCCCTAGAGAATTCTACTAGAAACTATGATCTAGGCCAGTGATGGCAAACCTATGACACACGTGTCAGAGGTGACACACGAACTCATTTTTTGGTTGATTTTTCTTTGTTAAATGGCATTTAAATATGTAAAATAAATATCAAAAATATAAGTCTTTGTTTTACTACGGTTGCAAATATCAAAAAATTTCTATATGTGACACGGCACCAGAGTTAAGTTAGAGTTTTTCAAAATGTTGACACGCCGAGCTCAAAAGGTTCGCCATCACTGATCTAGACACTGGGCATGCTCATTTTCACTGGGATGCCATTGCTATTAGGTCCTCTTAGCTAACAAAGTTAAACTGTGTTACATCCATGTATATAATTGTGTCTATATCCATTAATACCTATATTGAGCTGAACATGAGTTCCAACTCTAATCCTGTATCATTGGACCATAGAGATCATTCTAGCTTCCCTTCTTACGTGTACCCTTCTCCAACAGTGACAAACCTGGCTCTTCAGAAGGTTTTGAGCAGAGGAGTTGACATGAGCTGATTTAGGTTTTAATGAGGTGATTGCTACTATGGAGGAAAGACAGGAAGAATGTAATGAAAGCAGGAAGGCCAGTTAGGTGGTTTGTGTTGAATTGTAAGTGATAAGAGAAAGATTTAACTAAGTGTGAAGCTAATTGAGTTGGGTTAGTATATAATGTTTAACTTGGAACGTAGAAGTATTGTAGAGAAGTATGATAGAGAAAATAATTTAGCATTATTTATTTGATTGGAGGGCCACAGGACTAAGTATCTCTTCTAAGGAAGCCTTGATTCAAATCCTCCTATATAATAAAAGGCTAATATGCAAATTGACCTAACGGCAGAATGACTGGTCACTATGATGTGCACTGACCACCAGGGGGCAGACACTCAACGCAGGAGCTGCCCCCTGGTGGTCAATGAGCTCCCACAGGGGGAGCGCCGTTCAGCCAGAAGCTGGGCTCACAGCTGGCGAGCACTGCCAGGAGCGGACCTAAGCCGTCAGTTGGACATCCCCCAAGGGCTCCCAGACTGCAAGAGGGCACAGGCCAGGCTGAGAGACACCCCCCCCCCCAGTGCACAAATTGTGTGCACCAGGCCTCTAGTATGTATGTAAACAACCAGCCAGCAAACAGTGGGTGATTTCAGCTAGAAACTGTTAATGCTGCATTGTATTGATTGAGGTCCAAAGTCATGCATCTTATCTTTCTGCTTTCACTATATATCAGTATAGTGAGCTATAATTGTTATGTGTCTAAATAAACATGACTTTTTTAAGTCATAGAAGCAATGTGTGTTTGTTAAAAAATAGTTTAAAAAAGCGCAACTAGCAGAAAAGAGTGTTCTGCTTTACTTTTTAACATAAAGGTGTTATGATTTAGTGAAAATGCACTGGACTAGGTATTAATGGAATTGAGTTCTAGACCATATACTTCCTGGATAGCTGAGTACCTTGGGTGAACTTTCTGGGATTCATGTTCCTCCTATTTAACATAAGAGGGTTGTCAGTTCTAATGCTAGGATTTGGGATTCCTTTGGTCCCTTCAGCTCTTTAATTTTTTGTGATTCTATAACAAAGCATTCTTTCTGTGCCCTCATTGTTGGAGAAGATTTTTTAAATGATGGGCTTTAGTAGCTCTCATTGCTCCAATTTTGTTGAATCCTCTTGAGACTCTAATTCATTTGGCAAAAATGGGTTGTGGTTCATATGAAATTACTACCTATGGTTTTGCTGAGCTCCAAATGAAACATTTACAATAACTTAATTCTTGCCTTTATTGTATTAAAATAACCAAGGTTTTACTCTTAAACTTCAGTCAAGTTTACAATTAACTTGTTTCATTTTTGTAGACAGAGGGGGGAATCTGTTTATTTTCAAGACATATTTGACCCAGAGATCTGTTTTCTACCCGGCACAGCCTCTGAGGAGGACGGCCACTTCACTCATGGCCGGGATTTTGCGCTCGGTGGTTCAGAGGCCCCCGGGCAGACTACACGTAAGTTTTCATTTTCAAGAGTTATCTTCTTTTCTTTGTTTCTTTCTGCAAAATTTTTCTTTTTCTTTTCTAATTAACAAAACATATGAGCAAGTTAAGCTTAACTATTTTTATATATTAATCTTTTAAGGTTGAGGGTTAATTTTGTTTATTTATGATTTATCTGCTGTTATATCCCTAAACATTTAGAATCACAAAAAAGTCTAAAATTTTAGGCGTTTTTTTGTGTTTTTTTTTTCTCTCCCTCTTCAATTATGAAAAGAGTACATTTTCAATCTTAGGACATTAGAAAAAGATAGAAAAGAAGAAAAAACAGTCTCCCAGAGACCATTCATGTTTGTATTGTCATGTATTTTCTTCAAGCCTTTTTTTTTAGAAACTGGTGGTGCAGCTTAGAGGGCCAGAGTCTTGATCAGGGCTGGGGAACAGTCTGCCAAGGCCTGTGAGACCATTAGGTCTGGGCCCAGCCAGTTTGGCTCAGAGGATAGGGCACCTTCTCTCATTGTTTGTGCCGTCTCTGCAGTACAGGGAGATCATGGTGGGAATGATTATTGCCCATCCAGAGAGCAGTTTCCTGGAATGAAGGATTGGCACTGAGCCCTTCTCTTTTGCAGGCTGAGAGAAACAGGACTGGAGGATTATAGGAAGGGGACAAGAGATAGGAACTAGGAGGGATGATATTGTTGGGACTAGAAAGAAAAGTGGATACTCATTTTGACTTTTCTTTTACATTGTATTGTTGAAGGTGAATAATTGCACATTGTCTAGAGCAGGGGTTGGCAAACTGCAGCCTGCAGGCCAAATCCAGCCCACCACCTATTTTTGTAAATGAAGTTTTGTTGGAACACAGCCACCTCCATTTGTTTATTATATTGTTTAGGCTATTTTTGCCCTATAGTGGCAGAGTTTAGACTTGGCAATGGAAACCATATAGCTCCAAGCTAGAAGTATTCACTATCTGGTCCTTTACGGAAAAATATTGCCAACCCCTGGTCTAGTAGTCTATATATAATTAATGTGGCTTATTTTATTTTATAATATGTTAGTGGTAAGATTCATGTAAGGGGCTGACGTTAATGCTTAAAATTACAGGTTAGGCCCTAGCCAGTTTTGGCTCAGTGGGTAGAACATTGGCCTGAGGGCCGAAGGGTCCCAACTTCGATTCCAGTCAAGGGCACATACCTTGGTTGCAGGCTCCTTCCTGGCTCGCGCCCTGGTTGGGGCGAGTGCAGGAAGCAAACAATCGATTTGTTTCTCTCGCACCAATATTTCTCTCTGTCTTTCCCTGAGGATTAAAATAAATAAATAAATAAATAAATGAATAAAATCAATAAAAACATTTTAAAAAGTAAATAAATAAAATTACAGGTTAGGTAAAAACAGATTTTTGTCACCCAAAAATTGATATGGGTTTCTGCACTAGACAGTTCTAAAAAACTAATGTTTTATATTATATTTTAGACGGTGACAAAAGGTGTGGAGTCTCTCGTTTGTACAGATTGGATTCGTCATAAATTTACCAAGTCAAGAATTCCAGATAAAGTAAGAACAAGGATTCTTTGTTTTAATGTTACTATTTTTTTAAACATATTATTTTTAGAAAGATAAAATAACTTGGTACACAAAATTTGTGCAAGGGGCTCGGCCCTCACAACCCCAGCTTCATCCGGAAGGTCGTTCGGCTGTCTAGTTTAATTAGCATATTATACTTTTATTATTATAGATTAGGGATGAGATCATTATGTTGTTATATGGGGTTTTTTTGGTTTTTTGGGTTTTTTTGTTTGTTTTTTGGGTTTTTTAGGGGAAAAAAGTAGGAACATATAAACTATGTAAGTTGAAAATTTACCATTTACAATTCTTCCTTTCTAGGTGTTTCAGCCTTCACCAGAAGATCATGAAAAATATGGTGGGGATCCACAGCACCCTCATAAACTGCATATTGTTACCAGAATAAAAAGTACAAAAGGCCGTCCATATTGGGAAAAAGATATAATAAAGATGCTTGGAATAGAAAAGGTATGCAGGTATTTTAGTCATCTTTAGCACGGTTTAAATTTGGCACTTTTTAAACTTTAAGGAATATATTTAATATTTTTTGTTTAAATGTATTATTTAGTGGAATGTATTTGGAAGTTTGATTTAGACAGAATGAGCCTTCATTCATTTTACTGAAGCATGGGACCACCTGTGCTTTTGAAATTGATCTCTAACACTATTTCCCTTTATTTGTAGGCGCACACTCCTCAAGTTCACAAGAACATCCCTTCGGTGAACGCGAAACTGAAAGTGGTTAAACATTTGATAAGAATCAAGCCCCTGAAGTTGCCACAAGGACTCCCCACCGAGGAGGACATGGCTCACACCTGCCTCAAGAGCAATGGGGAGTTGGTAGTCCGGTGGCAGCTAAAACCCGTGGACCAGAAAGCAATTAAGCCCTAATGCCAGAGCTGTTCCAGATTGAAAAGTGCAAATCATTTTTATTTAAAGATGTTAGAAGTGTTCTCATTAAAATATATTTTGAATGCTAGTCATTTTTACTGACTAAACTTGGTGTGATTTTTTTTCTGACTATAGGCTTGGAGGTTTTAGTGCTATTATGTGGTTGAGTTCTCCTCCCTTTGCCCCTAATAGTTTCACTGCAAATGGGTAAGAACGGCATTGTTTGAACATTTAGGTTCAGATGTCTCCTTAGCAATCGACATTAACTTAAAAAAAATTTTTTGTTTTCTTGTTTAACTGAATTCAACGAGTTCTGCGAATGGCCCTGTGAGTGAGCGTTGTGTTGTGTGTTGGTGAAATCAGAGCTGCCCTTCAGCACCTCCCGTCTGTTCTGCCAGAGACCAGAGCTTCAGCCACAGTCGTTAAACCGCGGGCGCAGCTGGAGCAGCTGCTTTGTGCGGTGTCTCTAAGTCCAAATGTGGACTTGGCTTCATTTTATACTTAAATGTAATACCAAAAACACTATTTTCTCCTTATAAATCTAATTTGGCCTAACGTTTACTGGCGTTCTTTGAATTCCTAAGAAACCTCTACCAACCATTGAGGTGGTTTTTTTAAAGAAGGGAGAAATATTTTAGGGAGAATTGTTCCATTTCCTTTTTTTCTATTTCAGGTACCTGGAAAGTGGGGGGAAGTAAGACTCTTAGGAGAGGGGCAGTACTGGGCCATTCTGCTGATGATGGTGAAGAATCTTCAAATTCTAGTTACCCTTTGTTTTCCTTCCTTATAACATTTGGGCTGGGCAACATTGGCAGAGTCATTGTTTGTGGTCCCAGTACCCATCCTGTCCTAGGTCTTTATGTTTTGGGGCATCAAGCAGAAGTGCCACCTGAAATGAAGCCAGAACAGATATCCCTAATAAATAAAGGCAATTACATTTTTAATTCAACAGTTAGTGAATATTATTGAAGGTCAAAGAGCTCAGTCTAACTGAAGCAAGACCTATATGCCAAACAAAAGGTGTCCTTGCTGCATTTGGTTTGAGGATAATTGTGTACATAAAAGTTGGCCCCTGCTAATTTACTGCCGTTTCTTTTACATTTGAAATAATGTTTAAAACGGAAAAGAACATAGGTTTATTTGTACCCAAAGAATATAATAAAGTTTGGGTAACTATTTTTAACCTTAGCAGTCCGCAACTAGAGAAAAGGATCTAAATGTTAAGTTGAATATTGAGAAATGAAATTGTCTAGAAGATGAAAAGTCTAGAGGGAGGATATGGACATAGGCTAGTGCATTGGTTATCTGTTGCTGCGTAGCACATTACCACAAACTTGGCTTCTTAAAACAACACATGCTTCTTATCTGACCCTTTCTGTGGGTCAGAAGTCTGCGTTTAGCTGGGTAGTCTATCCAGGGTCTCACAAGGCTGCAAAAAAGGTGTTGGCCAAAGCCAGGGTCTTGTCAGAGCCCTGTCTGGGAAAGGGTCTGCTTCCAGGCCTCTCAGGTTGGTAGCAGAATTCATTTGTGGCTTTCTGTTTCAGGGCAAGTTGTTTTTTCAAAACCAGCCCTGGGAGACTTAGCCAGATGTGTGACGCACCATTAGGTGTTTGTGTAAATGCAGTCGCATACATTCCATTTCCATTGTTGCATTGCATTGCTTAGAAGCAAGGCACAGGTCCTGCCCCTCACTCAGGAAAGAAGGGAATTACCCAAAGGTATGCCTACTGGAGGCAGAGATCTCAGGGGCTTCCTTAAAGTCTACCTGTCCATCCCCAAACTGTGCAAGGATGCCCTAGGCTGGCATTCCTTTGCCTCATGTCATCATTTCAAAACCTGGTAAGGACTTCTTCCTAAGCCTTGAGTCTCTGGGAAAAACCTGTAAGAATTTTTATGAGTTTATTTGAGCCAAACTGATGACAATTGCCAGGAAGCAAAATCTCAACAGATTGAGAAAATGCTCCAGAGAATAGCAGTTTTGCACCTTATTTTATTCATTATAATCAAAGGAGGGGGCCTAAGCCCGTTTCATGAAATCCATTGGTGAAAGATTAGGGAGGTGGGAAGAAGCAAAGCAGGAAAATCGCTGTGAGTGCATAAAATGAATAAACATTTCTTTTACATTGGTGGGTATAGGATAGTTAACAATAACAATGAGTAGTTTTGTGGTCTCTGCTCTGTGCAGTGAGGTATCAAAAAAAATTACTCTGACATTCCAAAGGTATGTTATTGTAGATGCAAAAAGATAATAGGCTCAGTTAATGTAAAGATTGACCTTTGTAAAGGAAGATACTGGTTTAGGAAAGATCAACCATAGAACTTGTATGCATATATGCATAACCCATGGACACAGACAATAGGGTGGTGAAGGCCTGGGGCGGAGAGGCGGGGTGGGCTAGAAGAGGTCAATGGGGGGAAAGGGGGACATATGTAATACTTTAAACAATAAAGATTTAAAAGCAGGGAAAAAAGGAAAGTTTTAATTTTAGACCATCCTATGTGGTTCTTTTCGGCCTCTGAGTTTGTAAAGCCTGCCATGGTCCTCTCCTGAGCTTGTCAGGTTTAGTGTATGGTCCATTTTTTATCCACACTCCCTTACCCCCTCAATGGAGGGTCCCCTATTCCCCTGGCCAGCCTCTTTCCAGGGCCTCCTGTCCCCCCTGCTCTGCCCCCTCCATGGAGGGTGTCCTGTCCCCCCCACCCCCCACCACATTCTGCTCCCTTCATGTATGGTCCCCTTTCCCTTTTGCCCTGTCCCCTCTCTCACAAGACAGGGGTGTGTCCTCCTGCACTGGTGCAAGGCAAAACTGTGCTCCCTGGAGAGTCTGCTAAGCATTCATTTGGCTGCTTCTATTAATCCTATTGGCCTTGCCAATGGGGGAAATTGGCTGGTGTCAGGATTAGATTCATAAGACTAGATATTATACATTCTCATAAAGAAAAATGTGGTCTTTATGCAATAAGGCTAGAATTTAGACTGAGTCTCTTCCCCCATTCTCTGTTTCTCCCCTACTCTTACTGAGAAATATCTCACTTAGAAAAACCTGGCAACATTGGGAGCCCCTCCTACAAGGCTCAGAGGCTTCATCAACCTGGTTTGGAGACATCTGTAATAGTGTCAACAATAAAAATAAAGTTTTTATAAAGAAATAAGAAATGTCTCTCTTTTCCTTTTTATCTTGAAATCTGTTTTCTCTGATATAAGTACTGCAATACCCACTTTTCTCTAGATTCCATTTGCCTTAAAAGACCTACCAGAGTTCAAAAATTGGTCTAAAAGCATGTATATTCTCCATTCTCTCTTCATTTTTTCTTTGACAGTTTACTAATATCTTTAGCAATAATTGGAGGAAGCTCCAATTTTTACTCCCTACTTCATTCAAAGCCTTGACTCTTTAGAGTTCTTCTGTGAGGACCTTAGGAAGTTCACTGTCAATACTTTCCCTTTGAACTCAGTCACTAACATGATCTCAAGGCTAAGGGGCAGACATTAGCTCCACTTCATAGGTCAGCTTACAATACCTGATTTAGGAAAGTTTTCTCGGCAGACACTTGCAGCTAGCTCATTTCTTTTAGAGATAACTCCCACTTTGTTCCTGCTAGTGTCTAAAATTATTGTAATCATCTTTCAGAAATTTCCCAGGATTTGGCACATCCTTGCTGGTGGAGAATGGGCAGAGATGTGTTTAATGCAGTTGACAGCAACACCCACTTTCTTTACTCATTATGTGCCTACTACAGGCCTAGAACAATGTGGGCACTGGAGAAAAGGCAAGAATACTCTACCCTTGCCTCAAGGAGCTTGACCAGAAAACTAGGCAACATGGCTCAGGACATATCAACTGGAGCCTGAGATGGGTCAAATCAGAATAAGTTAAAGAAATCAAGGTGAGTGTCTGCCATTATATTAAGAATGACTTCATGAGGGAAGGCAAGTGTGGGTGGGAAGAGCTTAACTGAAGAATGTATATGCATATATGCAGGACCCATGGACACAGATGGTGGTGTGGTGAAGACCTAAGGCAGGGGGTGGGTTTGGGTTGGAAGGGTTCAATGGGGAGAAAAAGGGGACATCTGCAATACTTTCAACAATAAAGATAAATTTTTAAAGAAAGAATGGCTTGATGGACACCAGGTGTAGAAATTTCACTGATTGAAAGTCCCAGTAAAACCTCAGTTCTTGAATCTAACTAAGTACCTATAACTAGATTATCAAATTCCATATTTTTTCCTACCTTCTAAATTTTCTCACAAGAACTTATTTCCAAGTCTCAAAGTAAATGAGAAAGTTTTTGAGTACACAAAACACAGAGTTTATTATTTATTAATTATTGTATTGTTCTCCATATGAAAAACTGTAAACCTACTTTTGCCAACCCCCGTAGATACTGTCTTCATAATTAAGTGCCAATATTGATCCACAGAACATTTCTGTTACTGCATCACTCACCACTGAAAGACATAACAGTAATAATAATTCTCCCTCAATGAGTTTCCCATTCACTATCTCTTTAATTATACCTCCTTCAATTAAGTGTCATTATGGAGTGTCTGGATTTTGAAATCTAATATACTAAGTGGTTATTTTATATTTCATCTTCACACTGACTGTCTTATATGCTCTCCCAGAATCTAGACATTGTCTTGGTCTGAAAGGAAGAGGAAACTCCATGATTTTTCTTTTTTGGACCCATAGTGCAAGGGTCCTGGCACTATGGACAGTCTGAAGGCCCCCGGACAAAAGTGGAGCCCGAGGGATGCTGGCCCACTGTCTGCGCTCTGAGTTCCTATTTTCAGATCAATGCGCTTTATTCTTCCATCCAGCGCTCCGGAAAAGACACAGAGATGCTGCCCCAGCTCTGGTTTCCTTTCCCGAGCTGCCAGCAGACCCGGGCGGGTTAGAGCCCAGCAAGGGACCAGCGCATCCCCCTCCCTCGCTAAGGTACCACCTCTGGTCCCCGCCGCCTGTCCACGCTCGGGTTGGCCCCGCCCACCCCCTGACTCCGCGCAGGTCACGCCCACCTGCGGCTGCCGACCGGCCATTGTTGCGTCCAGCGTCCGCACTTGAAAGCGAATGTTCGCTGACCTCCCGGAAAATGACGGCGTCTTGCGAGCCACGCAGGGCACCTCCCCGCCGCCCCGAGAGTCCCTTTTCATGGTGCTTCGTGGGGGTCATTTCAGTGACCCTCGTGCTCCTGCTGCCCACATCCTTCGGTAGGAGCCTGGAGGGGGCGTGGGTTCCAGAGTAGGAATTCTCTTGGAGGGTCGGGTGGAAGTTAGTAATGAAAGCACAGTAATATGTGCCTTGTTTAGAGTTCTCTTGCCTGGTCTCACCATCTAAGGTGAGACCAATCCAGGTTCCTCGGGGATCAGAGTAGATCTATCTTCTTTCTTAGATCCTTAACCTTAGAGGAGAGAGAGGCCACTGCATTCTTTTAGCCCGTTAGGACTTCACTTGATTTGTCTCCACGTTATTTTCCATAATAGTTCTAACACATTATTTTTAAAAAAGATTTTCAAGCCCACACGTAAACAAAAAGGAGAGGAATTACTGGGGGTGGGGGTGGAGGTGGGGAGGGGGATAACACGGGAGAAAAAAGACTTCTTGGAAGAGAGTTGAATTTTGAAATGAATTTCCAAAAGAAATGGGGAATGATGCATACCTATATGGTGTATCTTTCAGACCTAAAACATTGATATTTGCTTTCTAAATTTACTGTTGAGTAAAAATCCAGCTTATCCCCCAACAAACCAAAAGCGAATAGAATGCTATTTAAAGCAAGGGCAGCACATGGCCCACTCCTAGGACCTTTGGGTGAAAGCAGGGAACAAGTCTTTAAAATCTTACCAATGCCCTAGCCGGTTTGGCTCAGTGGATAGAGCGTCGGCCTGCGGACTGAAGGGTCCCAGGTTGGATTCCGGTCAAGGGCATGTACCTTAGTTGCGGGCACATCCCCAGTAGGGGGTGTGCAGGAGGCAGCTGATTGATGTTTCCCTCTTATCGATGTTTCTAACTCTCTATCCCTCTCCCTTCCTCTCTGTAAAAAAATCAATAAAATATAGTTTTTAAAAATAAAATCTTGCCAAGGACCTTTCCATTTATTCTGTACTACCCACCTGCTGTCAGGCCACAGTCCCTGGTTGTCAAAGAGATTAAATATTTTATTTTTATGTTCTTATTTTCTTATTTTTAGGTCGCTGTGGTGAACCACCACTGTACCAGTCTATGCAGTTAAAGGGTACCCCTAAATCTTCCTATTTACCTGGGGAGAAAATATTTTATGAGTGTAAACCAGGATATTATTATTCATTTAATTATGTCCTCAAGACCTTTTGTGAGAAAAATAGCACATGGTTCCCTGTTGATGAAGCTTGTTACAGTAAGTAAGCAAAACCTGTCTTTTTTATGTGTGTGTGCTTGTTCTGTTTCCTTTTCCTTTTTCTTTTTTTTAAATATGTTTTATTGATTTTTTTACAGAGAGGAAGGGAGAGGGATAGAGAGTTAGAAACATCGATGAGAGAGAAACATCAATCAGCTGACTCCTGCACACCTCCTACTGGGGATGTGCCAGCAACCAAGGTACATGCCCTTGACTGGAATCGAACCTGGGACCCTTCAGTCTGCAGGCCAATGCTCTGTCCACTGAGCCAAATCGGTCAGGGCCTTTTTCTTTTTTTAAAACACATATTTGGATTCATTTTCCACTATGGCAATGATGATTTTCTCATGGGAAACTAGGGTTTAGATAGCAAGACAGATTTTTAGGCTTCCACAAATCTTCCAGGAATTTTTTTGTAGGCAGTTGGTTGCCTGGGTAAATGAGAACTTTATGTTATATGGTTAACTCAAAAAAATAATACTGCATGAATTGACAAGAGCAGTGTAGAATTTTTTTTTTTTTTAAATTCATTTCAGAGAGGAAGGGAGAGGGAGAGAGAGATAGAAACATCAATGATGAGAGAGAATCATCAATTGGCTGCCTCCCGCATGCCCCTCACTGGGGATCGAGCCCGCAACCCTGGCATGTGCCCCTGGCTGGAATCGAACCAGGGACCCTTCAGTCCGCAGGCCGATGATCTAACCACAGAGCCAAACCAGCCAGGGCAAGCAGTGTAGAATTTTTGTTTTCTTTTACATCTGTTTTGAAATTTGTATAAAAATGAATGTATACATTTTCTTTTAGAAAAAGCATGTCCAACTCCAAATGTGAAAAGTGGTAAAGTATATGACCCACAAGGGGGCTTTGGATTGGATAAAGAAGCTCACTTTTATTGTGATTACGGGTAAGTTGCTCCTTAGAGAAAATAAGGTAAATGTTACCGATTCCATATTGTTTTCCTTATCTTCTTTTTGTCAATATTACAGATGTCCCCCATTTTCCCCCAATCCCTGCCATGCCCAGGCCTCCCCACACTATTGTCTGTGTCCATGGGTTATGCATATATGATCTTTGGTTAATCTCTTTCTGTCCCCTCTACCACCCTCCCCACTGAGATCTGTTATTCTTCCATGCCTCTGGACCTATTTTGTTGGTCATTTTATTTTGTTCACTGGATTCCGCATATACATGAGATCATGTGGTATTTGTCTTTCTCTAACTGGCTTATTTCCCTTAGCGTAATAGTCTCTGGCTCCATCCATGCTATAGCAAAGGGTAAGAGATCATTCTTTTTTTTACAGCTGCATAGTATTCTATTGTGTAAATGTACTACAGCTTTTTTATCCACTCATCTACTGATGGGCACTTGGGTTGTTTTCAGATCTTAGCTATTGTAAATAACGCTGCTATGAACATAGGGATGCATATATTCTTTCTGATGGGTGTTTTGGGTTTCTTAGGATTTATTCCTAGAAGTGGGACTGCTGGGTCAAATGGCAGTTCCATTTTTAATTGTTTGAGGAACTTCCATACTGTTTTCCACAGAGGCTGCACCAGTCTGCATTCCCACCAGCAGTGTACTAGGGTTCCCTTTTCTCCACTTCCTCACCAGCAGTTGTTGTTTGCTGATTTATTGATGGTAGCGATTCTGACAGGTGTGAGGTGATACCACATTGTTGTTTTAATTTGCATCTGTCTGGATGATTACTGATGCTTTTCATGTCTATTGGCCAATGGTATGTCCTCTTTGGAGAAGTGTCTATTCAAATTCTTTGCCCATTTTTTATTGGATTATTTGTCTTGCTGGTGTTGAGTTGTATGAGTTCTTTGTATATTTTGGAAATTAACCTCTTATCAGATCTTTCAATGGTTTTGTAGTACATTTTGACACCCAGTATTGTGATCCCTCTAACCTTGTTCTTCTTTCTCAAGATTGCTGTAGCTATTTGGGGTTGGTTTTTGTTCCACAAAAACTTTTGGAATATTTTTTCTAGGTCTGTGACATCTGCCATTGGTATTTTAATAGGGATTGTGTTGAATCTGTAAATCGCTTTGGGTATTATGGACATTTTAATGATGTTAATTCTCTTTTTAAATATATTTTTATTGATTTCAGAGAGGAAGGGAGAGAGAGATAGAAATATCAATGATGAGAGAGAATAATTGATCGGCTGCCTCCTGCATGCCCCACGCTGGGGACTGAGCCCGCAACCTGGGCATGTGCCCCCGACCGGAATCAAACCTGGGACCCCTCAGTCTGCAGGCTGACGCTCTATCCACTGAGCCAAACCAGTTGGGATATTGTTAATTCTTAATGATGTTAATTCATGAACACAGTATATGGTTCCACTTGTCTGTCTCTTCCTCTACTTCCTTTTCCAATGTCCTGTAGTTTTCTGAGTACAGCTTTTTTACTTCCTTGGTTAAGTTTATTCCCAGATAAATATCACTGAGTGGCCAGATTATTATGACCGGCCAGATTATTATGACCACCCCATTAGTACTTCATTGACACTTCCAAAATTACTGAATATTGAAAACTTCCTAAGCAAATACTCTCAAGGTTATTATTATTATTACTAGAGGCCCGGTGCACAAAAATTTGTACACTCGGGGAGGGGGATCCCTCAGCCGGGCCTGTGCCCTCTCACAGTCTGGGACCCCTTGGGGGATGACCAGATGCTGGCTTAGGCCTGCTCCCCAGGGGATTGGGCCTAAGCTGGCAATCAGACATCCCTCTGGCAGCCTGGGAGCCCTCGGGGGATGTCCACTTGCCAGCGGGGAGCAGACCTAAGCTGCAGTGGGACATCCTTAGCACTGCTGAGGAGGCAGGAGAGGCTCCCACCACCACTGCTGTACTGGCAGCCATCAGCCTGGCTTGTGGCTGAGCAGAGCTCCTCCCATGTGAGAGCACCCTGACCACCAGAGGGCAGCTCCTGCATTGAGCGTCTGCCCCCTGGTGGTCAGTGTGTGTCATAGTGACCAGTCATTCCCAGTCTTTTTGCTGTTAGGGTCAGTTTGCATATTACCCTTTTACTATATAGGATAGAGGCCTGGGTGGGGGCTGGCTGGTTTGCCCTGAAGGGTGTCCTGGATCAGGGTGGGGGTCCCGCATGAGTGCCTGGCCAGCCTGGGTGAGGGGCTGAGGGCCATTTTCAGGCTGGCAGGCGACTGAAGCTCCCAGCCTCTCCTTTTTTTCTTTTTTCTTTTTTTTTTTACTCTGGGATTTATTTACCTTCTATAATTGAAACCTTGTTGCGGTCACTGGAGCTGAGAGCCAGCTCCTACTCGCTCACAGCTCTGTGGCCACGGCCTGCTGAAAGCAGGTATCTGGGGTTTGTTTAGCTTCTATAATTGAAACTTTGTTGCTTTTGAGCTCAGAGCTGGGCCGCGGCAGGTGGGGAACCTTGGCTTCCTCCATCATTGGAGCAAGCAAGCCTCCTGCTCTCTTCAGCTGCATGGCTGCTGGCCGCCATCTTTGTTGGCTGTTAATTTGCATATTGCCCTGATTAGCCAATGGGAAGTGTAGCGAAGGTATGGTCAATTACCCTTTTTGTCTTTTATTAGATAGGATTATTATTTGCATAACTAATTCACTTCATTGTACTGATGGGGTGGTCATAATCTGGCAGGTCATAATAATCTGGCCACTCAGTGTGTGTGTTTGTGTGTGTGTGTGTGTGTGTGTGTATTTAATTTGGTAAGTGGATTTATATTTAGCTTCTTTTCCTGACACTTCATTATAGGTGTATGAAAAGGCCATTGATTTCTGGATGTTAATTTTGTATCCTGCTACTTTGCCAAATTAATTTCTTAAATCTAACTGTAGGTGTGTGTGTGTGTGTGTGTGCGTAGTCTTTAGGGTTTTCTATGTCCAATATCATGTCATCTGTGAGTAATGACTGTTTTACTTCCTCCAATTTGGATGTCTTTTATAACTTCTTGTGTGATCACTGTGGCTAGGACTTCCAATACTCTCCTATATAATAAAGAGCTAATATGCTAATTAGGCCAAACAGCCAAACAACCATCCGGCTGCCTCCTGTACACCCCCTGCTGGGGATTGAGCCCACAACCTGAGCATATGTTCTGGTCGGGAATTGAACCGTGACCTCCTGGTTGTAGGTCAATGCTCAACCACTGATCCAAGCCAGCTGGGCCTCTTGAATTTTTTGGAATAGTTTGAGGAAGCTAAGTGTTAATTTTTCTTTAAAAGTTTGGTAAAACTGCCTATGAAGCCATCCATTCCAGGACTTTTTGTTGCTGTGAGTTTTTTTATTTTATTACTGTTTCAATTTCATAGTTGTTATTGTCTATTCAGGTTTTCTGCTTCTTCCTGACTGAGTTTTGAAAGATTATATGTTTCTAGGAACTTGTCCATTTCACTCAGGTTGTCCAGCTTGTTGACAAATAGTTATTCAAAGTATTTTCTTACAATCCTTTGTATTTCTATGATGTCAGTTGTTACTTAGCCTCTTTCCTTTCTGATTTTATTTATTTGGGTCCTCTCTCACTTTTTCTTGATAAGTCTGGCTAAAGGTTCATCATTCTTGTTTATCTTTTCAAAGAGCCAGCTCTTGGTTTCTTTGAATATATATATATATATATGTATATATATATATATATATTAGTTTCTATGTCATTTATTTCCACCCTGATCTTTATTATTTCCTTCCTTCCAGTGACTCTGGGCTTTCCTTGTTGTCCTATTTCTAATTATTTTAGTTGGAGTGTTAGATTATTTTAGCTTTTTCTTGTTTCTTGGGGTAGGCCTATAATGCTATGAACTTCCCTCTCAGGACTGCTTTCGCTGTGTCTCATAGGTTTTGGATTGTGTGTTCATTTTCATTTCTTTCCAGGAAGTTTTTATTTATTTATTTCTTGATCTTATTTGTAACCCATTCGTTGTTTAGTAACATGCTATGTAGTCTCCATGTGTTTGTCTGTTTTGGAGTGTTTTTACTGTAGTTGATTTCTAGTTTCATGCCACTGTGATCTGAGATGATGTTTGGTATTTTTCCAATCTTCTTGAATTTGTTACGACTTATTTTGTGTCCTAACATGTGGTCTAGCTTTGAGAAAGATCCATGTGCACTTGAGAAGAATATATATTTTGCAGCTTTGGGAATGAAATGCCCTGTATATACCAATTAAATCCATCTGATTTAGTGTGTCTTTTAAGGCTGCTATTTCTTTTTGATTTCTTTTGTCTGTATTGCAGAAAACAACTATATGAAATTTCCTCTTTATTATGTACACCTTGTTAACTGGTAAAGAGAACAGTAACTTTTTTTCCCATTTAGTTTTTACTTGAAAGGTGAGCCAGTTCTAACTTGTAAACTTTCCGGAGACAAGGTGCTTTGGGACCATGATATCCCAACATGTGAAAGTAAGTAAATTTTCACTTTAGAATTTAGACCAGCAATTCTCAATATTTTTGGCCTTGGGACCCACTCATGCTGCTTTTTTAAAAGTATAGTTGACATACAATAGTATCTTAGTTTCATGCATACAACATAGTGATTCAACATTTATTAAAATATACAATGTATTTTTTTTTATAAAAAATAAAAGATGCCCAAAAGAGTTAGAATAGTGGGATTGTTTTACACTTTTATAAATGCCTTCAAAATCTGGCTTAAAGGAAGACACTTAAATTCACTCTGTGGTAAAATAACACATTCAGTAGCTTCTGGAAAATTTCACTGTACTCGTAAGGTTGAAAGTAAAAAAAAAAAGACAATATCAGTATAATTGTGAAACAATGACCTGGCAAATAGATATATTTATATTCTTATAAATTATAAAGCATTTCTCAACTAGCAGTGAATTTTATCTTTAACCATATCTTTTAATTTTCAGCAACTCTTATGATGACTAGAGCAAAACTTAACATAGCCTTATAGATAAATATAGAGATTTCATATAGACATTTCAATAAAATTGGTTTTCTTTTGAAAGTTCATTTCTACATGATTTGACTTTGGGGTAATAACACTTTCTCATAGAGACATTCTAAAGGGATATTGGATTCACAACTAGACTGTAGAAATCAGATGTTAGTGAATTTGTTTTACTAAATGTTGTCTTACTCTCTACTTCTTTCCTTTTTCTTCTCATTTCCTCTTTCCCCCCTCTTTTTAAGAGATTTTGTGTGGAGCACCCGGAAAAATAAGTAATGGGAAATACACGGATAGCTGGAGGGTTGAATTTGAATTTAATGAAGTAGTGACTTACACTTGTGACCCTTCAAATGGGACTCAGGAGTATTCACTTATTGGAGAGAGCACGCTTACTTGTTCTGGGCCTGGCAAATGGAGTAGTGACCCTCCTCAATGTAAAGGTAAAGATATTTCCTTCTTCATTGGTAAATACAGTGAAAAAACTTTGTAGAGTGTTTACCTATAAGTAAGCAAGCAATCATATGTGCTTCCTCCTCCTGTTAAATTTTAATTTAACTTATTATTTGTCAAGTCGAATAAAAAATAGTTCAGTTGTAGAATTCCCCACCCTCAACATGCTCTTGGCATTCCAGTTTATATAATGTGAACTACTGTGTAAATGGATAACTTAGGATTTTTTTTTGTGCTTGAAAAAAACAAAAAGTAACACACAATGGCTTAAAATTAAGACCTTTTTTTATATTATCATCCAAGAGATATAGCAATAGGTAGTGGGAGAGTAAATTATAAAAGGCTAACTCTTACTGATACTAATGATAAACTCTGTACACACAGAGTTGGAAAAACAATGTTTAAGGCGCTAGAAAGTAACCAAAAATGGGAGACAATGAAGGGGATTTGACTTTTGTAGGAAAGGGACCACTGAATATCAACAAAATATTTACTCTTTACTAGTGGGTATGGGATGTTCTATAAGGTAGACCATATTCTGGGAAACAACATAATTTTTTAAAGTTTAACATAATTGAAACAGAGTACATTCTCTGGTCATAATGAAATAAATTTAGAATCAAAACAGAGATAATTTTTAAAATCTCAAATTCAGTCATATATCTCATAATGACATTTCAGTCAGTGATGGGCTACATATACGATGATAGTCTCATAAGATTATAATGGGGCTGAAAAATTGCTGTCACCTAGAAAATCCTGTGATAGCTGTCAGGATGTCATAGCACAACACAGTATTCATGTGTTTGTGATGATGCTGGTGTAAACAAACCTACTGTGCTGTCAAAAAGAGCTATATTGTAAGTATAGCTCTTACGATAAAAATAGTAGGCTACACCATCTAGGTCAGATTTTACAAGTACACTCTATGATGTCCACAATTCTCAGAACGTTATTCCTGTTGTCAATCAGTGCATGGCCGGTATTTGGCAACCAGGTAAAACAAATATGATCTAACGAACCATTGAGTCAAAGAAGAAATCACAAGAAAAATTAGACAGTGTTTTGAATTCAATAAAAATGAATACACAACATATAAAAATATCAACATTTGTGTGACACAGCAAAAGCATTGCTTTGAGAAAAATTTATAGTGTACAATACAGTAGAAAACATATCTCAAATCGATAATCTGGACACTTTCACCTTAAAAAACTAAGAAAGAAATGCAAATTAAACTTAAAACAAGGAGACAGGGGATAATAAAGCTAAAAATCAATAAAATTGAAAAGATATAAAAGGCTGTGCATAATGGGCCCTTTATGTATGGCTCAGATTTAATCTTGTAAAATGTTCTCTGATACTTACTACCCAGCTCAGTGGTGTGTGTGTGTGTGTGTGTGTGTGTGTGTGTGTGTGTGTTGTTTCCAAATTCTTCCAAACCCATTACTGGATTCTGAAATCTATCTAGAAGGTCATGACCAGAACTTTTCTCCTTGAGAAATAGAGTAGAACGAGAAATACCAGAGTACCCTAGTATGAAGTCTAGTATTAACTTTTAACTTTATATCAGTCCTGTGTGCTTATGTAATGGTTTTACAGCCTTAAAAAAAAGTAATCTCTGGGTTGCAGTCTAATATATTTGGAAAACATGGCTGTAACTTCGTTGGCCTTTCTATTTCTTGAATATCCCAGATCATATATGTGGTTGCCCCCTGAGAACTTTTTCTTTGGGGGAGAAACCAAGAGGGCGGCATAGGTAAACACCTGAAATTGCTGCCTTGCACAACCACTTCAAAAATACAACTAAAAGACAAAACGAACATCATCCAGAACCACAGGAAGGTTGGCTGAGTGGAAATTCTACAACTAGAAGGAAAGAGAAAAGCACACTGAGACTCAGAGGAGGTGTGGAAGTAAAGTGCAGAGGTACGGAGGCGCGTGGAAAGGGCTGGCAGCTGAGGACACGGCGCATGTGGAAAGGGCTGGCAGCTGAGGACGCGGTGCACATGGAAAGGGCTGGCAGCTGAGGACGCGGTGCACATGGAAAGGGCTGGAAACTGAGGACACGGTTGTCTTTTTCAATCAGGAGGGAGTCTCAAGCTCCTGACTGCTCTGAACTCCAGTTCCGGGTGAGTCTCTGGGGACCCAGACACATATGGGGAGAAACTGGACTAACTGGCATTGGTCGGAACTTGAGGGCGGCTTTCTCTCAGAGGTGCTTGCAGCGATTACCGGGACACTGAGAAGCGGGGCCTCTTAGGGCAGGACTGAAGAGTAGCCATAGCTGCTTGCTCCGCCCTGTTGATCCCCTGAGACCCCACCCCACCCAAGCTGTGCGTAGAGGCTTTTGCATATGAAAGGCCTGGCCCTTTACAATCTGAAAATTACCTAACAAACTGCAGCTGGGTCAGAGAAAGCCAGAACATCCAAAAGAAGGCCCAAGGCCACACAGCAGCTTGCATTGCTTCACAGCTGGGCTCCTGCTAGGTAGCCTCAGGCAGAGGCTAAATTAGCACCTCCTTAAAGATCCAAGAGCCAGTGTACCCAGTGGTCAGAGTGGGACCATCCAGATTACAACTCCTCAGATCCATAAGGGACACACTCAGGGGGCAGACTCAGTGAGCACCAAAGCCCCACTGAAGCAAGTCTTGCCCCAGAAGGGTGTCTCCAGCATAGTTCTCCCACTGCATACACAGCTGATTCTCACAGCCAATTGGCCTGGAGTTCAATTCCTCCCAGTGATAACTACAACAATCAAGGCTTAACTACAACAAGACTGTGCACAAAGCCCACAAAGGGGTGCACAAAGAGTGTTCACCTCAGGTAATTGGGGAGGCTGAGCCACTGGGCCCTATAGGACACCTAGCACAGAAAGCCACTCTATCAACACAGGGAAGCATAAAAAATGCAGAGACAAAGAAACAGGTCACAAATGACAGAAATGGAGGAAAGCAAACTACTGGATATAGAGTTCAAAACCACACTTATAAGGTTTTTCAAGAATTTTTTAGAAACTGCCGATAAATTTAGTAAGACCCTCAATGAGTCTAGTGAGACCGCCGATAAACTTAGTGAGACCCTCAAGAAATCTAGTGAGACCCTCGAGGTTATGAAAAAGGACTAACTAGAAATTAAGCATACACTGACTGAAATAAATAATATTATACAGAGCTCCAACAGCAGACTAGAGGATCGCAAGAATCAAGTCAAAGATTTTAAATATGAAGAAGCAAAAAACACCCAACCAGAAAAGCAAAAAGAAAAAAGAATCCAAAAATATGAAGATAGTGTAAGTAGCCTCTGGGACAACTTCAAGCGTACTATATCCGAATTATAGGGGTGCCAGAAGAAGAGCTATTTGAAAACCTATTTGAAGAAATAATGACAGAAAACTTCCTCTACCTGGTGAAAGAAATAGACCTACAGGTCCAGGAAGCGCAGAGAACCCCAAACAAAAGGAATCCAAAGAGGACCACACCAAGACACATCATAATTAAAATGCCAAGAGCAAAAGACAAAGAGAGAATCTTAAAAGCAGCAAGAGAAAAACAGTCAGTTACCTACAAGGGAGTACCCATACGACTGTCAGCTGATTTCTCAACAGAAACTTTGCAGGCCAGAAGGGAGTGGCAAGAAATATTCAAAGTGATGAGTAGCAAGAACTTACAACCAAGATTACTTTACCCAGCAAAGCTATCATTCAGAATTGAAGGTCAGATAAAGAGCGTCACAGATAAGAAAAAGCTAAAGGAGTTCATCACCACCAAACCAGTATTATATGAAATGCTGAAAGGTATCCTTTAAGAAGAGGAAGAAGAAGAAAAAGGTAAAGATACAAATTATGAACAACAAATATGCATCTATCAACAAGTGAATCTAAGAATCAAGTGAATAAATAATCTGATGAACAGAATGAACTGGTGAATATAATAGAATCTGAGGCATAGAAAGGGTGTGGATTGACTATTCTCAGGGGATAAAGGGGTGTGGGGTGTGTGGGAAGAGAGTGGACAAAAATCGTACACCTATGGATGAGGACAGTGGGGGTGGGGTAAGAGCAGAGGGTGGGGTGGGAACCGGGTGGAAGGGAGCTATGTGGGGAATAAAGAGGAATAACTGTAATAATCTGAACAATAAAGATTTAATATTTTTAAAAAAGAACTTTTTCTTTGCATATCGTTGCATGGCTAGCTTCTTTGAAGCTTTTAAATTTTACCTCAACTATTTCCTTCCAACAAGAGTTTTCTAAAAAGACAAGGTATAATAATCAGTGTCAACATGAAATTTGAAAAAATCTCTAGAGCTAGAGTATCAAAAGTTGCATTTGAACATACTCAGAATTTATATCTGGTAGACTTTTTTCAAATTTTGCAGTAGAAAAAAATAAGTATGGCCCTAGCCGGTTTGGCTCAGTGGATAGAGCATCGGCCTGCGGACTGAAGGGTTCTAGATTTGATTCTGGTCAAGGGCATGTACCTCGGTTGCAGGCTCTTCCCCAGCCCGGGCCCTGGTTAGGGCTCGTGCAGGAGGCAACAAGTCTATGTGTTTCTCTTACATCGATATTTGTTTCTGTATTTCCCTCTCTCTTCCACTGTCTCTAAAAATCAATGGAGAAATATCTTCAGGTGAGGATTTAAAAAATGTAAGAAACCAATAAACTATATTGACTGTTTCAGGTGGAAAAACAGTTATCAGATTTCTCTAAATCTGTTTACCTGGAATGAAAATGCACAAAAAAGTCTTTTTAAAAATATTTATATCTTGCCTTTCACTCCTTGTCTCTTCCCGCTGGAAATTGCTACTTGGCACTATTTTTTTTTTTTTTTTTTTTTTGGTGCTATGGTAAAACAACTTTCTATTAATGCTGAAATTTCTTTACTTTTTAGTGGTCCAATGTAAACCGCCAGTAGTCAAACATGGAAAACCAGTAACAGAAATGAAAACAAATTTTTCCTACCATGATGAGGTTGCATTTAGATGCCGGAAGGGTTTCTACCTTAATGGCAGCAACCCAGTGTTCTGCGGTGGAAACAGTACTTGGGAGCCTGCGATGCCCAGGTGTATTAGAGGTACATATTATATCATTTTCCTTCTTGTTTTTTTAAGGTTTTCTTTCTTTGACATTAAATATCAATGATAAAGAATAACTGAAAAGAAGCAATTTTAGTAATTAATTATCTTTTCATATTCATGACGGATGTATGACATAAAGTTCATACAGAATTTTGCTGTTGTGATTTTGTATGTGTTCATAGAGTTCTTAGCACATTCTGTACATCACATAGGTCTGTAAGTTCCTCTTGTTCAGTACTGTTATGTTATGGTTAGCTACCACTTTTTCCAAAATAAATGGAATGAATCATGGGAATTTTTACCTAAATCAGAATGAAAGTCATAATTCACACAAATGAAAAGAAAGGGATAATTTCCAAGTGATTGATCCTACATTGTTATGTTTTTCAATGTCAAAGCCTCTTATTTTGAGTCATTCATATTTAGTAACATCTTCCTTATATTTTACAAAAATCCTTTAAATTCATGTTGTTTACACTAATTTATAACTTTTAGTAATAAAAGGGGGAAGAACATACGTATAGCCATTTTAGTTGTTATTCTTACTGATTCTAAAATTACTTGCCATAGTCCATAGATATGCGCAGGCATGTACACTTGGGCAAGTTATTTAAACTTCAAAAGTATTTACTTACATGTAAAAATGATTTAATGTCTTCCCAACTGGGTGATAATACAGCTTAAATTGGTTCCACTTAAACTACTTAGTACTATGCAAAGTTTGGAAAGTACACATATTTTTAATTTTGAGGAATAGCTAATCTTTTTTAAAAAATAAAAAATCATGTTAAATCCATAATTTTATTAATAAGACTGATGAATGGAATAAAATTTATTTTTCCAGGTTCCAAGTCTACTCATCCAACCAAGCCACCAGTTACAAGCTATCTAGGTTCAGTAACATTTTTATTTTAATTTTTCCCCTCCCATCACCATTTATTCCCTCTCTGCCCTCTTTCACCTCCACCTCCACCCGCTCCCCTTCCCCACTCCATCACCACACTCTTGCCCATGTCCATGAGTTCTCTCTCTCTCTTTTTTGTTTTTTGTTTTTGTTCAATCCCTCCACCTTCTCCCCTTTGCACTTTCCCCGGCTCTCTATCTATGTGTCTGCCACTATTGTGCTTAGTAGTTTGTTCATTAACTCTTTATCCTCCTCATATTGGTAAGAACTTTGTGGGCTGATGGGTGAAAAGTCATGTCTTGTTTTAATTTGCATTTATTTAATAATTAATGAGACTAAATCATTTTTATCCACATTCATTTACTCATATCCTTCCCTCAGTTTTCTGTTGGGTTTCTAAAATATTATTTTTGTTAATTGTGAGAACCCATTATAAATTAAAGACCTTTTAATATATAGTAAACATTTTTTTCCAGATTGTAATGGCCTAATTTTACTAGTTCATTTTCTTTTTAGATGTTATTGGATATAGATTTCTTTTTATAACTTTGTTATGAGGAATATACAAATGTATTTTTGTAAATTTTCAAATATTACAAAAGGATACCGAGTAAAAAATTAGTTCATCTCTTTCTCTAGTCCATTTTCTGAGTTAATCACGGTTCATAATTGAAGTCTCTTTTTATCCATTTCATATAAGGACACATCATATCCTTATATGACTGGTTATACATATTTTGCCTTTTTTTTCATTTTTCTTAACCAGAAATAGACTTATGTTGTTCATATTTTTCTAAAACTCTCACATTTTACACTTACTATCTTAGATTGGGGTTGTATTTAGATTTATTCTCATCCTTTTTAGTGACAACTTTAATGTATGCTACATTTTATTTAGCTATTCTCCTAGAATGGACAGTTATATGTGCAGAAGAGTTGAATGTATTGAACTATTCCCTAATGGCTCTGAGTATTGTGTCTTCCTTATTAAAAGCTTTAAGTCTTCAAGTTATATAAACACCTCAACCATGGGTTCTGATTTCATTGTTTTGCATTTAAATCATTGATATATCTGAAATTCATTATGGAATATGGGATCAGATTGGTTTCTTCTCCACTTCACCCACCCCCATTCAGTGGCTAAGTTGCACCGTCTATGGAATGGATTGTCTTCTCTCCAACTGTTTTATCACACACTAAACTCATAGGTGTTCT
The DNA here is from genome assembly GCF_963259705.1 of Myotis daubentonii. Lineage (NCBI taxonomy): Eukaryota > Metazoa > Chordata > Mammalia > Chiroptera > Vespertilionidae > Myotis > Myotis daubentonii. The sequence goes on from NC_081857.1 coordinate 11,426,146, forward strand.
AAATTCATAGGTGCTCTAGTCTCCCACAGAAGTTGCACCATCTTATATTCCCACCAGCAATGCACAAAGATCCTAATTTCTTTACCTCTTGGCCAACACATGTTCTTTTCTGTTTTTTGATAATAGCCATCCTAATACCTGGTAGGTAAAATATGTGAAGTAGTATCTCATTGTGGTTTTTATTTGCATTTCCCCCTGATTAGTGATATGTACACATCTTTTTATGCACTTATTCACTATTTGTATCTATTCTGTGGAGAAATGTCATTCAGGTCCTTTGCTCAGTTTTGAATTGGGTTGGGATTTTTGTTGTTGATATTTAGGAGTTTAATCTTTTCTCTTTTCTTTATTTCAATTTTTTTCTAGGATATCTTAACCTTCGTGAAGTATCATCATCTGAAGAGATTGTGGAATTAGGTATTAGTTTCTTTCTTCTTCTTTTATTAAATCCTCACCCGAGGATATTTTTTCATTGATTTTTTTTTGGAGAGTGAAAGAGAGAGGCAAAGATAGAGAGAAAAATCAATGTGAAACACATCCCTTGGTTGCCTGCTGCGGGAGCCCTGACCAGGGCCTGGGCTGGGGAGGAGCCTGCAACCGAGGTACGGGCCCTTGACTGGAATCAAACCCAGGACCCTTCAGTCCACTGGCCGACGCTCTATCCACTGAGCCAAACCTGCTAGGGCATTAGTTTAGTTCTTAATAATTCTTTATTATGAGACCTTAGAGTTCTACATGAATATATTATGTTCCAATTATTTGTAGACAGAGAAAAAACAAGATGTCATAAATTATTAGGAATAATTGACATTTATAGTTACTTTAGTATTGCAGATACCATAACAAATGTGATAGTATGTATAGACGCATGCAAGTAATTTTCTCTAATCTTGAGAATTTTAGTTATCCTATTAACCTTTACTAAATAACCTGGTGTGGTAACGATAGCACAAAACAATGACAAGTGAGGTTCCTATTAAGAGTTTCACAAGGCACATCCTATAGCCAGAATCTATTTGACGTGTTCTTTGAGCAAAGCGATTTGGATATACTAGCAGTCATGTTAATACTAGAACGATTCCTTTTTTCTGTAGTTTTTAGATAATCAGATCAAAAGTAAACAAACAAACAAAACAAACAAACAAACAAACAAAAAACTGCTATCTGGGACCCATACTTGCTCAATATCTTTAAAACTACTTTTTTTTTTTCTCAGCACCAGGAACCATTGCTCTATTTAGTCTTACTATATGTAAGTATCTCACACTTAAACACCATTGAAATCAAAATATTACATTCTTTTCTATTACATAGAGTGCATTCTTTTCTGATGATTTTCAGTTTTTATAGGTTTTATAGCTTGAAATTAAACCAGTGTAGAAAAAATGGACCTTTCGTACGATATACACCTGTTGTTGGTGATTGTATATTCATTTATACAGTTTTCTATATGTCCACTTAATAACAAACCCGAAATAATACTTTTTTTCCAAGATGATTAGTCATATGACTTTTCATCTCAAATATGGGTAATTTTCTAAACTAAACAGGACACTTCTCTGACTTACTGTGGACTAGTTAAGTGATTCCAGGGAATTGCACTTAGATAGTGAAAAATCCAGATGGAATATAAATGTATATGTGCTTAAAAAATAACACTTTTGAGCACTGAAATGTAACTGACAGTAATTTCTTCTTCTAGAGCTTGAATCTTGGAAATTATTTTTTCAGAGTTACATGTCATTTATTTTCTGGTTCCTTACAGTTGTTGGCATTGCAGTAATTTTCATCTCCGTGATCAAGTGTCTTCACAGAGCAAAGTAAGGGTAAATTAAACATTTATTCTCATGTATTGGTCTTTCTCACTCTTGACATACTTTTGTGCTACTTTTGTTTGTATTGCTTACTCTCTATTTTTAAAATGTGCTACATTAGTGCGCCATCTGAAATAAAGTTCTTTACTAAAATCAGTTTCAGCTGCCTTTCGCATCATTGCAACAGGAATAATCTGTGCATAATAATTTAGTTATTATGACTGTAAGAAAGTTGTTTTTTTGTGTGTGAGGTTTGAGGTTTAAGTTCTGCAGCAAATCATGGACCATGATCGGGCCTTCCCAATTCTAGATATACCTATTTCCTAAAGTGAGCTAGTGGCCAGGATTAAATTTCAAATAGTTCATTGTGGAGACTTTAAAGTCTGTCCACTGGAATTTTTAGGAAGAAAGCTTCCATTTGTCTGCAGAACAGGAATTTTCTAAGAAGCTATGTAGATGTCGTATTCAAATGGCCAATTTGATTTCATTTAGAATTTTTATTTATACAATTTAAACTGGGAAATTAGAAGCAACACGATTTGATTTCCCTCTTATGTTCTCTTAATTTTTCTAGGCTGTAGTAAACTGATGGATTAAAGTTAAAGGGACAGAGAAGGGTAATATTTACAAGGTACCTCATTAACTTTATTTGCCATTTTGTTTATAAAAATGGAGAAGCACCTGACCAGGTGACACTGTTGGTAGAGTGTAGTCCCATATGTAGATTTGATTCTCAGTTAGGGCATGTGCCTGTGTTGCTGGTTCGATCCCCAGTTTGGGCACATATGGAAGGCAACCAGCAGATCTCTCTCTCTCTCTCTCTCTCTCTCTCTCTCTCTCTCTCTCTCTCTCTCTCTCTCTCTTCCTCTCTTGCCCCCTCCCTCCCCCTCTCACTCTCCCTCTTTTTCACAATCAATAAAAACATACCCTCAGGTGATGATTAAAAAAACAAGAAAAGGCTAGGCTTACAAGAGAAAAAAAAAGCGTACAAATACATATCTTCTAAGGAGAATAGGGATTTTAAACTTTGATCAAACTTAAATTTTAATTAAATAATTAACAATTTAATGAAAAACTTAAAGTAAATCCTGGAGCATAAACCAAGATTATGCTTTGAAATTTCTGATTTTTAGTAATTCTTGGTAGCTTTGAAACACCTTTGAAAGCAAATATACTTTTAAACATTTTGGTATTTATGGTTTTATGATGTTTACTTAAAATTTAAAAACCAAGATGAAAGCCAACAATTTATTTTTAAATATATTTTATTGATTTTTTTACAGAGAGGAAAGGAGAGAGAAAGAGAGTTAGAAACATGGATGAGAGAGAAACATCGATCAGCTGCCTCCTGCACACCCCCTACTGGGGATGTGCCCGCAAACAAGGTACATGCCCTTGACCAGAATCGAACCTGGGACCCTTGAGTCCGCAGGCCGACGCTCTATCCACTGAGCCAAACCGGTTAGGGCAACAATTTTTATTTGGGATTAAAGAATTGCCATTCACACAGTACAGGTTTAGGTAGAAACCCATAAAATATCCCAATTATTGGGTGAAAATGAAGGGGTTTTATGAGAATATTAGAAGAAAGAATTCCTATTGGCCCTGGAAGGCGGAGGTACTCTTTACCTATGCAGGGTTGGTTACGGAGTCTATCTTCAAATAGAGAGTCCATAGTGGTCAGTCCTTGTGGTCAGGATCTGCAACCCTGCTGGCTTTACAAACATTTGTTTATAAGACACTGTTGCTTTGGCTTAGACAAAAGTTGTTTTGCCCAGTTCAAACATTCCAAAGGTTCAAGGAGCAAGACATGCAAGGACATTTCTCTAGAACAGCTGCTCTGGCTCCACCTGATGTCAGCTTTTACAATGATTTCTTTTGATATTAATCATCTGGTTTGGGCTATGTAAAAAAGTAAGTTTTTCACTCATAAAGAGTTCAAACTTTTTTTTTCTATTATTGGCTATCTTTTTAAGATACCCAGAATGCTTTCATTTGCATCTTAAATCTTAAATTTATGGAAAACTTCATATTCATGTTTATATTTCAATTACTAGTATATTTTAAATATTTTATTGATTTTTTTACAGCGATGTAGGGAGAGAGATAGAGAGTTAGAAACATCGATGAGAGAGAAACATCGATCAGCTGCCTCCTGCACACCCACCACTGGGGATGTGCCCACAACCAAGGTACATGCCCTTGACCGGAATCAAACCTGGGACCTTTCAGTCCGCAGGCCAACGCTCTATCCACTGAGCCAAACTGGTTAGGGCAATCACTAGTATATTTTAAATTACAGTATGCATAGGAAATACTATCAGCTGGATATTTTTACAAGTCCCAGGATTTGTGTAGTGTAGACAAAGTGGATTCTATGTAATGTAACCTCATAGAGTGATCTGGTTATAATTTCCTCACTGGGCAGGTCACGGTGAGTAGTCATACCCACACACACAACTTTTTTTTTTTTTGGTAAAAGTTTTATCTTTGTCTTAAGGAATCTCTGCCATGTTTTAGGGCATCAAGGTTAACACATCTTTGAATTAACCGCCTTCAAGAAAGTAACTATCCTGTATTCCATCTCTACCTTGCTTTTTCTCACTTTCATGTAATCTTTCTTACATTCCCTCCTTAATTTCAAATGCATAAAAGTGACTTGCAAAATTATCGTTCTCTGAAGTATGTGAGATCCTGTGTCCAGTCCATTGTCACCAGTTTGGCTGAAAGCAACAGAAACATGTTCTACAGGTTTGGGCCTTCCTTGTGTCAAATTAGAAAAAAGTTCTCAAGAAAGCAAATGGAAATTACTTTCTGCTCCTTACTATCCTCCATTGTTTAAAATATCGCTGTACCAAAATACTTAAAGGCTCCTTAAGAAATATAATAAAATGCTTTCTAGCTATGGGGTCTTTTTTAAAAAAATTATCTACCTTTTTTTCCCTATTGGGTCTTGTAAGCTGAACATCCTGTTCAAGATGGTGACATAGGAGGATCTTAACTAACCTCTTCCCCAACACATCAAATCTACAGCTACACAGAACAATTCCTTCTGAAAGCCATCCAAAAGCTAGCTGACCAACTTCTACACATTAGGTGGAGAAAAACCCACTCAAAATGGGTAGGAGAACCTGAAACACAATCTCTCCATCCATCTCACCCATGGCATGGTGACCCACAATCAGGCGGGAACCCATCTCGGAACTTCTCCCTGAGGAGTGCAGTGTTTGAACTTCACATCTGGCACCCCATCATTTAAGTCCAACACCTGAGAGATGAGCCCCCCAAACATCTGGCTTTGAAAGCAATGGGTCTTATGTCCATGAGACTCACAAGGCTATAGCGAACTGAGATATAAAAGGGTCCCCCCACCGCACAGTGCAGAGGTAGCCTACTGAAACACACATGTCTTTCTGTGAAAGAGATCTGTTTACTTATCTTAAAAGCTAAAACCTGAGTTCCAGTCAAGATTGTAGAATAGGTAAACTCTGTGCTCATCTCCTGCTATGAAAATTACAATTAAATTATAGCACAACCATTCTTGAGAACCATCTGAAAACTAGCTGAGCAGAAATCCTATAAAGGATTTCACCACCCTCAAGAGAGTACATATATATCCCTGACCATTGTGGCTCAGTTGGTTGGGTGTCATCCCGTGCACCAGAAGGTTGCTGGTTCCATTCCTGGTCAGGGCATATGCCGGGTTGTGGCCTCAAACCCAGGTAAAGGGTGTGCAGGGGCATCCTATGAATGTTTCACACTCACATTGATGTTTCTCTCTCTCTCCCTTCTTCTTTATTTAAAATTTTTTTTTTTAATCTTTAAAAAACAAAATAGGGTGCTCTCCCTCCAGGGAGCTCGCCCTTGCCTTCCCCCTCCCCCCACATTACCATTAGCTTCCCCACTCCCAAACTCCAAGGGCCCTTCCTTTACCTCCATAACTTGTTTACTTCTTGGAATTACTTTTCTACCTTTATAATTTACCGAATAAATGCTCTCTTACAAAACAAAAACAAAAAAACACCCACAAAATAGTACATAAATGATTGAAAGAAGAAGTCATGTCAAGACGAGCGGAAGGGGTAGAGACGCTGAACTGGCAGGTCCCACACCCACAGGGTGGCAACTGACAATTGAGAGGGATATTTTAGCCCCAGAGGTCTGCCCTAAGGATTGAGGAGTCTCAGCTCCACACCAGGTGCTTCCGTTTGGGGCACCAGTACCAGGAAGAGGAGTCCCCATAACATCTGCTGTGAAAAATGGGGGGAGGGGGATTATAACGTCCCATTTAGACAGAGGGCTGCGGGAGACCTAGGCACTGCAGGTCTTAAAGGGATCATAAACAGATGCGCTTGCTCAAAAACTCAGTGGCTCAGGATCTGTGGGAACATCAGGTCAAAAGTGCCAGGAACAAATGGGAAGGGACTAAACTGACGCTACCGGAGGCGGACAGGGAGGCAGGGGTCAAGGAAACACTCTCTGGGGACAGAAGTGCTGGCAGATGCCATTGTTCTTTTATTGAACTCGCCTCCCAAACAGCCAGCCAGTTCCGGGCAGGCACCAAATCTGAGCTCTCCAGTAACCTGGGTAACACTGTTCACCACACCCCAGTGATTCCCTAAAGCCCTGTACCACCCAACTCACACACGAGCCCAAGTCTCTCCCAGTAGCTGCTCCACACAAGTGGTCTACCTCGGCTTGTGGTGTGGACTTTCCTAAAAATATCTCAAATTTCCACAAACTCCACACAGGCAGCGGTAGGCCTCAGTGTGCCCATCCCTATTGCCAAGCTGCCCCAGGCCCAAGCAGAAATGGAGACTGATTTCAACTTGCACTGCAACTCCCTTGAGGCAGCCCCAAGTGTGGCCTAAGGGGTGGCTAGGCACGGTTTGGGATATGGTTGCAATTAAGTAGCCACAAGTTGAGCAAAAGTGGTGGCTGGCCTCAGCGTTCACAGTGGTGCCCAAAAAAGAGTCACAAGTTTGGCACAAGTGGCAGCAGGGCTCAGTTCCTAGCATACCCTCTCTCAAGCACCTCCAATCCCAGCACAAGTGGCAACCAACTGCAGATCATTTTGTAGCTACCAGGTGGTTCAAGCCCAGCACAAGTAATGGTGGTCTTGGCCTGCACTAGAACACCTCCCAAGAGGCTACAGAGCCCACACTCTTGGTGGCCAGCTCTAAGCCACACCAGAGCACCATCCAATGACATATCCAAATAGCATACTCGGTTTGCACTAAAGTAACTTCTGCTCTGTGAGGTCAGCCTCCACAGATCAGCTTGTCCACTACAGTCATGGCCAGCCTTCACAGCCAGTCAGCCTGGGGATTAACCCGACCCACAAATATGCCAAGAAGATTCGAAGTTCAACTACAGCAAATAAGCATACACAACCCACACAAGGGACACTCCTGGAGCACCTGGCTTAGGTTATAAAGGAGACTATGCCATTCATGTCCACCGGACACCTTTTACAGAAGGCCATTTTGCCAAGATCAGAAGATGTAGTAGATACATAGAAACAAACAGAGGGAATCAGCCAAAATGAGGAGACAAAGAAACATGCCCCAAATGAAAGAACAAGACAAAACTTCAGACAAGTAACTAACGGACATGGAGACAAGCAATCTAGGAGGAACAGAGCTTAAAACACTGGTTTTAACGATGCTCAATGAACTTAGGAGAATAATAGATAAACTCAGTGAGAACATCAACAAAGAGAAAACATTAAAAAATAACATACAAAACCCACTTAAAATGAAAATACAGTAACTGAAATAAAGAATACATCACAGGGAATAAACAGCAGATAAGATGAAGCAGAGAACTGAATCAGCAATTCGGAATCTGGAAGACAATGTAACAGAAAACACCCAATTGGAACTGCCAAAAAAAAATTTTTTTTTAAAAGGAGGAGAGCTTGAGAGACTTCAAGGACTAGAACAAACATACCAACATTCACATCATAGGATGGCCAGAAGAAGAAGAGAACGAACAAATAATTGAAAACCTACTCGAGGAAATAATGACTATTGCTCAGTTGGTGGGAGCCTCATCCCATACACCAAAAGTTGTGGGTTTGGTTCCTGATCAGTGCACATACCTAATTGTGGGTTTGATCTCCAGTTGGAGCATATACGGGAAGCAACCAATTGATGTTTCTCTCTCACACTAATGTTTCTCTCTCTCTCTCCCTTCCTCTCTCTCTAAAAATCAGTAATCATATCCTTGAGTGAGGATTAAAAACAAATAAATAAAATATAAAGAAATAATGACTGAAAACTTTCCTATCCTGTCCACTGAAATAGACATACAACTCCAACAAGTGCAGAGAGTTCCCAATAAGATGAATCTAAAGAAACCCACACCAAGACACATCATAATTAAAATTATAAAGGTTAAAGACAAGTAATGTTAAAAGCAGCAAGAGAAAAAACGTTATGTAAAAGGGAGCTGTCATAGGACCATCAGTTGATTCTTCAACAGAAATTTTGTAAGCCAGAAGAAATTGGCATGAAATACTCAAAGTGATAAAAGGCAAGGGCCTTCAACCAAGATTACTCTACCCAGCAATGCTAACATTTAGAATCAAAGGAGAGAGAGTTTCTCTGAGATTAAAAAAAGCTAAAGGACTTCATTACCACTAAACCAGCAACACAAGAAATGTTCAAAGGCAAAAAGGGGCATGTTTCAATAATTCCTTTTACAAGTGAGGAAATATCCCCAGAAGTCCCAGCAGACTTCCCTTCATTCAGGCACCCTGTCAGTACCCTTCTCCTCCCTCTCAGTGTCACCCTGGCAGTGGATCTGCTTTGTTTACTGATAACAGAAAGATAAAAGAAAAGAAAGTTTTTATTACCTCCAAGCTGAGTGCTCGCAGGGCCAACACAGCCATCCCTGGAAGATGGCACCAGCACCCTGTCCCCAGCCTCATGCATCCTCAGTGGAACCCAGGACTGCATGCCAATGGCATTATTCCTCCCAGCCCCTGGAATGAGGAGCGGAGGGAGGGAGGAAGACTGTCCTAGTTCAGAGGGAGGGCTGGCGGGTCTCCCCAAAGCTTCCTTCTCCCCTGGAATCACAGGGGCCCCTGTGAGCCTGGCCACAGGAGATCTGGCAGCCCCGGCAAAAGGGCAGGGTGGCCTCCCAGCTCCACAGAAGGAAGCCCACCCAGGTGACTGTGGGGTTACTAGGTTTGCACGTGTCCTCTTCCGTGAGGCACACCAGCACCCGGAACAGCCCTGATCCCGGGCACCACTGTGCTGGCAGCGTGACCCAGGAGAACACACACAGGCCATGGGCTCCTTAGGAGGCGGGAGCGGGGTCCTATCTGGTTTGGAACCCACGTGACCTGGCGCGATGCCCTGCTCATGGGAAGTTCTCAATTCACAGGTAGAGAGCTAAGGGACTTTTTTCTGCGGGGGGATGGGGAGGTAAGGAGGGAGGGCGCGGCGAGCGGCTGGTGGCGTGGCGCGCTTCCGGGGTCTCGGCGGCCATTGAGGAGGAAAGGCGGGCGGCGCGGCGGCGCAGCCGTTGGCGACGAGCGTGTCTGCGCCTGCGCGGCGGGCCCAAGCCCCTCAGTCCCCCCCCCCCCCCCCCCCCGCCACACACACTCCCCGCGGCGTGTGAATGGCGGCCTCGAGCAGCCCTGTTGCGGCCTCGGGCTCGGCTTCGGCTTCGTAGCCCGCGGGGGGCGGCGGCGAGGCTCTGGGGCTGCGGGAGCTGCGGGCGCTGCGGGGGCTCTGCGGCCTGTGCCGGGAGCTCCTGTGGCCCAAGAGGAAGCCGCCCTGCTGCCTGGCCAACAGCTCGGGGGACGCCGGGGCGGGGCGGCGGGCGACTGAGCCGTCCTGGCCTGTCCCGTGTGCAAGCAGCAGTGCTTGTCCAAAGACACTGAGGAGAACTATTTCATGCGTGACGGTGGCAACAAGGCCCCCACGGACTCCCAGGACGCGAACCAGTGCTGCCCCAGCTGCGAGGGTACCGCCCTGGCCACCAGCGACTGCGTGGAGACCTGCGTGGAGGCGCACCCGCGGGTGAAGGACACAGAGGACCATGCAGTGCGCTCCACCGCGCAGCCAAGTCCCGAGATGGGGAGCGCACAAGCACGAGCCGCTCCTGCTGTTCTGCGAGGGCTGCGGCCCCTTCACCTGCCGGGACTGCCAGCTCCGCGCCCACAAGGACCACCAATACCAGTTCCTGGAGGGCGCCGTGAGGAACCAGCGCAAGCCCCTGGCCTCGCTGGTGAAGCGCCTGGGACAAACGTGCCACCCTGCAGAAGACCACCAAGGAGGTTCGCAGCTCGGTTCGCCAAGTGTCCGACGTGCAGAAACGTGTCCAGGTGGATGTGAAGATGGCTATTTTGCAGATCATGGAGGAGCTGAACAAGCGGGGCCGCGTGCTGGTCAATGATGCCCAGAAGGTAACGGAGGGGCAGCACGAGCGCCTGCAGCGGCAGCACTGGACCAGGACCAAGATCCAGAAGCACCAGGAGCACATTCTGGCGCTTCGCCTCGTGGGCTCTGGAGAGTGACAACAGCACGGCCCTCCTGCTCTCCAAGAAGCTGAGCTACTTCCAGCTGCACCGGGCTCTCAAGATGATCGTCGACCCCGTGGAACCCCACGGCGAGATGAAGTTCCAGTGGGACCTCAACGCCTGGACCAAGAGTGCTGAGGCATTGGGCAAGATCGTGGCGGAGCGGCCTGCGCCCATGGCCCCTCCCTGGGCTCCGGGACCCTTGAGCAGCAAAGCAGGGCTCTGGCGGCCGCCAGCCCATAGATGTGCAAGAAGGCTATGGCTTCGCGTCAGATGACTCTTACTTGAGTGCAGAGCCCCATGTGCCAGGCATGAAACGGTCCCGCTCCTGTGAGGGTGAAATGAGTGGCCTCATGCCCAAGGTGCCACGGGTGAGTCTCCAGCGCCTGGATCTTGACCTCACAGCTGCCAGCCAGCCACCAGTCCTCAAGGTCTTCCCAGGCAGCACCACCGAGGACTCCAACCTGATCGTCATTGAGCCTGGGGCTGCAGCTGCTGCTGCCGGGCAGCCGGGGACTGCGCCCGGCACCCCTGGTGCCTAGCCTCTGCCTGGCATGGCCATTGTCAAGGAGGAAGAGACAGAGGCTGCCATCGGTGCCCTGCCTGCCACCGAGGGCCCTGAGACCAAGCCCGTGCTGGTGGCTCTGGCGGAGGGCCCAGTGCGGAGGGTCCCCGCCTGGTCTCCCCCAGTGGCAGGACCAGCTCTGGCCTGAAGGTGGTGGCTCCAGAGGGCACCTCAGCTGCAGCTGGCGGCCCCGGTGCCCTGGATGACAGCGCCACCATCTTCCGTGTCTGTCAGAAGCCAGGCGACCTGGTCATGTGCATACAGTGGGAGTTCTGCTTCCACCTGGACAGCAGGATGTGCCGGGGGAGGAGTGGAGCTGCTCACTCAGCCACGTCCTGCCTGACCTGAAGGAGGAGGACGGCAGCCTGAGCCTGGACGGTGGGGACAGCAGAAGTGTGGTGGCCAAGCTCTCGCCAGCCAACCAGCAGAAGTGTGAGCGTGTCCTGCTGGCCCTTTTCTGCCACAAGCCCTGCCGGCCCCTGCACCAGCTGGCTACCAACTCCATCTTTTCTGTGGATCAGCCTGGTGGCACATTGGACCTGACCCTGATCGCGCCTGCCTCCAGGAGAAGTTGTTACCCCGCCCCCCCCCCCCCCCCCAGCTCCCCTCAGGAGTTTGCCCAGGATGTGGGCCCAATGTTCAAGCAATTCAACAAGCTGAAGGAGGACAAGGTGGACGTGCAGTCCATCATCGGCCTGCAGCGCTTCTTTGATGAATGAAGCCTTTGGTGACACCAAGCTCTCTGCTGTGCTGGTGGAGCCCCCACCGCTGAGCCTGCATGGTGCCGGCCTGAGCTCCCAGGAGCTGCCAAATGGCCCTGGTGATGGCCCCTGAGCTGGCTTAGCCGGGGCATGCCCTGTCAGCTGCGCCCTTCGCCTCCGGTGGTCCAGCTCCCGTTCCTTGGTAGCCCCATTCCCCGGCCCCTCACAATATGTTTTTTACTTCTGTGGATTTAATAAAAACGTCACAGGTTAAGAAAAGAAAAAGGAAAAAGAAAAAAAGAGCTAACCAAATAGAACTGAAGGACAGTGACAGGGAAGAAAGGGGGCAGGGGTGTATTTCCTCCGAATCTGTTGGAGGTGTCCATGCTATTAGTGAGCCTCCGAGGAAAACAGTTCTGTTTTTGATGAAGAGCAGCCTCACCTGGGCAGCCTTTGAAAATGGTAACTGTTCATGAAGTCAGCGGTGAACCACCATTTCCTGCAAACCCAGGCTGTGCTTCCAGGCAGGGGGTAAAGGGTCAGCCCAGGTGGGCGAGGGCGGAGCCTGAGCTGCCAGCCACCAGGTGGGTTAGATGTTGGCCAGGTCACGCCCCATTCCCTCAGGGCCTAACGCCCCGCCCCTCCCCAGGGCCCCGCCCCGCACCTGCCATTGGCCCCGCCCGACCCTGACGTCACTACTGTGGCCAGCCCACCAGCGGGCCCGCACTGGACACTTTTTGAATGGGGATTGTTGCGTCTGACACCTGCTCTCAAAAAGGTAAAAAACGCCTGCTGTCCCTCAGGTTTCCTACCGATCTCTTGGGAAATGATGGCATCTTCGGAGCCGCGCTGGCCATCTCCTCTCCGCCACGCGAGTGCCTTCTCTTTCTGGCGCTCCCCTGGCATCCTGTTGGTGGCCCTAGGGCTCCTGCTGCCCATGTGCTCTGGTAGGGACGGGAAAGGTGGGAGCTCTGGAAGCAATGGAGAGGGTCAGATAGCTGGCCGACCAGAGCCGAGGGCGGGGAGAGGTTTGCTTTGTGGGTCCGGTAGGAAGCACGGGCTTGGTGGACCAGGGTGGTGCCGGTGTGGCCCGGCTTAGGATGGCCTTTCAGTGGTACCTAAAAGCTACTGCAGGGACCGCGGAGCGCCAGAGAGGCTCTGCCCTCCCGTGTGTGTCCAATTTGCAGGGCTCATATCGCCACTGTCTTCTGGTACAGTCTTCTGATCAGTATTCTGGTTACTGATCATTAAACAGTTCATTTCTATGAGGGAGGAAAGGGAACCGTGGCGGTAAGGAGAACACCAAAGGAAATTAAAAAATATATATATTTTACTGATTTTTCTTCTTCTTTTTTTACAGAGAGGAAAGGAGAGGGACAGAGAGTGAGAAACATCGATGAGAGAGAAACATCGATCAGCTGCCTCCTGCACACCCCCTACTGGGTATGTGCCCGCAACCAAGGTACATGCCCTTGACGGGACTTGAACCTGGGACCCTTCAGTCTGCAGGCCGACGCTTATCCACTGAGCCAAACCAGTTAGGGCCCAAGGAAATTTTTAAAGGAGGATAAAGTTGAGAATAGGCTTCAAACTAGAGTTGAAGGACACTGTGCATGCTATTTGGAATAGAGGAAAATGAACAGAATGTAGGGTACAACATGGGAGAGAACAAAACTAGAAATGAAGGGGATAAAAAACAAGGTGAAGTTTAAGGTTGAAAGGTAAAATCAGGATAAAATAAAACTTAGAGAAAGTAAAAAGGAGAAATCACTAAGCTGGGCGGATAAAACAAACGTTTCACTCTTGAAGCAGCTCAGGAGAAGAAGGGTTTGTAGGCCGCCTTGTGCCTGGGAGGCTTGCATCTCAGAGGTAGTTGCCCAATGCTGCCAGGGAGTTGCAGAAGGGAAAACTTGTGCTTCCAGGAGCACTCTCATTCCCCCAAGACCCACAATAGTTTGTTACAAGTGGTCTCTTCTGCCTATTTGGGGTCTTTTCTTTCTTTCTAATTAAAGAAACGGAGATCAACAAGTTACACAGTGTTTCTTAGTTTCCTTAGTGTGCAAATTACAATACAATGACAGCAGTGCTTTTCCTGTCAGTTGCTAGGTTACCAGGATACTGGCAGATAGGCAGCAAAGAAATTACCTATCCAAATCCTTTCCCAGTGCCTAGAGCAGCCGTGGGCAAATACGGCCCGAGGACTGGATCCTGCCGGTTTGAAATGAATAAAACTAAAAAAAAAAAAAGACCGCACCCTTTTATGTAATGATGTTTACTTTGAATTTATATTAGTTCACACAAACACTCCATCCATGTTTTGTTCCGGCCCTCCGGTCCAGTTTAAGAACCCATTGTGGCCCTCGAGTCAAAAAGTTTGCCCACCCCTGGCCTAGAGTTTCAAGTGATTATTTTCAATATTCTGTTCATTGCATCTCCTTTACCGTTGTCTCTGTGCTACAGCAGTGGTTTAGTATCAAGTTCTTTTGAATAGCTACTCTGGGGGACATCCTGTGCTAGGTATTTTGGCCCCATGGATAGATGGAGTCAGCCACGCTAACTAGTAAACACAAAAACACGTGCCAGTGACCTGAGAGATCCATGCAGAAGAGAGTCCAAGAATAGGGGACTGTCCACTGCCTCTTGGAGGAGGGAGAATATGTTTCCTAGGGATATTGAGCAGGTTAGTCTACAAGATAAGAGCTGAGCAGGAGTTGCAGCTGAGCAGGGAGGAAAGGTGTTCAGAACTTAGGGAGCAGTGGGAGCAAAGTCTCAGAGATGTGACAAGCCTCAGGGTATTCACAGACTCTCAAGCTGTCCAGTGTGGCAGCAGTAGGGCAATGGAGGCAAGAGAAAGGCATAGAACAAGATCTGTTTTTAACATGTATTTGCAGAGCTCTGCCTGGTTTGGCTCAATGGATAGAATGTGGGCTTGCGGACTGAAGGGTCCTGGGTTCTATTCCAGTCAAGGGCACATTCCTGGGTTGTGGCCTCGGTCCCCAATAGGGAGCGTGCAGGAGGCAGCCTATCAATGATTCTCCCTCATCATTGATGTTTCTCTATCTCTCTGTATCCCTCTGTCTTCCTCTCTGAAATCAATAAAAATATCTTTAAACAAAAAAAAAAACCTTAAAAAAAAACAAAAGAACCTCCCTATCAATATAAGAAATTTTAAAATAAAATAAAATGTATTCGCAGAGATATATGCACCCCTAGTCCGTTGCAGCATTATTCATGGTGGCCAAAACATGGAAACCACCAAATTGTCCCGTGATAGAGCACTGGATGTGGTACTTATACACAAGGGAATACTATTCAGCCGTAAGAGAGGATGAAATAGCACCATTTGCAACAAGATGGACGGACCTTGAGAACATTATGCTCAGTGAAATAAGTCACTCAGAAAAAGCTATGAACCATATGATTTCACTCATATGTGGGTATAAAACTGAAACTCGTGAACACAAACAGCAGTGTGGTGCTTTCCAAAGGGAAGGCGGTGGGGGGTGAGGAGTGTCCTAATATGTGGTAACAGGAGAAGACTTGACTTTGGGTGGTGAGCACATGGTGCAATATACAGATCATAGAACACAGAAACCCATACCTGAAACCTATATGTTCATGTTGATCAAACTCACCCGAATCAATTTAATTAAAAAAATAAAAACTTGCCAAGGACCTTTCCATTCATTTTGTACTAACAACCTGCTGCCCAACCACAGTCCCAGGCTGATGGAAAAGATAAAACACTTTTCTTTGTCATGTTCTTATTCTCTTATGCCCAGATGCCTGTGATGATCCAATGAGATTTAAAACCATGATGTTAACCGGTCCTCCTAAAGCATCTTATGGTCCTGGGGACAGAGTCGAATTTAAGTGTCGTTTAGGATACAAGCGTATTGTACCTTTAGTCCCCACCACTGCTGTTTGTCAGCCTGATAACACATGGGCACCTCCTCTCCAGGAGGCTTGTACAGGTAAGTACACACAGCTTTTATTTGTATTGCTCTGGATATTGTCACACATGTCCACAAGTACCATGATGGTTTTCCCACGGGAATGGAGATTCTAGATAATAATGTCTTTGAAAATCTCCTGGGAATCTTTTTCTTGGCAATTGCTTGCCAGAGTAAATGTGAATCTTAAGTTTGGTCTTTAAATAGTTAAGTGGATTTAAAAGAACAATATCGAATTTTGATTTGGATTCACTGGCTTTGAAATTGTCATATAACAACACATTTGAATTTTTCTTTTAGAAAAGACATGTCCGCAGCTAGGAGAGCCCCTCAATGGCGAAGTAGTTTATGTAAACGGAACTACATTTGGTTCTCAAGCGCACTATGTTTGTAATGAGGGGTAAGTTGCTCCTTAGAGGAATATAGTAAATGTTACTAATTCTATTCTCAGTTTGCTTCTCTTCTTCAGCATTCCCATAATGTTGAGTTCATTTTGCTTTCTGTGTGACAAGTTGTACTTCCAGCCAATCAACTCTTGGGTTTTTTATGCAGACTGAGAAGATGTGTAATGAATAGAAATTAAAAGTGAAGGAATGGAAACTTTTATAATACTACATGCAAGAATAAGCCTATCATTAGCATTAAACTTGTAGTAATCATGATGACAGTTTAACAACAAATTGTATCCTATTTAAAATGGCCAACTCTCAGAGTTGAAGGAGGGCTTATAGTCTTGGTAGGTAGGTTTACCCACCAAAGATATTGTTCATGGAAATAACTCTGTAAAGAGTTATAGCCTAGACCATAATATTGATCAAAATCCTTTTGCTGGAAAAACCTGAGTTTTAAGGCAGTTATCAAGGAGTGAAGGTCTCAAAAACAAGTACTGTGCACTTAATAGTAATAGCCTTTGTTCTCTTGGGCTCTTTTAATCCTATATAATAAAAAGTTAATATGCTAATTAGACTGAACAGCCAAATGACCTTCTGGATGACCGTTTGGACAACCTTCTGGACATAGCTGCAATGGCCAAGGCAGCAGCTGGGGCTGCAAGGGCCAAGCCCCTTGCATGAATTTCATACACCAAGCCTCTAGTACGGGGGTGGGCAACCCCTGGTACGTGTGCCAAACATGGCACGCCAGTTACTTTTGCTGGCATGCGAAACCCTCTCTTATAATCTTCCATTTACAGTTTTTGTGAACATTTGAATGACTTAAATGTTAAATTACAAGGAACTGGCAAGACACTTGATGTTATGTTTGGTTACAAAAAGGCTTTTGAAAAGAAACTGGAAGTCTTTAAGAGGGATGTGGATGGTGAGAGATTTAGATATTTCCCAAATCTCCAGAGGCACATCAAAGACCTCCCAAAAGCTGACAGAACAGACTGTCAAAGCCTTCAAAAGCTGTTTTTAAACATCATCAAGTCAACTATTGAGCAGTTCTTCTCAAGATTTGCGAAATTCAGAGAACTGAAAGAGACAGCAAAATTCCTGAGGTTTTCAGACAGCATGAAACTGGAGAAACTAAACTTACAAATGTTTTCATGGATAGACATGGCTGACTGAAATGCAGTTGATTGAATTTCAGAGTTGCTCAATTTGGAAGCAGAAATTTATTGACCTTGGAGTTGACTTGGAAAACATTGAAAAAAAGCGATTAGAGACAGGATTACCAGAGAGAAATGTCAAAAACGAACTATTGAGGACTTGGAATGCCATTCCAGAAAATAAATTTTTATTTGCTTTTTTAAAAAAAAACAAAAAACTTGGCAACAGTGCTACTCTCCATGTTTTCATCCACATACGCTTGTGAATCTTTGTTCTCAGTGATGAATTTTGTTAAGTCTCGTAATAGGAGTAGCCTGACGGATGAAAGTAGTAGCTCGTGCATATCTCTGAATGTCACGAAATATAAACTTGATGTACAATCTCTGTCATCAGTGATACAGCAGCAAAAGTCCCACTGATAATATCAAACAGAGTCATAAAGTTTTCTGTCGGACTATCAGTGTATATGTATACATTAAAAAATAAATGTATTTTTCATCATCATATACTGTGTTTTTGTCCTTTGAATGAATTTTATTATTTCTTCAAGGTTCTTCACATACATACACCTTAAGAGATATCAAGTAGGCGTAACATGTTCTCAAAAAATTAGGGTTGGCACGCAGAAGAATTTTGAGTCGGAGATTTTGCTGGTTTTGACACGCACTCACAAAAAGGTTGCCCACCCTTGCTCTAGTATATATTTAGACATTTATAAAAATTTGCATTTACAGGGTAAATGTAATACACTATAAAAAAGAAATTGATTTTTTGATATTGACTTTGTATTCTGCTACTTTGCTGCATTAATTTATTTGTTCTAACAGCTGTTGTGTGGGGATGTGTGTGTGTGCGCGTGCATTCACACAATATGAAAAATCTACTCTGCGCGCAGTCTTTAGGGTTTTGTGGTTTTTTTTAATCCTCACCTGGGTATATTTATCCATTGATTTTTCGGGAGAGTGGAAGAGAGAGGAAAAGACAGAGAGAAATATCAGTGTGAGAGAAATACATCAATTGGTTGTCTCCTGCAGGAGCCCTGACTAGGGCCCGGGCCAGGGATGAGCCTGCAACCAAGGTACATGCCCTTGACGAGACACGAACCTGGGATCCTTTGGTCCTCAGGCTGATGGTGTATCCTCTGAGCGAAACCGTCTAGGATGGGTTTTCTACATATAAGACTTTATTATTTGCAAACTGATAATTTTATATCTTCATAACCCACTGGGCTGCCTTTTATTTCTTGTCTAGTTTCTCTGACTAAACTTCCAGTTCTATGAATAGAAATGGTAAAAGTGGGCATTCTTGCATTATTCCTGATTGTAGAAGAAAAGCTTTTGGATTTAAACTACTGAATAGGATGTTTACTGTAAATTTTTCATCTATGGAATATATTATCTTAAGGTACTTACCTTCTGTTCCTGTTTTGTTGAGTATTTACTATGCAAGAGTGTTGAATCCTGACAAATGCTCAATTGAAATGATCAAGTGGATTTACCCTTCATGCTGTTGATATGGCAGATTACATAGGTGGATTTGCATATGTTGAGCCACCCTTGTATTCCGGGAATAAATCTCACTTGTGCATGGTGGATAATCTTTTTGATTTCTGTTTTCTGTAATTAGTTGCAGATTTTTGCATCAAGGTTCATAATGGATACTATTCTGTAGCTTTCTTTTCTTGTAGTGTCTTTTTCTGTTGTTGGCATCACAGTAATGCTATTCTCATAGAATAAGTTCTGAAGGCTTCCGTCCTCTGTAGGACCAAGTGGAAAGGCCTCTTTTGAGCATCTCCTTGAGTCACAGTTTGTTGGTGTGTTCACATTTCTTCTTAAAGCAGTTGATAGCACTGGGTTGCAGGCAAGCATAACATTTGGGTCATATAGTCTTATGGCCACTGTATTTCAGGGGAGTTGGCAGAAAAGGTTCATAGATTCCACCCCACAGGCAAAGCACCAGGTGCAGGGTGGGCTGTTTCTGGATATTACAGTCTGACAGGATGGGGTCTTCCTTCAACCCTGCCCCCAAAAGCAGGTGCTGTTTTCCTGGAAAGATGCCCTCCTTGTCTTAAATTTTAGCTTTGACATTCTCAAAGGTGTCATTGGGCTCAAACTTGAGAGTGCTGGCCTTGCCCATCAGAGTACTCAGAAGACCTGCCTTTCTTTTTTTTTTTTTTGAGTTGTTTTTCTTTTTTATTGTTTAAAGTATTACAAATAGTAGTACATATGTCTCCTTCCCCCCCCCCCATTAACCTCCCCCTGGCCTTCCCTGCCCCCCCCCCCCGCACATGCCCTCACCCGCTCCCCACCCCAGTGTCTTGTGTCCATTGGTTATGCTTATATGCATGCATACAAGTCCTTCAGTTGATCTATTACCCCCCAACCCTCCCTTACCTTCCCATTGTAGTTTGACTGTCTGTTCGATGCTTCTTTGCCTCGACAGTTTATAATGTTCTTTATATTCCACAAGTGAGTGAGATCATGTGGTATTTATCTTTCACTGAATGGCTTATTTCACTTACCATAGTGCTCTCCAGTTCCATCCATGCTGTTGCAAATGGTAAGAATTCCTTCTTTTTTTACAGCAGCATAGTAGTCCATTGTGTAGATGTATCACAGTTTTTTAATCCACTCATCTACTGATGGGCACTTAGGCTGTTTCCAAATCTTAGCTATTGTAAGTTGTGTTGTTATGAACATAGGGGTGCATATATTCTTTCTTTTTTTTTAATTGTTTTATTGCTTAAAGTATTACAAAGAGTATTACATATTTCTCCTTTTTTTTCCCACCCTTGACAATCTCCTGGCTTCCCCTACCCCCAGTGTCTTATGTCCATTGGTTATGCTTATATGCATGCATACAAGTCCTTCGGTTGATCTCTTACCCTCCCCTCCTGCCCCCCAACCCCCCCCCCCCCGGCCTTCCCGCTGTTGTTTAACATTCTGTTCGAGGTTGCTCTGCCTCTATATCTATTTTTGTTCATAAGTTTATAATGGTCTTTATTATCCATAAATGAGTGAGATCATGTGGTATTTTTCCTTCATTGACTGGCTTATTTCATTTAGCACTATGCTCTCCAGTTCCATCCATGCTGTTGGAAATGGTAAGAATTCCTTCTTTTTTTACAGCAGCATAGTATTCCATCCTGTAGACATACCACAGTTTTCTAATCCATTCATCTACTGATGAACCCTTAGGCTGTTTCCAGATCTTAGCTATGGTGAATTGTGCTGCTCTGAAAACATAGGGGTGCATATATCCTTTCTGATTGGTGTTCCTGTTTTCTTGGGATATATTCCTAGAAGTGGGATCACAGGGTCAAATGGGCATTCCATTTTTAGTTTTTTGAGGAAACTCCATACTGTCTTCCATAATGGCTGCACCAGTCTGCATTCCCACCAGCAGTGCACGAGTGTTCCTTTTTCTCCACATCCTCTCCAGCACTTGTTGTTTGTTGATTTGTTGATAGCCATTCGGACAGGTGTGAGATGGTACCTCATTGTTGTTTTGATTTGCATTTCTCAGATGATTAGTGACTTTGAGCATGTTTTCATATGTCTCTTGGCTTTCTGAATGTCCTCTTTTGAAAAGTGTCTATTTAGGTCCTTTGTCCATTTTTTTATTGGATTGTTTATCTTTTGTTAAGTTGTATGAGTTCCCTATAAATGTTGGAGATTAAACCCTTATCAGTGATAACATTGGCAAATATGTTCTCCCATGCAGTGGGCTTTCTTGTTGTTTTGTTGATGGTTTCTTTTGCTGTGCAGAAGCTTTTTATTTTGATGTAGTCCCATTTGTTTATTTTCTCTTTAGTTTCCAATGCCCTAGGAGCTGTATCGGTGAAGAAACTGCTTCGGCATATGTCTGAGATTTTGTTGCCTTTGATTCTTCTAGTATTTTTATGGTTTCCCGACATACATTTAAATCCTTTATATCCATTTTGAGTTTATTTTTGTGTATGGTGTAAGTTGGTGGTCTAGTTTCATTTTTTTGCATGTATCTGTCCAATTTTCCCAACACCATTTATTGAAGAGACTATCTTGACTCCATTGTATGTTCTTGCCTCCTTTGTCAAATATTAATTGAGCATTTTGGTTCGGGTTGATTTCTGGGCTCTCTATTCTATTCCATTGATCTATATGATCTATATGTCTGTTCTTGTGCCAGTACCAGGCAGTTTTGAGAACAGTGGCTTT
Organism: Myotis daubentonii; assembly: GCF_963259705.1. Taxonomy (NCBI): domain Eukaryota; kingdom Metazoa; phylum Chordata; class Mammalia; order Chiroptera; family Vespertilionidae; genus Myotis; species Myotis daubentonii. The sequence goes on from NC_081857.1 coordinate 11,447,458, forward strand.
GTAATACAGCTTGATATCTGGTATATTGAGATCCCACCTACTTTGTTCTTTCTCAGGATTGCTGCAGCTATTCGGGGTCTTTTTAAATTCCAGATGAATTTTTGGAGAGTTCGTTCTAGGTCTGGGAAATATGCCATTGGTATTTTAATGGGAAGTGCGTTGAATTTATAGATTGCTTTGGGTAGTATGGACATTTTAATGTTGTTGATTCTACCAATCCAAGAACATGGTATGTTCTTCCATCTGTTTATGTCTTCCGCTATCTCATTTTTCAATGTTCTGTAGTTTTCTGAGTAGAGGTCTTTTACCTCTTTAGTTAAGTTTATTCCTAGGTATCTTAATTTTTTTGGTGCAATGGTAAATGGGATTGTTTTTTTAGTCTTTCTGTAAGTTCACTATTGGTGTATAGAAATGCCATAGATTTCTTGGCATTAATTTTGTATCCTGCTACATTGCCAAATTCATTCATTAAGTCTAATAGTTTTTTGATGGAGTCTTTTGGTTTTTTTATGTATAATATCATGTCATCTGCAAATAAGGAAAGTTTTACTTCTTCTTTTCCAATTTTGATGCCTTTTATTTCTTAGAAGATCTGCCTTTCTTTGTCTGCCACTTCACGAACGAAAAGACGACAGCAAAACTAAAAACCGCTGACTTGCCACCAGATTTTCTGTTAAAGACAGCTGTTTTAAAGTCTTTGTCTAGTAGATGTTTCCTCAGGTGTTTTATTTCAGGGATACTTTTTATTGATTTACTTGTTCTTTGAATGGGTCATATTCTTCTGTTTCTTTGTATGCATTATGATTTTTTTGTTATTGTTGAACTGAACATTTGAATCTAATAATGGAGAAACTATGGGAATCAGATTGCCATTCTTTTATAGTTTTTTTTTATATTATTGTTTTTGTTTTTGGATTTTTGTAGGGTGGCTCTGTGCTGAGGATCAGCCTGACAGGTAAACTAAATGTTTTCTCAGATTTTTTCTGAGCTTTTCTCAGGGCATGCATAATCACTTCCTAATTTTCCCCACATATATAGTCGTTTTTAAATGTCCCACGTTTTAATATCTGGCTTCTGAAAGGGGAAATCGCGAGAAATGAAGAAGAAATCACTGGAATTCTCCTCAGTCAGCAAGAAAAGGCTTACACGTTGGAGAAGCGAGATATGACAACAATGGCTGCCCACGTCTATGTCTGCTTCTCTGTGACCAGAAAGATCAGTCAGTGATAAAAGCAGGCACCCCTGATATTTGGAGAACACAGGCCTTTTACCCCAAGCTGGCTCCTTCAGTCTGCTGATAAACTGCTTTAGGAGCCCAGCTGCGTGCTATGGGAGTAGCATGGGCAGCTGCCACTGGGCTAAGAGCACAAATTGACCAATTTTAGTGCAATTTACCTGCCCAAGTCTTTTCTGGAAGTTGCAAGCCTTCAACAAACTCCAGAGTTTCAAAACAGCGACATTAGGCAGTTTCTAGTAGAAATGGTTGTCCAAATGGGGAGAGCGGTTCTTGAAGCTTGCTACCCAGCGTCATCCCAGAATCCTTTCCTAATAGATTATAATATAGGATCAATGAATGAGGCTTGCAGGGAAAGTCAGCTGGAAGCGTGTGCAGGCCATTTTACTGACTCTATTTTAATTTGATCAAGTGCGAATATGCAGTCAATAGTACATAGAGAGAGAGCCTGCTTGGCACCTTGTGGAGGTTAAAACAAAGATTATTCTCAAAGAAGCGTTAACCTTATTGAGAAGCACAACATATACCGAAAGGAAAATAGTAAATGATAAGAACAAAAGAAGTAAACTTACAAGGAGAGTCCAGAAGGAGGAGAGAGTTCTGTGACTTTAAATCATGAGCTATTCCATCAAGGAGTTCTCCTGAGCTGCTACTGGGAACACATTTCGATTCATCAAAACTAAAACTTACATAGTACTCACTATGCCTCAGATGCTAATTTATCTACTATTAAAAAGAATCCCAGGAGTTATATACTATTAGGCTGTTTTCATAGATAAGAAATCTGAGAAATAGAAACATGAAGAGACATGCCCAAGCTCAAATAACAAGCCAGTCTTGGAGCTGGGACTGGAATCCAGGCAGGTAAGTGCTAGGGCCAGATCTCTCTGCTCAGTTGGTGTATGACTGAGTCGAATGGCATGAGCAAGTTCGGAGAAGTGAATGTTGATGTGCCTCCTAAAGACAGAAAAGAGGCCAGACTCTCAGGCCTGACAGACTTTGTAGACATGTTTCTCCAGACCAATGTGTGTTCAAATGCAGAATCTCTTTCATTAAGTTGCAGGTTTGTTTAGCATGTTCAATATATTCTGTTTAAGAAACTTCTCCCTCAAGCCCTCTGAAATGCAGAAAAACAACCACATAAAGTTTTCTTTGTAATTATGGATTTCTTCTTAACTGAGAGAGAAAACAGTATTTTTTTTTCCATTCTCACTTAGTTATTACTTACTTGGAACAAAAAATCTATTTTGTGAAATTTCTGAAAATAATGTGGAATGGAGTGATAGTCCCCCACAGTGTGAAAGTAAGTATATTCTTCTTTAGAATTTAGAGCAGTTCTCAAACTTTTGACCTTGGCTTGACTTCATGCTTTTAAATTTAAAAAGACCCCCACATAGCTTTTCTTCAGTTGGGATATGGCTATTGCTATTCCATTATATTGGAATTAACCCTGAAAAGTTTTAAAAATAATTATTTATGAATTCATTATTGAGAACCGTGAGCACAATACACATTAATATATACAACATATTTTTTAAAGGAAAACCAAAATTTTCAAAAAGTGAGAATAGTGGCATTGTTTTATGTGTTTGCACACTCATCAATATGTTGGCTTAAATATAGACCTCACAATTGGGCTATTGCCTTAACACACTATTTGTACCTTTGGCAGATTGCACTATATATGCTTAAGGATGAAAAAGATATTACATTTTTTCATATATGCAACTAGATTGTAGAACTCATATGTAAATGAATTTATTGAAGAAGTTCAGAAGACATTATTAATGTTGTCTTAATCTTTTACTTTTTCTTTTGCCTTTCCTGTCCTCTTTTTTTTTTCTCTTTTTAAAGAGATTTTGTGTCAACCACCTCAACAAATACCAAATGGAGAATTCAGCAATAGCCACAAGGATACATTTGAATATAGTGAAGTAGTCACTTACAGTTGTAAGCCTTCCAATGGGCCAGATGAATATTCCCTTGTTGGAGAGAGCAGGCTTGTTTGTTCTGGGCGTAACCAATGGAGTAGTAACCCTCCTGAGTGTAAAGGTAATAATCTTTCCATTTCTTTCTTTCAAATTACTTTACCAAAAAGTAAACAAAACAGTCATATGAATAGGTCAAATAAAAAAAAATAGCTCTAGTTGTAGAGTTCCCCACCCCCGCCCCACTTGTTCTTGGTATTTCACTGTATACCTTGTGAATTACTGTGTATTGCTTGGATTAAGACTTTTTTTGCCTGGAAGCACCACAAAACACACACTGCCTTAAAAATAAAATGTTATCTGATAATACAGGACCTATGAGAGTTCTGGCTGAAGGAAACAGTAAATTGTAAAAGACTAACCCTCTCACTGATGATAAGATTGATACATTCTGGATAAAACACACAGGCATACCTTGTTTAATTGCGCTTTGCTTTTTTGCGCTTCACAGATGTTATAATTTTTACAAATGGAAGACAAGACACTTACCAACAAAACTATTATGACTGGCTTTATTATGACACTCCCTTTCTTACTGTGGTCTGGAACAAACCTACAACACCTACAAGGTATGCCTTTACCTGACAAACATTGTTTACGGCATTAAGGCATGACCCAAACCAGGGAGACACTGGGGGGGCACTTGACTCTTGAAAGAAGGGAACTACTGAATAACAGCAAAATATTTTCTCATTTCAACTACATATGGATCAATCTCTAATAACATATTCTAGGCAATAAGATAAATTTTTTAATTCTTCCAAATTGAATTCATGGATTGTATAATATCTTATCACAAAGGGATGAATATAGAAATGAAAACAAAGATATCTGTAAATTCCCCAAGTATTTGAAAATTATGCAACACATACTAACCCATAAATCAAAGAACAAGTCATAAAAAATTACAAAGGATTTTGAATTGAATAAAAATGAAACATAACATCCCAATAGATCAAGTTGTTAATATCAAAAGCATTGCCTAGAGGGATATTTATAGCAAGAGAGAAGTCTCAGATTAGTAACCTAAGTTTCCACCTTATGAATGTAAAGAAATAAAAGAGCTATTTAAACTGAGAACAAGGAAACGGAAGGAAATGATAAAGTTAGAAGTTGGTGAAATTGAAAAGAGAGAAATAGAATCAATGAAACAAATACATGGCTTTTGGAGAAAACCAATAAAATAGATAAACCTATAGCCAGTTTGACAAGATAAAAGAAGATAAAAGTTACCAATATCAAAAACGAAGAAGAGGACATTATTAAATATCCTGTCGACATTTAAGGAATAATTAGGGGATAACACAAATAATTTTAAGCCTGTAAGTTTGATAACTTAAACCTCACAGAAAGAACTATAGCCCTCATGCTCTCAATGGGGAATTCCACCAAACATTTTAGGAGTAAATAATAGTAGCTCTCTATAAGCCCTTTAAGAAAACACACAGGCCGAAACCGGTTTGGCTCAGTGGATAGAGTGTCGGCCTGCGGACTGAAGGGTCCCGGGTTCGATTCCGGTCAAGGGCATGTACCTGGGTTGCGGGCACATCCCCTGTAGGAGATGTGCAGGAGGCAGCTGATTGATGTTTCTCTCTCATCGATGTTTCTAACTCTCTATCTCTCTCCCTTCCTCTCTCTGTAAAAAATCAATAAAATATATTTTAAAAAAAAAAGAAAGAAAACACACAGGATGGCATTGCCTTGATAGCAAAACCAGATAAAAACATTGAAGGAAAATTATAAACAATATTCATTATTAACATAGAATAAAAACTCCTTTTCAAAATATTAACAGATTAAATACTGTCATATAGAAAAATAGCAGTATGTCATAATGAAGTAGTTATTCCACGTAAGCAGTGTTGATTCAAATGAAAAAAATTAATCAGTATAATTTGCCACTTAAAGAGAGCATAAAAGAAGAAAAACACATGATCATCTTAAAAGATGAGAAAAAAAGCATTTGCCAGAATTTATCATCTTTTCATGGTAAAACTTAGCAAATTAGGAATAGAAATGAGCTATCTAGCTGAACCTGGTGAAAATCACCTACATGAATCTCACAGCTAACTTTATACGTAATGTAATAGAATAATTTATTTCCCCCTAACGTTGAAACAATACAAGGATGTCTGTTCTCACCACTCTGTTCAGCATTGTATTAAAGGGCCTCGCCAGTAAAATAATGCAAGATATGGAAACAGGCAAACTTTATTTACTTATGGCATGATTATCTTTTTGGAAAATAGGAAAGACTGAAGTTTTAGACAAGAACTGAATGTGCAGTAATAAATTCTGTGTCTATTTACTAGCAATAATCTATTAGAAATTGAAACTTAAAAGAAATATTTCTATTGATTTCAGAGAGAAAGGAAGAGGGAGTGAGAGAGATAGAAATATCAATGATGAGAGAGAATCATTGAGCAGCTGCATCCTGCATGCCCAACACTAGGGATTGAACCTACAACCTGGGCATGTGCCTTGACCGGGAATCCAACAGTGACCTCCTGGTTCATAGATCATTGCTCAGCCACTGAGCGACGCCGGCCGTGCAGCCTTTCTATTTTTTGAACATTCCAGTTCATGTATGTTGTTGCTACCTACCAACGTTTCCTTTCACATCTTTGCATGGCTATCTTCTTTTTAACTTGAGCTCAAGTATAACCTTCTCACAAGAGTCTTCCCTGACTTTCTGAAAAGCAGCGTACTGTAATCAGTGTCAGCATGAATTTTTTTTTTAATCCCTAAATTAAGGAGAATCAGAAGTTGCTTTTGAACTTGCCCAGAATTTGAATCTGGTAGTCAGAACTTTTTCAAAATTTGCCACTATTGAAAAAACACATAAGAAACTAATAATCTATCATGAGAGTCTTTTCTAGGTGGGAAAAGGTTATTAGATATCTCTATATCTGTTTCTCTGGAAGTAAAGTATTTTATTTAATTAATATCTTGGCTTCCATTTCTTGTCTCCTTGTTCCCAGTAGAAAGTACTACTTTGCAGTAATGTTTCTGTCCTGGGTTAAAACAATTTTCCATTCATTCTGGAATTTCTTTGCTTTTCAGTGGTCAAATGTCAATATCCAGTACTCGAGAATGGGAGAGTCATTTCTGGACTTAGGAAAAAATATTACTACAAATCTGAGGTTACAGTTGAGTGCCTGGAGGGATTTTACCTTGAAGGCAGCAAGACAGTTGTCTGTGGAGTGAACAATAATTGGGAGCCCAAAATGCCAAAATGTATTCAAGGTACAAAGGGTATCTTTTTCTTTTTTATTATTTCTTTGACATTAAATATCAGTGATACAGAATAATTGCGAAGAAGCAAGTAATTTTTGCATGTAACTCTGTGTTGTGTTCATTTCCGGAACAGAGGTATGACGTATAATTTATGTTTTGATAGGCTCTTAACACATCATGTACATTACACATGAGCCTAAATTTCTGTTATTTGGTATTTTTATGTGTCAAAATATATAGGAAACATTTTTTCAAATAAATTAAAGCAAGGGAAATTTCACCGATTATGAGTCAAGAATGAAAGGCATCATTTCGTAAAATGAAAATAATAACCAAGTGGTTGATCCAGTTTACATTATTTTGTTTTTCAATGTCAACTCCTCCCAGGAAAAAACCTACAGTTTCTCATGTCTCAGGCTTAGTAACTTCCTGCTTTATTTTTCTAAATTGTTTAAATAGCTATGGATTTAAAAAAAATCTTTTGGCTGTCTGGTGATTTGGTCATCCGTCCTTTTAATAATAAAAAGAAAAATAACATTTTTGCAGCTATTCTAGTTGTTGCCATAGTCCACAAATATAAATAGGTGTGAAAACTTGAGCAATAACAAGCTTTACTAGTAAATGTGCTCACTTATATGTAAAACGATTTAATGTCTTCCTTCCTGGATAATAGAAAAGGTAAAATGGGAGGCACTTAAAGCACTTAGCACAGCGCCTGTCATGTAGGCAGCTCTTAAAGGAAACTCATAGATTTACAGCATCACTCCAATCAGTATTCGGGAATTGGAAGGTCTGTGGCTTCTGTTTCTTTAATGTGTCTTTTTTATGTGTCATCAACTTCGCTGTTTCACTCATTTAAAAAGTGATCTGGTGACACCTGTACAGGGTATCTTACTAGTACGGGACTGTTTCATTTCCAAACTGCAACCATTTACATTTTCCCACTTAAACTGGAAAATTTCAAAATGTCTGCTGTCTCCAGAACAAGACCCATGTTGCTATTGCTCCCACCTCTCCCCACCTCATACAATTACGATTTTTCTTCTTACTGGGAATTTTTTTAATTTGACAACAAAAAATAAATTTCATCATGGAAAGGCAGAGTGAAATGGAGGACTTGTTGCTTGGACTACTTATCAGCTGCTCTGCTTAAGACTTGCGGGATTATTTTCATATGGTGGAAGGAACTGTCTTCCTGATTTCAGTGCTGCTACCTCTGGCTACCCATTGGTTGCAGTAGAAACAAGAGGACTACAGTAGTCACCATTTATCTGTGGTTTTTGCTTTCTGCTATTTTAGTTACCTGCAACTGTGGTCCAAAATATTAAATGAAAAATTCCCAGAATAAACAATTCATTCGTTTAAAATACTCGCCACTCTGAGTAGCATGATGAAATTTCATGCTAGCCCACTCTGTCCCACTTGGGATGTGAATCATTCCTTGGTCCACTGTATCCAATTCACTTCATCTCATCACTTTAGGCAGAAGGGGGAGTATAGTACAATGATATATTTTGAGAACAAGAGACCACATTCATGTAATTTTTATTATAAGATATTGTCATATTTGTTTTATTGTGTTATTAATGTTGTTAATCTCTTACTGTGCCCAATTTGTAAATTAAACTTTATTATAGTTATGTATATGTAGGGGCCAACATAATGCTAGTATATATATATATATACACACACACACACACACACACACACACACACACACACACACTTGTTTGGTAGTATCTGTTATTCCAAGCATTGACTGGGGGTCTTGGGACATATCCCCCATGGATGCAGGGAAACTACCATAGTGTGAAGAGTATTAGCTTGGGCTGATCTCGCTCAGAGTCCTAGTTTGGCTCTGATTACTCAATTACATTATTTCTATGGGGTTTAGTTTCCTGTCATTTAATGAGGGTGTTGAACTCAAATTCTATTACTGGCTTCTAATTTGTTTCTATATCTCCTGTTGTCTTAATATTTTAAAGGATTCAGGGGAATTATGCATGCTAACATGGTAATGAGAACACCTTTTTATAACTCCTGTATATCTGGTAACTGGTAGCCTGCTTGAGAATCTTAGTTGAGTGTTGTGAGGTTTCAGGGAGAAAGATTTTTTTTGGTGGTCTGGTACATTAAAATTGCATGTGAAGTTTATATTCATCAACCCATTGTGTTTACCCACAGGGTCCTATTGGGTATATGCACAGTGGGATACCAGGTTTGCAGATATGCTCTTTTGATGGAGTCGACCATAAAAATTTACAAAGGATTTCAAAAGAGTGATACAATTTAGTGACTCAAATGTTAGATAATTAAATATGAGGAAATTTTATGAAGAACATAAACAGCAGGAATCTTAAATATCAAAAACTCTCAATTACTTTTATCATCAGTTACAGAAAGACTACAAAAAAGGAATACTAGCAACATACAATGGTGATAAGGTAGATGTAATTGTGCAAATATGAAAAAAAGATCTGTGAAATACTAAGTGGAAAAGAAGAAAAATTATGTATTATGATATTACTTGGATGTTAATTTTTTAAAAAGATATATAGGTTTATTCTGAAGATGTTATTTTTATGATTTATTATTAAACTTCTAAGATTTATGTTACAAAATACAAAGCTACAGTAAACATTCTTATGCAAACATTTTTATGTATTTAGGTGACTTCCCAGAGGTAGAATTGCAAAGTTTAGAAAGTAAGTGTATTTTTCATTTTGAGAAATAATCTTTTAAAATAATAAAAAATCAAATTAAATGATTAATTTTATACTGATAAATCTGGTGAATAGAATCAAATTTATCTTTCCAGATGTCAATCCTATTAATCCAGCCACGCCTCCAGAGTCAAGTTTTCTAGGTTCGGTAACTCTTTATCTTACTTATATTCTTAAGAAATTCATAAGGTGATGGGTAAAAAAATGATGTCATGTATCAATTTGCATTTCTTTAATCAATGAAATGAAACTTTTTTGGTCTATATTTATTTATTTGTTCTATAAAATATTTTCTTATGACTTTTTCAGAACTCATTATAAATTACAGTCTTTTTGACAGGAAGTGAATGTTATTTTCTAGGTTTCTTTTCATTGGTTATTTTTAATAGCCATTTTTTATTTTTATTATTTATGTATTTATTGTCTAAAGTTTTACATATGTCTCCTTTTTCGCCAATTGTCCACCCCCCCCCCCCAGCCATTCCCACCACCTCAGTGTCTGTATCCATTGGTTATGCTAATATGCATGCATACAAGTGCTTTGGTTGTTAATAGCCATCTTTTAACATATTTTATGCAGTTTGATATATATTGTCTTTTTACACATTTTCATTGCATAAGTAGAATACAGCTTAATTTGGGAAATTTCAAATATTAAAAAAGTATACAGAGTAAAAGATAGTTTCCTCTTTTTCTAGTTCATTACCTGAGTTAATCACATAATAGTTTAGGTGTCTTTTCATCTATTTCTATACACCAATATCCTTATATGTGCAATTATACATATTTTGATTTTTTTTTCTTTTTTCTTATCCAGAAATGGCATCATGCTGTTTATATTTTTCTAAAACTTGCACGTTTTACGTGTACTGTCTTAGATTGGGGGTGTGTTTAGATTTATTCCTATCCTTTTGTTTAGATTTATTCCTAATCACCTTCCTGGTGATTACTTTGGTATATGCCAAATTTTATTTAACTATTTTCCTATCAGTGGTCATTCATATGTGCAGAAGTTTTACATTAAGTTGGATTTATTGATCTTTTCTCCTCCAAGGGCTGTGAGTGTTGTGTTTTTATTGTAAGAGCTATAGGACTTCCCCACACTCAAATTACAAACACTTCAACCATGTGTTCTGATTGCATTCTTTGCATTAAATTGTTGGCACACCTTGCCGAACCTGTTTGGCTCACTGGATAGAGCGTCAGCCTGCGGACTCAAGGGTCCCAGGTTCGATTTCGGTCAAGGGCTTGTACCTTGGTTGCGGGCTCATCCCCAGTGGGGGGCGTGCAGGAGGCAGCTGATCGATGTTTCTTTCTCATCGATGTTTCTAACTCTCTATCCCTCTCCCTTCTTCTCTGTAAAAAATCAATAAAATATATTAAAAAAATAGTTTAAAAAAATAAATTGTTGGCACACCTGAAGTTCATTATGGTACATGGACTGATAGGAATCCTTTACACTCCACCCACTCTCATGTTTTGTCTGCTCTCCTACTGTTTGAAGTGCCAGGTTTGTCATACATTAAATTCATTAGTGTTCTAGTTGTCTCTGTTCCCTTGAATTCTGCCCACGCCTTTGCAGTATGAAATAATGTTTTCTCACTGTAGTACTCTATGTTATAATATCTGTCAGAACAGTTTCAGAAATGTTTGGACTCTATGTTCAACTTTTATTTTTACCATTTTAACCAGTTACAGGTACATTTTGATGGTATTAAGTACATTCACATTGTTGTGCAACCATTACTACTGTGTCTCCAAAACTTTTTCATCATCTCAAACGGAAACAGTACATCCATTAACCCTCTATTCACCCTCCCCCAGGCCTGATAAGCACTATTTAATATTCTGTCTGTGAATTTGACTATTCGAGGCACCTCACTGAAGTGGAATCACTTCTGTCTGTTCACTTAGCAGCGGTTCTCAACCTGTGGGTTGCGACCCCTTTGGGGTCAAATGACCCTTTCACAGGGGTTGCCTAAGACCATTGGAAAACACACATATAATTACATATTGTTTTTGTGATTAATCACTATGCTTTAATTATGTTCAATATGTACAATGAAATTGGAGAGCAACATGAGCAACTGTATTAAAGGGTCGTGGCATTAGGAAGGTTGAGAGCCACTGGTATAGAGGATTTTCTGTAAATGGCCTTTATTATGTTGCAATTTCCTTTAATTGCAGATGAGATTCTAAATCATTAATTAAGCCATCCTATGTTTTAATTTTAAGTAGGGTCACATTGAATCCACAGGTTAATTTTATTTTTTTATTGATCAACATGGACATATAGGTTTCAGGTGTGGGTTTCTATGTTACAAGCTCTGTTTATTGCACCATGTACCCATCACCCAAAGTCAAATCTTCTGCTGTCACCTTATATTGGGACCCCCCTTCTCCCCCCAGTAGATGGTGCTGAATCACAAGATTTTTACCTCTTTGCTCTCCCAGTCTTGAACCTCCATGGCTTCTATAAGACAGTTCAGCTGTGCTGCTTGGGGGTGGGGTTTGTTTTGCCTTCAGCACAGTGGCAACCCCTGACGCTTTGGGTGCCCATCTCAAGCAACCCTCTTAGGGTTCAGTCACAGAGGGATACAGGGATTCTACTGCAACAGCTCTTGGTTTACAGATACTATACTCCTGGACCCAACTCCAAGGGCAACAGGGAGCGAGTTTTGGGAGTCCAAGTGGCAGCAGGGCTCTGTGGTTCTGTTTCTTTGTCTGAAAAACCATCGCCTGGCCTGACAGTGGGGAGCCGCAGGGCAAAACCCTGTCATAACTAATTTTAACAAAATACTAATGATAAATTTGTTTGCTCTACCAAGAATATTGTTATGGGAAATATTAAGGGATAGGAAGAAGAATGCTGATGACATTGTATATACATTTATAATACTTTATACTACTCTTAATGAAAAAAACACATTAAGGTGACTTATAAAAGAAAAATAAAATTGTAAGAGGTTTTTTTCTTTTTTTACAAAGGTTTTATTGTCTTTACTTTTTTAACTTCCTTTTTTTTTTTATTTTTCCTAGAGCATTCCACTCAAACTAGTAAACCACCATCTAAAGGCAATAAGGAATACGGTATTATTTTGACTATTGATGACTCTGCATTATGTGGCCTTAGAGTTCTACAGGAAAATAGCATATTTTAATTGTCTATAGTTAGAGAAGGAACAATCTGTCTCAAATGAGTGATTATTGACATTAGTACTTATTTCAATGTTGCAGATACTGTGACAAATGTAAGCAGTAGTATGTAGACACATGTAGTTAACATGGTTTTTAAAAGATGCCTCAAATTAGGATTCTTATAGGGTGAGGACACTTTTTCAATTGCTATGTTTATATGTAAATTAAAATTTATAGAACATAACTTGCTTTTTATATGATAGTGTTATTTTGTGATGGTAATTTATAGATTAATTTCTTCCTATTCAGACCTGTATATCCAAGCCTGAAATACTATAAGTTGGGTTTGTTTTTCTATGACACACTGGTGCACCACACTTTATGTAGGCTCACAAGGTTCACACAACATACGTTAAAGTATCTGATAAAGTATAGTTGTACCATTAATGAAATGTAAATATTACTAAATGAGGAAAGTGAAAAAAATATTGGTTTTATTTACATTAGATGTGTTTAGTAAGGGTAACCTTTTTTAATTTTTTTTTTAAGCAAAAGTATGGAAATTTATTGCAAACATATACAAACTCCCACCTGGGGAAGGGTCTCCAAATGGGTAACCAGTGAAGTCTCTTTATCTAAGAGTTTATAAATGTTGGCAGCTTCTTTGTTCATGCTACTTTCTAATTGGACCCTTCCTCATTTTATAACCCCCATGTCCAGAACCTATTCAGAGTATTCCAGATGTGCAAGGCCGATTGGAGTGTAGAGGCCCTGTTCAGAGCACACCAGATGTTCAAGGCCATTCTGAGCATGGGAATCTTTTTTTTTTTAAAAATATATTTTATTGATTTTTTACAGAGAGGAAGGGAGAGAGATAGAGAGTCAGAAACATCGATGAGAGAGAAACATCGACCCGCAACCCAGGTACATGCCCTTGACCGGAATCGAACCTGGGACCTTTCAGTCCGCAGGCCGACGCTCTATCCACTGAGCCAAACCGGTTTCGGCTTTAGATCTTTATTGTTCAGATTATTACAGTTGTTCCTCTTTTTTTCCCCCATAGCTTCCCTCCATCCAGTTCCCACCCCACCCTCTGCCCTTACCCACCCCCCCCTGCCACTGTCCTCATCCATAGGTGCACGATTTTTGTCCAGTCTATTCGCGCAACCCCCACACCCCTTCCCCCCTCCCCCAGAATAGTCAGTCCACTCCCTTTCTATGCCCCTGTTTCTATTATATTCACCAGTTTATTCTGTTCATCAGATTTTTTATTAACTCTTTTTTAGATTCACTTGTTGATAGATACGTATTTGTTGTTCATAATTTTTATCTTACCTTTTTCTTCTTCTTCCCCTTCTTAAAGAATACCTTTCAGCATTTCATATAATACAGGTTTGGTGGTGATGAACTCCTTTAGCTTTTTCTTATCTGTGTAGCTCTTTATCTGACCTTCAATTTTGAATGATAGCTTTGCTGGGTAAAGTAATCTTGTTGTAGGTTCTTTGGTATTCATCACTTTGAATATTTCTTGCCACTCCCTCTGGCCTGCATAGTTTCTGTTGAGAAATCAGCTGACAGTCATATGGGTACTCCCTTGTAGGTAACTAACTGTTTTTCTCTTGCTGCTTTTAAGATTCTCTCTTTGTTTTTTGCTCTTGGCATTTTAATTATGATGTGTCTTGGTGTGGTCCTCTTTGGATTTCTTTTGTCTAGGGTTCTCTGCACTTCCTGGACTTATAAGTCTATTTCTTTCACCAGGAAGGGGAAGTTCTCTGTCATTATTTCTTCAAATAGGTTTTCAATATCTTGCTCTCTCTCTCTCTTCTTCTGGCACCCCTATAATTCGGATGTTGGTTCACTTGAAGTTGTCCCAGAGGCTACTTACACTATCTTCATATTTTTGGATTCTTTTTTCATTTTGCTTTTCCGGTTGGGTGTTTTTTACTTCTTCGTACTTCAAATCTCTGACTTGATTCTTGCGATCCTCTAGTCTTCTGTTGGATGTCTGTATAATATTCTTTATTTCAGTCAGTGTATGCTTAATTTCTATTTGGTCCTTTTTCATGACCTCGAGGGTCTCACTAGACTTATTGAGGATCTCACTAAATTTATTGGCGGTTTCTAGAAAATTATTGAAAAGCCTTATAACTGTGGTTTTGAAGTCTATATCTAGTAGTTTGCTTTCCTCCATTTCTGTCATTTGTGACCTGTTTCTTTGTCTCTGCATTTTTTATGCTTCCCTGTGTTGATAGAGTGGCTTTCTGTGCTAGGTGTCTTATAGGGCCCAGTGGCTCAGCCTCCCCAATTATCTGAGGTGGACACTCTTGGTGCACCCCTTTTGGGTTGTGTGCACAGTCTTGTTGTAGTTAAGCCTTGATTGTAGTTGGTATCATTGGGAGGAACTGACCTCCAGGCCAATTGGCTGTGAGAATAAGCTGTGTCTATGGTGGGAGAACTTCTGTACTGGAGACACCCTTCTGGGGGAAGACTTGCTTCAGTGGGGCTTTGGTGCTCACTGAGTCTGCCCCCTGAGTGTGTCCCTTATGGATCTGAGGAGTTTTAATCTGGATGGTCCCACTCTGACCACTAGGAACACTGGCTCTTGGATCTCTGAGGAGGTGCCATTTAGCCTCTTCCTGAGGCTACCCAGCAGGAGCTATGGAGAGATATGCAGATTCCTCTTCTTTGTTGGAATTGGAGGTGCCTAGATGAGGCCCAGCTGTGAAGCAATGCAAGCTGCTGTGGGGCCTTGGGCCTTTTTGGATGTTCTGGGTCTCTCTGACCCAGCTGCAGTTTGTTAGGTAATTTTAGATTGCAAAGGTCCAGGTCATTCATATGCAAAAGCCTCTGTGCACAGCTTGGGTGGGGTAGGGTCCTAGGGAATCAACAGGGTGGAGCAACAGCTATTGCTGATTCCCAGTCCTGCCCTAAAAGGCCCCAGGTCCCAGTGTCCTGGGGTAATCGCTGCAAGCACCTGTGGGAGAAAGCTGCCCTCGAGTTCCGCTTGATGCCAGACAGTCCAGTTTCTCCCCATATGAGTCTGGGTCCCCAGAGACTCACCCGGAACTGGAGTTTAGAGCAGTCAGGAGCTGGTGACTCCCTCCTGATTGAAAAAGACAACCGCATCCTCAGTTGCCAGCCCTTTCCATGTGCACCTCCCTACCTCTGCACTTTACTTCCACACCTCCTCTGAGTCTCAGTGTGCTTTTCTCTTTCCTTCTAGTTGTAGACTTCCCACTCAGCCAGCCTTCCTGTGGTTCTGGATGATGTTCGTTTTGTCTTTTAGTTGTATTTTTGAAGTGGTTGTGCGAGGCAGCAATTTCAGGTGTTTACCTATGCCGCCAAGGTTAACCTTTTCATGAAATTCACCTTAGGTTTGTTAGGTTCTACCCTGAACACTGTGGTCAAACTGTCATTCTATCAGTAAATCCATTGCCATCTTAAGATTTTAAGCACTTTCTCTGTTGGCGTGGCTCAGTGATTGAGCGTCTAGTTATGAACCAGAAGGTCCTGGGTTCGATTCCCTGTTTGGAACATGCCCGGGTTGCAGGCTTGATCCCCAGTAGGGGGCGTGCAGGAGGCAGCCAATCCATGATTCTCTCTCATCATTTATGTTTCTATCTCTCTGTCCCTCTCCCTTTCTCTCTGAAGTCAATAAGAAAATCTATCAACAAAGATCTTAAGCACTTGATAATTTTTTATAAAAATAAAAAGTGTACAAGAAAACCTAATATTGTATGCTCTGACTTACAGAAATTTAACAAAATCTCTAGCAGCTTAGAAGCAGTGATACTACTAACATTACCAAGAATTAAGATGTGGTAGTATTTTTTATTGCTCTCTGGATAGTAAAAAATGTCTTTTTAAGTTTCTAAGCATAATTTTTATCCATGTGCCCTGGTATTTCATTTACATCCTTAGAATCCCCTTAATAAGTATGACTATAGCTTACTGTTCCTTTGGAGAAAGGTAGAAGGAGGGGTTGATAATAAGATAAAGTATTGTTTGTGAAGACTGCAGATAACATCTGTGTGACAGAATAAGATAGCTTCATTATGACTTATTCCACAAACCAACTTTTGGTGGAAAAAAAAATAAATTCATAAGAAATGGTAGACTAACTATGGAACTAAATCAACTATAATGAGATACCATGTTTTTAAAACAAATTTTCTCTAATATACTGAATTCTAATTATTCTAATAATAACCTTGACTAAATAACCTAGTGTGGTAGCTACAACACAAAACATTGTTGGGCCCTAAGCCTGCAGTCATATTAGAAGGCTCTGTGATCAAAAGGAGCTGGATGCATCAGCAGTCACACTGAACTAGACTGATAAACATTTTCTTTGATGTAGTTTGTAGATGGTCTGACCGAAATTTAAATGTATCAACTATTGGAGACTCCCAGATGCTCAATTATCTTCAAACTGGTTTTATTTATTTCTAGGTGAAGGACTCATTGCTCTGATTGTTCTTCAGCAAGTAAGTGTCTCAGAGCTGGATACCACTTAAAATAGTACTGCGGAGAAGTGCATTTTTAAAAATGATTTCCCAGTTTCTACAGTTTTTATAGCTTCAAATTAAGTAAACTAGTCTATATGGAATATACTATTTTATTCTGGTGATTGTGTATTTTTCTATATTCCCTACTTTTATTTAATAACAAACCCTAAATAGCACATATTTTTTATGTATATATGATTAGTCATATGAGTTTTCATCCCAAATATGCTTTGGGTAATATTCTAAATTAAGCAAGAACTCTTGTCTGACTTACTGCAGACTCTAAGTGATTCCAGGGAATTGCATTTAGACAGTGATGAGTTAAGATACATTATGAATGTATATGCACTTAATAAAATAGTATTTTTTCCTACTGAAATGTAAGCAACATAAATTTCTTCTGCTGGATTGGAACCTTGGTGTCAGTTTTTAGAGTTACATGTCACTTGTTTTCTGGTTTCTTGTAGTTCTTGGCGTTGCAGTAATTGGCACCGGTGTGTACAGATATCTTCACGTCAGCCAAAGAAAGTAAATTAAACATGTTTCTTGAACCTATTGCTACTTCTCACTCTTTTTAAAAAATATATGTTTTTATTGACTTCACAGAGAGGAAGAGGAAGAGGGAGAGGAAGAGAGAAATAGAAACATCAATGATAAGAGAGAATCATCAACTGGCTGCCTCCTGCATGCCCCAAACTAGGGAATGAGTCTGCAACCCAGGCATGTGCCCTAACCGGAATCGAACTATGACCTCCTGGTTCATGGTTCGACGCTCAACCACTGTGCCACACCGGCTGGGCAGTGCTTCTCACTCTTGACATACTTTTGTTTGCACTCTATATTGTATGCTGCCTTTTTAAAAAATGTGTCTACATTAGTGTGCTGTCAGAATTGCATTTCTTGCTAAGAATATTTTCAGCTACTTTTAATGTCATCATAAGAAGACTAGGCAGAATTACTTTAGCTATTATGACTGTAAGAAAAATTCGTGTGGTTTGAAGTTTAAGTTCTGCAGACAATCGTGGATCTTTATGGAACCTACAGCCTAAAATGATTTAACTGCCAAGGATATCATTCAGACCTCCCTTCAAGCCCCTTATCAGTACCCTGTCCTCCCTCTCAGTGTCACCCTGGCAGTGGATCTGCTTTGTTTACTAATAACAAAAAGATAAAAGAAAAGAAAGTTTTTATTACCTCCAAGCTGAGTGCCTGCAGGGCCAACACAGCTGTCCCTGGAAGATGGCACCAGCACCCTGTCCCCAGCCTCATGCATCCTCAGCGGAACCCAGGACTGCATGCCAATGGCATTATTCCTCCCAGACCCTGGAAAGAGGAGCAGAGGGAGGGAGGAAGACTGTCCTAGTTTAGAGGGAGGGCTGGCGGGTCTCCCCAAAGCTTCCTTCTCCCCTGGAATCACAGGGGCCCCTGTGAGTCTGGTCACAGTAGATCTGGCAGCCCCGGCAAAAGGGCAGGGTGGCCTCCCAGCTCCACAGAAGGAAGCCCACCCAGGTGACTGTGGGGTTACTAGGTTTGCACGTGTCCTCTTCCATGAGGCACACCAGCACCCGGAACAGCCCTGATCCCGGGCACCACTGTGCTGGCAGCGTGACCCAGGAGAACACGCACAGGCCATGGGCTCCTTGGAAGGCAGGAGCAGAGTCCTATCAGGTTTGGAACCCACGTGACCTGGCGCGATGCCCTTCTCATGGGAAGTTCTCAATACACAGGTAGAGAGCTAAGGGAATAGAACTGAAGGACAGTGACAGGGAAGAAAGGGGGCAGGGGTGTATTTCCTCCGAATCTGTTGGAGGTGTCCATGCTATTAGTGAGCCTCCGAGGAAAACAGTTCTGTTTTTGATGAAGAGCAGCCTCACCTGGGCAGCCTTTGAAAATGGTAACTGTTCATGAAGTCAGCGGTGAACCACCATTTCCTGCAAACCCAGGCTGTGCTTCCAGGCAGGGAGTAAAGGGTCAGCCCAGGTGGGCGAGGGCGGAGCCTGAGCTGCCAGCCACCAGGTGGGTTAGGTGTTGGCCAGGCCACGCCCCATTCCCTCAGGGGCTAACGCCCCGCCCCGTCCCGCACCTGCCATTGGCCCCGCCCGGCCCTGACGTCACTACTGTGGCCAGGCACAGCAGCAATATGACACTTTTTGAATGGGGATTGTTGCGTCTGACACCTGCTCTCAAAAAGGTAAAAAACGCCTGCTGTCCCTCAGGTTTCCTACCGATCTCTTGGGAAATGATGGCATCTTCGGAGCCGCGCTGGCCACCTCCTCTCCGCCACGCGAGCGCCTTCTCTTTCTGGAGCTCCCCTGGCATCCTGTTGGTGGCCCTAGGGCTCCTGCTGCCCATGTGCTCTGGTAGGGACGGGAAAGGTGGGAGCTCTGGAGGCAATGGAGAGGGTCAGATAGCTGGCCGACTGGAGCCGAGGGCGGGGAGAGGTTTGCTTTGTGGGTCGGGTAGGAAGCAGGGGCTTGGTGGACCAGGGCGGTGTCCTGTGATAGAGCACTGGATGTGGTACTTATACACAAGGGAATACTATTCAGCCGTAAGAGAGGATGAAATAGCACCATTTGCAACAAGATGGACGGACCTTGAGAACATTATGCTCAGTGAAATAAGTCACTCAGAAAAAGCTATGAACCATATGATTTCACTCATATGTGGGCATAAAACTGAAACTCGTGAACACAAACAGCAGTGTGGTGCTTTCCAGAGGGAAGGCAGTGGGGGTTTAGGAGTGTCCTAATATGTGGTAACAGGAGAAGACTTGACTTTGGGTGGTGAGCACATGGTGCAATATACATATCATAGAACACAGAAACCCATACCTGAAACCTATATGTTCATGTTGATCAAACTCACCCGAATCAATTTAATTAAAAAAATAAAAACTTGCCAAGGACCTTTCCATTCATTTTGTACTAACAACCTGCTGCCCAACCACAGTCCCAGGCTGATGGAAAAGATAAAACACTTTTCTTTGTCATGTTCTTTTTCTCTTATGCCCAGATGCCTGTGATGATCCAATGAGATTTAAAACCATGATGTTAACCGGTCCTCCTAAAGCATCTTATGGTCCTGGGGACAGAGTCGAATTTAAGTGTCGTTTAGGATACAAGCGTATTGTACCTTTAGTCCCCACCACTGCTGTTTGTCAGCCTGATAACACATGGGCACCTCCTCTCCAGGAGGCTTGTACAGGTAAGTACACACAGCTTTTATTTGTATTGCTCTGGATATTGTCACACATGTCCACAAGTACCATGATGGTTTTCCCACGGGAATGGAGATTCTAGATAATAATGTCTTTGAAAATCTCCTGGGAATCTTTTTCTTGGCAATTGCTTGCCAGAGTAAATGTGAATCTTAAGTTTGGTCTTTCAATAGTTAAATGCATTTAAAAGATCAGTATCGAATTTTGATTTGCATTCACTTGCTTTGAAATTGGCATATAACAACACATTTGAAATTTTTCTTTTAGAAAAGACATGTCCGCAGCTAGGAGAGCCCCTCAATGGCCGAGTAGTCTATATATCTTATGTAAACGAAGCTAACAAGTTTGGTTATCAAGCTCACTATATTTGTAATGAGGGGTAAGTTTCTCCTTAGAGGCATACAGTAAATGTTACTATTTCGGTTTGCTTCTCTTCTTCAGCATTCCCATAATGTTCAGTTCTTGCTTTCTGTGTGACAAGTTGTACTTCCAGCCAATCAACTCTAGGTCTTTTTATGCAGACTGAGAAATGTGTAATGAATAGAAATTGAAAGTGAAGGAAAGGAAACTTTTATAATACTACATGCAAGAATAAGCCTATCATTAGCATTAACTTGTAGTAATCTTGATGACATTACTTTAACAACAAATTATATCCTATTTAAAATGGCCAACACTTAGAGTTGAAGGAGGGCTTATAGAATTGGTAGGTAGGTTTACCCACCAAAGATATTGTTCATGGAGATAACTCTGTAAAGTGTTACCTGGTGAGCATTGAACTGGTTAGCCTGGACCACATAATATTGATCAAAATCCTTTTGTTGGAAAACATGAGTTTTGAGGCAGCTATAACGGAGTGAAGGTCTCAAAAACAAGTACTGCACACTTAATAGTAGTAGCCTTTTTTCTCTTGGACCCTTTTAATCCTATGTAATAAAAAGCTAATATGCTAATTGACCCGCTAAATGACCTTCTGGACGACCAACTGGACAACCTTCTGGATGATGCTGGAGCTGCAAGAACCAAGGCAGCAGCAGGGGCTGTGAGGGCCAAGCCCCTTGCATGAATTTCGTGCACCAGGCCTCTAGTAGCATATATTTAGACATTTATAAAAATGTGCATTTACAGGGTAAATGTAATACACTATAAAAAAGCAACTGATTTTTGGTATTGACTTTGTATTCTGCTACTTTGCTGCATTAATTAATTTGTTCTAATAGCTGTGCGTGTGTGTGTGTGTGTGTGTGTGTTCGCGTGTGCGTGCATGCAAGCACACACAGTCTTTAGGATTTTCTCTCTCTCTTTTTTTTAAACCTCACCTGAGGATATTTTTCCATTGATTTTTTAGGGAGAGTGGAAGAGAGAGGAAAAGATAAAGAGAAATATAGAAATATCAATGTGAGAGAAATACATCAATTGGTTGCCTCCTGCAGGAGCCCTGACCAGGGCCTGGGCCAGGCATCAGCCTCCAACCAAGGTATGTGCCCTTGACCAGAAATGAACCCGGGATCCTTTGGTTTGCAGGCTGACACTTGGTCCACTGAGCCAAACCACTTAAGGTGGGTTTTCTACATATAAGATTTTATTATTTGCAAACAGTGATAATTTTATATCTTCATAACCCATTGAGCTGCCTTTTTAAAAAATATATTTTATTGATTTTTTACAGAGAGGAAGGGAGAGGGATAGAAAGTTAGAAACATTGTTGAGAGAGACATCGATCAGCTGCCTCCTGCACAGCCCCCTCTGGGGATGTGCCCACAACCAAGGTACATGCCCTTGACCAGAATCGAACCTGGGACCTTTCAGTCCGCAGGCCGACACTCTATCAACTGAGCCAAACCAGTTAGGACTGGGTTGCCTTTTAGTTCTTGTCTAGTTTCTCTGACTAAACTTCCAGTACTATGTGGAATAGACATGGTAAAAGTGGGCATTCTTGCGTTATTCCTGATCTTAGAAGAAAAGCTTTTGGATTTAAACCACTGAATAGGATGTTTGCTGTAGGTATTTCATCTATGGTATGTATTATCTTAAGGTACTTACCTTCTCTTCTTGGTTTGTTGAGTATTTATTATGCAAGAATGTTGTGTCCTGACAAATGCTCAATTGAAATGATCAAGTGGATTTACCCTTCATTCTGTTGATATGGCAGATTACATAGATGGATTTGCATATGTTGAGCCACCCTTGCATTCTGGGAATAAATCTCACTTGTGCATGGTGGATAATCTTTCTGATTTCTGTTTTCTGTAATTAGTTGCAGATTTTTGCATCAAGGTTCATAATGGATACTATTCTGTAGCTTTCTTTTCTTGTAGTGTCTTTTTCTGTTGTTGGCATCACAGTAATGCTGTTCTCATAGAATAAGTTCTGAAGGCTTCCTTCCTCTGTAGGACCAAGTGGAAAGGCCTCTTTTGAGCATCTCCTTGAGTCACAGATTTTTGGTGTGTTCACATTTCTTCTTAAAGCAGTTGATAGCACTGGGTTGCAGGCAAGCATAACATTTGGGTCATATAGCCACTGTATTTCAGGGGAGTTGGAAGAAAAGGTTCATAGATTCCACCCCACAGGCAAAGCACCAGGTGCAGGGCGGGCTGTTTCTGAATATTACAGTCTGACAGAATGGGGTCTTCCTCTAAACATGCCCCCAAAAGCAGGTGCTGTTTTCCTGGAAAGATGCCCTCCTTGTCTTAAATTTTAGCTTTGACATCCTCAAAGGTGTCATTGGGCTCAAACTTGAGAGTGCTAGCCTTGCCCATCAGAGTACTCAGAAAGATCTGCCTTTCTGTGTCTGCCACTTCACGAAGGAAAAGAGAACAGCAAAACTAAAAACCAACGACTTGCCACCAGATTTTCTTTTAAAGACAGCTGTTTTAAAGTCTTTGTCTAGTAGAACTTTTCTCAAGGTGTTTTTGTTTTTTTTTCAGGGATACTTTTTATTGATTTACTTTTTCTTTGAATGGGTCATATTCTCTTGTTTCTTTGTATGCATTGTGATTTTTGTTGTTGTTGTTGAACTGAACATTTGAATCTAATAATGGAGAAAGTATGGGAATCAGATTGCCATCCTTTTATAGGTGTTTTATATATATATATAATTGTTTTTGTTTTTGGACTTTTGTAGGGTTACTTTGTGCTGATGATCGGCCTGACAGGTAAACTAAATGTTTTCTCAGATTTTTTCTGAGCCTTTCTCAGCACATGCATAATCACTTCCTAATTTTCCTCACATATGCAGTTGTTTTTTTATTTTTGTTTAAATTAATTTATTTTTTAAAATATATTTTATTGATTTCTTACAGAGAGGAAGGGAGAGGAATAGAGAGTTAGATACATCAATGAGAGGATACATCAGTGAGTGAAAACATCAACCAGCTGCCTCCTGCACACTCCCTACTGGGTATGTGCCTGCAACCAAGGTACATGCCCTTGATCAGAATCGAACCTGGGATCCTTGAGTCCGCAGGCCGATGCTCTGTCCATTGAGCCAAACCAGTTAGGGCTGTAGTTGTTTTTAAATGTCCCAGATTTTAATATCTGGCTTCTGGAGGGGGAAATCACAAGAAATGAAGAAGAAATCACTGGAATTCTCCTCAGTCAGCAAGAAAAAGCTTACACATTGGAAAAGCAGGATATGACAACAATGGCTGCCTACGTCTATGTCTGCTTCTCTGTGACCAGAAAGATCAGTCAGTGATAAAAGCAGGCACCCCTGATATTTGGAGAACACAGGCCTTTTACCCCAAGCTGGCTCCTTCAGTCTGCTGATAAACTGCTTCAGGAGCACAGCTGCGTGCTATGGGAGTAGCATGGGCAGCTGCCACTGGGCTAAGAGCAGAAATTGACCAATTTTAGTGCAATTTACCTGCCCAAGTCTTTTCTGGAAGTTGCAAGCCTTCAACAAACTCCAGAGTTTCAAAACAGTGACATTAGGCAGATTCTAGTAGAAATGGTTGTCCAAATGGGGAGAGCGGTTCTTGAAGCTTCCTACCCAGCGTCATCCCAGAATCCTTTCCTAATAGATTATAATATAGGATCAATGAATGAGGCTGTGGGGAAAGTCAGCTGGATGCTTGTACAGGCTGTTTTACTGATTCTATTTTAATTTGATCAAGTGCGAATATGCAGTCTACATAGAGAGAGAGCCTGCTTGGCACCTTGTGGAGGTTAAAACATAGATTATTCTCAAAGAAGTGTTAGCCTTATTGAGAAGCACAATATATACCGAAAGGTGTCAAAGGAAAGTAGTAAAGGAGAACCAAAGAAGTCAACTTACTCACAAGGAGAGTCCAGAAAGAAGAGAGAGTTCTGTGACTTTAAATCATGAGCTATTCCATCAAGGAGTTCTCCTGAGCTTCTACTGGGAAGACACTCCGATTCATCATACCTAAAACTTACATAGTACTTACTATGTCTCAGATGCTAATTTATCTACTACTCTAAAGAACCCCAGGAGCTTTATACTGTTTTCATAGATAAGGAATCTGAGAAATAGAAACATGAAGCTCAAATAACAAGCCAGTCTTGGAGCTGGGACTGGAATCCAGGCGGGTAAGCGCTAGGGCCAGATCTCTCTGCTCAGTTGGTGTATGACTGAGCCGAATGGCATGAGCAAGTTCGGAGAAGTGAATGTTGATGTGCCTCCTGAAGACAGAAAAGAGGCCAGACTCTCAGGCCTGACAGACTTTGTAGACATTTTTCTCCGGACCAATGTGTGTTCAAATGCAGAATCTCTTTCATTAAGTTGCAGGTTTGTTTACCATGTTTAAGAAACTTCTCCCACAAGCCCACTGAAGTGCAGAGAAACAACCACATAAAGTTTTTCTTTGTAATTATGTATTTCTTCTTAACTGAGAAAGAAAACAGTATTTTTTTTTCCATTCTCATTTAGTTATTACTTACTTGGAACAAAAAATCTATATTGTGAAGTTTCTGGAAATAATGTGGAATGGAGTGATAGTCCCCCACAGTGTGAAAGTAAGTATATTCTCTCTTTAGAATTTAGAGCAGTAGTTCTCAAACTTTTGGCCTTGGCTTGACTTCATGCTTTTAACTTTTAAAAAGACCCCCACATAGCTTTTCTTCAGGTGGGATATGGCTATTGCTATTCCATTATATTGGAATTAACCCTGAAAAGTTTTAAAAATAATTATTTATGAATTCATTATTGAGAACCGTGAGCACAATACACATTAATATATACACCATATTTTTTAAAGGAAAACCAAAATTTTCAAAAAGTGAGAATAGTGGCATTATTTTATGTGTTTGCACACTCATCAATATGTGGCTTAAATATAGACCTCAAGATCGGGCTGTTGCATTAACACAACATTTGTACCTTTGGCAGATTGCACTACATATTCTTAAGGATGAAAAAGATATTACATTTTTTCATAGAAATTTTGTTCCAAATGGATATTGGGTATGCAACTCGATTATAGAACTCATATGTTAATGAAGTTATTGAAGAAGTTCTGACGACATTACTAATGCTGTCTTAATCTTTTACCTTTTCTTTTGCCTTTCCTGCCCTCTTTTTAAGGGATTTTGTGTCAACCACCTCAACAAATACCAAATGGAGAATTCAGCAATAGCCACAAGGATACATTTGAATATAGTGAAGTAGTCACTTACAGTTGTAAGCCTTCAGATGGGCCAGATGAATATTCCCTTGTTGGAGAGAGCAGGCTTGTTTGTTCTGGGCGAAACCAATGGAGTAGTAACCCTCCTGAGTGTAAAGGTAATAATCTTTCCATTTCTTTCTTTCAAATTACTTTACTAAAAAGTAAACAAAACAGTCATATGTTCTTGTTCCTCCTGTTAAATTGGTTTCTAAATTAATTAAGAATAGGTCAAATTAAAAAAATAGCTCTAGTTGTAGTGTTCCCTACCCTTCGCCCCACCTGTTCTTGGTATTTCACTGTATACCTTGTAAATTACTGTGTATTGCATGGATTATGACTTTATTGCTTGAAAGCACCACAAAACACACACTGGCTTAAAAATAAAGTGTTATCTGATAATACAGGACCTGGTGAAAATCACCTACATGAATCTCACAGCTAACATTATACTTATTGTCATAGAGTAATTTATTTCTCTCTAACATTGAAACAATACAAGGATGTCTATTCTCACCACTCTATTCAGCATTGTATTGAAGGGCCTCACCAGTACAATAATTCAACATATGGAAACAGGCAAACATAATGGGAATAAAGAAATGAAATAGACTTTATTCACTTATGGCATGATTATCTTTTTGGAAAATAGGAAAGACTGAAGTTTTAGACAATTACTAAATGTGCAGTACTAAATTCCATGTCTATTTACTAGCAATAATCTATTAGCAGTTGAAACTTAAGAAATATTTGTATTGATTTCAGAGAGGAAGGAAGAGGGAGAGAGAGAGATAGAAACATCAATAACGAGAGTGAATCACTGATCAGCTGCATCCTGCACGCTCCATACTAGGGATTGAACCTACAACCTGGGCATGTGCCATGACCGGAAATCAAACAGTGACCTCCTGGTTCATAGGTCAATGCTGAACCACTGAGCCACGCCGGCCGTGCACCCTTTCTATGTTTTAAATATCCCAGTTCATGTATGTTGTTGCTACCTACCAACGTTTCCTTTCATATCTTTGCATGGCTAGCTTCTTTTCAACTTGAGCTCAAGTATAACCTTCTCATAAGAGTCTTCCCTGACTTTCTGAAAAGCAGCGTACTGTAATCAGTGTCAGCATGAATTTTTTTTTAAATCCCTAAATTAAGGAGAATCAGAAGTTGCTTTTGAACTTGCCCAGAGTTTGTATCTGGTAGTCAGACCTTTTCAAAACTTGCCACTATTGAAAAAACACATAAGAAACCAATAATCTATCATGAGAGTCTGTTCAAGGTGGGAAAAGGTTATTAGATATCTCTATATCTGTTTCCCTGGAATTAAAGTCTTTTATTTAATTAATATCCTGACTTCCATTTCTTGTCTCCTTGTTCCCAGTAGAAAGTACTACTTTGCAGTAATGTTTCTGTCCTGCGTTAAAACAATTTTTCCATTCATTCTGGAATTTCTTTGCTTTTCAGTGGTCAAATGTCAATATCCAGTACTCGAGAATGGGAGAGTCATTTCTGGACTTAGGAAAAAATATTACTACAAATCTGAGGTTACAGTTGAGTGCCTGGAGGGATTTTACCTTGAAGGCAGCAAGACAGTTGTCTGTGGAGTGAACAATAATTGGGAGCCCAAAATGCCAAAATGTATTCAAGGTACAAAGGGTATCTTTTTCTTTTTTATTATTTCTTTGACATTAAATATCAGTGATACAGAATAATTGCGAAGAAGCAAGTAATTTTTGCATGTAACTCTGTGTTGTGTTCATTTCCGGAACAGAGGTATGACGTATAATTTATGTTTTGATAGGCTCTTAACACATCATGTACATTACACATGAGCCTAAATTTCTGTTATTTGGTATTTTTATGTGTCAAAATATATAGGAAACATTTTTTCAAATAAATTAAAGTAAGGGAAATTTCACCGATTATGAGTCAAGAATGAAAGGCATCATTTCGTAAAATGAAAATAATAACCAAGTGGTTGATCCAGTTTACATTATTTTGTTTTTCAATGTCAACTCCTCCCAGGAAAAAACCTACAGTTTCTCATGTCTCAGGCTTAGTAACTTCCTGCTTTATTTTTCTAAATTGTTTAAATAGCAATGGATTTAAAAAAAATCTTTTGGCTGTCTGGTGATTTGGTCATCCGTCATTTTAATAATAAAAAGAAAAATAACATTTTTGCAGCTATTCTAGTTGTTGCCATAGTCCACAAATATAAATAGGTGTGAAAACTTGAGCAATAACAAGCTTTACTAGTAAATGTGCTCACTTATATGTAAAACGATTTAATGTCTTCCTTCCTGGATAATAGAAAAGGTAAAATGGGAGGCACTTAAAGCACTTAGCACAGCGCCTGTCATGTAGGCAGCTCTTAAAGGAAACTCATAGATTTACAGCATCACTCCAGTCAGTATTCGGGAATTGGAAGGTCTGTGGATTCTGTTTCTTTAATGTGTCTTTTTTATGTGTCATCAACTTCGCTGTTTCACTCATTTAAAAAGTGATCTGGTGACACCTGTACAGGGTATCTTACTAGTACGGGACTGTTTCATTTCCCGAACTGCAACCATTTACATTTTCCCACTTAAACTGGAAAATTTCAAAATGTCTGCTGTCTCCAGAACAAGACCCATGTTGTTAATGCCCCCACCTCTCCTCTCCTCATACAATTACGATTTTTCTTCTTACTGGGAATTTTTTTACTTTGACAACAAAAAATAAATTTCATCACAGAAAGGCAGAGTGAAATGGAGGTCTTGTTGCATGGACTACTTATCAGCTGCTCTGCTTAAGACTTGCGGGATTATTTTCATATGGTGGAAGGAGCTGTCTTCCTGATTTCAATGCTGCTATCTCTAGCTACCCATTGGTTGCAGTAGAAACAAGAGGACTACAGCAGTCACCATTTATCTGTGGTTTTTGCTTTCTGCTATTTTAGTTACCTGCAACTGTGGTCCAAAATATTAAAGTGAAAATTCCCAGAATAAACAGTTCATTCATTTTAAAATACTCGCCATTCTGATTAGCATGATGGAATTTCATGCGAGCCCACTCTGTCCCACCTGGGATGTGAATCATCCCTTGGTTCACTGTATCCAACTCACTTCATCTCATTACTTTAGGCAGAAGGGAGGGTACAATGATATATTTTGAAAATGAGAGACCACATTCACGTAACTTTTATTATAAGACTAGAGGCCCAGTGCACGAATTCGTGCACCGGTGGGGTCCCTCGGCCTGGCCTGCGGAATTGGGCCAAAACTGGATCTCTGACATCCCCCAAGGGGCCCCAGATTGCGAGATGGCACAGGCCAGGCTGAGGGACTCCACCAGTGCACGATCGGGGCTGCGGAGAGATGTGAGAGGTTGGCCAGCAAGGAGGGGACTGCAGGAGGGCTCCAGGGCCTGTCTGACCTGCCATGCTCAGTCCTGATTGGCTGGACCCCAGCAGCAAGCTAACCTACTGGTTGGAGCATCTTCCCCCTGGTGGTCAGTGCACATCATAGCAACTGGTCGACTGGTTGACTGTCTACCACCTACCTGGTGGTCAGTGCATGTCATAGCGAGTGGTTGAGTGGCCTTAGCATATCATTAACATATTGCAGTTTGATTGGTTGAATGGCTGACTGGACACTTAGCATTTAGGCTTTTATTATATAGGATACTGTTATATTTCTTTTATTTTATTATTAGTTATTGTTGTTAATCTCTCACTGTGCCTAATTTATAAATTAAACGTTATTATAGTTATGTATGTGTAGGGGCTAACATAATATACATCTATAATAATAAAAGCATAATATGCTAATTAGACCGGATGACCTTCTGGAAGAAGCCGAGGCTATAGCCCTGGGATCGAGGCAGCCGACCGGCTGCGAGGGGGATCCAAGCAGCCACCTTGGCTGGGAAGGCCTACTCTTGCATGAATTTTGTGCATCAGGCCTCTAGTAAATATGTATATAGGGTCTGGTAGTATCTGTAATTCCAAGCATTGACTGGGGGTCTTGGGACATATCCCCCATGGATGCAGGGAAACTACCATAGTGTGAAGAGTATTATCTTGGGCTGATCTTGCTCAGAGTCCTAGTTTGGCTCTGATTACTCAATTACATTATTTCTATGGGGTTGGTTTAGTTTCCTGTCATTTAATGAGGGTGTTTAACTCAAACAAATTCTATTACTGGCTTCTAATTTGTTTCTATATCTCCTGTTTTAATATTTTAAAGGATTCAGGGGAATTATGCATGCTAACATGGTAACTAGAATACCTTTTTATAACTCCTGTATAACTGGTAGCCTCCTTGAGGATCTTAGTTTGAGTGTTGTGAGGTTTCAGCGAGAAAGAGGTGTGTGTTTTTTTGGTGGACTGGTACATTAAAATTGCATGTGAAGTTTATATTCATTGACCCATCGTGTTTACTCTTAGAGTCCTACTGGGTAAACGCACAGTGGGATACCAGGTTTGCGGATATGCTCTTTTGATGGAGTCGACCATAAAAATTTACAAAGGATTTCAAAACAGTGATACAATTTAGTGACTCAAATGTGAGATAATTAAATATGAGGAAATTTTATGAAGAACATAAACAGCAGGAATCTTAAATATCAAAAACTCTCAATTACTTTTATCACCAGTTACAGAAAGACTTTACAAAAATGGAATACTAGCAACATACAATGGTGATAAGGTAGATGTAATTGTGCAAATATGAAAAAATGTCCTTGAAATGTTAAGTGAAAAAGAAGAAAATTTAAAAATTATGTATTATGATATTACTTGGATGTTAATTTTTTAAAAGATATATAGGTTTACTTTGAAGATGTTATTTTTTATGATTTATTATTAAACTTCTAAGATTTTATATTACAAAATACAAAGCTACAGTAAACATTCTTATGCAAACATTTTTATGTATTTAGGTGACTTCCCAGAGGTAGAATTGCAAAGTTTAGAAAGTAAGTATATTTTTCATTTTGAGATATAATCTTTTAAAATAATAAAAAATCAAATTAAATGATTAATTTTATACTGATAAATCTGGTGAATAGAATCAAATTTATCTTTCCAGATGTCAATCCTATTAATCCAGCCACGCCTCCAGAGTCAAGTTTTCTAGGTTCGGTAATTCTTTATCTTACTTATATTCTTAAGAAATTCATAAGGTGATGGGGAAAAAAATGATGCCATGTATCGATTTGCATTTCTTTAATTAATCAATGAAATGAAACTTTTTTGGTCTATATTTATTTATGTTCTAAAATATTTTCTTATTAATTTATCAGAACTCATTATAAATTAAATTCTTTTTGAAGTGAAGTGAACATTACTTTCTAGGTTTCTTTTCATTGCCGTATTTTTAATAGCCACTTTTTAAAAATTCTTTTATTGTCTAAAGTTTTACATATGTCTTCTTTTTCCCCAATTGATCTCCCCACCCCCTACCCTAGTCATTCCCACCCCAGGCAAGCCCCCACCACCCCAGTGTCTGTATCCATTGGTTATGATAATATGCATGCATACATGTCCTTTGGTTGTTAATAGCCAATATATATACAGTTTGATATATATTGCGCTTTTGTACATTTTCATTGCATAAGTAGCATACAGCTCAATTTGGAGAATTTCAAATATTACAAAAGTATACAGAGTAAAAGATAGTTTCCTCTTTTTCTAATTCATTACCTGAGTTAATCACATAATAGGTTAGGTGTCTTTTCATCTATTTCTATACACCAATATCCTTATATGTGCAATTATACATATTTTGGTATTTTTTTCTTTTTTCTTATCCAGAAATGGCATCATGCTGTTTATATTTTTCTAAAATTTGCATGTTTTACACGTACTGTCTTAGATTGGGGGTGTGTTTAGATGTACTCCTATCCTTTGGGTGATTACTTTGATATATGCCAAATTTTATTTAACTATTTTCCTATCAGTGGTCATTCATATGTGCAGAAGTTTTACATTAAGTTGGATTTATTGATCTTTTCTCCTCCAAGGGCTGTGAGTGTTGTGTTTTTATTGTAAGAGCTATAGGACTTCCCCACACTCAAATTACAAACACTTCAACCATGTGTTCTGATTGCATTCTTTGCATTAAATTGTTGGTACATCTGAAATTCATTATGGTACATGGACTGATAGGGTTCCTTTACACTCCACCCACTCTCATGTTTTGTCTGCTCTCCTACTGTTTGAAGTGCCAGGTTTGTCATACATTGAATTCATTAGTGTTCTAGTTGTCTCTGTTCCCTTGAATTCTGCCCATGCCTTTGCCAGTACCAAATCATGTTTTCTCACTGTAGTACTCTTATGTTACAATATCTGTCAGAACAGTTTCAGAAATGTTTGGACTCTGTTCATTTTTGTAGAACAACTTTTATTTTACTTTATTTTATTTTTTTACCATTTTAACCACTTACAGGTACATTTCGATGGTATTAAGTACATTCACATTGTTGTGCAACCATTACTACTGTGTCTCCAAAACTTTTTCATCATCTCAAACGGAAACAGTACATCCATTAACCCTCTATTCACCCTCCCCCAGGCCTGATAAGCACTACTTAATATTCTGTCTGTGAATTTGACTATTCGAGGCACCTCACTGAAGTGGAATCACTTCTGTCTGTTCACTTAGCAGCGGTTCTCAACCTGTGGGTTGCGACCCCTTTGGGGTCAAATGACCCTTTCACAGGGGTTGCCTAAGACCATTGGAAAACACACATATAATTACATATTGTTTTTGTGATTAATCACTATGCTTTAATTATGTTCAATATGTACAATGAAATTGGAGAGCAACATGAGCAACTGTATTAAAGGGTCGTGGCATTAGGAAGGTTGAGAGCCACTGGTATAGAGGATTTTCTGTAAATGGCCTTTATTATGTTGCAATTTCCTTTAATTGCAGATGAGATTCTAAATCATTAATTAAGCCATCCTATGTTTTAATTTTAAGTAGGGTCACATTGAATCCACAGGTTAATATTATTTTTTTATTTATCAACATGGACATATAGGTTTCAGGTGTGGGTTTCTATGTTACAAGCTCTGTTTATTGCACCATGTACCCATCACCCAAAGTCAAATCTTCTGCTGTCACCTTATATTGGGACCCTCTTCTCCCCCCAGTAGATGGTGCTGAATCACAAGATTTTTACCTCTTTGCTCTCCCAGTCTTGAACCTCCATGGCTTCTATAAGACAGTTCAGCTGTGCTGCTTGGGGGTGGGGTTTGTTTTGCCTTCAGCACAGTGGCAACCCCTGACGCTTTGGGTGCCCATCTCAAGCAACCCTCTTAGGGTTCAGTCACAGAGGGATACAGGGATTCTACTGCAACAGCTCTTGGTTTACAGATACTATACTCCTGGACCCAACTCCAAGGGCAACAGGGGGCGAGTTTTGGGAGTCCAAGTGGCAGCAGGGCTCTGTGGTTCTGTTTCTT
This sequence comes from Myotis daubentonii, assembly GCF_963259705.1. Taxonomy (NCBI): domain Eukaryota; kingdom Metazoa; phylum Chordata; class Mammalia; order Chiroptera; family Vespertilionidae; genus Myotis; species Myotis daubentonii. The sequence continues at coordinate 11,480,577 of NC_081857.1, forward strand.
TGTCTGAAACACCATCGCCTGGCCTGACAGTGGGAAGCCGCAGGGCAGAACCCTGTCATAACTAATTTTAACAAAATACTAATGATAAATTTGTTTGCTCTACCAAGAATATTGTTATGGGAAATATTAAGGGATAGGAAGAAGAATGCTGATGACATATACATTTATAATACTTTATACTACTTTTAATGAAAAAAAAACAAACCAGTAAGGTGACTTATAAAAGAAAAATAAAATTGTATGAGTTTTTTGTTTTTTTACAAAGGTTTTATTGTCTTTACTTTTTTAACTTCCTTTTTTTTTTTTCCTAGAACATTCCACTCAAACTAGTAAACCACCATCTAAAGGCAATAAGGAATATGGTATTATTTTGACTATTGATGACTCTTCATTATGTGGCCTTAGAGTTCTACATGAAAATAGCATATTTCAATTATCTATAGTTAAAGAAGGAACGATCTGTCTCAAATGAGTGATAATTGACATTAGTACTTATTTCAATGTTGCAGATACTATGACAAATGTGAGCAGTAGTATGTAGACACATGTAGTTAATACAGTTTTTAAAAGATGCCTCAAATTAGGATTCCTATAGGGTGAGGTCACTTTTTCAATTGCTATGTTTATATGTAGGTTAAAATTTATAGAACATAACTTGCTTTTTATATGATAGTGTTATTTTGTGATGGTAATTTATAGATTAATTTCTTCCTATTCAGACCTGTATATCCAAGCTCTAAATACTATAAGTTGGGTTTGTTTTTTTCTACAACCGGCTGGTGCATCACACTTTATGCAGGCTCACAGGGTTCACACAACGTATGTTAAAGTATCTGATAAAGTATAGTTGTACCATTAATGGAATATAAATATTTCTAGATGAGTAAAATGAAAAAAATATTGGTTTTATTTACATTAGATGTGTTTAGTAAGGTTAACCTTTTCATGAAATGCACCTTAGGCTTGTTATGTTTTCCCCTGAACATTGTGGTCAACTATCAGTAAATCCATTGCCATCTTAAGATGTTAAGCACTTGATAATTTTTTTATAAAAATGAAGAGTACAAGAAAACTTAATATTGTATGTTTTGCTCTACAGTAATTTAATAGAAACTGTGGCAGCTTAGAAGCAGAGATACTACTAACAGTACTACTAACTCATTGTATCAGTAAATCCATTGCCATCTTAAGATGTTAAGCACTTGATAATTTTTTATAAAAATGAAGAGTACAAGAAAACTTAATATTGTATGTTTTGCTCTACAGTAATTTAATAAAAACTGTGGCAGCTTAGAAGCAGAGATACTACTAACAGTACCAAGAATTAAGATGTGGTAGTATTATTTATTGCTCTCTGGATAGTAAAAAATGTATGTTTAAGTTTCTAAGCATAATTTTTATCCATGTGCCCTGGTATTTCATTTACATCCTTAGAATCTCCTTAGTAATTATGACTATATTTTACTGTTCCTTTGAAGAAAGATATAAAGAGGGGTTGATGATAAGATGAAGTATTATTTGTGAAGACTGCAGATAACATCTGTTTGACAGAATAAGATAGCTTCATTATGATTTATTCCACAGACCAACTTTTGGTGAAAAAATATATAAATTCAATCCCTAATAATATCATAAGAAATGGTAGACTAACTATGGAACTAAACCAACTATAATGAGATACCATGTTTTTACAACAAATTTTCTCTAATATAATGAATTCTAATTATTCTAATAACAACCTTTACTAAATAAATGGTAGCTACAACACAAAACATTGTTGGGCCCTAATCCTGCGCTCAAATTAGAAGGCTCTGTGATCAAAAGGAGCTGGATGCATCAGCAGTCACACTGAACTAGACTGATAAACATTTTCTTTGATGTAGTTTGTAGATGGTCTGACCGAAATTTAAATGTATCAACTATTGGAGACTCCCAGATGCTCAATTATCTTCAAACTGGTTTTATTTATTTCTAGGTGAAGGACTCATTGCTCTGATTGTTCTTCAGCAAGTAAGTGTCTCAAAGCTGGATTACCACTTAAAATAGTACTGCGGAAAAGTGCATTTTTAAAAATGATCTCCCGGTTTCTACAGTTTTTATAGCTTCAAATTAAGTAAACCAGTCTATATGGAATATACTACTTTATTCTGGTGATTGTGTATTTTTCTATATTCCCTATTTTCACTTAATAACAAACCCTAAATAGCAAATCTTTATTTTTATATGATTAGTAATATGAGTTTTTATCCCAGATATGACTTGATTAATATTCTAAATTAAGCAAGAACTCTTGTCTGACTTACTGCGGACTCTAAGTGATTCCAGGGAATTGCATTTAGACAGTGAAGAGTCTAGATAGAATATGAATGTATATGCACTTAATAAAATAATATTTTTCCCCACTGAAATGTAAACAACATAAATTTCTTCTGCTGGATGGGAACCTTGGTATCTGTTTTTAGAGTTACATGTCACTTGTTTTCTGGTTTCTTGTAGTTCTTGGCGTTGCAGTAATTGGCACCGGTGTGTACAGATATCTTCACGTCAGCCAAAGAGAGTAAATTAAACATGTTTCTCGAACACATTGGTGCTTCTCACTCTTTTTAAAAAATTATGTTTTTATTGACTTCACAGAGAGGAAGGGAGAGGAAGAGAGAAATAGAAACATCAATGATAAGAGAGAATCATCAACTGGCTGCCTCCTGCATGCCCCAAACTGGGGAATGAGTCTGCAACCCAGGCATGTGCCCTAACTGGGAATTGAACTATGACCTCCTGGTTCATGGTTCGACGCTCAACCACTGAGCCACACCAGCTTGGCAGTGCTTCTCACTCTTGACATACTTTTGTGAAGCTTTTGTTTGCACTCTGTATTGTATGCTCCCTTTTTAAAAAATGTGTCTACATTAGTGTGCTGTTAGAATTGCATTTCTTGCTAAGAATATTTTCAGCTACTTTTAATGTCATCATAAGAAGACTGGGCAGAATTGCTTTAGCTATTATGACTGTAAGAAAAATTTGTGGGGTTTGAGGTTTATGTTCTGCAGAGAATCATGGATCTTTATAGAACCTACAGCCTAAAATAATTTAACTGCCAAGGATATCATTCAGAATTGAAGGAAAAGATAAAGAGTTTCCTGAACAAGCAAAAACTGAAGGAGTTCATCACCATTAAAGCAGCTTTATAAGAAATGGTAAGGGAAGGAAAGGCCATATCCAGAAATAAGGAAATATGACAAAGGAAAAAATCATAGGCAATGACAAATATTTAACAAAAGCAGCAAGTCAGACATTTAAAAAGTTCAAACAGTCAAAAGGCAAAAGTACCAAATTGAACTCAAATTTCGACGAGTAGTTAGGAGATACACAAAATGAAAAGATCTGAAATATGACATCAAAAACATAAAGCATAGGTATGGGAGTAAAAGTGTAGTATTTTTTAGACTATATTAAAATGTAAATGCCTATCCATTTTAAATGGATTGCTGTATATAGATCAGTAATTTTCAACCAGTGTGCCACAAGAATTTTTTTAAATTTGCAATACTTGACTATTTAGTCAGAGGCACTGACCTCTTTTCCCTTAGATTGTCAAATAAAGAAATGACAATAGCCTATAGAACAATAGCCACCTGGTGTGAATGAATCAAAATTATATCTAATTTTTTTGTCAGGCCAGCAAAAATATATATTTTTGGTGTGCTGCAGAATTTTAGTGATTAGCTTGTGTGCCATGAGATGAAAAAGGTTGAAAATAGTGATATACTAATACGTGAAGCTCATGATAGCCACCACACACCAAAACCTATAAAGACACATGAAGAATAAAGAGAGATTAATCCAAGTAAAACAATAAAGAAAACCAGCAAACCACAAGGGCAGGAATCAAAAGAAGAAAAAAACAAAACGGAGAACTACAAAAACATCAACAACAACAACAAAAAAATCGAAGTGAAAATTAGGACACATTTATTGATAACTTTAAATATAAGTGGATTAAATACTCTAATAAAGAGGTATAGGGTGGCTGAATTGATTTAAAAACATGACCCATCTATCTCCTGGTTACAAAACACCCACTTTACATGAAAGACTCATACAAATTGAAAGTAAAGGTATGGGAAAAGATACTGCATGAGAATAGAAACAAAAAGAAAGCTGGCATAGTAAAACATCTCAGACAAAATACAAGAGTGTTGTTAAAAAACACAAAAAGGGACATTACATAAATATAAAATTTCAATAATGAAGAGGATATAACAATTGTAAATATTTACACACCCAACATAAGAACTGCTAAATATATAGAGCAAGTATTAATGGACATGAAGGGAGAAATCCACAGTGATACAATAATAGTATGGGGATCTTAATGTCCCACACACATCAATGGATACATCATCAGACCAAAAATTAGTTAGGAAATGCCCTTTAAATTGTCACACTAGACCATATTGACTTAATAGACATTCATTGAACATTTTATCCCAAAACTGCAGAATACATTTTTAAAAGTACATAAGGGACATTCTCCATGATATACCATATATTAGGCCACAAAATAAGCCTCAGTAAATTCAACAAGATTGAATTTATTTCAAACTTTTCTGACCACAGTGGCTTACAACTAGAAAGCAGGTACAGAAAGAAAACTCAAAATGAACATAAATATGTGGATACTAAACAACATGCTGTTAAACAACCATGGACCAAAAAGGAAATCAAACAGGAACTCAAAAGTATCTTGAGAAAAAATAAAAATGAAACACAACTTTTCAAAAGGTATGGGATGGAGCAAAAGCAGTTCTAAGAGGAAAAGTTCATAGCCCTAGAGGTCTCAAGAACCAAGAAACATTGCAAATAAACAATCTAGATTTACATCTAAAGGAACTGGATAAAAAGAACAAACAAAACACAAAATATACAGAAGGAATGAAATAATAAAGATCGGAGTGGAAATAAATGAAAATAGAAATTTTTTAAAAAGACAATAGAAAAGGTCCATGCAAGCTAGTTCAATGGAAAGATAAAGAGAACTGAAAAATCTTTAGCCAAACTCATCAAGGAAAAAGAGAGAACCCAAATAAAAAAAAATTGTAAATGAAAGAGAAGTTACAATTGACACCACAGAAATACAAAGAATCATTACATTTCTACAATTATTTGCCAACAAATTCCACAATCTAGAAGAAATGGATAAATTTCTCCATGCATATAGCTTTCAAAGACTGAACCAGAAAAATAGTCCAGCAGACCAATTACTAGCAATGAAACTAAAGCAGTGGGCTCAATAGAGGAATGTTCCCTTGTCCTTTTATCAGACTATCTGCTTCCTCTCCCCTAGAGCAGCTGTCAAATAAAGGTAACGCCAGGGTCATTTAGAGTCTGTTTTGTCCACTTACAAATCTGTCAGTTACATTGATATTTTTATACTGCATGCTGCCAGGATTCCCATAAACTTCTTAATACTATGGCTACACACTTAGCATTTATATTTTTCTAAAATTCTCCATCTTTGCTCACAGCTTTGACGATTTCTTTGGGATAAACTCTAAACAGGAATGGTGTAAAAGCCATGCCAATTTTAAAACTTTTAACATACAACAGTTATATAAAAATTAAAAATTTGAGGATGCTGCTGCTCCCAATACGTTTTACTCACAATTGCTGACATTTTGATTCTTTGCCAACTAAGGAACAAAATGTCAGCTCCTTTCGTATGCTCTTTAATATCCCTCATGTTACTCTTTTTAAAAACCAGTCTTAGATTTGCTCACAACTCTACAAGTAAATCTTGCTCATTCTTCTTAAAATTTTTTTATTTTTTCCCTTTATTGATTAAGATATTACAAATGTGTCCTTATCCCCCAATGTCCCCTCATCCCCCCAACCCTGCCCTCACCCTCGCCCCGTTGTCCACATCCATCGCTTATGCTTATATGCATGCATACAAGTCCTTTGGTTGATCTCTCCCCCTCACCCCCACCCTCCCCTACCTTCCCTCTGAGTTTTGAGCATCTGATCGATGCTTCTCTGTCTCTGGATCTGTTTTTGTTCATCGGTTTATGTTGTTCATTATAATCCATAAATGAGTGAGATCATGTGATATTTTTCTTTCTCTGACTGACTTATTTCACTTAGCATAATGCTCTCCAGCTCCATCCATGCTGTTGCAAATGGTAGGAGTTTCTTTTTACAGCAGCTCATTCTTAATGTTCCAGAATTGAGATGGTTTCACCACAAAAGTTCTCCCTCTTTTCAATTCCTACTCATCCCACCAATCATGGCATTAATCGCATCCAGGAATCTGACACTTAATATACCTGTGTATTTTTCATGTTATGTGTATTTTATCTTCAATAAAACGTTTAGTTCCAAAACAGCAAGGGCCCTATAGGTTGAGACCCAATATCCTTAATGGCACAGTGTTTAATAAATTACCTTCCCTGGGGTCCCCCCAAGGGAATAGGAGCAGAGGCATTTACAATGGGGTTTGGGGCCCAATGCAGTGGCCAAATCATCTTGGTGATTTTGAAATCCAGCAGGCCTCGAAAGGATTCAATCGCAGAATTCAACCACGGGAATCTCAGTATTGTCCCCAGTTATGCCCGATAAATGGCAAATCTGGACAAGGGCCTGGCTCTGTTATCTGTGGAAGGGGGGTGTCCACCTGTGAAGTGGAGGATCCCTTTTTCCACTTGGTGCTTAGGGTCCGGTCCTTACGATATCTAGACAAAAGAGTTTTCTGAGACTAGAACAGGGAAAGGCATGACTGGGGCCAGCTCTTGTTATCTCTCTGCCCTTCCTGAGGGGGGTGCTAACTGCCTGTTTAGGATCTTGGAGGCGAACGACCATTTCCAGCAAACCTTGGAGTGCTTCAGGGCAGGCTGGAGAATGGTCGGCTCCACCAGTGCACAGGCTGACCCTGAGCTGCCAGCTGACCCAGTTGGGTTAGAGCCAGCTGTGGGCCAACTACGGCCCGCGGGCCGGATCCGGCCCGTTCGGCTATTCTATCTGGCCCGTGGAGCCGAAAGAGCGGAGGGTTCTCTTGCTCTCCCCTCTGCTCCTTCACCAGCAGCAGTGTTAACATGTATTAGTTCACACAAACACTCCATCCATGCTTTTGTTCCGGCCCTCCGGTCCAGTTTAAGAACCCATTGTGGCCCTCAAGTCAAAAAGTTTGCCCACCCCTGGGGCCTAGGCCCCGCCTTGCAGGCCACCATTGGCCCCGCCCTACCCTAATATGCAGTGCAGGCCACGCCCACTAAGTGTAATGCACTGGACACTTCATGAGTCTGGGGATTGTTGCGTCTGGTACCTGCACTCAAAGAGCAAATACTCACTGTCCCTGGTGTTTCTCCGCTGATGTCTGGGACATGAGGGCCTCCTATGAGCCGCTCAGGGCATCCTCCCGCCGCCTGGAGAGTCCCTTCTCTTGGGGCTTCCTGGGGATCCTAGTGCTGGCCCTAGAGCTCCTGCTACCCACATGCTCAGGTAGGGAAGGGAAAGGGTGTCAGCTCTGGAGGGAAACTAGAGCGGGTAGGGGAGCTGGTCTACAGGAGCGGAGGGCAAAGGGAGCTTTGCTTGGTGTGTGGGGGAGGAGGCTCAGGGCTTGTGGACCAGGTGATGCATGTTCAGGGTAGAAGCCTTAGCCACAGATCCTCCTGGTTGTGCTGTGGGGGACCAGAAGTGAGGGGGGACTTCAGAGGCCCGCGGTGAGGGTCCAGTGGTGGCAGGTACTGAGCCTTGCAGAGCCCTGGGTGCAGTCAGTGTTTGCTAAGTGGGGGCTAAGCTGTGTCCCTAGCAAAAGCCTGCAGGTGCTTGGGGACTGAGCTAATCAAGATGTCAGAGATTAACCAAAGAACATGTATGCATATATGCATAACCCATGGACATGGACAATAATGTGGGGAAGGCCAGGAGTGTGTGTGTGTGTGGCGGGGGGGAGGTGGACGGGGGCGGGGGGTGAGTGGATGAGGGCAAAGGGGTGGGGAAATGGAGGACATCTGTAATACTGTCAACAATTAAGGAAAGGAGATGGGAAGCCCTGAGCAGGTGTGAAGGTGGGGCCTGCTCCTCAGTGCCCAGTGTGTGGGGTGTTGCTTGGGCCGGTGCTGGGCCCCTGGGGAGGCTTTGCCCTGTGCCCCCTGGGCTCAGTGAAGCCTTGGTGAGTGGGGTGCTGCGCCCACTGGGTTGGGCTGGGGGATCCCAGGCCGGGTGTTACCAGGCATATGCTTTACAGAAGGGTCCAGGCCAGAGGTGCAGGGTGTGGGGCAAGGAAGCTCACTGCTTGCTTTGTATGGGGTTTGGGGAGCACGAGTTACCCAGAGAGCCCTTAAGTGAGAGCGAGCTCCAGGGCCTGGGGTTTAGAAGGATTGGGAAGGACACGCAGTGTTTTTTTGTACAAAAAGGTAACAGGCTGCCTAGTGACATCAAATCATACTGGTATCGGTTTCCTTGAGAGAGATGAAAATGAAAAACAAAACCTTACAAAATTATGAGATACAGCAAAAGCAGATATAAAAGTTTATAGCTATACCAGCCTTCATCAAGAAGCAGGAATGATCCCAAATAAACAATCTAATTTATGTCTAAAAGAACTAGAGAGAGGAGCAAACAAAATCCTAAGTAAGTAAATGGAAGGAAATAATAAAGATCAGAATGGAAATAAATGAAACAGAAAATAGTAAAATAATAGAAAAGTTCAGTGAAACTAAGAGGCGGTCCTTTGAAAGGATAAATAACATTGACAGATCTTTACCAAGAATCATAATGTGAAAAGAGAGAGGACACAAAATAAAATCGGAATTGAAAGAGGAGACACTGCAGTTGACAACACAGAAATACAAAGGATCACTAAAGAATACTATGAACAATAATATGCCTACAAATCGGATAATCTAGGAAAAAATGACTTTCTTGAAACATACTTGCTTTCATGACTAAACCAGGAAGAAACAGAGAATCTGAATAGTCCAATTAGTAGCAATAAAATAAAGCATAAATAAAAGCCCTAACAAGGAACTGAAGCACTAGGGCAGACAGCCTCAAAGGTGAATCAACCAAATATTTAAAGAATTAGTAGCTATTCTTCTGAAACTATTTCTAAACATTGTAAAGCAGGGGTCCTCAAACTACGGCCTGCGGGCCACAATGTGGCCCGCCGAAAACATTTGTTTTTTTACTTCAAAATAAGGTATGTGCAGTGTGCATAGGAATTTGTTCATAGTTTTTTTTTTTTTAAAAACTATAGTCCGGCCCTCCAACGGTCTGAGGGACAGTGAACTGGCCCCCTGTTTAAAAAGTTTGAGGACCCCTGTTGTAAAGGAAGGAACACTTCCAAACTTATGCTACGAGGTCAGCATTAGTCTGATAACCAAAACCTGACAGAGACACTTCCAAAAAGAGGATTAGAGGCCAATCTCCCTGATGAACATAGATACCAAAATTCTCAACAAAATTTCAGCAAATGAAAGTCAGCATACATTAAAAAGATAACATACCATGATCAAGTGGGGTTTATATCAGGGATGCAAGGATGATTCAACATCTACAAAACAATGCATGTGATTCACCACATCAATAAAACCTATGGTGAAAATCGTATGGTTATTTCAATAGATGCAGAAAAAGCGACTTTACTGCCACCACCACCCAAGAGTGCACACACTGAAGTGTCATTGGTTTGATTCCTGGTCAAGGGCATGTATATAGGTTGCAGATTTGATCCCCAGCTCTGTTTGTGGAAGATGGAGGAGACAACCAATTGTGTCTCTCAGATCCATGTTTCTCTCTCTCTCTCTCATTCTCTTCCCCTGGCTCCATCCCTTCCTCTCTGTCTAAAAATAAATGGAAAATGAATTCTCGAGTAAGGACTAACAAAAACAACATGAAAAAGTGAAGAAATATTTGTAAAAATTGCCTCTGATAAGGGGCTAATTTTCAAAATACATAAAAAATACTCATACAGTTCAACAATAGCAACAAAATCTGATTAGAAAATGGGCAGAAGACCTGAATAGACAATTATCCAAGGAAGATAGACAGATGGCCACCCAATTATTAAAAGATGCTCAACATCACTAGTTATAAGGAAAACCCAAATCAAAACCACAATCAGATACAACCCCACACTTGTTAGAATGTCTGATAAAGAGAAGATACAACAAGTATTGCCGGAAACCAATTCCGGCATGTTCAGCAGGGCTGAATCATCTGGAGTGGCAATGGCATTTCCCCAAACCTGAAAAGGGACAATTGGTTGGCTGCCAGACAGCAAAAGGGCATCTTAATCTACATGTTTATTGTCTCCTACTGGCCAAACACCTGAACAGCCGTCGGCTAATTCCCCTATTCTGACAATGCTTGTGTATACCCTTTGAAGGGTATATCTCTGCCTAGCCTCAGGACAAGTTGTGTTAGACCAGTGATGGCGAACCTATGACACACGTGTCAGAGGTGACACGCGATCTCATTTTTTTGGTTGATTTTTCTTTGTTAAATGGCATTTAAATATATAAAATAAATATCAAAAATACAAATCTTTGTTTTACTATGGTTGCAAATATCAAAAAATTTCTATATGTGTCACGGCACCGGAGGACTTGTTGCCTGCTTAACCTAACAAGGTTATCTGTGGTTTAACAATACAAGAAACAATCCTTCTAATAGCAACACTGAAAGGAAATTAGCTTGAGGATGAATAAAGCATTTTATCAAATTTTATTTGGCTTCAACGTAAGGTTACTTTTTATAATTTATATTGGCATAAAGTACACTGAGAGAACATGCAAGGTGATTAACAATACAAGTCTTCTGCACAAATGCTAAAAAGACCTGGGAGAGGAGGATTTTTTATTTGCACTGTTAAAGTAAATTGTAGGTTTAAAGAAAATAGGTAACTTTGGTATTTAAAATTTAGTAATGACTGACAGCTAGTGTTGTAACTCAGAATGAATATTTCTACATGTTTTAAGAATTTGCATATGTGTACTCAAGAGCAGGATTCACCTGGTGTGCTGACTTCCTGAAATCATGCAAAATTGAATGAGTGTACCCATTTTTGTTCTAACGTACATTGTTTTCATCATTTCCAGTCTCATCCATGAAAGGGTACACTGATATGAAACTGTCCTTTAAAAAAAACAACAGTTTTTATTGATTTTTTATAAATAGAGGAAAGGGAAAGGATAGGGAGATGGAAACATTGATAAGAGTGAAACATCACCATTGGCTGCTCCTGCACACTCTCTATTGGGCATTGAGCCCTCCATCCCTGTATGTGCCCTGACCTGGAATCACAGCAGTGACCTCTTGGTTCCTGGGTGGACTGTCAAACCTGAGCCACACCAGCCAGGCAAAGCTGTCCTTTTTGTAAATCATAGTACTGCTGCCCTCGTGTGGACGGTTAGACCATTTGACAATCCCTTCCTTAGCCTTTAAAATTGTCTTTATTCAGAAGTTTGTCATTACTTTCATTACTTTATAATGTCACTTCGAATGTGGTATTAACAACTCTTTTCTGGTTTCCGTTTGTGAAATTAACATTATAAAAGGCTAAACTGTCCCTTATGGATACTGGGGTCTGTTGTCTGTGAAGTATTTTTCCCTCTCTCTCATTTCCATACCAGCAGAAGGTGAACAAATAGCCATGAGTACAGGTCACATTGAGGAAAGTTACCCACCCTGGATCCTGAATTCTAGATCAAGAAAACCTGCAGAGGGGTAGGAACACTCATGTTAGCAGGTGGAACCAATTGTGGTTTCATTACTTTATGTAGCTTAAAAAATTGAATTACTGTGTGTTGCAGTGGAAAGCCTTGTAGTGAATATCAGAAACAAGCAACAGCTCTGCTTATCCTGGGATTTAGGTTAGGGCATGTGGCTTCAATTCTGTAATCTACTGGTGTTTATTTTTAATTTTATATATATTTTTATTGATTTCAGAGAGAAAGGGAGAGGAGGAGAGAGAGATAGAAACATCAATGATGAGAGATAATCATTGATTTGCTGGAAATTGAACACCTAGAAACTTCCTGGTTCATTGGTCAATGTTCAACCAATGAGACACGCCTGCTGGATGTAATCTACTGATATTTAGATGAGCACTTATTTATGGTGTATGGGAAATGATTGGTCATTGGTCATCTACTACCACCTGAAAAGGCTCCTAGGAAAATACTCCTTTATCTGAATTTTACATGGGACTCGATTATCTCTATATATAAAGAGCCAGGGGCCTTCACATCTAAAACAACCGAATGGATGACTGAACAGGCCAGTGAGGCAACCAGGCTGGCAGGTGGGTTAGTGAGGGACAACCAATCAACTGAGCAGGAGGCTGCATAGGGTGACCAGGCCAGCAGGCGGGGTAGTTGGGGATGACAAGGCTGGCAGAGGGGGGCAGTTGGTGGTGACCAGGATGGTGGGGGGGGGGGTAGTGGGGGTAACCAGGCCAGCAGGGGGTTAGTTGGGGGTGACTAGGCCAGAAGGGGGGCCAGTTAGGGGCAACCAGGCCAGTGGGTGTCAGTTGGGGCAAACAGGTTGCCTGGGGGTAGTTGGGGGCAACCACGTCAGCAGTTAGAGGCAGTTAGGGGTGATCAGGCTGGCAAGGGGGCAGTTAAGGGGAGATTAGCAGGCCGGCAGGTGAGCAGTTAGGAGCTAGCAGTCCTGGATAGTGAGAAGGATGCTGGACTGCTGGTTTAGGCCCAATCCCCAGTATTGGGCATAAACCGGCAGTCGGACATACCCTAAGGGGTCTCGTATTTGGAGAGGGTGCAGGCTGGGCTAAGGAGAGGCCTCCTCCCCCCATGCACAAATTTCATGCACCGGGCCTCTACTGAAAGTATTTGCATAAGATGCCCTAGTCCTGTGCTTCTCCCATTTCAGTGTGTGGGTGAACCACAGGTTGATCTTGATAAAATGCAGATTCTGGTTCACACGGGTCTCAGGTGGGCCCTGTGGTTGCATTCCTGTGAGCCCACATTCTGCACTTGTGGTAGGCTCCTGTATCATGGCCTCACAGATAACAGGGGACTGACACCTGGGACCAGTGATGTCACCTGCATGGCAAAGGGTCTTCAAAGATGAGACCTTGGATGGGGAAATTATGCCAGATTATCCAGGTGGGGCCCTAAATGTAATCACAATCTCCTTCTAAGAGGAAGGCAGAGGGAGACGTGACTACAGCACAAGGCGATGTGACCACTCAAGCACAATGCTGCTGGATGGAGGATGGAGGCAGGAGCCAAAAAACAAAGAATGCAGCTCCAGAAGCTGGAAAAGGCAAGGAACTGATTCTCTCCCAGTCCCTACCAATACCTTGCTTTCTACCCAGTGAAACTGATTTCAGACTTATGACCTCCAGAACAAAAAGAATAAATGTATGTTGTCTTGAGACACTGTGTGAATGTTTGTGTTCCTCCAACATTCCTGTGTTAAATCCTAACCTCTAAGGCAATGGTTCTAAACCTTCTGGCCCTTTAAATACAGTTCCTCATGTTGTGACCCAACCATAAAATTATTTTCGTGGCTACTTATTAACTGTAATGTTGCTACTCCTATGAATCATAACGTAAATATCTGCTATGCAGGATGGTCTTAGGCGACCCCTGTGAAAGGGTCATTGGACCGCCAAAGGGGTCGCAACCCACAGTTTGAGAACCGCTGCTCTAAGGGTATGGCATTAGGGGCCACTGGGAAGTTACTAGGTCAGAGGGCTCAGGCTTCACGAACCGGATTCGTGTCCCTATAACAGAATCCCAAGAAAGTCCCTCAGCCCTCTGCCATGTGAACTTTCAGCTAGAAGGCCCTGTCCATGAACCAAAAGCTGGCTCTCACTAGATGCCAACACTGCCAGGGCCTTGATCTTGGGCCTCCCGGCCTCCAGAACCGTGAGGAACTGTGGCTCACCGCTTACCCAGTCTGTAGTATTTTTTATAGTGACCCGAAGACACTGCGACGCCCAATCTGCTGTGATTTGTTACCGCCGCCGCAGGAAAGCAGCCACCAATGCCTCTTAGCAGCAAAGCCACAGGCAAGCGGTTCTCAACCCAGGCTACACATTAGAGTCACTGGGATGAGTTTAAAAAACAAACAGCAAAAATCAATGCCCAGGTCCCATTGCTGGAAGAGTTAAGGCAGAACCTGTAAGGGTTGCAGCTAAGAATCACTCTGTAAAGACTCCTTGGCTGAGTCTGATCAGAAAGTAGAATGAAGCTGTCCCATTAGAATAAACCTCAGATACAACTTCTCTTGTGTTTAAAAATACCTCCTAAGCTCCCCAAATTATGGACACACTAGTGTTCCCAGTACCCCCTGAAACTATATGCCAGCTCCTCCGTGAGGCCTGGCCCAACACCTCAGGTCAAGAATTACCAGGTTGGAGATTCCACACAGGATATCACCCTCTCTAGGGTTGAAGCACAGCCCTGGGGCTTAGGCCCCGCCTTGCAGGCCGCCATTGGCCCCGCCCTACCCTAATATCGCAGTCCAGGCCACGCCCACTAAGTGTAATGCACTGGACACTTGATGAGTCTGGGGATTGTTGCGTCTGGTACCTGCACTCAAAGAGCAAATACTCACTGTCCCTGGTGTTTCTCCGCTGATGTCTGGGACATGAGGGCCTCCTATGAGCCGCTCAGGGCATCCTCCCGCCGCCTGGAGAGTCCCTTCTCTTGGGGCTCCCTGGGGATCCTAGTGCTGGTCCTAGAGCTCCTGCTACCCACATGCTCAGGTAGGGAAGGGAAAGGGTGTCAGCTCTGGAGGGAAACTAGAGCGGGTAGGGGAGCTGGTCTACAGGAGCGGAGGGCAAACGGAACTTTGCTTGGTGTGTGGTGGGGGAGGCTTAGGGCTTGTGGACCAGGTGATGCGGGTTTAGGGCAGAAGCCTTAGCCACAGATCCTCCTGGTTGTTCTGTGGGGGACCAGAAGTGAGGAGGGACTTCAGAGGCCCGCGGGGAGGGTTGTTAGGTGGTAGGTACTGACCTCTCAGAGCCCTGGTTGCAGTCAGTGTTTGCTGGGGGCTAAGCTGTGTCCTTAGCAAAAGCCTGCAGGTGTTTGGGGACTGAGCTAATCAAGATGTCAGAGATTAACCAAAGAACATATATGCAAATATGCAAAACCCATGGACATGGACAATAGTGTGGGGAAGGCCAGGAGTGGGGCGGGGCTGAATGGATGAGGGCAAACGGGTGGTGAAATGGTGGACATGTGTCATACTGTCAACAATTAAGGAAAGGAGATGGGAAGCCCTGCCCAGGTGTGAAGGTGCGGCCTGCTCCTCAGTGCCCAGTGTGTGGGGTGTTGCTTGGGCCGGTGCTGGGCCCCTGGGGAGGCTTTGCCCTGTGCCCCCTGGGCTCAGTGAAGCCTTGGTGAGTGGGGTGCTGCGCCCACTGGGTTGGGCTGGGGATCCCAGGCCTGGTGTTACCAGGCATATGCTTTACAGAAGGGTCCAGGCCAGAGGTGCAGTGTGTGGGGCAAGGAAGCTCACTGCTTGCTTTGTATGGGGTTTGGAGAGCACGAGTTACCCAGAGAGCCCTTAAGTGAGAGCGAGCTCCAGGGCCTGGGGTTTAGAAGGATTGGGAAGGACATGCAGGGCTTTTTGTACAAAAAGGTAACAGGCTGCTTGTTGCCCCCAAACCATATTGGTATTGCTCTCCAGGCTGTTGCTTGTTTTAAGCCTGGAGACACAGTCCTAATCCCATGCAGTATAGATAATACCCTATGCTATTCCCAGATGTCATGTGTGCAGTCTTTTTCTTTTTTTATTAGCTTGGGTCCCATTTGAGGGGAGATTAGAAGCAACCTGGTAGCCAAACCTAGTGAGAAATGAGTCATAAGAAATGAACGATAGGTAATATCAATAGGTTTTTCCTCTATAGCTGATAAACTGAAGCTGAAGGCCATCCACTACCTTTGACTCATGTTACACAGAATGCAATCAATCAATCAATATATATATATATATATATATATATATATATATATATATATATGCTCACTGTATAAAATGTATGTAATCAAAGGACAACCATTGAATATTAAGGTGTATTTCCAACTGTCGTTATATGCGTGTGTGTTTCTATACCCAAGTGATTTTTAGGATGCTATTATATAGAGATGGTATGCTATATTCTTTCCTTATGGGAATTCATTCAATAAAGATTTGCCGTGTATGTGCCAGGCCCTGTGCTGGTTCTGGGGACACACTGGTGACCAATAACAAGCCATTCCTATTTTCATGATCCTTATTTCACTCTTTGTCTGCTCCACACGAACACACATGAACATAAACAACATGTGGCCATTATAGAAACAAGTATGGAGGTTCATCAAAAAGTTAAGAATAGAGCTTACATATGGACCAGCAATCCTTCTTCAGGGTATCTACCCCCAAAATTTGAAAACACTTATCTAGATATATGGGAGGCGATGTTCATTGCAGCATTATTCATGATAGCTAAGACATGGAAACAACCTAAGTGTCCTTCAATGGGTGATTGGATAAAGAAGAAGTGGTACATATCCTATATAACAAAGAGCAAATACGCTAATTAGACTGAACAGCAGAATGATCGAACGTATGACCTTCTGGATGAAGCCAAGGTTGCAAGTGCCGAAGCAGCCAGGTCTGCGAGGGCCAAGGCCCTTGAATGAATTTCGTGCATTAGGCTTCTAGTCTATAATAATAAAAGCATAATATGCAAATTGACCAAACTGCTGTACAACAGAACGACTATCAGAGGACCACACTAGGACAGGCACTGGCACCCAGCAAGAAAAGGCACGTGTGATGCCATTGATCGCGGAGGCTCAGCCATTGCCCCATGATCACACCACAAAGGCAGGCCAGGCCATGGGCCAGCCCAGCAGGGTGATCAAGGGGGAAGGATGGGTTGCAGCAGATGCAGGCAGTGCCAGGCCAAGGCAGGTGCAGGCAAGGAAAGGTCTGGCTGCCAGCAGTTGGGGGAAGTCCAGGTGCCAGCAGCCAGAGGGAAGCCGGGGTCCTGGGTACAGGAGGCCAGAGGGTAGCCTGGGTGCTGGTGGCCGGAAGAAGGAAGCCCTACCCTTGTATAAATTTCGTGCATCGGGGACTCTAGTATACCATGGATACTACTCAGCTATAACATGATTAAATATTGCCATTTGCAACTTGAGAGGGTTCTACTGAGGAAGTCAGCCAGAAAAGGACAAAAGCTGTGGTTTCACTCATGTGGGATAGAAACCAAAAAGCAGCAAATGAAAAAAGCAAAGAAACAGAACAACTCACCAATGGTGGGTACCAGAAGGAAGGGGTGGTGGGGAAGAGGATAAAGGGAGGTGAGGGAAGGAGACTGCACTTCACATAGAGTATACAGATGTCCTATTACACCGTTGTGAAACCTGAAATTTACATATACTATTAACCAATGTTACCCCATACATTTAACTTAAAAAGAGTCACATATTTTTTTTGTTATTTGATAGTAATATATATATATATTATAGTTTACATCAGTTTGACCTAAGACCAATCCATGGCATAAGAAAAGAGAGGTTTCTCAAAGATCAGCATAGACCTACCTCCTTTCTTAGATCCTTAATCTTATAGGAGGGACCTCTGCATGCTTTTAGCCCTTCAGGACTTTACTTGATGTGTCTCCACCACATGATTTCACATACTAATTCTTTCAGATCTGTGAGATTTTCAAGCCCACGGATAATTAAAAGGAAGGGGGAATGGCTAAAGTAGAAATGATACTATTCTAGGAAGAAAAAAACTACCAAAAAATCCAGAAATGAAAAATTCTAACAGCATAGCAATATAGTAACACAGCGTAAACAGCTACCTAAGAGAACTTTTGTGGCCAAGCATGATCCATTCATCAGTGAAAAAAGAATAAATTACATTGAAAGCAATGTTAAAGTTATAAATGTTGACATTTAATTGACACCTATTCACTTATAAAATGCTCAGTTCACTGATATGGAACATATGACGTGAAGTCTTACATTTTAAAACAGTTTATCCCACCTTGATTTTGACCTATGAAACCCATGGTGCTTATTTAAGAGTCAGCACTTACCATAGCATGTCTTGAGCACGCAGTGGGCACAGAGTGTAGTAGGAAATGAAAGCTTATGATCCCTGACCTCTACGAAATTGCCTCCTGAGAGGAGACTGAGCCTGAAGTGACAAGTCACCATCATCTTGTAGAAAAGCC
Source organism: Myotis daubentonii (assembly GCF_963259705.1). Classification (NCBI taxonomy): domain Eukaryota; kingdom Metazoa; phylum Chordata; class Mammalia; order Chiroptera; family Vespertilionidae; genus Myotis; species Myotis daubentonii. The sequence continues at coordinate 11,498,779 of NC_081857.1, forward strand.
ATGTCTACAGCCAGCAGAAGCCCTTAATGGCAAAGTAGTCCACTTTAGTGGAACTACCGATGGGTTCACATTCTCACCATGTTTGTAATGAGGGCTAAGGTGCTCCTTAGAGGAATGAGGGGAATGTTGCTAGTTCCATTTTTGGTTTGGTGCTCTTCTTGCGCTTCAAACTGTGGACGAGTAGTCTGATGGAGGGCTCTATACTATAGAAGTCTTCTCAGGGGGGAGGTGAGTGTGGAATAAACTCAGAAAAAATGGGAAGGCCACATATCTATAAATAAATTTCTAAACCAAAAACATTGGTGCTCTCTCTTCAATTTACTGTTGAAAGAATATTCAGGTTAATCCCAAATAAATCAAAGCTTATAAAATATTATTTAAAGCAAGCACAGCTCATCATCTGGTAAAAGCCTGTCACAGTCACTTAAAATCTCACCAAGGGCCTTCCAATTATCCTGTACAACCTGCCTGCTGCCAGGCCATAATCTGTGGCTGGTGGAAAAGAAAATACTTACTTTCATTTTCTTATTTTCTCAGGCCTAAATTTCTGTCCTGAGCCACCGAAATTCCAAACTATGAAAACCAAGTTAGATTTTGGAGGCCCTGTCATTGCTGGTTTCCCAGTAGAATATGTGTGTCTCCAAGGATACAAGCCTATTGTTTTCATGCAAAACATCATTACTTATTGTCAGTCTGATGGCAAATATGATCCTCCTCTACAGGAGGGTTGTACATGTAAGTACACAAAATTTTCATTTTTATTGTTCTAAAGGTTTTCATACATTTTAGATTGCATATTCTACTATTACCATGATGGTTTTCTCAAGATGGATATAGATTTTAGGTAGCAAGATATTTTTTCAGGCTTTGAAGTTCTCCAGGAAATTTTTAATTTGGCCATTCATTCTCTGGGTAAATGTGAATCTTAACGAGTTAACTACCAAGCGTCCAACATGAAAACCATCCCCACAAAGCACGCTATTTTGAATTTAATTTAAAAAATCAATTTGCATTGAGTATTATAAAAATAAATATATTACTCACAATTCGGGTGTTCTTGAATATTTTCAGCTGAAAATACTCAAGAAAAATGATTTTAAAGTTGGTCAGGGCTACCACATAGGAAAATCATTTTTTTTTCTTTATAGACACATGTGGCAAGGGGGGAAGGTCCGCAACTTGCGTCTACAGACGCTTATGGCGTACAATGGGTTAAGTTTGGCCATTAGTGACCACATGGATGGAGCTTGAGAATATTATGGAAAGTGAAATAAGTCAGTGAAAAT